>NC_080594.1:74301690-74976690 GCF_027887145.1 Ammospiza caudacuta
TTCCATTATTTATTAGTATATGGTTAAAAGATTTTCCATATTTTCCAAGTAAATGTATAGTAGAAAAAATTCAGTTACCATCATCGATTAAAGATATTTCATGTGGGAATTCTAGCAAACACAGGTAGAAAAAAACCCCTCTTATTTATTAAAATTGTTAAATCTGATGCATGTTATGAAGTAAAAAAGGCTTAGAAGCATGAATAGGAAATCAAGTTTGAAGAGCTGTGCTTTGGTATTTTAATGTACCTCAAATTTACAGGTCAGCTGCTTTAAAACTCCTTGCAGGACTTGTAGTAGTGTATTGACACATTTCTCTCAAGCATATTTAATGAATATATAGTTTATGAAATTTAGTGCTCTCTACTGGATTCTTATTTTAAAATGTTTGCAAAATCTCTAACTTCAAAATCCACTTGGAGTAAAACTAAGTACTTTTGAGCTTTTTGAACACGGGAAGTAGTATATCCATGATATATACAGCTAAAACAGAGATCTGTTGCATCCATGAAGACAGTAACCCACCAAGCAGATTACAGCATTTGGTTATTATGAAATCCAACATAAGCATGGTAATAAGCCATAAATGTGCATGCACTTATCTCTTTCCTCTTTGTTGTCTCTGCCTGGGACTATGGGCTAAGAATTGTTAAAAATCCCAAATGTCTTGGAGATGTGAATGTTAAATTACATAGATCCTGAGAGAATTTTGTGAATGTTAAAAAGGAATCAAACCAATAAAGGAAAAAGAAAAAGGGAAAAGGGGACCTGAAACCTTTTTACACAGCTGGAAAACAGGGCTGAGTGAGGTTACTGGTGAGAAAGCCAAAGATAACGTTTCCCCCCATGTAATGCGCTCAGTATCACATGGTGTACAACCCAGACAACCCTGTGCAGTCTTCTCCCTTATCTGATAGCAGGGGAGCAGCTGCACTTGCTTGCAAATTACCTGGGGAGGTATGTAGGAAAAGATTTTTGCTCTTCTATACAAATGGATCAAGATTTCACCCCTAGGGGATACCTCTATGACAAATACATTCCTGAACCTGAATAACTGATTTGAAGTTAAGATATTCCATAAATCATAGCAAATGTTCTGGGAAACACATTTTTTTTGACTCCCCTTTAATGAAGACTGCAAGGGCAGGCTTCTCATATGTCAAGTCTTGAGTTTGTCTAAAGTGGCACAGGCTTCAACTTGGCTTTCTTCCTGCTTAACACTGGCACTTAAATGCAATGAGTCACCCCAGCTTCCCAGTACTCCACTGTTTGGAATGAACTTAGCGCTCAGAAATAGAGATTTATATCACATAATCTGATTTTGACCTTCTAATACTCAATTTCTGTGCTTTTATGCCCAGATTCACGATAGAAACTGGGACATACAAAAAGCTCTAAAGTCAAACAGAATGTGATCGATACTGCTGAGACCAAAGTGAGTCCAACCTTGGTTATCAAAGAGCTGTTAGATATGATATAGACAGCTCTGGCACAAAGTGTGCTCTGTGGGCAAATACAAATTTTGCGTCACTATGGGAATACTCAATGCACTTTGGAGAGATAATTTACTCAGAATTCTGTCACTAGAGTTTCTGAAATGAGAAAGACAAAGACTCTTCTTTTTTTCTAAAGGAAATTATCCTTTTGGGTTTGATTAACTTGTTAGATTCATCTCATTAGGTGTCTCTCCAACAAGAAGATGTTTAAACTGCCTTCCTGTATGTTCCAAGACAACACTCAAGCCATCAAATTCCTCTTTACTACACCTTCTCAGATCTAGGCTTTTAGGTGCAGAAATGATGGAGAGTCTCACAGAATATTGAGGGACATTTTGTTGGGCTTAGTTCTGAAGGCAAATTTTATTACTGGCTGTAGACACTCACTCCTTCCTTTGCAAGATCATGCTCTCTTATATTTTTTACTTAACTTCAAGCCCTCTTTTTTCTCTTTTTTTTTTTTTTTTTTTTTTTTTTAAACATGTTTACTCTTATCTGATACTATTGACACTACTGTCTGGGTGCCCTCAATGTTGCCCAGAAATTATCAGTAGTCGCCACTTTTTTTACCTTAGAGACTTTTAGAAACAATGTTCTACTTTAGCCTTGATTCCTCTACCTAGTTCTAATTAATTACAGGAATTTTCTTAATTTTCCTACTGTTTGCATACCAGATCAACAGTGGGGCATGTTTTCCAGATTCTGCTTTTGTGCTCATACAAAATTCCTACTCTTGAATTAAGTGCTTTCCTGGCTCTCTGCAGATGTCTTAGCTAGTTAAAAGTGTTCTACAAACATGCAAAACAAATGAACAGTTTCTGTAGGAATTAATAGACTCAAACAATCATTTTGACTACATGAAAAATATCCTCATCAGTGTGTTGCTGTCAAGGTCCCCTTTTCTAACCATCTTTATCCCCTGGGAGCATAAAAATTGCATAAATAATTTCTACCTAAACCAACACAAATCTTGCTCCATGGAAGTTCAGATTAAGCAGGAAGGGAAGACAACTGTTTCTCTGTCCCTCCTTTTAATTTTCCACATTATATCAAGTAATTTAAAAATGAAAACTGTCTTTTGGGTACAGACCTCTGCAGATTCAGGAAGGGATTACTCAGGGCCAAGTGATTTCACCAGTTGCCTATTTTGCCCTTGAGAAAAAGTGGCCACTGTCTTATCATTACCTGTCATTAAAAAGTTAATGTGGGAAACCTTGAAGGATTTCTAAGCTCATTTAGAGGTTGAAGTAGGTTTTTAACAGGTTTAACTTAAGCCCTCTTTGCCACAAAGATATATTGCTGGCTCGTAGTACCGGCTGTGGCAAGGGTGGGTCATTTTTCTTCATAGTTGTGTGTAAGGGGTTATGTTTTAGATTAGTCACCAAAACAGTGCTGGTAGTAGAGGGAGGTTTTAGTTGTCCTTACACAATGCTTACCCAAAGTTAAGAACTTTTTGTTTCCAACTTCACTCCCCCAGTGAGGAGGAGGGGGTGCACAAGAAGGAATGCTGTCAGGACAGGGGACTCAAACTGATAAAAGAGATATTCCATATGATATGTTGTCATGCTCAGCAATAAAAGGTCGGAGGAAGAAGAAGGGAGAGGATGTTCCTGGCATTCGACTTCCCAAGTAAACCTTGTGCATGCTGAAGCCCTGCTTTTCTGGATGAACACCTGATAATGGGAGGCAGCGAATCCAATATTTTGCTTTGTGTGCGTGGCTTTTGCCTTACCTATTGCACTCTCTCAACCCAAAAGTACTTTCATTTTTACCCTTCTTATTTTCTCTCCCCCTATCCCACTGTGTGGGGGAGCAAGAAAGAAGCTGGGTGTTGGTTAGCTGCCTACTGGGGCTAACCCACAACACCCATATTCACATTGATGTTCATCCAGACTCCTAGGTTCTTTCCTTACAATCTTCTTGGTTATATTCCCTGGGATATTCTGGTGTGTGAGTCTGCCATTCTTGAAATTAAGTAGTTCCAGTTGCTGCTTAAAACTAAGTCTTGTACTTTGCCTTAATTAAATTCATAAGTGGGGTATACCATGGCGCTAACTCCTCATCTTCAGTGTTATTTTTAACTCAGATTTTGCATATATCTCCTTTTTTATTCTTTCTTTCTTTCTCTCTTTTTTTTTTTTTCTTTTACTGATAATAGGTCTGCAGTTGAATTATAAAAAAAAAAATAAACAGCCTTATTCTGGACTGTTCAAAGAAAATATTTTATGAGTTAGTATTCTATAAGAGAGCTTCTGCAGCCTTATTGATTCATTAGGATGTAAAAAAAAAATCCACTGCTTTGGTTCCCACTACACATGTGAATTTATTTATTGTTGCAGCTTGAAGATAAAAAGCAAAATAGAATTTGTAGTAGTCCTAAGTGTAACTATGCTTATAATACAAAATGCACTATCCCGATATTTCGATATATACTTTGTCTCATAAAAGCACTGGTAGATTTCTGAGAAAATGTAGTTGCCATGGGAAACAAAAAAAACAGATTTATTGTGTTTATTTTTGCCAGGCAGTTGCTGGTGCCTGAAGGTGTGCTGCTTAGGTAAGAGCAACTCTAAGATACTATTGTTTCAGGAGCAGAATGCCATGTTTTGATCTCAGAATTCACGTGAAGATCCCACCTTTTTCCAGAGGTAGCCTAAATGAAAGAAATTAGAATAGAATAGAATAGAATAGAATAGAATAGAATAGAATAGAATAGAATAGAATAGTAATTGACTCTAATTAGGAGATTTTCTGGTACACCTGAAAATGATGACTAGCCTTACCCCGAGGAAGGGAAGGTAAACGACAAATATCTGGTGGAAAAAACAAACAACATTATTGATCACAAATTATATTGAAAAAATAATAAAATAATCTAAATCATGTCATAAAATTAGCATAATTGCATATCAAGGTACCATAATGAGTTTAAGAAAGCTGATTTTTAGGAATATCACTTAAGAAAACAAGTATTTGAAATCAGCTATTTTATTTGGTTTAGAAGCGTGTGCTGGAAATAGAGGAAAAAGTGAAAAGCCTGCTACCATAACTGCAACCTTGGATGTTTTTAAGATGCTCTGTACATTTACAGTTTTTGTTCCCTGTTTCCAATGTCATTGAGGTTTGCTTTAGTTTGAATCTGTTCTAATAAAAGAACATCACTTCTGTGACAGCTATCAAGCCATTCTGTAATACTATGGCACTTTGTTCTTCTTTTGTCAGAAGAAGCAAAACTCCAGTGAAAATGTTGCAGTTACGGTGTATTTTGTTCTCAGTATTTTCTTTGTCATCAGCTTTAGCCTCTTCAGTGCTTCCCAATCTCTTTATGGGAAGAAAGTCAGCTGGGGAAATGACAATTAAGGCACACTGAAATATAGAAATAGTTTGTTGGGAGCAGTTTTCATTATTGTGAAACAGCTTGCTGCAACTCTTATTAGAAATGCATGCTTATCTGTCAGAGTATTGAAATGGTTTGTGCAAAGTTGGTGCCTCAAAAGACTGCAATAACAGATTGTCAATTTTGTGTAAGGTAGAATTTCAAATAGTGTCTTAGATGAAAAATGGTTATGAAGGCTAGTATCAAAGTGAAGCTGACATTTTATTTTTTCCTCTTACATTATTTTCTAATGTACTTTCAAATCAAGGAATGAGAAAATTGTATAAATGGGTCCATCAAGAAAGTGAACTCAGTCCTCATTGTTAAAAATTGGTTCACATAAAACCCCTGAAGTTTCTCAATTTTCTTTAGAAAGCAATGTCCAAATAAAATAAATTTACATAATGAAATGTAAGATATAAACACTGGAAAAATTGAAGAAATCAATAATTTTGCAGACTGTTTACAGAAACATCTTTACAGAATCTCACCTTTCTTTTGTCCTTTTGCTCTGTTGTCTTTTGTCCTATTATTTGTTTAATAAAAAAGATTGTCATTAATATCTATCTCATCTGATTGATATTTGAGAAATCTTCTTCAAAGCACTTGTTAGAAGTGTAAATAATTATGTAAGACACTCCATAAATAAAAAAATATGAAAAATGCCTTTTTCTGAAATCCAAGGCCAGTCTGACAACTTGCATCCTAATTGAAATATAGCTGGAATATGGCTGCCCCAATCACTGCCCAATGCGTCTTTGTGGCTGTAGCCCAGGGTTTACCATTGCTTAAATTTGGGTCCAAGATTGTTTTGGTGAGATCTCCATTTATTTCTTGGAATGGACATAGAAGACCAAGTTACAGGCACACTCAGACTGTACTGAGGTGATTGTACATAAGAAGACTGGTTGAGTTAAATTAGAAATGTGAGGGGAAAACAAAGTACTGAAATCCTTTATTAAAAATAAGCTTACTCCTTGTACCAAATCCCAAAGGAATTTTCTCAGTTTGCAATTGCCTTTCAGCACAATCTGAATGAAAAACGACCAAAGGCAAGTGCTTGAGCTTAAAATCAGAATCCAAACAAGCTGGGATTCAGCTGCACTTCTCCCAGCCCTTTCTTACCCTGCTGCTTCCCAGCAGCCTGATCCAAGGCCAGCATCCTGCACCCTGCCAGCCCTGGACAGCAGGATGCACCCGGGTCCCTGGTGGAAAACTTCCAGTTTTGTCCCATCCCAAACCAAAGGAAGCAGACCCAGCCAGAATTAATTCATATATCTAACAGTGCAGTTGCGACATCATATATAAACAAATGCATTAATAGATAAAAAGGAATTTCTTACTGCTTTTTTGCCTACCTCTCTGCTTAAATAAATTTTATTGCTTAATGGTCTGATTTGAGATAAATTAGTCTTTGCATTTCACCAGTCAGAAGCAATTCTGTAAGTGACTAAACAATTTTAAAGAAAGTATTTTTCTGTATTCTAAAGCCCTGTTCCAAACTTTTCTTTATTATATTATATGATTAAATTACAGGTGAGATGCATATAAAGCACAGCATAACGTGCTTTACATAAAAAGGAAGTATAGAAGAAAGTTCTAGAATACATGCAAAAAAATGAAGGAGAAACAGTTAGGGAGGACAGCTTAGGTTTACATAATACTGTTCAATTCAAGAAATGCATCATACATAGAACTATCACTCAAATCTTTACTAAATACCTCACCTTTTCTCAGAAATATCTGGAGTAGAATGAATGACAGAGAAGGTCAGTTATAAAAATAATTTAAAGCCAAATTATGTATTACATATAAAATATAAACTCTGAAGGGATGTAAAATTACCATCTACAGAAACACTAAAGAAAAAGTCTAAAAATAGCAGGTGTATCTGTCTAAAATTATTTTAGCATTTTTGAAAAGAAGTCCTCAATTGGAAAATATCTTAATGAAAAATGAAGTGAATATTTGATAATTTCTCTTTTGGGATTTTATTACAGGAGTAAGAGAAGGGAAAGAGAAGTTTTCTTGATTTTTTGCATATTTTTGGGGTTTTTTTTCTTCCGTAGTAGAACCATTACCACAAAATTCCTTTTTGCAAACATACTCCAGTTATCATAATCTCTATGAAGATCTGAATGTGCAATTAACCACCAAAAGAACTAGGAAGACTTCAGAAAGCTATGGAAATCTTAGCCACAAAATGCTATGTCTGCTGAAAGTTTCTGCTGAGTTCTTCAATGGAACAAATAATTTAATAGGCTAAAAATTGTATTCTGAGTTGTACTACCTGGAAACTAATTCTGTCTCAGAAAATATCTGTTCAAAATAAAATAAAAGATTTGGGAACATATTCCAGGACATAATATATACTCATCCTGCTGCTGTCTTCTGTCAGAGAAAGATAAACAACTAGAAGGAGCTTTGGATAAAGCAGAAGGCTAATCTTCTGTTCTTTGGGGATTTTTTGGTTGTTTGTTTTTCCCCCAGAGAATAATTGTTCTTCAAAATCCATTCTGTTTTACTTGTGGATCAGTAGTCAGTGCTAAATTGTGCTCTACCTCTTGCTCAGTCCTTTTTACTCATAATATGTTGTGGCTTAAGCCTCACTTGTAACTAAGCCCCACTAAGCCACTGCCTCTGGCTTACCCCCCGATGGGATGAAGAACAGAACTGGGAGAGTAAAAGTATAATAATGTCTGAGAAAAATAATTTTAATAACAAAAGCTGTGTACGCAGGCAAGGCAAACAAGGAAATCATTCACCACTTCCCATGGATAGGCAAGTGTCCAGACATCCCCAGGAAAGCAGGGCTCCATCATGTGGAATGGTTATTTGGGAAGACAAACACCGTTCCTCCAAACATCCTCTCCCTTCCTCCTTCTTCCCCCCAGCTTTACAGAAGTCATTGCTGACCGTAACACCATATAGTCAGAGATAACCCTTTGGTTATTTGGGGTCAGCTCTCCTGGCTGTGTCTCCTCCCATCTTCTGCCCTGCTCCATCCTCCTCATTATTGCCAGTAGAGGAGTGGCCTTTGAAGCATCAGGAATGGCTATTGTCAGCTGCCAGAGTACTAAATGCCACTGTGTTAAGCTAAGGTCATTCTGATTTCTCACTTTTAAATGCAGATCTGGAAGCTAGAAAGAGAAATTGTTTCCTTAGTCGGGGCTACCTAAGGTAGTCTTGGCCTTTTATAGATCCACAGCAAAACAAAAGTAAGAAAATGGCATGTGTTGATTCTCATGCCAGCTTACAGGACAGCAGAAGGGGTGTAGTGGCAAAAACAATGCCAGAAACCAGAGTAAAGCTCTCCTCATGTTCTTCCTGCCAACATGCATTCAGAAATGTACTGAACATTACATGACGAACATTAAATTTGAAATCTTCAAAATGTCTCCTTTCCACCTTTGATGAAAATCTTCTGGGACTGAAAATGTGTTTAATTTTTCCAGGTCTTTCTTTCTGCTTGAATACAGGATATACAGAATGCTTCTACCTGCAGGCTTTGTCTTGCCTTGACAATAATCTTCAAACTTTCTACACCTATGTCTGCAGCTTTGCTCCTTTTATAAGAAAAGTTCTAGGCTAATTTATTTTAGTATGATACTTTAAGAATACATTTTATTGTACTCAGGGAAGATTCTCAATGAAGAAAAATACTTCCAACTCCAAATATATAAATAAAAATTAATAACAATTCTTCCACTGATATTATTGTATTACCTGAATTAGAAAAGTCAGAAAACTGTTTATCCTGAGATTAGATTTTCTGGTGTTTGTGCTACAGTTATTCTTAAACATTCCTCTGTATTTTATTAACAAGAAATTTGAACTGGAATCCTCACATGATCAGATTGAGACCAATTTTAAATCAGGAAGATAATAATGAAGATGTTAGTGATGTATGGATTATAGTTTCACTCATCATTAGTTGTTTTAGAGATAAGCTCAAAATATTGTTTTGGCTTGTAGCATATGGTGTTAGATTTTATTAGGATAAAAAAATATATAAAGTAAAAAAAAAAGGTAAAGTAAGTAATAATTTTTAAAAAAACCCTCAAACTGTAGTAGAGCTACATCTGGATAAAAATAAGAACTCACTCATTGTTGGAAATTATCATTTATTATATATTGAGCATTTTATACTTATCCTACTTAGTGAAATAATTTTTATGATTTATGATCATTGCTGGTACATTTTTTACAGTTTTTTGAGAAAAAAGCAAAACAAATACTAATAAGTTAAAGCAGAAAAACATGATGTGTTTTTAAGATATTATGAGCAAAAGAAAAGTTACCTTAAAAAGTACGTGAATATTTTAAAAACCTGGAGATGGTCTCTGAAATTACAGTATCTTCTGAAATAAGAATATCTCAAAGTCATTATGTATCTCTAAAGTATGATTGTGCAGCTGCAGTAATGAACCAATTTGTGTTTCTAAATGAATAAAAATAATATAAACTACATTTTAAAGACTAAACCGGATTCTGATATAAATAGATTCAATTAGCTTTAATTAAACTTCTCCACCACTGAGAGAGAATTACTATGTTCCACTTGAATTCTTATGTTTAACCAGATACAAATGCTGAGATTAAATGGACTCAAGTATAACACAGTATAATAACGTTGAATAAAAATAGTAAAAGAACAAAACAACAAAACCCACCACAAATCAAAGCAGTATTTTCTCCTTGAAGTATAGCAAACATTCAGTGATGAAGTTATTAAGAGCACAAAAGACCTTGGTTCACTCTGCAGATATTTATATTAAAAAAAAAGAAAAAAGGAAGAGAAAAAAAGGTTATTTCTCTAACAACATGCAGGCATAGCATAGAAAAATTACTTAAACACATCATAGATATGTGGTCTTTTTCCCTTTATTTATTTTAAGAGAAAACTGAATGGAAATTTATAATCAAAGACATCAACCTTCATGTTTCAGGTTTTGTTTTGATGGATATTTTTATATCACAATACATTCTTCCCAATCTGCTTTTCTGTAGAACATTTGACAGCATCCATTTCTTTTTCTTCTTTTTTTTTTTTTTTTTAAGAAGCTTAACCTTCTGCAATATCTAGTTTGACAAAGACTTGTCAACTGCCAGTAATTAAAGTCAGGACAGCAAACTCCTGTTTTGGACCCCTTTTCAGACTAGACAAGGTACTTAAATATGAATTTGGAATGCAGGTAGTATATTCCAATAAAAAATATTCTCACAGCTCTCATAGATCTTCTTTCCCTCCATTATTTATGCTGCAAAGTCAGAATCAAGAAGTCGATATGGGATTTACAAAGGTTTGTTAGTGAGAACACTTGCAATGACAGAAATAGATTGTAAGCCTAATGTCATGTAGAGAATAAACCTTTAAATAAGAAAGAGGTGAAAATAAATGAATAATGTAGTTTTTGGAGTTTTTGTCTTTGTGAGCTCTTAAGGTTCTCCCTGTACTGAGAAATATGGTAAAATTCCAATGTGTGCACTCATGAAAATCCACATTCACAAAGAGGTTCAAAAATCTTGTCACTGAATCTAGGTCTAAACAATTTGCTGTCCTCTAATCATTGATACTAACATGTTGATATATTAAAAAAAAAAAACAACAAAACACCATAAAACCCCAAGCAAATTTCAAATCATCTTCAGCACAGCCTTAAAACTCTGTCAATGTCAGCCTGTTTCCTGAACTCTTTTCCGGCTCCAGAAAGGATCCTTCTAGCATAACTGGGAAACAATAGAGTGAAATGTTATTAAAATATGGAAGTCAGTGATTCTTGGAAGAGTTTCTGTTTATCAGTATTAAAGCACTGCTAATCCAAAAGACAAATGTTCTCAGTGTGTGTTAGCCAGATAAGAATTTTGTATAATTAGCGCTCTTAGGATTAACACAGGAGGCCTAGAGGTATGCTGTGCACACACACACATATGTGCACAAGCTTCCTAAGCAAGCAAACAGAAATCAGCCCGAATCTACCGAGTGCAAAAAGGCAGTAAAATTAAAGAAAGGAGGAAGATTTAACTTATTGTAATTAAGAAAATTTAAAACAGGTTTTGATTTTGTAATTAACAACATATGAATGTACAGCTTAAGAAAAATAAGGTCTTTGTACATCCGATATTGTTCATTTTAGTGCTTAGAGCCTATACCCATACTTCACAGTCAACCTTGGTTCTTAACAGATGCAGAAATAGGAGGAGTTCCAGATAAGTCACTAATAATTAGATCCAACTTTATTGCTATGATTATGCTGGACACAAATTGCTATATTTTTCTTCATTAAGTATGATAAAATATTTATGTCTTTTCAGGATAGCTTTGTAGGCTGCCTGAAGCATGTTCAGCAAGACTCGTTTAAAAGTGCTTTCAATTTTATAATTTTCTCAGTTACCTTCATTCTTTTGAAAATCAAAAGAATGTGTTAAAAGCAAGACTTTGATGATTTTATTTTGTTTTCTTTGGTTTGGTTGTTTTTTGGTGGTTTTTTTGGTTGGTTGATTGGATGGTTGACAGGTTTTTATTTGTTTGGGGGCTGGTGGTTTTTTTTTGTTTGGTTTGGTTTTGTGGGAGGGTTTTTTGTTGTTGGTTGTTGTTTTCATCAGTAGAAGAAGAGCTTATCTTTAGCTTTCTGAGGTCTTAGAAGATATTTTTGGCGATATTCTAAGCTTTCTCTGCATTAATGAAATCAGTAAAACTACTTTATCCAGTTTAGTCTGTTTTGACTAAGAAAACTAAATTATAACTTTATCTTTTTTAATTCAAGGACTATTTTTTAAAATATATATGATATTTTGTTAAAATATACATGTATATTTGGCTGTTAGTGGATTAATACAGTTATTTTGTAAATTATAAAATGTTCTGTTCTTTGGAAATAATTCTTTAACAGCCAGTTTCATTTCAGTACCACAGGCCTGAGACCTAATTTTGCACCTATTTAATTATAAAAAACATCAGAATTTATCTTACTTTATGCATTTGTTAATGAGAAAACATATATTCATAAAATATTTAAGTAAGACAATAGGATGCTGCCTGCAAGAAGCTATTTATTCCCAACATTTATTTGAAGCCGTCTACTTAAGCAAGTAAAATTATATCCTATATTCTGTTTTATTTTCTCATGAAAAAGTTTTCCATTTCATTTTCTCTAAAGCTTTGGAGTTCTGATAGCAGGTGCATTCAATTTTTTATACTTCACTTTTGTGCAATTCAAGAAGCTTCACTTTTGGAATTGTCTTTGTTACAGATTAGTACAGCTTTTGACATGAACATTAGTGCTCGAGCTGCAGACAGAGCTTTTAAATAACGTTCCTTCAGCAGTTACCAGTGGTGCACAGAGTGTCTCCTGCTGCCATGGGGACAGCTGTGGCACCAAAGCACCACGGACAGCTCAAGGTTCTCAGTGGTTTTAGCACCTTCCCCCACAGAGCACAGCAAATGCCGCATCTGTTGTGGCATTGTGACATCCAGCTGCGCCAGGACGCTCGTGTTCCCACACATCTATCCTCATGGGGAACTCCCAAGGCAAGGGCACTTATTTTGGCTGATACCTCTCCCAAGAACAGGTCTAATCATGACCACGGCCCTAATCACAGTGCTAAGCAGAGCTGATTTGGGCAGAAATCCAAGGACAGACATGATCCTAGAATTTGTGTGACTTTAGTATCCTGGCTTCATTCATGCTTGCTGCCAGCTTTCTGAGTCCTTGGTTGTTTTCTCTCAAGCTGACTTTGTTATGTCAGATTATGATACCACTCTCCTTATTTGAGGTCTACATTGAAAGAAGCATCAAAATGTTTTGATTATTTTGTCCAAACTGTTCGGCCTTCCTTTCAGCCTACTTCTGCCTACTTTTCTCTCCCCATTTTTTTTTCTCTCCTATCTGCCCTATAAACAGCTCTAATTTGAATACTTTAATGTCTTAATGTATAGAATTACCCAACTGGTCATTCTGTGAAACTGTGTAAGGTGTTAACTATTACCTCTTTTTAAATTTTAAATAATGGAATATCCTGTTGTAAAAGCACCCTCAAAGAATTTCTATACTTCTATGTAGACCATTAGAAACCACCTAAATTCAAACTTCTTTCATCTTTTTTTTTTTTTGTTGTTTGTTTGTTTTGTTGGTTGGTTGGTTTGTTTTGTTACCTTTATTTTAGTGGAGTTACTTAACATTCTTTGAATGAGAGTGTAGGAGTCTGTTTGTGCATCAGCAATGCAAGCATCAAAGACATCTGAGGAAATTAGATCTGTTTTCTTCTGGCATTCAGTCCTGCTCGGTGTAATGCTCACATATGATTTTCTGCCGCAGTTATATCTGCCACTGTCTCTACCATAACAATTTTTAAATTAAACTGAGATGAAATACGTATTTGTGGTAACTTACCTTTGACTATAATTTCCCTAATACTGCACTATCAGTACTCATATCAATGAGTTCATAGATATTGTTTATATTCAGACTAAAACTGGCTTTTTTTGAAAAGACAAAATATGTTATCAAAGATATTGCTGATCTAATTTTGTTCTCCCCTGTACAATCTACAAGATGGTTCAGAAGGTCCAACAGAGAGCAATGTTCACCATTATACTAGTTAAATATGGGTTCTTTATATAATTTGATGATCCAGTTAAGTCTTCTTCTAATTATTTTTCTCTTGAAAATAGAAAAGAAAGGATAAAATATCTTCTTTTTAGTACTTAAATGGATTTCTGATTGGAAAATAAAAAAAAAAAACCAAAACAGGACAGTTTGAAGAATCTCTCCACACAATTTATTAATCATGGCTGAGGTTACAGGACTGTGTGTCTCTCTATCAAGTTACCATTTTCTTACTGACATGCTGTGCTGTCAGCAACATTTTAGACTTTCATTTCTCTGTTGCCTTTCTATCTCAATATTTAGTTGAAATCCTAAAAAAGGTAACATAGACCTTACAATATAGGTTTTTTTAAACAAATTCCTCCTCTATTCAAATGCAAATACAATAAAAAATAAGCTCGTCCTTCTGAGAAAAACCAATTTCTGCACTGCAAAGATGCCTTAACAATGAAGTTATTTAAGAATTCCTAGCAGTTCTCTAAAGGGACTGATTTAAGCATGAAATGACAAAAGGACTGAAGAGCTATAAAAGAGTGAAAGATAAGCCATTTATTTTCTTCAAACTGTTTTACTAGTTCACTGAAGTGAGTGAGGAGGAAAAAAACACCCAGCAGCTTGAAGAAAGATGAAAGTGGCCAAAGGCAAGATCCAGCAATCTTGCCATCTTGGTGGTGGTTTCTAAACTAGGAAGAAAAGGGAATAGAAATTACAAGCCACAGTCAAATGTGGAAATGGTGGACACACATGGAAAACCAAAGACCCATGGCAACAGGAATAGAAGAGATCTCAGGAACAGAGTAGAATAATGCCTTTGTAAAGCATACGTATGAAAATGTGCCCAGCCTCGGAAACAAGTGGGAGGAACCAGAATGCCACATTGTTGCTTC
Organism: Ammospiza caudacuta; assembly: GCF_027887145.1. Lineage (NCBI taxonomy): Eukaryota > Metazoa > Chordata > Aves > Passeriformes > Passerellidae > Ammospiza > Ammospiza caudacuta. The sequence continues at coordinate 74,316,059 of NC_080594.1, forward strand.
ACAACTGCAATGTTGTTGGATGAATCAAGACTTGGTGGAAATGGAGTGGGGTAGTGAGCAAATAAAAGTTGTTAGGAATGAGAGGCAGGGAAGGTGGTGGAGAGGGTTTTGTTGTTAGTATGAAAGAACATCTTGTCTGTAGGAAGCTCCCATATGGGATGGGACAAGAGACTGACTGAAAATCTGAATGTCAGGATCAGAGATGAGGACATTTTTCAGCAGGAGTGCGTTACAGTATTCCCAAACAAGATCAGAAAATGAACAGAGGCTTGGTATGAAAGCATGAAGTATAGGTAATGTTTTACTATGTCTTATACCAGCCACACATATCATTAGCACTCAAAGCTTCTTCGTTCACAGATAGAAAATTAATTAAGGAAGCCGCAAGCAGCTAATAAAAGCAAACCTTCCCATCTTCTGATTAAAGATATTATCTGCGCTAAATAAGGACATGGTTCTAGATGGTTTGGAATCCCTGCCTGTCTCTTTATTTATAGAGCCAACAGTTCTATATATCTATGGGGTGGTGCCATCACTGTATTGATTAGTTCCATCTCCCATGAAATAATTTAGTGCTTATGATAAGCATATTAATTAAGATTTTTCTTAAAGACTAGGCTGCCAGAATATATTAGATAGCAGAATATTTTCTTTCAAAACTTGAGGAAATAACTAAGAAGAATGGCCAAGAGCACATTAAAGATTGAAAATACTAACTTTTTTCAAGTAGTATTTAGACTAAAATCTCCTTTTACTTAAATGTTGCCTCTAATAAAAGCAACATTTCTGTTTTTAATTGTATTAGTGATTAAGTATTATTACATGAAAAAATAGCAAATATTTATGTAAAAAATGAAAAGTTTTCATTATGTATCTTTTATGCAAAGCAACAGAGAGTATAACTTCTTTGCAGTAAATACAAATATAGTGAAGTTACTGGACAGAAGATCACAATCTCATTATGGCTGAAGGTAATGGCAATACATTTTCCGTGCTTTAGAAGGATATGAAAAAATCAGGAAGAGATAAAAAATACTTGAGTGATTTCTTCTCTGTACTTGCTAAATGCTAACACTACAAGATTATTTACCACAATTAGAAGACAAGAAGGTTGAGAAAGTATGTAGACACCAAAGCATGAGTTTTAAATGAAGAAGGGGAATGAGAGGTGACTACTCTTCAGCACAACACACAGTACAGTCTCTGAACTTCAGTACCACAATTCACAAAGAAAAGGGCCCCCTCAGGTGACCTACTTCAACACATGCTCAAAACAGATATAATCATGTCAGGCTGCCCTTGGTTGTGTCCAGATGAGTCTTAAAACCTTCCAATGTGAAAATTTCACAATCTCTCTGAGAAACCTTTTCTGCTGTTTGACCACCTCAACCTAGTTTCCTAACAGCTAATTGCAATTTCCCATATTCTAACTTATGTGTATTGCCTCTCGTCATATCACTATGATCTTCCGAGAAGATCTATCTTCTTCTCTGTATATTCCAGTGAGGTAGTTGCAAACAGGTCATAAGCCTAGTCCATAAATGGTGTCTTAGGTCAATATGACATAGAAGTCTGATACATAAACAAAGTAGTGAAATTCCACAGTTTGTGTTAGCCTTATGAAGCTAAATAGCTTTATAAGCTAGTCTCCTGGTCTGTTGTGGATTTAAAAGCTATGCTTCTACCTCAGCATGACCTAACACTACATAAGCACTCTTGGGGGAAGAATTGAGGTAAGAATTTTGAGATAAATTACAAGAAAACTAGTGAGAAAATAATAATGTCATCCAAGACTTCAGATTCTCCTTAATTTTGAAATAATTTTATTATGTGTCTGGAAGCTGTACATTTGTATACTATCCAGAGAGGCTGTGATACAGGAAGAGATCCAGCACAACTTATTCACGTGCCTAAATTGTGCCTCTTAGACATCCAGGATCGATCTTAAACAAATTTAACTCATCTTGGTGGATCTATGAGATCCCCAGGACTTGTAAGAAACATCAGTACCACAAGTTGAGGTCAGAGTTTCATGCAGCACCTTTGGTGTGTTTTCAGCTGGATAAATACTCAGTGCAGTAAGGTAGATGTTGCCGCGCTTGCAAGGGTTGCAGGGTGAAGAGAGAGGCGAGAATCTTGACTCCATGATCAGAAGGCTGGATTTATTAATTTATGATATATATGTTACATTATGACTATGCTAATAGGAATAGAAAGAAAAGTTCAGAAACTTGCTAAACTAAGAATAGAAAAAAAGAAATGAATAAACAAAGGAGCTCTCTCTGATTCTGTCCCAGAGAAAGCTCAGTCTTTGATTGGCCCTTAATTGTACACAACCAACACGGACCAATCACAGGTGCACCTGCGGCGTTCCACAGCAGCACATAACCATTGTTTACATTTACATTCCCCTTCTGGAGCCTCAGCTTCCCAGAAGGGGGAAAAATCCTAAAGAAAGGATTTTTCACAAAAAATGTCTGTGACAGGTAGATGCTCTTAAAGATTAAATGAGAAAACTAGATCTTAAATTGTACAGTTGTGCCACTTCAAGGGTACCTGTATGCCCATTGTACCTATCAAGAACTTTGACACTTCCTTCTAAGGGGATCAATGCATTAACATTTAAAAGCAAGCTAATCGATTTACATCGCATGATTCAAATTTATCCTGCTTGTTACAATATCTTAGTTAGCTAAGATTAATTCAGACCACTTTAGTGCAGTGGGAGATTGCTCTCATATTAAACATCTAAAAGAAGAAGTCTAGTCTATACTAATTGTGCAAATAAGGGTTTTGATCAGTGGTGACATCTTTGAAAGGCAACACAATTTGGGTAGTAGAAATCGATTCTAGGCTTCAATGACTCACACTCTGTACATGAGATTTTCTCTCCACATTATATGGAGAAGGCACCAAGGCCAGCTTGAACAAGTCAACTAATTTTCAGTTGGCATGTATTAGGTACGCTCTTATAATGTGAAAATATTGTTTTATTTATTTGCTTATTTATTTATTATGCTAGGGACAACTCATTACAGAAATTGGCCTCTCAAAGAATTTGGTACAGAACTTAAGACACTTTTTGAATATAAGGAAATCTGAGGCTTTTAGAGGCAGTTTATTTATTTTTTGGTCAAAAAAATCCCCCAACACATACAGTAAAAATTACATACAAATTTTAAGATGTTCATAGAAATTTTTAATAAATGAGAAAAATATGAAGTCGAATGGTAGACAGATTTTAAAAATTTATATTAAATGTCTTGTGTTCACAGATACCAATTTTGCATGTTAATGAGGTACATTGTGAAATTTTTATAACCAAATCAAAATCATAAAGCACAGTGATGAAAAAACAAACAAACAAACAAACTGTACTTGAAATACTTCATATTTTTTATTCTGAATGAAAAAGTCTGCTTTTACAGCAGCTTTTGGTCTTTTGGGTTACAATTCTTAAAAAAAAATCAATTTTTTCCTGGGTTAGTTGGGAAATCCAACTATTGCTCTTTTAAACCTTGAAATAAATTATTTTCTTCTACAGTTCTTCCTAAGTGTTATAATAAAAAATGCAACACTATGATGTTTTGCTTTGATTTGTTTATGGCCTTTCTTTTCAGTTTTACGATGTTATTTTCAAGAAAAAAATATATAAGCATTGTACCTTCTCAAAGAGTTTCCATGTTGAAATATCTGACATCTTGGATCCAGTTTTCACCATTTTCCTGTTTACAAAGCTAATAAAGTGTAGATGTGCTTAGAACCTCTCTTCAGCAAGTATGAAAATAATGTTTTCCTCCTAGCAATATTTTGAAATCCTACCCTCTGGATTAAGATCCATTTTATAGTAAAATATCATAGGCTGTAACATGGACATCTCAGACATCCAGTGGGAGATGACTTGATCTATAAATGCTTCATGCATTACACTCTTTTTCATGAGACAAACATTGTTAAGTCACCAATTTTTTTCTTTCTTGATAAGTTTTTAATTTCTGTTGGATATTTTGTTAGATAACTAATCATATAAGCATCTTATCATCTCAGCCTAATTCAACAGAAGGATATCTTGCCATTTTGGACTATCATTCTGAAGATTATCAAACTTCTGAATCTTCATGTGTATTTCTATCCATTACCAGGTAACAGCTTATCCCTCTTTTTCTGTATAGTATCTTTTCAAAGTAAAGTCAGAGTCAAGTGTTCTGCCTTTCTGTTCTAATGGAATTCCATTCTAATGGAATGCTATTCCTGCTTGCATGTAGGAATTATTCCACATTTTAGCATAAACTCTCCATTCTTTCTTCCTATTTACAGTTGAAGTTTTCTTGTTGCTATAAAACACTTACTAGCTTCCTTTGTCAAACCTCAAACTTATATATGAAAATTTGTCTCTGAAAAATTATTGAGATTTAGTGAAGCCCAAAGTTCTTCTCTGACTTGGTCAAGGAACTATATTAAAGCAAACATATTCTTCTAGTTACATAGAAAGAAATATAGGCATGAGAGGGAAAAAGTCTTTTTTTAACTGAACTAGCTTACTGTTCCCACTGGTATCACATGTTTTGGAAGGAAGGGAAGATGAGTGAAAGAAAGGTTAGGAGAGGCTTATACAACAACAAATCTCATTCCTGAAATTCTGGGTGGACAAGAAGGTAAGATAAATTTCATGTTACATTAGGGGTCATGTTCACGTCCAAGTTGCACACGCTTCAGTTTAGCTATTTAAAGGCAGTACTCTGCATCCTAATTTAGAATTGAAACTTCCAATAGGCATGGCCAGGGAGCTGCTCAGACAGAAGCATTTTCAACCTTTGAGATGCCTTTGTTAATCCAAAGCAGATGCAAAATAGTCAATATTTACAACTGACAGGTTAAAGGAAATCAAAGATATCTCATATGGCTCCAGATACCTCGTGAAAAAACAAACAGAGTTATAGAATGGGCTATAATAGGAGATCAGAAATCTTGAACTAGATAAAATAGCTTAATTGTAAGCATAAAGGGGTATTGGAGTTGTTCTCAATAATCTGAGCATCCACCTGGGAGTGGCAGACTTTGCACTAAACCCATGGGAGACAACTTTTTTGGGAATTGTGGTTAAAGATCAAATCAGATTACCACAGGATATCTGACTTTATTAGTGCCATACTAGGCTACTGAATTGAGTTTTGCTTTCTAATTTGTATCTATTCACTCAGTTTTAGCTGCAAATTTATTTATTTATAATGGCTTACCAATGGTAACATATAGAGCATTTTGTCACCAAACAGGACCTACTGATTATTATTATTTCCTTTGTGTTTAAAGATGATGACAGACAAAGAAACTTTGTGAACAACTCATAATATAATTTAGGTTATTACAACCAACAGCTTACCAAGCAAAGGATCTAAATTTTGATGAGTTTTCTATAAAGGGGAAAATATGTATATTTTTTAAAAATCCAGTGGATAAGGCATGAATTGTGAAATAATGTCCACTTCCTATCATCTCTGTGGCCAATGGGGAGGATTTATGGAGAAACTTTTTAAACTGTGAAAGACATACAAACAAGCCAAAGTGTGTGCACAGCTTAGCTAAATCAAAGACCAAGAATGAAGGCCTGAGTTAAATGCACCTGCAAAAAAAATGAACTGGGTAGTGATGGGGAAGGTCACTGGTGAAGCATTTTCTGACCTCTTCTTCACATCAGTCCAAACCAGGATTAGGCCTCTCTGCAATTCCAAGATGAGCATACAGGAATAAACTCCTAGAAGAGAGAATGACTCGAGTCCTGACAAAAGAACTGAACTAGCACAGGCAAAAATGTTGGCAGATAATAAGGGCTGGATAATGATTCTGTGATTTTGATAAAATACGGTCATTGCAGTCTTCAGAAAGATTATTTAAGTCAGTGATAATTTCACTCATTATTTCAATGATACTTCCACTGAAGCTAATAAGTGCCCAGTGAAGGAAAAAGGAGAAAAAGGAGAGAAGAGCTTGAAACTGGTTTTTTGAGTCTCTTTTTTGTTTGCCAGAATTAATTCCCTTTTTTCTAAAAGACAGATTGAGAATATAATTTCCCCCTTTTTGAGTCTTTGGTACAGATAGTTCCTACATATTGTCTAAAGTAGAATTTTAGTTATTTTGGGGCAGAAAATCTCACTGTGATTCCACAGAATTGGTTTAATTGGTCTCTCATAATACCCGGGTTTTATATAATTTAAGTGAAATAATAGAAAGAGATGGAGCTTCAAAGAGTCTCTGCATCTGAAACCTGTGGATTTTTTAAGATTAACTTTTCTATACTTACCTCATGTAAAACTTTTTTTTCTTAGTTTCTGAACTTAAAACTTTTCTGATTGCAAAATACAGTAGGTTTTCCTTCTTTCTTAAAATACACTCACATCTATTGAATAGACATTACTACTGCTGACTTACAGATCATCAAAATTTAGGTATATTTAAGTTTGTTGTGTTAACCTTGTCTGTACACCACGTACCAAGCTGCTCTATCACTTTCCTTCCCAGATGGACAGAGGAGAAAAAATAAGGTAGAAAACCACTTGTAGGTTGATATAAGGCAGCTTACTAAAATAAATGTGCAACTTTGTTCATACACAAACAAAGAAAAGGAAAAAATAGGTTTGCTCTCTATTTCTCTTCAGCAAAAGATGTTCAGCCACTCTCCTGGAAGCAGGGTTTCAGCACACGTAGTGGTCACTCAGGAAGGCAAACATTGTAAATAAAAAAGTTCCACCCTCTCCTTCTCATTTCCTTAGCTTTTATATCTGAGCTGACATCATATGGGATGGGAAATCCCATTAATTAATTTGATTCAGCTGGCCTGGTTGTGTCCCCTCCCAGGATCTTGCCCACTCCTTGATAGGGGGGAATTGTTGAGAGCCAGCCCTGATGCTGTGCCAGGCCTGCTCAGCAGTACCCAAAGCACTGGGGTGCTACCAACACCTTTCCAGGTGCCAGTGCAAAGCACAGCACTGTGGGGGCTACAATAGCAAAATGAGCTCCATCTCAGCCAGACCCAATACAATCTCCAGCCTTTATTCCACATCCTTCATTTCATATTCAGATTCCACATGATTTATATATTTTCTAACCATTCCACTGCATTTATTTATGATTACTGGAATCCCTTCTTACTTACTCATGCAACTTAAACTGCATTCTTAAACCATTTAAATATCTGACATACAGATTTATACATTTTCATAACTACTATGTCCTGCCACAAAAAGGTAATATTCTCCCATTTCATGGGCTTCCTCTGTCCCTCCAGATCTATGACTTGGGCTTCGTCTTACCAGGATGGATACTTAAGACAGAAGAAGCAGCACAATCAATCACTGGGCACCGACACCATCCTGGCTCAGGTCATGGTTGTGCTCTCCTTGCTTGTCTCAAAATTCAGTGTTTGTCAGTTCAACGTCTTCCTGCTACTTTACTTCCTGCAACATACAACTTGCACCTCAGATAATTTCTCCCCCAAGGTTTAGGGGGAGGCACACACTGGGTTTCCCCATTCTTCTGCATTATCCACCAAGTACACCCCGATCCTTAAGCAAAGACAATCCCATCAATGGGTTTGCATTTTCCCATGGGAGGAGAAATCCACACAGCTACAGTACAGCTGAGTTTTAAAAATATCTAAAAAAGAAAAGAATAAAAATCCATGTGCAGTTGAGGTTTTTGTGAAAGAATGTTTCAGATCTTTTCCCTCAAATGGTGAACTTGATGAGTTTGACACTTTCTGACAGATATGAACATTTTGAGCTTTGAGACTTACAGAACACTATGAAATGTTTCATCTTCTTGTCACCTTTCCATATAAATACCAGAAAAAGTGTCAGGATGAGAGAGATGACAGGGTAACACACACAAAAAAAGGCAAACAAAATAAGAAACTAATATTTCTTTTGTCATGTCCTTGTAGCAACCTCTTTCCCCTCTATATCAGGGCTTTCTATTCACTTCTCTGTCTCCACAAAGGCTTTCCTTCCCCATTATCCTTGTCCAATTCTATCATTTTTTCTTTCTAAATTTCTTTCTGATTTCCTAGATCAGAAGACTGAACTAAAAATAAAAAATAGCTAAATATGTAAATTAGAAGTAGCTATTTTAGGCTTTCTATATAGTCAGTGCAGAGAAGTATGCACCTGCAAAAATATTGTGCTTAGTCTTAATGGTCTATTTTAGAATCTTAATTTCTGTTTGACTATAAATGTAGCCTAAAGTGTCTAGGTCTTCTATGAATTTCTAAATTCTTAAAGTATAAGTTTGTGTGGAGGAAGGTTCTCTTAATTTTCAAGCTAGAATAATAAAAAGGCAAAACCAGCTGCAGAGTATAAAAAATACAATTAGATGTACTCTGTCTTTAATTTCCTTTAATTTCCATTAAGAACTTACTTTCCAAAGAATGAACTGATTCTTTTCCCAGTATCCATCCAATATTTATACCCTTGTTATATTTATATTTTTTTTCAGTTTTTGCAACATTTAGGCTTCTCAGGAATGCTTAATCTGTGAAATACTTTTTGAGACACTCAGACACACTCTTTTTTCTGCATTACCATGCAGTCCAAGAATATGTTCTGCTTTCTGAAGCATATGGGAACATGGGCATTAAAAACCATGTCAGACTTTTGCTTGCACTTGCTCACCCATTAAAGCTGCAATTTCCACATCTTTAAAGGAAGCTACAAGCTTGATAGAAGCATTCACAAGCAAGCTTAAAATATTCACAATAACTTATAAAAATGATCTGAACTGAGAATTTTGACCTTAGGAGATTTTATTGGAAAAACCATATTTATAAATAAATAAACTAATTAGAGATTTAATGCTCAGTATATCTTATCTATATCATACATACATGTATATCTATCTATAAATGTAGAAACAATCTTTTAATTTAAAGTATGACATATAAGTTTTAAAATGAAGACCTGATTATAAATTTTAAAAATGTCCTTATTTCATACACGGATGAGTGGGAGAGACTGTTCCTGAAGAAAATCTATGTCTGAGATGAGACTGTTTGCTCCCAAAGAAGGCCTCTCTTTTTCAATTGGCTTTTTTAAGTCTTTAATATGTTATAGACTGAGACTTGTCTCTGTGACATTAAACAAAACCAACAGATGAATGAGACAGCAGCTCAGATTCCTTTAGCTGTATTTAGGGCATTAAAATAATAGAAATAGGACCATGTTAATCCATTATGTTTAATTGCCAGTTTGTTCTTCCACCCTTTTTTGGAGGACCCTGAGTAAGTCACTAGATAGCAAAACACAGGTTCAAGGCTCAAAAAAATGTAGGGTCCTAAAGATACCTAATTATGGAGAAAACTACCTATAAGCATGCAAATAATACTATTTTGATATGTTTTTCCGTGCTCTGTGTTATGCCTTTCTGCTGCACACCTTCAAAATTTTCTCTATGCTCACTCTGTCACCTATACAGCAATATGTATGTGATACACACACTAGAGCCACTAGGGCCTTAGAAGACAGATTTTACAGAGAGAGAACACACTCACTTTGCTTTGCAGTAACTAACATTTGGTCTGTGGGTTAGGAAGAATTTCCTGAAATTGCTAATTTAGCACTGGAAGTGTTTTAATGCTTAACTTTCATTTTGATGCTATTCTGCTACACGGTCTGTGGTCCTCCTTCACATACTTTGGGATGGATGGGTTAACATCATCTGCATCAAAACCCCAAATCTATTATTTGTGCAATAGCAAAGATGAAGAAAACATAACAGCTCTGTGTGTATAACCATGTGATTGTGAGCATGTAACTATGGACAATGATTATCAATAAAGCGTTGGAAAGAGAATTACTTTTTGAGCCATATGTCATGCATTTTTCTCAAGCAAGATATCTGAGGCAATGAAGTAGAATTAATCATATTAAAGTGCCTTTATGCTTCTGTTCCTGAAGGTATGCAAATATTCCACTAAAGAGGGTTAAATTTAAAATTAATTTGGGAATTTTTCTTCCCTTTTAGTGGGAATTAGAAAGAGCTTCTTTAATTCATTTTAGTGAATTATTCACTTACTTTTAGGGTTATATCTTTTATTGGCAGTTGAGGATTCAGACTCTTGCTGAAAACTAACCAAGTGTTTAAGTGGTTAGATGAAACAAATGAAAGTTTTGAATGAGGGCCAGACCCTTTATTCTGGGAGTTAAAACATTTTTCATGGTCAAGAAGCCTTCTCCTAACATTAGAAAAAAGAAAAAACTGTAGCATAAATTATAAACCATTGTGCTATCTTTTCTAGTAAGCTGAAGTGTACCCTGGTTGTATAAAACTATCCCTGTAAACAAGGACGAAAAGCAATATATTAATTTAATGCCTTCCACGTGTCTAGACAGTAATGACAGTTGCAAGGTGTCTCCTTACATCATGATACAGGATTAGGTTTTATGTTACTTGGTTTTAGCTAAATGTTAAGATACAATAAGATGTAATTGAGGTTTCTAAGCATCTAAAAACATGCGTGTATCTTCTCCTGGTGTCATGGGGTCATGCTTCCCAAAAGCAAGCATGTCAGCCTGGTTTAACCACCATGCATGTTCACTTTGTGAGGGATCCAGTAGCATTCCATATGATCTGTAGCTGACACTCAAAAAAAGCTTGAGTGCATCTGTTCTTTTGTTCTACCACTGGAGACATGATTTGACATATCCAGCATGTCTCAAGTATCAGTAGATGTCTATGTATTAAGTGCAGACAAATGAAACAACATCAACAAGAGATAAATTACAGTTTACAAGTATCTTCTTTCCTAAGCCAAAAAGTGTATTTAGAATCCCTAGCATTCATTAGAGAATTGATCTTCACCACTTCCTTGTTCTTTTAACTTCTTTGATGCTCAGACTTACTATGCCTTCCTGGTCTTTTATTAACCCATATTGTATCTCTTCCTCATCTCATCAAAATTCTCTGCTTTTCAAACCTTTCCATCTCACATCTGATTATCACTTCCACTTTATTAATCTCAGCCCCAGGTTCAATAGTTACCTTTTCACCACTGGGAAGCCTTCAGTCCTGCTAATTGCAAAGTGCTGCTGCAGGAGCTCCTTTTTACCATTTATCATTTTCTTCATACCAGTCCTCCTAAACTTTTCTGTGTTTTCATATCTTACTATGTACATGGTGGAATTCTCCTTATCTGTGGAGTCCTTGTCACTGCTCCTCCAGTCCTTTCAGCACCTCCCCATCCTCAGGAATGCTTCTGCTGAGTGAAAATGTCTGTGCTCTGTCTACCTCTGTCCACTTGCCCTCTGTTCATATCTCAGTTCCTTCAAAAAAGCCTTTGAAGGTTTCCTGCAAACAGCTCTGGGAAAACTCTAAGGTGGAGCACAAGAGCATGATTTTATTTCATCTGCTATTTAACAAGATCTAACTGTATGGGCTTTTATCCCTTGATCTTGACACACAAACTCTCATTCAATAGTAAGGGAGGATATTTATTATGTAACTGCGGAGAGAAGAATTTATAACTTTGTCTAAAACAGCCAAGCCTCTATGGTAACAACATGGCTTTTATGGTAACGACAAACTTAGTGTGCTTTACAACTTTGGTGGATTTAAAGACAGAATAGTAAAAGCTCTAGGGAGTATGCTTAAAAAAAAAAAAAAGAGAAAATAAAATAAAAAAGCTATTTAATGTTTCTATTCAGCTTTTTAATGCACTGTGGAAGGCAGTGGTTAGAGTGGGTCATACATCACTATATTAAAATGTTGCTTTTAAATCCTAGCAGCTGACTAAAATATTTCAGGTGTAATTCATCTGAAACCAGCCTTGTAGCTTGATGTATTAAGCTTTTGATATAAAATGTTTTCCACCTACTGCATCATAATGTATTTTTAAAACATGATGATTTGGCTCAGCAGCTGAATGTGAATTAAGTTTAAAGTTTCTTTAAGAAAAGGAAGGAAGTTAATATTTTTGTAGTTTAGCTGTCATTTTTTATCATGTTTTGTCTTTATTTTTCACTTAAAAACAGTTGTTTTATGATGGACCTGAAGCATATATCACACATTCTCTCTAATACAGGGTCTGTTAACCATAGTTTGACTGCAGCTGTGCAACTAGATCCTGTTGTAGCAAAACAAGAGGAGCTTCTAATGAGAAATAATTAATTTACTTCAATTTCTAATGTACAGAAAGAGGGAACTGTACTGCATATGAAATTTTTCTACAATGAGCTAAAGAACAATTAATCAAATGACAAATCCAGCAGCTAGCTGCTGCCTCCTCCAGGAGAAATCCTATCCCCCAAAGCAAATTAAACAATTTAGCAAATGAACAAAAAATCCTTTTTTTATTTCATCCAAAGCTACAGTGAATTAACATTTTCTGTTGCATACTGTAAAATTGAGTACCCTCCATTTTTTAGTTTTTTTTTCTTTTTTATTTTAATTCCTAGCTTACATAGTTTTACTGTCTTATATACTTAGCCATCTAGCCTGTAACAAGCTAAAAATTCTTAAGCACAGTAACAGGTTTAGCTAAGTAAAACCAAAAACAGTATTTAAAGGAACACTTTAGATACATGTGCATGGAATTTACATCCTTCTAGAAAGGGAATGTGTTATGGAAGTTTGTTCACCAAAGGGTGGTTTCTTGATTGGCCAATTGGTGATGGCATTTAGATGGAGGGACCAGTTGGGTCCACCTGTATTGTGACTGTCTGTGAGGGTGATGGGTTTCTTAATAAGTATAGTGTAATAAAGGGATTGACCAGCCTGCCGAGGAGCATGGAGTCAATGCTATTTATTACCTGGCTGGGGACCTGCAATGACATCTACTCAGAAATTATCAAGCTGCACCTGGGTTATTCAGTCCTCTTACTGTCAACACAATTCAAGAGAGACAAGAACAAGCTAGAGATAATCCAAAGGGACTCCACAAAGATGATCAGAAGGGAGCAGAAAAGGCCTTTCCTCTTTGTGAGAATTGCTCAGTGCTAAACAAAATATCTTTATCAACATTGTTTCCATCACTAATCCAAAGCACAGCAGCATATAAACTAGTATGAAAACACTATCCCAGCACAGTGTTCTTTACTAGTTTCTTAGTGTCCTATATTTTATAACTGAAAAATGCACATAGAAGTCAATGACAAATTTTCGCATCACAGATAAGAAAAGTTTTGTTGAAAAAATTTGAGAGAATATGGCATTAGCTTAGATCAGTGTTTCATTTGCTTAGCAACTGTTAATCAATACAAACATTAATTTATTTTTTTGGCAATGTACGTTAGAAAAATATTTCAAATTGTCCCCAGTGCTTTTCCTCTATATTTGAAAAATTCAGGAAATGGGGACAAAAACATGAAGCATTAAATCACCCATAAGTTCATGGAACAATTGCTAACTTGCAGTACTTCAGACAGGCAGATGGATGAAAATATTGTATGGGTTTGACAATGAAATATACTTTCCACTCAAGCTGAAAATCATTAAGACCCAAATAATATTTTCTTTGTGCTTATTGGAGTTACATTTGCTTCACCCTTTCATTCCAATAGTTGATTAGTAATAATTATTCTAATGCACTCTCTTTTTTTTATTTTTTGCCTTTTTTGTCTGTTTTTGTTTTTTCCCCTCAGAAAACCTGACAACAGCAGAATTTTCATAGAATATTCTGAGTTGTAAGGGACTCACAAGGTTCATAGACTTCCATTCTTAAGTAAATAGTCTGTAAGGGGGTTGAACCCATGACTGTGGCATTATTAGCATCGTGCTCTGACCAACCAAGCTAAAATATCAGCATCTCAATTATATCCTTACAAGGAATGATAAAAGTATACCTTCTTACACATTTGGAATCTTTTTCTTGTTTCCTCATCTTCCTTTTGCTCACGAGTATTCATGACAAAAATTGGTTTGCATGCTACCTAATTTTGGTATTTGAAAAAAAAACCCCAAAAAACAATAAAAAGAAACAGGATTAAACTTAGTTGCTTAGCAATAAGTTTTTAATTTAACTTAAGAGGCAGAGGATATTTGAGACCTCTCTGTCTCTACTTGAGGCTGTGTCTGGAGGGTACACCACAGGACCCATAGCTGCCCAGGATCTGCTCCCATTTCAGGCAGCAGCTAAATGTTGGATAAGATTCCTCTAATAACCTCAACTAGCCCAGGAATTATGCTTATACAATTTATATGAAGCCTTGTACTCGCGCACTTCATTTGCAAATTGAAAATACATTTATGTATCTAAATATATGTATTTATTTGGTAACTAGCCATTTCATCTCCTGTTAAAGTCAATGGAGGTCTAGCAGAAAAAATCCTTCAATACCCAGGGGCAATGACTTTCCTTCTTAAATATTCATGTGGCGTCAATAACTTCCTCTAGGCAAAACAGTTCACGGGAAGCAAATATTAAGTAGCAAGCTGAGCAATTATTCCACTGAGATCCTGGAACAGTTGTAGAGACAATTTACCATTGCTTATAATCTACCTTTTTAGAACTGTTTTCAGTTCCCATTACCAGGAAATTAAATCTTTTCCTTTCAGAACAAACACTGTTCTCATTTTGATATTCTTCAATATCTTAAGTAAACATACTTTACCTGATAACATGGTCATGGTCATCTCTGAAGAAAATACAGTGATTTTTTTGGAGGAAACTTGAGAGTATTAATAATTTCCTACTAAACTACAGATCAGAAGTGTGTTATCATCATCAGTTTCAGGACTGAAAGGAGTCCTCTGCTTCTGTGTTTCCCTATTCAGCTACTGAGTAGAGTTTTGCATTTCCATTTGTTCTGTGGAGAGCCCACAACTTTGCACTTTTTACAAAGTACTCCTTTGTACTAACTTTTTTAACATTCTAACTGAAAATAAAAAGTGTAACAAGTAAAATTTGCTACAAAACATGAAAGAATAATATATTTTAATTTCTTTTTTATAACATGACAACTTGGCAAAAAACCTGGTTAGCTTTCTGCTGTAATTGTCATTCCCTAAACTTGAAGTCAGGTTGTTAACATCCAGCTGAACAAATATTTTTATTTCATGTTTCATGGATCCCTAGCTAGAAATCCTATTTTACTGTGATTTACTAGTATTTAAAATGCTTAGGTGATTTGTATAGGTTGTATATGAAACCTGAGGCAGAACAGGAAGAGATATTCATGTCATGATGATCAGTCATACCTTTAAAAATATTTTTAATGGAAGATATATGGCAGTTTAGCAGATAAAATTAGAGAGAATTTTCTCCAACCGAAAGTTATTGCATTAAAAAGTAACACACAAGGTGCAGAAGCAGAAATCATGCAGTGTTTTTCATATTCCCATCACTTTTACATTAGGTGAAGGAGATGCTTCTACTCTATGAGCCTGTAATCTCTGCTTTCCTGCTGATTTCAGCTTTTCAGCTTTCTTTTGTAGAAACTTCAAGACTAGAGAAAGAAAGTTTTAAAAGTAGTAAATGTAATCTGTAGTTTACATTTTTTTTCATGTAGAACACAGAAATTATATATGGTTTGACTTGATTTTTTTTTTTTAAATCTTTGATTGCTGAAATGTCAGCTAGAAGGAAAAAGATCTTGAAGTGCAATTCCTGTGATCATATTTACAGGGATTATGCTCCTGGTAAGTAAATTATCACGAGGTTGCCAACATGATTGTACTTCCCATGATCCATCTGTCTTTCTCTGGAGGCAGCATTGTTTTTAGCATAGAAAACAACATTTCTTTCATATTGTCTCATTTCATACCTTTCCATGTGCCACAAACAGAAAAAAAGAAGTACTTCATCTAGGCAGTGTGATGTTTTTGACACTTTTCATAGTACCTTCAGACTACTGATTAGTCCAGAGCTGTGCTGATTCTAGACTTTTCCATGCATTGAATTATTTCCATTTGGATGTCACCATATAGAGTAATGTAGAGGTATAGAGAGAAGGGCCAAGCATATTTGGTTGTGAATTTGATCAAGTATCAGCTACAAAACAGTATCAGCAAAAGCAGGTATTTAACTGTACCTCTGCCTGATTGATAGATCTCCCTGCACAACCTACAGCACCATGCAACGTTAATGTGTAATTTACCTCACAGCACTGAATCTTTTCTAGGCCAACACATCCCAGTGCTGCCACACAGCTGCATTCTTGAGATCTTGATGGTCTGTGTGCTCAAAGGTATGAAAATCCTCATTTAATACAAGCCAGTAGTGAATCAGTTCTGTTTAAATTTGCTTTCGGGTTGCTAACTTGCCAAAAAACTCTGTGCTATTCAATAAAAATACTTTATTTTTGAGGCAAGAAATGTTATAATGTCATTGAACAAATCTTTTCAGGATGGAATTTACTCTCTGGTTTAAATATTTACAAAAATGTTTTACTGAAAGGAAATGTTAATTAAGAACGTGTTAGTGCAACTTGCTTATTATTTCTCTAAAAATATGAAGGAGCTATGTCTCACATCATGCCATACTGGATGACAGTAATAATAATGAAAGCAACAACACCCACATAACATGGACTCAGTCCTGTCAAAAGCCTGAACTGATGTGTTCTGTTTCTGATGTGAGCTTCTCATGTGGTTAAAATAAATTAGGTAGCAAGAAGATATAACAGTTACAACAAGTCCAGGAATGGAAACAAAATAGCCGAGAGAGATCTATTTCAGTCTGAGGACTCACTGGCTGAGGACCTCAGGTGATTGATGCTGTTACTAAATGCCAACATGTGCCCCTCCCCTCTAGTGAAGGAGAAAACCTACTTTTTATTCACTCCTCATCACATTTCTCTGCTGAACAAACAGCAGTCATACATAAAACATTATGAATGACAACATAATTAGGTTAAGTAAATTAGAATTCTGAAACTCAGTGTATGTTGTTTTTCTGCTTCAGCCTTCCCACATGACAACATAATTGATACCACATTACAGAGTCAGAGTAAACTAGGCTGAAAAGCTATCAATTGTATCGCAAGCATGAAGTTTTTGAGTGTAAGGCATTTTGTCCATGTGCATTTTATTCTTTGTCCTTTCACCTTTTCCAGTTGTTCGGCTTCCATATTTGGAGTAGATATCTACATTCAGAACTCCAACCATCCCCTTGCCAATGCTGTTGACAGCAGTGACATTCCTTTCCTCCTCACTCTGCCTCTGTATATGTGCAGAGATAGCAATAGGTGTTCTGGCTATAGCAGCGTACTGGCAGCCCTGCTCTTTAAAAATCTCCCATGAAAGTCAATAAGGGCCCATGTCCTCACATAAAGATGTGTTGACTTGTATATAGCTATGTTAATATATATTTTGCTTGAATAAGGTAAGAATATCAGACTGTCTTGGAGTCTGATTCTCTCTCAATGGTATCTACTCTCCTTCAGTTTTTTCTCTTATCGTCCTCATTTTTTTAAGAGGTTTATTTGTAGGCAATTAAAAAGCCAAACATAAAGCATTATGTTTATCTGAAGTCTGGTGAAAAAGCCTTGGTAACAACTTAAAAGACCTAAGTTTACTTTTCTCATTAAGAAAAGAGTTAAAATATTTCATCTGTTCTTTTCTTTTTATTTTCCACATTTGTCCTGTCTACATAGATAACATCACAAAAGATTGCTCTTTGTTATTTGTCCAAAAAACCCAGAACAATGTCTGGTTGAAGTACTTATATTATCCACAGTCTGTATTATATGGCCAGTACTAAAACGCTCTGAAGAATCTCTCAGCATAGCTGTAATAAATATGCTACTTAAAGACAATCAACTGAAACTTTTCCCCAGTGGCAAAAATATGGTGGTGACAAGACTCTTTCATTTCTAGAGCTTCATTAACTATTGGCAATGGGGTTATATCATTGTTTAGGGAGTGATAGAACGTCAAGAGGACAATGCTTGTAAACAAGACCAATCAGAAAAAAAGCAATACAGATGCTTTTAAGGCCCCTTGTTTTCTGTTTTTGGCACAGCAATGTATTTCTATTCCTCACATATAGCATCTAACATCTATATGTAGCAATAAAAATGTAATACAAAAATTATTAATATGCAGTAATATTTTGTGAAAAATTTTCCTTATTATTCTCTTTCTATGTGTTTTTCATTTTCCTTATCTTTCTTGAAATGGCTCACCTTTCACTGGAATTTATAATATTTGATATTGCATATTCTGTATTAAACAATGGACTGAGCTGATGTAAAGAATTAACTTGATTTCCTCCTTCATATCTAATTAATTTACAATTTAAGGCCATACCAGTTTAGTATTAAGTGGATAATTACCCTTAATAAACATACTTTGGGAATTGTGTTAATCACAGTTTAATATTATAAAGTTGTATTAAATACTCTTTTCTTTCTACTATTGTGATAACTTTAGAAATCTCGGTTATTATAATTTATGCAGACTCTTTCTTCACAGAAAGAATTCATGTTTCATATTGCGAATTAACAAAACATCACTTATTTTTAAGAAAATTCAGTTAAAATATTTCTAAAAATAAGACAGAGATGATTACTGGAAAAATAAAAGAAATGTAAATGGAATAATATAGAATCCATTGTCATGAGTATTATGAACAGATGAAATTTTTGAGCTAAATGAGAAAGTTAAAACCTACATATCCATGGTATTTATCAAAATGCTGATGCTATCCTGATTAATGGTTTTTGGCTTTCTTACCTTTTAATCTCCCATTCTGACACATTTTTAAACAAACTGTTATTACACACATATTTAACCAGTGATTCTTTGGAGTTCTGTATGTTTCAATAGAGTAGCAAGCAATAGTGAAGGTGTCCTGACAAACTGGAAAAGCTGACACATGGCTGATATGTAAGTGGCATCCAGTAAAAGTGTTCTTAATTTAGAAGTTCAAAAATGACTTCATAAACTTTCCATCTTCTACCACTTGTATTATCTTTTTTTTTTTTTTTTTTACAGTAAAATATAAAAAATAAAACTGCTGATATTCCTAGTACAGGCAACAGACTTGGTGCCATGTCAGCAGCACATTGCATAGAAGTGCTGAAAAAAATATCTGAAAGTACTCTGTGACCTGCAAAGAGCCACCAAAAGTGGTTTTGCTAAAGTAGTTTAAGTTTAGTGCAGATTTGCCTGGAGAAGGATAGAGTTTAAAATTATGCTGATTTCTGTCTCAAATGTGGACTTTTAGACTATGTAACCTTATTCTTATATACAATTTTTTTTTCTTCTTATTTCTTTTTTACATAAATGATGAAGTGGAAAGAAAAAAAAAGGAATAATGTTGAGTCTCTACAAGGATAAATATAGTCTAACTGAAAATTAGCAGAAAATCGTGACAGTGTATTTTTAAAGTATTCATAACTAGCAAGAAAGAAAAAGGAATATAATATTCTTCTTTATACTTCTTTTGATGACAAAGAAACAAAAAGCCAACCAAGAATTCATTACTTGGATTTTTACAGAGAGTGTTAATATTATTAATAAACATCCCCAGGAAAATGACAATTCTCTCTAATTGGAAAATTTATTAAAGTATAATTAGATTTTTAAGGATTTCAGATTTAGCCAGACATAATACTCTGTATGGATAAGAGCACCATGGAGATGAAATTAAAATATTAAGAACACATATGAGAAGATAAACTTAAGAGCAGCCTGTGCAGGTGAATGTCATGATAAAACAGACTAGAAAAAAATTCAGATTAAAAAAATCTTACTGTGTAGAGCAAGCAAGGTAAAAATTAGGAGAAGAGACAAGAGAATTGCTACAAACCACCTAAATCCATACCTCCAAGAAAGAAAGATAACGTTCTCACATATTGCAAAAAAGATTTATTACTTGAATTAAGAATTTTTTTAATGATTTTTCTTGATAGCTTATATACTGTGACTAAAGCATTCCTTATTTTGTACATTTTTGTGGTCAAGAAACATGAAATCAGAACAAAATAAATATAGACAATGAGCAGAATGAGAGGAATGGAGAGTCCCTTTTTACACAGGAGACTACAGAAGATTTTTCTTGTTTATTCTAGCAAAAAAATATTGAATGGAAAACAAAAAAATGGATGGATATGACAGCTTTCTATAAATACCTCAGGGACAGAAATATCAGAGAGGTAAAGAGACATAATATAGACAAAATGTTGATGTGATAAAGAACAGATATAAACTCTTCCTGAATAAATTCAGAAAATAATATCCTTGAAGATAGAAACACAGTCCACCTGATATGAGGTGATAGGATTTCATAACCCTCCAGATTTTCCTACAGATAAAAATAAAAGAAAGACACCAGGTAGTACTGAACTCACAAACATGAAGATTGGAGAGGATTTAAGAAGTTATGCTCCAAAAAATGATACAGAAATCAAATAAAATCTAGTCTAACCTGATAGGGAAATAAGACATGAAAGACATAGATACTGGGAAAATTTCTTGGCATTGACAAATCACCACCTGATACATTAGAACCAGCATTTGAACTTCAGGACAGAATCAGTTTTTCTAAGGCAATATGAACATTGAACACTTGTGGCTAAGAGCTTTGCATGGCCCTTTTTAAAGGCCACTCAAAACACTGAATAACATTTCTGTGTTCAGTGGAGTGGGGTGGGCAGTGACTGTCAGAGCATGTCTAGGAAGACTGATTCCTGCATTCCAGGCCCTCTCCAGTTGTTCAAATTTGTATTTTTCACATGCAAGAGAAGTATCCTCCATGCTACTGTAGCTCATTTTTCCTGAAGACAGGCCATGATACATGAGCTCTGATATTGAAAAGAGCGAGGAATACTGATAATCCTCTTGGCAGGGCTTCCAAAAGTCAGAAGGGAACAGGGGTACTGAAGTTTAAATACCCTGCTTATATGTTTAGTTGTGTTCTGTATCTAACATCTCCCTAGTGTAAAATTCATGAACAGCAGTCCCTTGTTGACAAATAGCTGCAACTTATAAATCAGTAAAAAAATAAGAGCCTTGAGACTTTAAGTTATCTTTTCAGCCTTAATATTTTTATTTTCAAGTGCAGTCTGAAAATCTGAGATTGCATGTCTCTTTTGAATTTTTTAAGATAAATGCCAAAGCTGAGGATGGTGGACTATTTTAAAATGTACTGTATTTTCTTTGGAAAAAGCTTTTATTTCTAAAAGCATTGGTGAGTCACTAGCATGTCTTTTTTTGCTATTGTCTGTTTTGTTTTTTTTTTAAATTGATTTAAAATAAACTAGTGTGAAAATTTACATATGAAAACACAGATTAAAAAAAAGCACTTTTTTTTTTTTTTTGCCCCCAAGTCTGTATCACCTGTCTATCTTTTTCATAAAAGAGCAAACAAATTATCTTGTTATCCACATCAGAACCATTCCCTGAGGACATTCTTATTGCATTTGCGGGACTCCCAGACAAAGGAAGGAATGATGAATCTGACTCGATGTTCTTAGAAGGCTAATTTATGGTTTTATTATACTATAAAATATTATACTATACTAGAGAATACTGAAAGGATACTTACAGAAGGCTAAAAAGATAACAATGACAACTCGTGACTCTTACCAGAGTCCTGATACAGCTTGACCCTGATTGGCCAATGAGTCAAAATAATTCACAGCAGAAACCAATGAAACAATCACCTGTTGGATAAACTCATTCCACATGTGAGCAAAACAGAGGAGAAGCAAATGAGATAAGAAATTGTTTTCCTTTTTCTCTGAGGCTTCTCTACTGCCCAGGAGAAAATCCTGGGCAAAAGAATTTTTCAGGAAATCTGACTGTGACACATTCTGTGTTGCCTGCACTTATAAATCAGTATTAAATCTTTTCATTAGTTGCACATCTACTTAAGAGTGTTTACCTGGTTTATTTTCCATAGAAATGCTATTTAGCAGTTTGGCACCTTCTCTTCATGCTCAGTTTTGCATTGCTCTCTGAATTCTGTTTAGCCTGGTAGAGCTTGCCATCCTTTGCCTCTGACAAGATATTTCTTCTACTACGTGCTCTACATCTAAAAGCTTAAATGTTGCAATTACATTGTTTCATAAATTATTTGATTAAAAGAACAATTCCAGAAGTCTCATGATATGCTTCTGTTTCCAAGCCCTACAACAAACCAAAATTTACAAAATAAATGCAATTTCTATATAATAACTAGACAGAAAAACAAAAAAACAAACAAACCCACAGGGGAGTACCTGACTGATTTTGTTTGCTTTGTGTATCTACAAGCAATCTGAAAAGTTCACCATTAATTTTTAATGCACTCTTCCAATTATTATTCTTCAAACAGTATAATTATTTAAGTTAAATATTTTGTGACTTTGCTGTGCAGCTATTTTTTTTAGGATTTGGTTAAGTAAACAGCCATATATTTTAAATAACTCCTTTTTTTTGTTCTATGTTTTATAATAAAATTCTGTCACAGAATCTTTTAATTCTGTTTCTGATGTACTGCACAATTTAGTCTATTATTTAAGAGGCTTTTATATATAATTAGACTGCCGTTGCTTGGAAAGTTGTAATTTTCTTTAAACACCGCAAGAGAAACAAATTATATGAATATTTATCTATTTTATGAATGGTATTTATTTAAAAAAAGGGACATCTGGAAAATATCTGACTTTTGAGCAGCTATGTGGATATCTTACTAAGAACCCAAGTAAACAAAGTTACACAAAAAGGAAAATCTTGTTGAACCAAACTAAATTGAGTGATGAACCAAAAAAACCATGAAATGAATCCACATATGATGCAATGGAAGCTTTGCAATACTTCATTGTTATTCAATGTTGTTATTCAAAGTTGCATTCAATGAGAAATGAGTAACTGATCTCAGGAGTTCTAATAAATAATCTCATCATATTGATGACTTTCATATTAGTAGGAAAACAAAAACTTTTCATATTAATTTATTCAACTGCAGTTGAAAGCTGTGAGAACTCTCTACTCTTTTGACCTTATCTGTGTCCTCTACTCCCCATATATGTAATAATTGCATATCAGTAAATCCAGAGTAATGGGCTTTCAAGTAGAGATAGGTGAACCTAAGGGCCTTAAGGCAATTTGTTATGGAAAAATCCTAGACTTTGTTGTGGTTCTTGTTTGTTTAGTATTTTTGGGGGCTTTTTTTGTGTTGGTCTACTTGAGTTTTTGTGGGTTTGGGATTTTTTTTGGAAGGGGGGGTGTGACAGGGGGTGTGGGTATTTTTCTCTCATCATATGTAAATGCATAGTTCACAGAAGAATATACTCATTAAAAGAAAAGAAAGCGTATTCAGAACCTGCACGGAAAAGAGAGATGAAACAAAATGCAAGAGAGGGAGGGGAAAATCTGTTCCTAACCCCCAACACTTTCTTCTAAATTTCAAACTCTGCAGCTTCTACAGCACAGTTAAATATTCTTTACATCTCACTTTGTTGAAAATAAATTCATTAAGTTGGCTGATCACATGTAAATTGGATTCCCAGGAAGCAGAATTCAGGATTGGGAGATGAACAGCCAGTAACTGCACACTGAGATCTACACAAGTTTGTAGCATTTATCTCCAACTTGTTTAAAATACAAAAAGTACCACCCCTGTCATAAGAAATTCAATCATTCTTTTAAAAAATTCACAGAATCCCATCATTTATCAACTTCATTGATATATGTAGTTATGAGAGAAGAATTATATTGACAGTTTTGATTAAAACACACATTATTAAAGCAATCTTACCAGAATGTGGTAACATTTTTGTCTTAATAAACCCACAGATGTGACAGATAAAAAGTGATAAAACAGAGAATACAACATACTCCAGAAATTTATAGCTTTAATTTGAGATTCAGGTAATTCTTCAAATTCAGTTCATTTCACTGAAAATCAAACTTGGACTTCTTTCCATAATTCTCCATAATTCTTTCCATAATTCTCCTTGTGCAGTTACAGAGCTTAAAACAAAAAACAACTCACACATTTATTCAGTACAGAAATAAAAACCAGAATAGAATGGCAAGTGAATAGAATAGAATACAATAGAATACAAGTTTTTACAATGAAAATTGTGTCTTTTCAGGGTATGTCACTGAGGTGATATCATGAGCATAAGAAACCTATAAATAGAAATAGTTCTGAAATATAAGAATTTAAATAATTATTCTTAAGTCTAAAAGAACAATTATTCAAAAATTGTTGCCCAAAGGACAAGAAATTCTAAGGAATAAAAATGAGTATGAAATATTGCTATTTAAATAGGTTTATAGTGACATACACGTGTATAGTATGCATTTTGCCATTTTTCAGAATGAAATTAACGTCACTGTGGTTCTCCTGGGTGCTGTAGATTTTCAAAGATATAAAATAATTCTTTCAATATGCTAATATAATGGACATTGGAGAAATTTTTGTCTTGAGTTTTGCAAACATTTAATACTTTGTGGTAGATATTTTTATGTCTTTGCTTTAGTTACTTTTAATGTTGTTCAGAGAAAGGAAAAAAGGCTGAATTATAAAGGCAATTATAATTTGATTGCGAAGTGAGGATTATCACCTTGGTTTAGAACACTGTGTTGAACTAAATTCTCCGTGTACTGACCTCAGAAATATTTTGTCAGGGACTTTGGGAGAAGGAACAAAATATTCAGTTCTAAATCCTTCACAAGGCTTCAGTCTGAGAGTTTCTGCTTCTTGAAAAACCCACTCTTGAGCGATGTCAGTTACGATAGCTATGCCATTTCTTATGGACAAAGGCAGTCGCTCAGTGAACTGGCTGTTACATCTTTAAGGTAGAAGAGGCTAGCAATCATCCTTTTCTGCCTCCCAAAATCTTGCTTTTAAACTCCACACAGTCCTGGTGGAGTTTTTTATTAAGCCAAATTGTGTCAGAGATTTTTTTACATCCTGCAAAGAATAACATTTTTATTTAGTAGATCAGCGTTCACCTTTTCTATGTGTCATGCTGTTCTCCTGCAACATCTAAATTAGAGACTACAAAAAAATTGGAGGATGTACACTCAAGTTAGCTGCAGATTTAGTGGTCAAATACAAACAACCAGGAAACAAAAACTAGAGTTTAGAAAATGTTGGTGCAAAAATACATATACCTTTTTCCAGTAATATCAGAAAAATCTCCTCCAGTAATGCCGAAAAAAATTTGGAAAAGAGGTCATTACCAAGAGGGTATATTTTTTCTTAGACCCGAGGGAGAAAGAAAAAAATATATTCCATAAGATTGAAGGTAAAATAAATATTGTATTATAAAAATGGAGCAAAACCACTCAACAGTGCAAATGAATATTGTAAGGGTAGGGGGGAACAAAAAGAGTTGAGTCTTCAATTTGTCACTGATACTCTCTGATACGACATTAACATCAAACTGAACGTTTCCTTAGCATGTTCTCAATGATCAGATTTAGACTTCTGATAGCCACAGAAGATTATTTTGGTTTTGAAAACCTCTCATGATTATTCGCCATTAATACAGCAGAGATTTTTAACTGAAAATGTGAGGATTGTATTATATATAATAAATTGAAACCTGTACAGTGTACATGAAAAAATAACTAAGAGCACAACTGATATATCCCTCTGTGCAAGTGAATCCTGTTCAGTGATTCCTGAGAGCCTTATGCAACAATCTCCAAAGCATATGACCTTGTTGTTGGGAAACATGATGGTATCATAATTTAGTTACTTGTTCTGAGAAATCTAGGGAATTTTCATGGGCTAGCTGCTTCTGGGGTGATTATAGATTGGCTCAAGCCATGAGCTGTGATATTTTTTCCTGCTCTATTCAGGACAATGACTGTGTATCATTTCATAATAATTCCTTTTTAAATTATCTGTGTAACATTTTTAATTTAAAAATATCATTAAATTCCTGAGACTTGTATTTGACTTTTCAAGACTATTAATAACATTCTTTTTTAAAAATCTTCTCTTTTTTTTGCTGTATCCACTACAGGTTTTTTTACACTTTTTGTGGTGTTGATTTATTATTATTGAAAGGAAAGAAAATTTCCTCTAAATTATTAATTTGTCCAAAACAGATTTCTACTTTATATCTGACAAACAACAAAACAAACAAAACCCTAAAAATGTATGTTCTGTTCTTCAACTCCGGAGCTGTAATTGAATTACTGGAACAGATGCACATGTCTGCACTGAAGAGAATTATTTATGTAATAATGTGACTTCCACCTCCATGATGGACTCTGGTTTTTGACTCCTTGGAGAGAAAAAATACCCAAAGCAACTAATACTTCAAACCCTATCAAAACATTGAACTAAAGTAGGACCTTGAAACAAAGAATAAAATTATTTTAAAAGAAAAATGATGCTGGAAGAGAAACATGAGGAGCTGATTGAAATATTAAGTTCTTTTTATCCATATAATTTTCAGAAAAAAATATTTTCAGGGTTTGATTCTGTAAGTAAGTCTTGGGCACTTGTTTGGATTTTTTTCACTATTTGATAAATTAGTTTTAAAATAAAATAATGCACAAGTACTTTGTAGGGACCCTCAGGGCATTGAATCCTGTTATATTAAGATTTGACTCTTAATTCCATAGGGAGAAATGAAGCCACATGTAAAAATATTATAGGAACATAGGTTGCCAACATTTTAACAAATAATCCCACCCAAATATATCCTGAAAAAAAGCTTCACAATGTTCTTCATATTATTCTTCACTTCTAAAGGCATTAAACATGGAGCTTGACAGGCAGAAAAATGCCAAAAGTATTAAAGCAATAACTGAAAATATTTATTCCCTTTTTAAAAGAAAAGTGAAAAATGAGGTTCCAAGCCAATAAAATACAAATATTGTTAAATATAATGTCTTTTATATCTTTTCATCTTTCAACACTTGTGTCAAAGGTCTACATTTTGTCTGTGTGGTTATACAATGCAAGACTCTGAACGCATGTAGATGTCTGTATCTCACCTAAACTCCCCGAACTCCCTTTACAAACAATCAAGATGAATAGGCACTTCTAGGGCATGGCTCATCTCATTTTAAAGCACCCTGACAAAATAGGTCAGATTAATTGTGTTTTAAAATAAGATTCAGTTACAAAGTCTCCCATCCTACTTCTGTAAAAATACATGAATGTTTACTGATGATATATATATTTGTATCCTCAATCTTCCGTGCAACTGCTCTAATTTTAATGAGGAATTAAATTATACAATGTATCTAATATAATCTTGTACCACTGATCTCACAGGGAAGCAGGAATATTTTATTCCTTGGCAACACACAGTACTTGTAACACACTAATAGGTTTCTAAGCTTTTATTCTTTTTTTGATGTACTCTATACAAGATATTTCTCAGTAGTGATTGAATACTGTTTGGGATGGAGATAGAGACCTTGGGAAAAAATACATTCCAAAAACCAAAACTAAGAAAGAAAAGCAAACATAAAATACCCCGCCCCAAAAAAACCAAGCTTAATTTTCTCCTTTCAAAATTTTATGTAGTCCAAAAATACTTGTAGCCAAATAATAATAGCATATACTCTATCTATCTACTGCACTGGTTTTGAACTATCCCAATTCAGCTTTTTCCATCAAAAAATTTATGAGAAATTGATATTTTTATAGTCAGTGTTTCACATAGGGAATGTTGTATTATTTAAGAGACCTGAAATGCTTTTCTCTTGCCCACTGTTGCCTTGGTATTTGAGGGTATTGATATATATATATATTTGCTTAGCTTTACACATATATCCAGAATGTATTAAACGCCACCATTTCTAGTTTTCTTTCACAGGTAGGATTTTCACAAGAGTTAAATAAAGTAAGGTTATTTTCCTAACCTTGGTTACTAATTTTTATTTCACTTTGTTTGGATTTTAAATTACTTTATCATCTTTATCTATAGTTTATCCATCAAAGGTCTTAAAAACTTTTTAGGTAATGTGGGCCTTTGTTCTTTACTGGTAAAAGTATTCGGGGCTCCTTACTCTAAGTGCTTAGGTATTGAATTTTTCATCTGAATGTGCAGAGCAGTTAGAATACAAATGTAGTCAGAGAAAGTGTCCTTCATATTTCTGAGGAGAGTCCTGATCTGTATTTGTTTTAGTAAACTAATACAATATTTCACCTACTGGGATTTTTCATGGTGCAGAGGTTTCCAATACAATATGCAGAGAACAATAACATTTGATTGAAACTTCTGCCTCTAACAGACTGTCTCAGTTCAGTGGGGAATCATCCAGGAGTTTAGGCCTCTCCATTTCAGTCTGACATTTGAAATAATTGACAACTAAATTAGGTTCAATCAAAGCAGGTGTGGATAACTCCAGAGCACCATACTAATCATTCTACACTTATTAGCGTTGCTCTTAGGACACAAGGGACTGCAGAAATCACTAGTAACAGCAGTGTTACTATAGTAGCATGACAGTAGAAGAAGAAGAAGAAGAAGAAGAAGAAGAAAAAGAAGACAATCAAGAAGAAGAACAACAACAACAACAAGGACAACAACAACAACAAGTACAACAACAAATTAAATTTATCGTTCCTGGGGAAATTTGGAAGCAGGAACATATTATTTTCAAGGTCTCATATAGATTTCAAGAACATTAGAGAAATAAAAATGAAAGGCTATCTGTGCTAAATCAATATAAGCAAAACAACAGATGGAAAGTTGAGGGAACTTTAATTCCTTGTATTCTGACATGTTTCAGTAATATTTTTTTTTTTTCTGAAAAAGGCTAAAATAAAAGAAAAAGTGTGTCTACATTTAAATTCCCTGAGTTTTTTCTGTTCCCTTATCTTCATGTTATGCTTACTTAAGTGCAAGGTAAATATTTTAGCATTTATTAGATATTGATTATTATTATTTTACCTAATAATTTTATTGGTTTAGTAAAATATGTTTTTAATGATTCAAGATTGCACAATTGTCTTCTTACTGCAATAAAATATAATAATTTCTATATTAAAAATAGAGATACATTAATGCAGCGTGCTATCAAATACCCTGTAAGAAATTTGTCTGAGTCAGTACCTGCCTTCTTTATTTTCCACTGAATAATTAATTGCTTATGTCATGGATTGTTTATCTACTTTATATACTTCAAACTCACAAAATTACTGTTCTTTTCATGCTATTTGTCACCATGTCCTAACATAGATTTAAATCATAATAGTAATATTTGTAGGTAGTGAAAAAGAAATTGCAAAACTTTAGAGCACTGTCAGTTGTTCTATGCTTTCTCTGTTTCTTTTCAGACACTCATTGTTTGGAATAATTAGAATATCTGCTAATCTTCAGACTGTGAACTGGAATTCATTTAAATAATTGTGCATGCTTCCTATTGTGCCTAAATATATCTAAGTGCATAGAAGAATTAATTTCTACACACCTTTAGACCTACAAAAGCAACCTGACCAAAAATTTCACTTGAGTGGGTTTTGGTGTTGTTTCACAGGAGTTTTGTGGGTTTTTTTGTTGTATCCTCCCAATGCTGGAAACAGACATCTAACATAAATTGGATAAATATGCCTCAAAAATTTCTGAACCTCTCTGTTTGCTATGGAAGAACCCCACCAGGAAAGAAGAAATTCTACTGTGTATCTTCAAGAAGAACCTTTAATTTCTTTGTCGTCCTTCATTCTTATTAGTTTTTTTTGCCTAAGTAGTGCTTTCAGCTCAAACAATCCCATGTTGAAGCTCTCTTTCTAACAGACATTATTAGTACTTCAACCCAGATGTTTCAGATTCCACAGTTTTGTGTTTTTCCAGATAAAAACAAATCCCTGGAAAATGCTGCAGTTTCCTTAGCACCATGTCTTTGTCTGTATGTGTGTACACATACATGAAAGTTTGTATGCTCATTTTCATGCAAAAGCTATTATGAATTTTGACTCAAAAATGTAAGAATAAATAAATGTATCAGCACTTGTGACAAGAGCTGATGTAGTTTAAAATGTACTACACCTTTTTCTTCCAATCTTATCCTTCAGCTTCATTCCTTCTCTGAACAATATGTCACCACAAAATCATAATTTTCTGTGAGTTACCACTCAATACAAAACACAATGTTTTAAGTTAGCTTGATTTCTGCTTCAAAGAAAAGACAACAATCTTAATATACCTATGTGGGCTGCTTTCTGCTGGGTTAATTTTCCTCCCTGTGGCTGGTATGGAGCTGTCTTCTGGATTTGTGCCGAACACAGGTTTGATAATGTAGAGAGATGCTTTGATTATTGTTGATCAGGACTTAGAGACTGGGACTTTTTTGCTTTTCCTACTGCCTAAGGAAGTTGGGGGTTTCCTAGTTGATTAACTTATTCATAGTTCGTTCTTCTTACTTCATTAATTTCTGTCATAAGTCTCATTCATTTTGACAGTTTGAAAAGCAAGACTAAAATTGCGCATTAATTTTAGATAGTGTAGAATTGGATGATGTCACATCATACTTAGTAAATCCTCCATAGATATTATTTGAAATAAAGTATTTCAAAGATAGCTTTTAATTTCTTTCATCCTATTTAGCAAAGATGTAGAACATTAATAGATTCTCTACAAAACTGAGGTGCTTTTACATTTTGGTGGTGTATAATAAAGTGGAAACATTTTGTTCCCATCATTTAAAACAACCTTTGCCATTTTATTTATGACTTGGCTTTTAAAACACTGACAGGATACTGGACAACATTTATAGAGCGTGGCTGGAAGCAATATATTTGTTCTCCTTAACTGAAATCCATTCACCTTGAAAGCATGAGCTCATGAAGGATAAATGACCCAGAAGATAAGATCATTCTTATTAGTAAATAAAGTACCTGTACTCGCAAAGATTTAAATTAAAGTGAAAGCATGTTTATCATCTTAACTCATTCAAGCAAATGCAAAAAGCTAATTATTTTTGTCCTCTGTATATGTGTATGCAATTATAGCTAACCAATTAACATTTATGGCAATTTTTTTGGTAATATTTCATTATTATTTATCCCTTATTGTACAAATATAGGAATCTAATTTTGCTAGTCAGGTAATATTTATTAAAATTGAAAAGGAATTATGTGCATAAATTTAAGCAGGATAATTTGGCCTCCAATTTTTTCCTAGTTGCTTGCTATCTCAATACAGGAAAGAACAACTTTGCTTCTTCTGCTGAGATTCCACTTTGAGAAAAGATTTGCTTAAATAGTTTTTCTTCTCTATTAACTAGGTATTTATAATAAATTTATATTCACATGAACATTGGTTTTTTCCCTTTTACTTCTCTCCATGTATTCACACTTTATTTATGTTCTTTCTTTACTGTTTTCCATGTATTTCTTTTTTTTTTTTTTCAATTATTCACTTTTATTTTGGCTTATAATTTGTTCTTATCATTACTCATATTTATGTCTTTTTCTTAATTTTTTTCTTTTTTTTATTTTGCGTAAGTGATTCAATCCTGACCACTCCCTTAAAAATTTTTCCTTCATTCCATATACCCACAACAAATGGCTAAAATTCTGCCTATTTTCAGTCCATTTTTCACCTCCTGCATCCTCTGTAAATCAAGGAGTTATGTCACTTCCCTCTACAGGCATTAATGAAAAGTTAAAAAAAAAAAAAAGAAAAAATGAAGCAGTATGGAAGTATAGCTTCTAAAATTTTTCACAATAAAATGAAACTGGTGGCACAGCATTGCCAAAGTACAAAAAGTACACTGATGTAGTCACTGACATTGTACAAGATGATGGTTCAGAAAGAAGAAAATAGTTCAAAACCATCCCTTATTTCCCCAGCTCCCATCCTGAATTGACTTATCAATATCCACATTTGATATGCTCTTTTCTGTCATTTCATGAATGAACCAGGAAAATATTACTTCTGTAAATAATATTTTTTATAAACTGATAACTTTAGAGGTGTAGATGACATCATGGATCTTGCCACCCTTCTTCCTTGATCAGTCAAAGCATTCTTAATGAGCTACTAGAATTAATGTTCTTTCCAATTAACATATTCATGTGAACCACAAAAGCAGACTGCACATCCTTGATAAACACAGCATAATGAAGAAGTCTGTTCAAAGCTCACAGTAACAGGGAGAAATATTTGCTTTGCAAATCACTGACCCAACAACTGTCAACATCAACCAGACTGTTTAACTATGATTTTGTAACTGAGAAATAATATGAACCTGATTTTGGTCTGGCAGCACCTTGTATAGATGCTGGAATGGCAGCACCGTTTATAGATTCCGGTGCTGAAGAAGAAGTCTGACAGGACTGCAAAGCTGATATCTAAAATTCTACATGCAGTTTCAGGCATCTGAAGCTGGAAGGACCAAGCAGCTGTAATATTTTATGCTTTCAGTTGTGCTCCAGAACCAAAAAATTACAAAAGAAATCTTTTCTTTCAGGCCAGGTTTATGTCTGATCTCATGACGTCCTAGTGTGATCTCTTTAGGGCACGCTGCCTCTTTACAAGGCAACAAAATATGTTGCAACTTGCCTACGGTTTTCTATCAGATGATTTTTTAATTGCATTTTATTTTTCCCTTTTTTTCTGTCTTAAATATACTTCATCCTCACAGCAGATTTCACTCACTGAACAGTGAAGGTGCACCCAGCTTATTATTTTCAGTCTTAAGTTCTAAATATAATTTTTCCTGCTAAAAGAAATTTCTCTCATCATATGAATGGTATGTGAATTTCATCTATTTGATTCATCCCTGCCTGTAATCTTTATCCAGACCTCCATTTTCTCTTATCTTTCATTCTGTGATTTAACTGTTTTACTATTATGTCTTACTAATTTAAAAATATTTTCTCCACTGAAGTCCCTAATTCCTTGGCTTTTCTCCACTGAAGTCCTTAATATCCTCCAATACAGAATTGAAGATTTTTATGTTCCTCCAGGTGGAAATAAGATATGATAGCATCAGTCTGACCTTGTAACCCCATTTTCCTTGCTCTTCTGCTCACCTTAAAATCATTTCTGAGAGTTTAAAAAAACTGTCCCTGAGATTTTTGCAAGCCAAATGTTCATGCATTTAACTCATTTTCTCTCTCTGCCTATAGTACATATATATATGATTAAATAAATTGGATAGGAAATAAAAGGGAAGAAATAGCACAAGAGGTTTCTTCTTCATATAAGTGTATATATATAGGCATAGAAAAGAAGTACCTAGCTGAAAATAATGAATACCGAGGTCATTTCTTTTAACAATAAGTCATGTTTTAACCCCAACCATCAGGCAAGCAACAAGCAGCTTCTCACTCACTCCCTCACCAGTAGGATTGGAGACAGAATTAGAAAGGTAAAAATTAGAAAACTTGTTTAAAAAGAACAGCAAAAGCTGCACATACAAGTGAGGTAAAACAAGGAATTAATTCCCTGCTTCCCATGGACAGGAATGTAACAATTGGACTGATAAACATTCCCCACATATTCCTCCATCACTCCAAACATTTCCCACTTCCTTCTTCCCCACAAGCTTTATTTACTGAGAATGGTGCTATAAGGTCCAGAACATCCCTTTGATCATTTTAGGTGGCCTGTTCCTGCTGTGTCTTCTCCCTGCTTCCCATGCACCTCCAGCCTCCCCTCTGGAGTGTCAGTATGAGAAGCAGAAAAGGCCTCAGCTCTAAGAAAACCCTGCTCAGCAGTAACAAAAACATCTCTATATAATCACATTGTTTTCAGAAAAAAAATAAAAACAAACAAACAAACAAAAACAAACAAAAACCAACAAAAATAACCACCATAGCTCCGTACCAGCCTCTGCGATGAAAATTAACTCTGCCCCAGCCAAACCCAGCATACAGTTCAGTAAGGATTTCCAATAGCTATATTACTTATTTCATGTAAATGGATTTTAGCCCTCCATTATGAGTGTTACAGCACAATGAGATGGGCATGGATAGGGTGAATTAATGAGACATCATATGAAACTGGGGAAACAATCTCACAGCAAGCAAAGGAATATTTTTACCCATTAGACAATTGAAACAGTGACATCTCCAGCCAAAGAATACTTCTAATGCTGAGGGTTTGCAAGGGCTCTGAGGATCTATGAAGACTGAAGACTGATAGAAGCCATCTATGAGGACACTTATGAGTAACTAAAGTAATAAAAATCTAACTCAGCAAATGTACAAACTGCAAAAGTTGGGAGGGCAGTGGGCTGAGTTGTTTAAATAGAGATTGTCTAGGACACAGTCTATGCATTTACCTGATTGTATTCAGAATGTAGATACTGAATGGGTGATTAGACCTGACACCACACGGCTACAGTTATAAAAAAAGGCAATACTTTGAGCTCCTCTATAAAGCAAATATAAAGGGTCTTTAACCCAAGTGTATGGATTTAGTGAAAAATGACAGGAAAGCATTTAAAAAATAATAAAAAAGAACTGTGGAGGATGTAATATGACAATATTTCCTGGGTGAGACATTATTTCATACCAATAGGATTTATATCTGGTTCATGACAAGTTTGTTGTAGAATACTAATAGTGTAGGTAACTAACCCTAACCATTCAGTTTCCTACTTATTTTTTTTTGTTTCCTTTAAGGGAATTAATATCTATTATTTGCCACTCCTGCAGTTTATAAGTTCTGCAGAAGAGCAGGAGTTAATTGTTGCCTTTTCGTGAGATACCTGGCCATCCTCTTATTTAATATCTAATTTGTCAGATTTTTAAATGAGACACATTTAATCACTGTCATAATAGAACTTCATTCTTCCAGGATCTGTTTTTCTGCTTTGAGAAGACAGTAGGTCAAGAATTAAACTTAAACATTAATTCAGATATTAAACTTTAGGGAAAACCAAAAAGTTAGCAGATTACATGTTTCATAAACATCAGGCGTCCAGATATTCAGTTTATTCAACTAAACACTGTGTTACATGTTAACGGCAGTTGAAGTACAATTTATTAAGAGATGGATAAGCATAATAAAAAATAAAACTAAGGATGTAAACCTTGAAACAACCATTATGTTGTAGTGAAATATCTTGACAGGCGCTATTAATCATTTATAGAGGATAGCATAATAATTTTCTTTCAGTATTAAAGTCAGCATAAAATCCTTCATCAGTGGTAAAAGAACAAGAAAAATATTATTCTACCTACACAGTACAAAACAGCTCTAGGGAACTTCAATATTTCATTATACATTTTTAAAATATCTTTTAAATGCGGAGTTGAATGGATCTTGGCATCTAATGGGAAAAGAGAACTCACAAGGTATGAATAACATGGAAAAAGTCATGCACACTCCAGAACATAAGCTTGGAAGAGATAACATTTATGATTTCAAATAACACAAATCCCATTTTTGATCTGATTTACATAGTCAGAAAACTGAAAAATATGTTTTAGGTCTTCAAACAAATACCTCAGGATTCTCAGATAAAAGAGTATAGTTCTTATTCACTATATGATGAAGCAATGATACACTCACTACATCTACCATGAATTATAGAAAGCTGAAAAAATAAGAACCTAGGGAAGTATTGATCAAAGCACTTCTGGATGTCCTGGAGAATTCATAGAGGCAGTTGTTTTTATTATTTTCATTTTCACATAGCTACAAATACGAATATGGTAGAACAATGGTAGAGCATTGTTCAGAAACACAGTTTCTAAATGAAATAACTCTCACAGCTCATGCATGTGCATCCTCTTCATCTTTTCACATGATGAAGAGAACAACAGAGCTATAAAATATTTCCAGAACAATAATTCAAAAATTGATGATGTTACAGCATCATATGGTTTATATATGTCTTTCCTGGCTTCAAAGATTGCATATTTTTGTTGTCATGTTTAAAAAAAAAAAAAAAAAAGATGCATGCTACTTGTGGACCAAACTTGTTTTGCACACAAGTAGATCATGTTCAAAAACACGCTATATGGGTATTTTATAGAGAAAGCAGGATGTTGAACTGAAAGTCAATGTAACAAAGGCCTGATTATCTAGTTATGGTGAAAAACACGAGGAAAATTAATTAAGTAGATACAAATTTCTACAGCGGTATTGACTTCAAAGTACTTGTGTGATAAAAAAATCTAGTCTACTTGTTTATGTTTTGCAAATGCATGTAAACTCCATTTTCCAAATACATGACCAAAATATTTCCTTTCCTGGAAAGCATATTTTTCAACATCATCAGTGGAATATTCCTTGTGAATTGGACTTAGAATTTGGACCTTAAAAAACAAACGGTATAGAAATCATAATGAATGTGAACCAAATAAGCTTATTTGCAGTGGGGGTGCAATTTTTAAAAGAAGTTTTATTAAGTATTTGCTAACCCAAGATATTACTCCATTTTCATATTCAGCAATGAGGAATGTACAAGAAAAGGAAGGGGGAAAAAGTGCATTTATGACTTTCTTTGCTGGAGGTTAAATCTCTGTGTGAAGATTAAAAAACAAAGAAAATAAGCACAGTAGTTTAAAATAGCATAAGATAAGTGGAAAATAAGGGAATACAATAATCGGGTGATCAACAGTGTTTTATGCATGTAAATAGATATTATGCAATTTAAGAATAGGAAAATAATTGAAGACATATTTGAAGGTTATATTTTTATCATTTTCCCTTCCAGAAAACTTTGAAAAAGTTTTTGCATTTAATAACATGTGGTATTACATCCTAGAGAAAGAAAAAGTGAATAGAGACGTTTCCCCATTTCCATATCAGTGGACTACAGAAAGGAAAATTCATTTGAAATGCAAGTAGGATAATACTGGATTTTCCCCCCTTTGTGACACAGTGTTCCTGGCTGTAAATGAGAGGAAATATTTTGGTTTTATTTGATGCATTTACTGTGGAGGTAAAGCAATGAACGACTTCATGGCACTAATAGCAGTGAGTCTATAATGGGGCTTTTTCATCTGCAACCTACAGAGGCAAAATATAGAAGTCTAATATTCTGAGAGTCATGGAGAATATTGTTTACTCTCCTTCCTAGTCAAAGGTACAGGGTGCCAGGTTCAGAACAAATAAAAGGAAATACTCCGCTATTGAACTCTTTGCCAGAGGACATTTTGAGCGCTCTAAGTTTGTGAGTTCAAAAAAAGATTTGGACAGATTTTTGAGGAAAAATCCTTCGAGGTTTGTAAAGAAGAAAAAAATCATATATGAGTCAGGAAGACCTTGAGCCACAAATCATTGTACACTGGCAGAATGCAAGCATTTGGGAAAACACCACTACACATTTCCTGTTCTTGTACTCTTTCCTAAGAATCTACATTGTTCCAGCCAGAAACTACCCATGGACCTATAAGAATTTCAGTTCTGAATTTCTGTTATTTTTTCAATATATTCTTAAAGATGCCACTTGCAAGTAAAAACCTAATATGTGCGTGTAGACTTGAAAAAGAATTATGTGAGGTGTTTTATAAAGAAATAATATTAAAAACAGCAGTACAATAGTAAGTAATGCATTATATTAGTATTAATTCAAGTCACGTCATTAGTAAGGCTCTCTAAATCATCTTGTAACTGCTGCAAATATGCTTTGAGTTCAGGACTCCCAGTAATTCCAAGAGTTTTAATTTCAGCCTCCCAAAGAGGATAGTGTTTTTCTGTTTTGAAGACAGTCAAAGGTAGTAAAATTTTTTAAATGTATAATGACATATTTATGTATTTGAAATATCAACACAAGCGTAGCTGACAGGTTCAACTTAACTTCTCTCTTTTTTTCTTTCATAATTCTAAAGCAAAATTAAAAGATACACTGCTATAATCAA
Organism: Ammospiza caudacuta; assembly: GCF_027887145.1. Classification (NCBI taxonomy): domain Eukaryota; kingdom Metazoa; phylum Chordata; class Aves; order Passeriformes; family Passerellidae; genus Ammospiza; species Ammospiza caudacuta. Next base: position 74,353,716 of record NC_080594.1, read on the forward strand.
TTTCATGATGTTGCTGCTACTCATGGTCAATTTAGTTTATGATAATGTGATGAGGAAGACAATTTTATAAATTTAGTTGCTGAGCTTGGAAATGTTATGATGCCAATTGTAATGTTATGACAAAACTAATTTTTGTTTGCTTAATATTGTTATCATATCTTTGTTTTCTAGCTCAGCTGGGAAAAAAAACAATTCTCCATAGGCTACTGAATTTCATATGCCAGGGTTTTAATAACAAATGTGTCTGAGTTCAGAATAGAAATGACTCATTAGTGAGAAATATTTTTAAAAATGTAAAAATACAGTTCCTGAAATCTCTTTATGGATCCTTGAACTTATGATCACATAGGGATCATTGACAGAGATAATTTTAAACATGCCCTGCGATCTCAGAGAAGACATGGTTTTGCTTGGTTTTGACCGTGCTGTTATTTCCAATGACAATAGAAAAAAAGGGCTTGTTAAGTCATGATCTTCTTGTAAGGCTCACAGTTAGTGTTAAATTCAGACTCTCTATTCTGTTGCTGTGACAATACCTTAGAAGCACAAACATGCTGCAGTGCTGAAGAGCTAGATGTTGAACTTTTATGGGGATTTCTACACAGGAACAATTATTTAAAACAGTTTAATAGAAATACCTACCTTTTTTTTTTTTTTCCAGCTATACTTTTTTCTCTTCATTAATCTGAATGAAACCATATTCCTTGGTTTGTGGTGAATAAAGCCACACAAACTCAGTAAAAACAATTTAAATTTCACTCTGAGTATATTCCGCACAATAAGTACTGCAGCTTCACTTTTTCCAATGAAAAATTTACTTGTCTAATACTTAGACAAGTATTCCTGAATTCCTTTCTTTAGACCAATTGGATCAATATTCATTTCCAGATCCAAAGAGATCATCAGTGCAACTCCATACTGGTTTTGCCTGGTACAGAGATTATGTTTTTCATAGCAGCTCATTTATGGTACTTCATTTTGGATTTGTAGGCATTCATTGTGGTCCTAGAGTCAAGTGAGTTTCTAATGAATCTTATGATATCATAAATGCCAGACTGGTCACAGAAATCCAGTTCTTCCTTGTTGCTTCCTAAGTTGTGTGAATAGGTCTGTGCGCATTTGGGGTGGTTAGACTGATGCTTCTTGTCTTTGGAAGGGGGTGGAGAGCAATCCTCAATACTCTGATACATTTGAGCATCCCCTCTGTTTTCTTTATGAATATGCAGAAGACACAGCTTTGGATTCTACATCCCAAATTCATTTGTTTAAACTACAATTCATTGTCTGGTATTGATCTGCATGAAGCACTGACTTCTGTCTACACCCTTATCTCTGACTAATGAGAAAGGGGATTCAAAAATGTTTGAAGGAATTTTTACATCTTCAGTTAATTTATTTTGAACTTGTATGAAATGACATTTCACAATCTCCAAATTGACCTTGCTTTAGCTTTATTCAATAAAAGATGGATGCAATAAAATCATAATGTGGTTTTGGAGTCATGATCAAGACTAATTTGACCCAACAGCTATTTAATGTGTTTAGCATCAGAATCTTGTGTGATGGAATCAGTAAATATTCATGAATACAGAGACAGGTATGATTAAAAACAAGCAATAATATGCACCCACAAGTCTCTTCTTTGAGAAAAAAATGATAGCCCTGCAGCCCTTTCACTAACAAGCCTAATTTTTCCTACAAAATTATTTCACTTTACTGAAGTTCAATGAAAATAAGGGTTAGGCCACCATAGTTACTGTAGCTTTTCCTTAATGAATAGAGCCTAAAGTGCAATAGTTAGGACCTTAGTTAATTAAACATTAGTCTCTTCATTTACTGTATGTGTAACTTAATTACAGAACTAGTTTTAGAGTAATTTATCATTTATGGATTATGAAATAAAAATAAATCTGTTTAATCACAATTTAATCAAACAAGCAATTCATCAATTAATTCAGCATATCACACCTACTTCACAGCTTACTAATTAGTACTTTAAAATTCTCAGTTCAGAATAAAATAATGCCTTCACTGATATCTTGGAGTCAAACTTCAATATCTATTTCTAGGTATTGACAAACTGATTGTATTTCACAGTTAAGATGAAAAAGCTTTTCAGATACCATTAGGACGCTGTTTTCTTCCTAAAGAAATTAGCCAGAGGTGCAAAATTCTTTTTATGTTTTTATTTTCCTTGTTTTAATTTCTCATTAACACCTTAAACCAAACAATCATCTCCTTCTGAAGCTCATGTTTGCAGTGATTTCTTCCTCATGAAATAAAACATATCCCAAGAAGTCCAAAAATAAAGTTCAGAGATTACAACTTGAAAGAGTTATTCATATTCTACAAAGTTATAAGCTCACTTTTTTGATTACAGCTTAACATTTGCATTCCTCTTAGAAGGAATATTTAGTCACATTTTTCAGCCTCCTGGTTTACATTCTGCTGTTTGAAGTGATATGTTTCAAATGAACAAAAATTTAAAAAAAAAACAAAAAAAAACCAAAAAAAACCAACCAAACCTATTTAGAAAATGGTCAGAAGAAAATATTCTGATGTATTAATTAAGCTCTTCCTGGGACACAAATTATTCTAATAAAGCCACTTTATCTGTTTTTGTATGTACATTAATATGTGCTATGAAGATGTATAAAGGGGTTTTTATTTTCATCATTAACTTATGAGAACAAATTATAATTCCATTTTCATATAGTTGCATTATTACTAAGTACTTAATATTAACATATTTATCAATAAATAATTTAATTCCTAAAGCAAAATAATTTTCATTGCTTTGTTTTATTCCATTCAGCCATCCTAGTATGCATTTTGCAAATGTATTATTTGAAGGCAATGTCACAAAGGATGTCACAAATAACAACACTTGAAGTAATAAAGTTTAATTGATCTACTGCTTTGCTGATAGGATTTGAAAAATGATGTTTTTCCAAGTGCATTTGCCTTAAATCTTCCCATTTCAGTAAGCTGAAAGAACTTGTTTATCTTTTTCTGGATAAAGGAGATCAATGGTAGATCATTTTGTGTGTGTGTGTGTGTATGTGTGTGTAAATAAAGAGAAGGGGCAAATTAATAGGCACACTAATACAAGTTCAAATGGATTAGAAATGCCCTCAACTGGCATTTTCTGTTAAAAATTTGCTAAGATACTGAAGACTCTACTGCTGACTAGCTTTCTATGTCTTTAGAACTGTTATTGTCAGACCTTAATTGGAAGTACTGACTTAATAAGGAAAACATTAATCTGCATTTCATATAGAAAATGAACTTCTCAATATCAAAACTTCCTGGGAGAAAAGAAATTGAGATGATATGAATATACATTTTCCTTCATTAATTATAAAAAGAAGGTCAAATTCAGACCTTAAGTAAATATTGATGTAAGCAGAGTTGCACTTCCTTAACATTAATATGAAAGTATGCCCCATTTGCCCTTTGCAAAGACTACAATTAACATAAAAATAGCAATGAATTTAAAAGAAAGTATAAGTCTATTTTATTTCTCACTAAAAGATGAATAAATGCTATACTCTGTTTAACAGTATTTGTGGTTCTACTGAGCTTTGATGACCTACTCTTTTCCATGCTACAGATCCATCACTGAAAAGCCATGGATCTTAGCTCTGCAGACAGTCAGCTTGTTCAACAGGAAAGTCAAATTTGTGCAAGCTATTGCTTAATAGCTCGGGTTAACCCAGATGGCACCAGGCACTACAAGTCATCTTTCCTTTGCAAGATAGGTCAGGAGTGCAAAAATACATTGAAGAAAAATTTTTGGTAATGAGCCTTCCATAAAGTCCACTGCTGTAACTCTGTTTTTTTCCTTTTGGTGCTTGGTTGGATATTTTTTCTCCAAGATTGCTTACTGATTCCAGATAAGCACCTAGGTAGGCGTCTTTACATGTACCTTACAAGGTTTAAAGCAATGGATAAAATACACAAATAAAAGTTGGTTTCTATCATATCAACAGCAAACTCACAAAACTCAAAATTTAAGAAACAATATGTTCAAAAGTCAAGAATAAAAAAAATTGGTTTAGGATCAAGAAATATCCCATATTTAGCATTTCTACTTTTCTGTCTTTTCAGTTTCTAGATCCTCTTCTACCTAATAGTTGACTCCTCTAAAATATGGCAGTCATTTAGTTTTTGAATCCATTTGGTACTGCTCACTGTTGCTGAGGAACTGTAATGCTGTAGTTTTATAAGTAGAACCTGTACTACTAAGGGAGACTGCATCATCATTTTTTCTCATTAGTTCCTTCTTGTTTCCAGAATTACCTGCAAACACTTTGCCAATGGGCAGGAATCAATGGCTCCATCATTGGAAGAACTTCTAGTCTGTTTTTGGGAGGAGTGCTTTCCCTTACTGTGGTTGCTTCCTCCCCATAGCTTTTAGATGGCTGTCACCTTGCTTACCTCAGCACCTGATCAACCACATAAAAACACTGAAATTAAAAGACTGATATGCTCCTTGTGGTTTCCATTTCTTTTCCATTACAGTGAAGTGTTGCATTTGTTTCTTAATTATGTTGTAAGCACTCTTCGGCAGAGATGACGTTTTTTTTTGCCAGACCTGTCGGCTCCAATTGTCCTTAGTACCTTATATGGTGACACAACTACTGTTATAATAAGGCAGAGTGATGGGGTCTGGGATGTTTCTTGACACTGGCAGATATTCTTTTTGATGTGGTAATTTTCTATTTGGCATTTTCACAATGGGTTTGCATGATAGCATTAGGAGATAGCATTTTAACTAAAAGCTAAAGAAACCGTCCACATATCAGTGGAAACTGTAGCTATGTTCCAAATGAAACATAAATAATGAATTCTTGGTATATTTTCAGATTGGTAAACTTAATTTCACATATCCAATATGTTAAAAACTCTCCATAATTGGTATCATTTTTTATTAATAGAGACTGATTTTGTTTCTGAAGTACTTCTTCAGTTTCTCATAAATACTAAAGTATCATTTAGATTCCAGTGCTCTGGAAGTTTAGCCTTGGCAACTCAGGAGTGTTATGAGCTAGTTTAAACACAAAAGAGCAAAGCAAACTAAGCATCTCTGAATAAAAGAGTTTGGACCCAAAAAAGTTCAAAATATACCCAAAAAAACATGCTTAAAGCAAAACAAGGTTAGATGTTGATGCCAAAATAGTTGATATATTTTTTTTAATAGTAAAAGAGGCAAAGAGAAAGACAGAAAAGAAAGAAAGAGTTGTGCATGGAACACTAAGGTTAAAATGCCACTGTGTATTTTTTGATGTGTTCTTTTTTTAAAGATGCCCAGAGAACACTAATAAGAAACTGTGACTCCCAGCACAGTACCCAAGTCAACACACTGGGTTGAAGTAGGTCGAAATTCCTCTTCTGTTACTTAAAGGAAGACGTTTATCTTCAATAAAAATAAAACTCTGTGCTCTCGATCCCAAAACAAGGTCAAGCACAATTATTAAAACATTTTTATTGAATACAGAATATTGAATACATCTTTTTGCTGTCAGTCTAGTAATGCTCTGAATTGCTCTGAATGTAAGTTATCAGGAGTATCTCATCCTTCCATGGATCTGGAAACCATACTTTGCTATAATGTGGCTGAAGCCAAGTACTAAATGTTCAGCCAAATGTTTTGGATCACATTCAGATTTTAATTGCAGGCAACAAATGAAATACTACTTGCAATTAATTATGCTTGTTTCCATTTTGGATGTACACCTCAAGCCTATATGATTCAGGCAATGTTTATATCTCTAATTGGATCAAAGTCTGCTTAAAATCTTTCCATTTGCTATGTGGTACTTTTAATTCTATTGCATGGAAGAGCTAATTTTTGCCAATGAAATTAGCAGCTACACTTCAGAAGTACACTTCAGAATAAAAAAATACAACAGGTCACCTATAAACAGTAATTTCTGTGTCTTGAAATGGAATTTATATAATAAGTGAATTTTAAAATAAGTTACCTCAAATAAATTTATTTTCTATGAATTATAAATTCTTCCCACTGTAGAAAACATATTCTGAAAAGTCTTTCATTCATTTTTCTTCACACTTAAAAAATTAGATGTGCCATTGGATTACATTTTGTTAGGTATAAAAATAGAGGTAATGTAAGTGAAATGAATTTTAGCCATGCAAAAAATATAGATAAAGGTATTTTTTCAAAATTAATTAAGTTTCTAATAGATAATGATTTTGCAGCTTTTAGTGTCAGAGGCTTTGGAAGCCACAAAAGACTCTGAATTTCAAATAACTTCCAAATTAAAACCCTACAACGAAACTGGAGAACCATGTAGCCCAAGTATTAAAACAGGACAGAAGTCTTTATTCTCACTGAAACCAAACGGAGGTTTTGATGCTAATTTTATTGGATACATTGCTTCATGCTTGATAGGTTAAACCTTCAGACATCCAAGCAAATATTGAGAAACAGATTGTGACTTTGCTCTCTGATGATGAACTTTGTAGGTAAGAAGTTCATATGGACTGTTTTTTCTATTTCCTAATGAGAGACAATTAATCAGCTGAAGTTCACACTTCATTAAAAGGCTTACCAACTGCATCTTGTGCTTTGAGTCTTAAATGGAAACAACTGGGTAATTTTGCGAGAAAGTCATGCAGAGAAGTTCTTGTGGGTCTTTCCTCTTATAGTCCTCTGTAAAAGCAGCCCAAGACTAAAAGGAATAACTAAAGAATTTAATACTGCTGAAAAGAATTCAGAAAATGTACATACAAACAACATTCTGTTGTTCTGTCTGCCCTACAAAATGCCTTCCTTCTGCCTGCAAAGTTTGGAAATACAAATATTACCTTTCAAAATATAATTTACTCCTGTGTCAGTAGCTGCAGAGGCATGTAGGGCCTGAGAATTTCAGAAAAGGTCATAGTTGTGCCTCTTGGGGTAGGGATGATTTAAATGACAATTTCCAGTATATTTAATGTCTTTCTGCTGAGAAGGACTTGAGAGTGCTTGTGGAGTTGAAGCTGGACGTGAACTAGCACTGTGCATCAGCAACCCAAAAAGCCAAACATCTCCTGGGCTTCATCCAAAGCAATGTGGGCAGCAGGGACATGGAGGAGAGACTCCACCTGCAGTCCTGCATCCAGCTCTTGGTCCTCAGCACAACAACACAGATCTCTTGGAGCGAGTCCAGAGGAGGCCTCCATCACAGGCCTGGAGCACCTCTCATGAGGAAAGGCTAAGAAAGTAGGAGTTGGGTTTTTCAACCTGGAGAAGAGAAGGCTCTGGGGTGACTTGACTGCAGTCTTTCAGCATCTTTTCAGGCCTATAAGAAGGCTGGAGTGAGACCTTTTACAAGAGTATGATATGATAAGGAGGGTGACTTTAAACTGAGAGTAGGTATAGATTAGATATTAGGAAGAAATTCTTTACTGTAAGGTAGGTGAGGCAGTGGGACAATGCAGTTGTAGATATGCCATTTCTGAAGTGTTCAAGTACAGGCTGGATGGGGCCACGAACAACCTGGTCTAGCAGAAAGTGTCCCTGCTCATGGTGGGGGTATATAAAACTGGATGATCTTTTAGATCCCTTCCAACCCAAACCATTCTTTGATTCTATGATTCTGTTTCTTGGAGTTTATTGACAAAAGTTACAACATTTTGAAAAAGCAAGGCATAGCTGTGCACAATTCCTTGCTCTCCTACATCCCAATGAGTATTTTATGCCCTTTCAATGAGAAAAAACACTTTCTTTTTACAGTAGTGATAAGCAGACATTTGATGTACATGTGTAGCATGGAGATGGAATTCACTTCTTTTTGCTCTATCTATTAATTCCATAACCTTTAGAGTATGATCATTACCCAGGCACCCTGGGCAGAATAGGACTGCTTCATTTACTTGGAATCCAGATGACTGCTTAATTTAGCATTGCATAGCTAAGAGCAAGCTCTAACCAGCATTGAAATTGCCTGTCTGTTTCTCTGTTGCTTTCTTTTTAAAGCCACAGGTAAAACTATGAATGATATATGGGAAAAAGTAAACCATCTTCGTGGAAATTAGTGTGTCATGTTTCAGATATGCATTTCAAAAATGCTGCGCTCCCCTTTGCATTGTGCATTGTAAGTAATTTCTTGGGGACAATGAGTAAACAGCCATAACATTTTGTGACAATTTGTAATTCTTTGAGTTGCAAAATTTTGAAAATGAAGTTGATCTTATACATTTCTAAGAACTAACTCGGGAGCAGAATATTCTTGCATTTGAAGAAAAAATGCAAGGAAAAAAAAAAATTACTTTTCCCCTCCTAGTTAATTTTTCACTTAATACTGAAGCAATTCATCCACATTGGTATCAACTGAATTGGTGAGGGCTACTTTTATTCTTTTTATTGGAATATGCTTAACAGAGACCTGCTATTTCAGGCATTTATTGTACCTCTTTTAACATTTCTCTGTGATTCCCTATTTTGATCCAGATTGAGGCCCGGTGGGGTAGATTAAAATCCTGAAGAGGTAATGTACAATTAAATTGACAAAAGAAGCCCTATAAAATGTCTTGTATGAAAAGGGCAGGAAAGGGCACTATTTCCTGTTGAACCTTTGTCACTTGGTATAAGTCATTAGATGCTAATTAGGATGAGGACATTAAGAATGATACACTGTGGCTGTTGTAATTCAGAGAGTGACTTCTTACTTTAAATTAAGAAATCCAGAGGACATTCCAATTCTGCTTTGCAGCAGTATATTCCAGTTAATGGCAAGTCCAATCATTTTAGATAATCATATATCAGCAGAAAATTCTGCAGCAGGCCTTTACATGTGTGTACACATGTAACATGAAGTTCTAAGACAAAAGTGAAGTACAAAGCAAGAACAGTACAGGCTATTTATGTAGGGGTAATTCTGGAGAAGGCAAGAGTATTAAAGGAGATATATGGGAAATCAGGAAAAAATCACACATTTAAATAGCTAATTATTCACAGTAGACTACCCTTTAAAGATAAACATTTTCTTACCAGCATCTGACAGTATCTTGTAAAATAAGAGATGCCTGTGTCTTCTTCAGCCTTTGAAGAAGCACAGAGACTTTGTGCTGAAGTTTGGGGTAGATCTCAGTAGTTTTTCTCTATTAATGGTTCTGATGAAGAACTGAGTATTTTCATACTGTTGTGTTACTGGAATACAGTTCCACACATTTAAGTGTACAGAATAAAATTTCTTATTCTGGTGTTATGGAATTTCAAGGAGTTTTGTAATTTAACTGAAAGATTTCATTATATTAAATTTACTCAAAGAAAACAGCTGTGATGAAGTAGAAATTAAAACTTGAGACCTGCATGTCTTTACAAAATTCTTACTGGTTTTGATTATTTTTTCCTAGAATCAAATAAAATTTGGTAAATTATTTAGTTTATCCAGGAGTTTGGTACACAAATTCTGCAACAGTCTCTCTATCTGCCATGTGGATAACTACTGTACCACAGATTTTCTTCATGACTCAGATGAGGTCAGCTTTGCAGCATCTCTTGCATTGTCAAAAATGGACATGACATTTTTAATAAAGACCTGCCAGTTCATAGACTTGTTCCACATTAGCTGGAAGAGCATTAAAAAAAAAAAAAAAATACACAAAGCACACAGTATGACTATATTTTTAATCTCTAGTACTTTGTATGGTATTTGCTTCATTCCCAACTCCTTTACCCTCTTCTCCTCTCTCTGAGCAGGGCAGGAGGATGAAGAAAGAGAGCCTGTGGTCATTCTGTAGCAGATTTTAAACCTCATATGACTGTTCTTGATATAAGAGATATTTTGTCAAGTTGCCACAAAACTGTGAAAAAAAAATTGAGAATAAATCGATATTCCTTGAAAGGTTATAAGTGGAAGATTTTGGTAGTTCCTATTCATCATCTTTGAATCACCGTTCACCAGATTATTCATAGTGCAATGAGATTTTGATATTTGAAAAGACAGCACTGAGTACTGAAGCATTTGTCTTTGCTACACTTTATATACATTCTTATAGACAGGAGCACACCAAATAATCTTGAGGGAAAAATAGCAGGTCACACAAATTGCTTGACATCAGAAACACATTTGAGATAGCTGTAGGATACTGTGGCTGAACATCTTTCAGGAGAGCCAGGGACACTTCATGAGTAGAGGACTTTGAGGTTGTGTCACTGCATAATGTGACAGTGGTCAGGAACATTCTCATCAGAGACTTCTCGACGTCACAATATGCAGCTTATATGAGATGCATTAACAAGCTGAATTCAATCAACATATTAAAAATAGTAAAAAAGATACTTATGACTACTATAAATTTTGGTGAAATGAAGTTTGCACTGAATGGCGGTTCCTAAAGTTACCTTGAATCTAGAAGTAACCTTGGAAGTTCTTCAGGAAATAAAGGATGAGTACTGATAGATTATCCAATTGTTATCAAATTTATTTAACACTTAACAGAATATGCCATTAGTAGTCTTGAAATCTCTCTATCATACCAAAGTTCCTTAAACTACAACATCAGCTTGTTGTAAAATCCCTAGACAAAATTTTTTGATTAATCTAATTTTTCCCCTAATTATATTCGCTGCTAATATTAGATGTTGCTGTTATTATCAGTGAAATACCTTATATTCTCATTCCTTGGCCCAATGTCTCCTCTCTGAGAGCAGAGGAAAACTTTGCTATATCTATAAAATCAGGAAATCTGCTAAGAAAATAAATGTTGCAAATAAATAAACACATATTTTTTTATAAAAAGGCAATAAAAAATTCCTGGACATCTCATCCAAAGCTTAGGTTATCTTTACACTGCTTATGCTCATTCTCCATCAACTGTGGTTTTGATTGCCCAGAGAAAAACTTTCTTGTTGCTCACTACATCAGATTCAAATTCAAAAAACCTGCTATCCCCTAAAATTGGGGAAAAAGTCAATATAATAGCGAGAAAAAGATATATTAACTGTTGGGGATATTTGCTACAAAGATAATTTTTTTTGGAAGCTAAATTGTTATATTGGAAAGATGCTATAGTACAATATTTACCTTGAGAAAAACAAAATAGGTAATTTAACCTTTACCTTTAAATTCACCAGTGCCTTTCAATGTCTATTACATGCTCTGATATTGACTGCAAAAGTCTAGCACATATTGCTTCCAAATATATATATATATATATATATATATATATATATATATATATATATATATATCACTATTCTGGAAAATGCTTGTCTTGAGATATAAGGGAAGATTCTAATTAAGATGGTCTTCTCTACATGAAAATATCTTAGACAATTTCCTACTTCAAAAATGTTTTTGTAAGCTTCTGCCTGCCCAGAAGTGCAAAAGCTGATATTTGTTTTCTGGTAGCAGACAAGGGAATCATGGGTTTTTGCAGATCAGAGAAGAATCATTAAAATTGCAATAGAAAAGCCACACAAAAAAAAAAAAAAAAAAAAAAAAACTCTAATGGGACATATGTTTATAGATTCAGTGTTCATTCAAATTTTGCAAATCTCTGTTGCAGGATCCTTAAGAGACTATTTCTACGGTGAAGAGCTCTTCCTAGAGCCTAATTCTTATCAGCTGTGATGATTATTTATGATTTGTTTCTCAATATTCCCTCATGAAAGGCACAGCTGGGAATAAAACTACTGTAAACCTGCAGCTCAAAAATGTTATTACTGTCATTGAAATTGTCAATACAAGGGAATTGGGGAGAAAAAGTCTCAGTAACTGAGACACTAGCAAAAACCTGGGTCTTCAAACAAGTAAATATTTGTTCCATTTAATTAAAATGTAATCTTTCTTTAACAACTGTGAATCAAATATTAAGAACATATACTAATTAATCAGTAAGTATGTGATAGACTTGTGGTTCTGATATCTGCAGTCTTTGTTGATTCTTATTTTCCAAGATCAGGAGAGCCGTACTCTGAGAGTCAGGTTGAATGAAGCTAAAAGCAAAGAGATTATCTTCTCTGGGACCCAAAGTCCAGTGTGTATCACCAGTATCTCTATACAATTCTCTGTATGTCGAGATCTGCCTAGCATGAAGAATGACTTGTTGCTTTCATAGGTTAAAAAATCTCATGGCTCTAGTTTTTGGGGTCTGGGTATTATCAGCTCATTCAGGTGTGTGTTTGCATCTGGGTGCTGGTCACTTGACTCCGTTTTAGAGCCACAAGATGAATACTATCTTCCTCTTATGTGACCATACCAAGTCATATTTAAATATATGCCTGGGTCAAAGGCAGACAGAATAATATCACAGTTAGGCCTGAACCACTGCTAATCATGATGAAACACTGATAACAGGAGAGAGTTAAGAGACTTCGTATTAGCTCTGCTGAGGCCAGGACTGGATCATGTGAATTTGCTTTGCCCAAATTTTTTTTAAGGCTTGTCTGACACTTAATTTTAATTTTAATTTTAATTTTAATTTTAATTTTAATTTTAATTTTAATTTTAATTTTAATTTTGTGTATAAACAGTTGTTTATTGACTACTAATGCATATCAGCTGCTTTATTTTCTAATTTGTACTAGAATTATAGAATACCAACCACTGTTAGACCAAAGCACCCTTCATAAGAAGAAGCTAGCTGTGGGCCAGTTAGACTTTAAAGATCATTTGCTTTAATCACAAACAGAACACAAGTTCTTCTTGCTCCATAGTAAAGAGGAAAGGGATATGAAATCAGGGCAGAAAATCCTGAGAAAACAGATGAATTGTAAGACTTGTCTAAACTCATTCTGAAAGTATATGTAAAGTTGTAGACATAAATAGAGGTTAGGCAGGTACTGAATTTCATTTCATGTGTAAATGCCAAGATAAATTCTTCGTCCTAAGCAAGACAGCAATGAATGCTTAGCTATAATTAATTACTGCAGGTTTTCTCTGACTATGGCTTGAGATAAAGTTACTGATTAATTGCATCACTGCAGTTCTGTCGAAAAGGCAGGTCTATAATTTAAAATAGTTAGCCAGGTTTCCTCAATTAAAAACCAGATATTTCCAGGAAGTATTTTGGTTAACTAATTTAAGGAGAAGAAACTGGGCACTGAATTATTTTTTTTTCCATTGATAGGTTATAGAGAGGGTTTACAGCAGTTGCTAAAAACATAAACCTTAAATACCTGTCTACGTGTTCACTGAATCTCACACCAAAGATTTCCAGTTTCCACAAAAAAAAAATTAAAAGATACTGTGTAATTTTTGGTATTAGCTTATTTTTGCAATCATTGTGTCTTCCATACAAAGCTTCTATGTATATGTTGCTCAACAAGTAAGCTAGAGTTTAAAAATAAATTTAATTTTATCTTGAAGGTAAATTATTGACTAGTCAGATAAACTTTCCACAGAAGTAGAGGTAAGGCTAGGGGCTAATAAATAAAAGGAACCATAGAACTTTGTTTTCAGGCAATTTCACCCCCTCTATCATAAACCTTATAGGGAAAATGTAACAGATATGATTGATATGACAAACAATTGCTTTCTGACCCACTAAGCAAATACATCTGTATAAAAAATAACTCATGCCAATAGTAGTGTCCAACTTATGGCCATTGTATTATTCTAAGAGTAAAGTAAAACACACTGGTGATAAAAAATATCATCTGAGTCTGACATGATAAAGGCAACAAAATCCAAATCCTGTCTGGAAAAACAAACAGAAAACAATAAAAGTTATATTGTGAGTTGATTGACTTCAGAAAATAAAACCCACAAAAACCGTATTCAATATCATACTGTTATTATACCCCTTTGACCTGCTATGCATTATATTTAAGTTATTGGTAATGCCTTAGTGCAAGTAGACTGACCACTTTCTTATCCCATGTTTGTAATTCACTTTTTCTATCAACTCTCTGTTCTATCTGTCTTCCAAAAAGCCCCTGAGATTCTCTTAGAATGATGAATGACAAGCCCAAAGCTGATCAGAGCTTAGTGGCCTGTGTGCAAAGCTCTTTTCTTTATCCTAGGTTTGATCAAAAAGAGATAAGAATTACATATTTTTCTCATATTTTTTCTTTATTTTTTTTTAACTCAAGGTCCAGCTTTAAAAAAATATCAACTAGAATTACATTTTCAAGACACAAACTATTTGGTTTTGCCAAATATTTTTTTTTTTCCATATCAAGATTTGCAATTTCTCCTTTAACCCTTTCAGACCCGGTTATTGTCAAACAGGTAGGGGTATTAGGATTGTAGGGACTGAGTGGTGCAGGAAGTCCAGGCCACCACCTGAATCCTTCATTAAACATTGATATGGACCCTCTTTTTCTCAGAAGAAGAAGGGAGACCTGCAGCCCTCTTCTGTGTATCTTTTTGTTCATTTCTCCCTTTGCATTTTGTCACCTATACTTCACAGAGCTCTTTAGTAGACTCTGTTTTGTTGCCCACCAGCTAAGGAAACATCTTCTTGCTCCTTTCTGAACGCTTCCATCTCAGTCAGTATCTATTTAAAGGCACGTGACACTTGAATTGAGAATAGATGTTGTTCCTCAGTGCAGCTCTTCTGCATAGATGAAATAAAGCATCCTGAAATACAGAATTTTGTAGGATGAGAAAATACGGTGTGAAAGTAACCAAAATCTATTTTCTCTGAATTTTCAGCACATTATTTATTTGTTCCTTGCTCAGTAAAAATAGAATGAAAAATGAGGAAAGCAACAAACACTGGAATCAGAACAGAAGATTTCAAAATAAAATAAATGCTTTTAAGTATGTAGCACAAAGAAGAAATTGCAGCAAATTAGTTCCAGTCATATGCTTTTACTTTCTTTGAAAACAGACAAAACTATTTTCAAAAATTAGACTTCAGGAGAACTCTAAATTTTTCCTTAGCACAGGCTACCTCAGTAACATCATGACATTTTTATTATAGACACATGACCCATGAATTACCTAATTCATACTTATTATTCTGATTGAAGGCATAATTTCTTCCTTGAGAGAATACTAATGAAGATGTTCATTCCAAGGATACTCTACCAAATCTGTTTGAAGTTTCAATTGAGATATTTCAGATCAATAGAACATAAAATGGCTATAGCTTTATTTTTATAAATGAATATATTTAGGAATAAGCATTATTGCAAGATGAGAGACAGGAGAAGTTTGAATAGCTACCCATTGCATTTGTTGAATGGATGTTAATGTTCCTGCATTTTTTTCTGCTTATATGCCTCAAAATTCATAAAATTACCCAGAAATCCTAGAAGTTATGAAAATTTACATCCTAATCCTAAAACCAACTCTTCATACATGACTTTTCTATACAGATGAAAATTTACATCCTAATCCTAAAACCAACTCTTCATACATGACTTTTCTATACAGATGAAAGTCAAGAAGCCACTTTTTAATTAAAAAATATTTTCTTCTCTACAGCTACTCATTTTTAATAGAAATAAAGGTATCTGTTTACTCTTGAAGTTTCCCACTGGAATCTTTCAGTCCATGCAGGTATTTTGGATATTCTAGAGAATTCTGAATGGTATTGGATGCTTTTATTTAAGGCTCCAAGCCTTACCTAACTCTTACTTATAATTCTATGTATAGACATATCCAGAACAGAACTCAAACCTTGCAATGAATTCATTAATTTATCTCCAGCAAATAAGCTTTGTGGCTTCTGAAATACTATGATTATGCTGTGGGTGATAGCCTTAGTCAATTTGAAACAGCATGAAAAGACTTCAAACAAGAAATTGAAATAATTTGAACTTGATGCTGCAAAACCCCCTCAAATTATGTAAAAAACTATACTACCTACAGACTTCTTCCTGAAGTCTTAACATGAAAATGTTCTTTTAATCATGCATGTTTGTCCTTTTTTAAAGGACATATCAGTATGATGATCCAAGTTATTAGAAGAGCAAAATCAAAATTTAAATGTGAAAATTAAAAAACGGTAATAGAAAGATCAAATTATGGCAACTGTATTAGCATCTAGTTATGACATTTCAATAGCTATAGCTATTCCTGGATGATATTTCATGAAGGTATTTTAGCATGCATTGGCTGATTCACAGTCATAGAATGGTTTTGGTTGGAAGGAACCTTAAATATCACCTAGTTCCAACCAGCCTGCCACAGGTAGGGATGCCATAGAATAGATCATCTTGCTCAGAAACTCATCCAATGTGGCCTCGAATACTTTCAGGGATGGGACTTCCACAGCTTCTCTGGGAACGTTTTCCAGTGCTTCACTATGCACTCAGTAAAGAATTTTCTCCTCAGTCAAATCTAAATCTCTTCTCTTTTAATTTAAAACAATTCCCCCTGGTCCTATCAATATCTGCCCATTTAAAAGTCCCTCTGCAGCTTTATTATAGGACCCCTTTAGATGCTGAACTGTTGCTGTAAGCTCACCCTGGTGCCTTCTGTTCTCCAGGATGAACAATCCTGAGTATCTCAGCCTGTCTTCGCAGGAGATAATTTTATTTGATCGTTAATAGGCTAACAGGTTTATCTAATAGTTTCAGCAAAGTCCTTGGAGCGCAGCAGCCGGGCCATCTGCTTAGAACAAGATGACCTGTTACTTAACTTGAAATTTATGCAAATTCAATAAAACGAATGCATCTCAAAATTTTTAAATCTGTTTTTAGGCAGAACACTTTGCTGTTTGTTTGTTTTAAATTTACTTACTATAAGAGTAGTTATCCAACAAAAGATTTAATTAATTTAAATTTTAATCTTATAGTACTTCATTAAAATAATTAAAAGAGAAATAAATTTAATTAATGGGTGATCCTTTCCAGCTGCATGCTGGATCCTGGGGGTGTACTAATCTTAATTGGAAAGCCTGTTTTCCTTGATGTTATGCTGCATCTTCTTTTATGCAGAAATTCATCTAGCTGCTTTGTGATTACATTCCTCCTAAAGTTAAAGGTGGAAGCACAATGCATTTCTAAAACTGAGAAACACAGCAAAAAAGGAGGAAAATTCATTGTTATATTCAGCCCAAGAAAACTGAGAAGACAAACTAATGCTTTTAACCAATTTCCATCATTTCAGATATGTCATTTCAGAACTGAATGAGGGCAGACATGCAGCTTGATTATTCTGGCTTGTCTCACGGTGGCAACTTGAAAAGCATCAGTAACTGAATCTCAGAACTTTACATGAATATATACCAGAACATCATTTCTTAGAATGGTTTTGGTTATCTTGCTCTAGCAGTTCTAAATGTAAGTTTAATCTCTCTCTGTGTTGGAGGGAGAAAAGTTTAAAAATTACTGAGTTATCATGGATTTCTTCTTCATAAAAAATCAAATATCTTAGTTATAGACCCACTTCTTACCATAAATCACTTTATCAAGGGGGAAACATGAAAAATCCCTTCCTATATTACTGCTTAACTTCAGTTATGCCACATAAAGTATCTCACATCAAAATAGGGTAATTCCAGTGAGAAAGAGAGTAACAGAGTGCTCTGTTAGTTTCTGATCCAAGAATCCATTGTATAAACTGAATAAGTAAGGGAATATTGTTTTTCCATCTTTTTTTTTTCCTTTTGCTAAGCAGTTATAGACAATTTAATTCTACCATCAGAAAACCAAGCCAAAACTGCTGGCAACCAAGAAATGCCTTATTCAGACTTTTATCAAATCTTTCAAGAATTTTTTGTACACTTTGTTACTAAAAAGAGATAATTGAGGAAGTGGAATAATTTCATAATAGTACCTAACTTCTAACATATATGCTTTCTATAACATCTAATTATGAAGAAAAAAAAGATTCTTCAAAGTTATTGTTTGTTATTGTTTCTTCAAAGTTTACTGATGTTCTAAAGTAACATCTTTACTGAGTATTCAAATTAGGGGTGGGTTGATCTGGTATACAGGAATTTAGAGAAAAGAAGAAAGAGAAAAGATCATAGAGCAGTTTCTGGACCATTAGACTGTTCACTGACATTTCATAGTTTTTCAATGTTCTATTATGACATATAGAAACAACACAAAAGCTGTTATTGTCTCTCTAGTAAACAATGCCTTTTCCACATAGATTCCTTTCTAAATCACAGAAAATTAATATTCCTTTTAAGATATTAAAGGAAATACAGTTTCAAGTGTCCTATGCAAGAAAAGTAGATAAATGTGCAGAATGTGATCACACAAGTGTATATGAATCAGTGGGAAGTAGAGTGCATCAGAAAAGACAAGAAACAAATGAAAAGGAAAGGTTTCAATGGAATTCAGTAGAACATGTACTCTTTTGAACAGAATATTAGCTTGGCTGAAGCAAGTCACAGTAAATCAATTACTTAAATATAGGAAAAGAAGAAGAAGATTTAAGATACTCAGATGACTATATTAGTCTTAGAACTTATTTCTACCCACAGTTTTCTAAATTATAAATGAAAAATAGGTGATATAATTATTTTTGGTTCCCCTTCAACTCAAATATAAGTTTACTAAAATGGTAAACGAGTGAGTATATAACTATTTCATAAAATTGTGATGACATAACCAGGTACAATATGGGACTTCTCCACATGAGTATAAAGAGTGGGACTACCAAAAGAACAGAGACATGAGGTTACATGCAGAACCACACATATTACAGAAAAAGAAGGAACTGGATAATCCCAAGGAACTAGAAACAAGTAGGACACTATCCCAAATACACAAAATGACTGCCAAAATTGAGACAAATATTAACAGTATTAGGGACAGACCAGAATCCCTTTTTCTTGGGAGTGGGTAAAGAAGATAGCCTAATCAAGAACAAACAGAAAACATGGAGAAGAAAGAAATCTACTTCTGTTATGACTTGTTTTGTATGGAATTCTCAAGCCTAATCATTCTACGTGTAATCAGGAACTGTAGTCATCAGTACTAATTTTATGGCATGAATTCCATAGCATGGCTCACCCACAGCCAGTGTGGCCCAATCTTGTTAAAAACTGATGAATGCATAGTAAATACTGATATAGTGGATAGGTATCTTGTATGAATACATAGCAACATGATCTAGTGGAAAGTGTCCTTGTCCACGGCAGGGCAGTTGGAAATAAATGATCTTTAAGGTGTCTTCCAACACAGACCTTTCTATGATTTTAAAATTCTATATTGAATGAAATTGGTACATGAAGACAACCTTTTCACATGCCCAAGGTGTAAATGACAGGAAGCTTTTTCTCTGACATCCTAATGCCCAGATATTTTGAATTTTCAATATATCTTTATTCTTATTGCTACAGTATTTTCTGAAGGAGCAAAAGCATATAAAGACATGGGAGTGGAGCAGATGGGATAAAGGAAGTGGAAAAAGTCCTGATCTCTGTATAATTTATCAGAACTCGAGTTATCTTTTAGTTCTCTTAGCCGAAAACACCCCTCTACATTCCTAATGCCTGTAAGAGGAAGAATCTGGGCTATAATTTCTATGAAACTCTTGTAAAATGTCTTTTCTTTCTTTTTCAGTTTTGCTAGTTAACTTTTATTCAGTGTTTCTGTGTTTCTCCTGCCAAAGAGAATATTCCTTCCAGTTCTCTTTCCCATATATTGTGAAATACAGCTGATCACTTTAAATCCAAAAATTTTTGACACAAGCATTTATTTTCACAAGCCTCCCTCTTTTCACATCTCTTATCTGTACAACTACTTTTTTGCATGTTCTCAGTACTTATACTGTTGTTAGTGAAGTTATTGTTTTAAATAAAATTTAATCTCCAAACTGAACATCACAAATAACTCTCCTTGCCCAGTATTTTTTAAAACTCCAAAGAGCGGAAATGGAGAAGAGAAGAGAAGAGAAGAGAAGAGAAGAGAAGAGAAGAGAAGAGAAGAGAAGAGAAGAGAAGAGAAGAGAAGAGAAGAGAAGAGAAGAGAGGAACTATGATTATTTCTTAATTTTCAGAATTTATATTACTTATAAAACTTCCTTTTACATATTCTGCATATTCCTTTCATATTCTTTTTAGTTTCCTAGAAGAAAAAAAATGGACTGCATGGAAAACAGTTTTATTAGCTGATTTTTCTCTTTAGGAAAAAATCATTGGTCTTATTAGAATAAATTTTCTACAGCACAAAATGATTGTCTCTAGCTAGTCAATAAATGGAGTAATTTATTCTGGTTTTATAGTCCAAAACTCTTCAACTCCTCAGCTTAAAAAGTTTCACTTCTGATAAGAACACTAATATAGTACTTTCCAACTCTGATAAAAATGTTATTACAATGTTTTACAGTATTTTGCAAGATATGATCCTTAATTCTAACTCAAATATACTCTGAGCCTTATCAGACAGAGAAACCTAGTAATTAGAAAGGCAGAGGTCGAAGATAGGCACACTCAGAGTCTTAATTTAGAAGCTTCTTTATAGAAATTCAGAAATTACAGTATCACTGAAACAACAACAACAAAAAATTGGTTTTGACCTTATAAACTGACCAGAGAAACAAACAGGAAAAAAATTAGTGAATTTATATCTGGCTTACACTGCCAAAAAATAAATGGTTTTATAGCAGGCATACACTACCAAAACCATATATGCACTCCAGATTACAGACACATACATGGAATTGTCTGTTAACAACTGATCAGCTACTAGAGTATTTATTCAACTCCCTACACAGAGATATAAAATGAAATTTGAGATTCTGTAAGGTATCTGAGATGTGTCCATGATACTAGTATGTGACAAAGGACCTATTATATAAAACTTTGAATTTCTACAGGAGCTGCTGCAGGCTGAGATTTTCTCTAATGTTCTTATTACCCTTGGATGCCATGCTGAGAAAATGAACTGTGTCTATTCCGGATTTTTATACTGACTAATTTTTCTCTGAATACAGTGAAATCCTAGATTCTTACTCTTCATGTAAATGCTTGCATGAAGATGACTATACTCACATTAAAAATCCGATACAACTAAAAACATAGCGTTAATTAATTTCACCTAATTTTAACTAACTTATATCTAGGTATCTAACCTACTGGTGTGATTTAAGGATTTAATAATGTACTTATATATATTTAATATAATTCAATTGGCTGCAGTGTAGCTGAGATACCCAGAGGGGACCAGCAGATAAAAAATTTGTAAAAAAATTATATTCTTCTGCAGAGGCAGTTGGATCTCAGCCAGAACATCCCAGGAAATCCCAGGTGACAAAATTCCAAAACATAAGCAATAGATCAAGCTGCTATAGCTCCTTCATGCAGAATCTGCTGTGATAGTCACCTCTATATGGTGATGTACCCACTCCCAAAACAACTAGTACTTAAACAAGGATGTAATTAAGTTCATCTTATATAATTCCTTGAAAATAAAGAAGGCAAGTGGTGCTTTAAAAGAGTCATTGACTAGAGAGAGAGAGAGAGCCTAGAAGAAGGATAATTGCTGCTTAATGGCTACAGTTTGGTAAGTACATCCCACTTTAAAGTTTCGAAAAATGAATTCACCAATGCAAGTCAGTATTATATGCAAGTTGTAGAAAAAGTAAGGTGGAACTCTATGGGATGGACAGTCACTTCTCTGTCTATCCATCTGTGAAAAGACTGTCCACGACTGGAAAAATGCTCAACATCTGTCTGGTCTTTATGTGTACATAAAAGGTAAAATAAAGGCTAGAAAGGAAAAGCAGAACAGAACAGATGGCGTGATCAATGAAAAACTTTTGATGATTCTAGATATGGATTAAAGGATTCCTGAGTTTATGCAGACATTCTTGGAGGTTTTGCTTATTTGTGATGTTTTAAAATCCAGAGTATTAAAAGATGGATAGAATTATCCTTTATGAATTAACTTCTTCAAAATACCAATAAGTTAATATTTCTTTTATTAAGTTTGCTGTAAACACTATATGGATGCCTGACAGCATCTCGAAATTTAAACAATATTTCTTCAGGGTAAATCCACTTTCCTAATAACTTTCATTACTAACAATGCTGTATTTACTGCTGGATTGGATAACCCTAACCAACAAGTAGGCTAGAACAAAAAATAAATTCCCAAAGGTTATATGATATTACTTTCTGAGTTGTGGCTTTCAGAGGAAATTTCTTTGTATACAAAGCCTTAAGGAGTTTCAGCATTTCAAGTATCATATTTCTGTAGTGAATCATCACCTAGAGAAGATTCATTTTGCTTCAGGTTTGTCGTCTAAAATATGGGCATTTAATCTGAACTATGTAAGGGATCCTTCTATATTCACTCGTGATGGTTTTTGGTGTAGTTACTCTATTCTCAGTTAGCTGTGAATTACACCTTGAGCATGTGACATATCTTGTCAAACAATTCACAAATAAAGCTTTCATTCCCAAACTCCACTGCCAAAGAAAGGATCTATGTTGGTCATAACAGCAAGAGAAAGACTGAAAAAGATTAAATATATTGGAAAAAAGATTGCAGAGTATATCATACTGCTGTATATTTAATGGTTAAAAAAATTGATTCACATCTGTTGTGGAGAAAATATTCTTTTAAACATAGATTCCTTAGGATAGCCACAACCACAGGAAAGTCAGTGCAAGAAATTTAATTCTATTATAAATATTTATCTTCCTCCTGAGCAATTCCTATTAGCCATGCTTTGCTTTAGTATTTATGAATTCAACCCACCTAGATATTAATCTGCTTGATAGTGGTAATAACCTGTTTTGTAAAATCTGCGTGCCCTATAACCTGTTATCAAACAAAACCTTATTGCCAGAAGGGAATACAGTGATACAGTATGAAAGACTGTGATGATAGAAGAATTTGTGATGATCATTTACTCTTATACCCTGTAAATCGCAGATGATAAGATAAAGCTAATTAATTTCCACTTCATATCCCATGCTTCATGTAATTTATTTTTTAAAACAAACAAACATTTGTTCTCAATGCATAGTGTGCAGTTATGGGAAAAGCTAATTATTACCCTTGATAACTTGTTCCAATGGCTATTTGCTCCAACTCTGCTTTAGCATCTATTAATTTTCCCATTTTAGCTAGCTAATCAACATGAGCTTGCTTTAATTTGCTTAATTACAATTTGACTTTTTCCCCTCTAATTTCTGTCCATAAACTTTGTGCCACATTCGTCTTTTATCCACTTGGTTTTGCAAACAGCCTGTTACACCATACAAAGTCTAGGGAATTACAATATTTTAAGTACAAATCAGTAGAATTTCTTTCATTATTGTCCGGTTTAAATTCAGAAGAAAAAAAAAAAGTGTGGACAGGGATTAGCATCACATAGCATTAAATGTAGTTAAGGGATCATGCTTTCCATAATTAAGTACTAAAAGGTAAAAATATGACTGATATCATAACCAGCTGTGCTTGACACTCTCATCTGCTTGAGTAAATATCTATTTGGTAAATGCAATTTTGACTACAAATACAGAACAATGCTAAAAGTCCTATTTCTAAATCTCTGGTGACACTTTACTTACTTACTGAAAATAAACCTCATGTCACTGTTAGTCTTCATTGATATTTTAAAGCTTTTTCTTTGTTTCATATACTGGTATTACTTCCACCTATGTTGTTATATTTGACTGGGTTTGAGGGGATTTGATACTTGTGTATGACAATTAAATGTTCCTGTTTGGTACTCAAGTGAGGATTTGACTAGACAAGTTAATAGATACAAGAGGCAAAGCTGGCAAAAGTTGATAATCCTTTTTAGTTGCTTACGAAAAAGAAAAGGACTGGTAAACAAAGAAGGAAACAAGTACTTAAAAGTAGGGGAAAAAAAGATTATGGACCCAAACTCAATTCACTGTTAGGTCATTTGATTCTCCAGAAACAATAATCATAAAAAATCCCACATTCAGTCACTCACTAATGTCTTGGAACAGAGAGGAAAAAGTAATCTAGAGATAACTAGGCACAGCTGAAGAAAATTAAACTGTTTTCTTAGTCATAGCTTGGCTAGCACTTTTTTAAAATGGCAAGGGGCAGGGGAGGGAAGTAGACTTTTTGGATGAATCCAGAGTAATTTCTTGCACAAATTCAGGATGATGAGGAGCAACACCAACTGGTAGGGTTCAGTGTGGCCATTAGATCAAAAAAATACAGAATTGAATGATATCCTGGTGAGCCCTATAGTTTGGGGAAAGAGATGTAAAGTACCAAGGCACCTCAGTCCTTACCTAATGGGGTGTCTGTGTAAGAAAATAAATTTTGAAATAAATTTTAACTCTTTCTGCATACTGCATGAAAATGTTTTATTTGATGCCATTCCCCCCAAATTATTCATACAGTATGTCTCCTTTAAAGTAAAGAAATAAAACATTTTCCATATATTAGTGCAAGTTCCAAGAAGACAGTTATTGCTTCAATAATAGCAGGGAAAATTCAAAGAAAACTATAAATTTCTTTGAATGACAGTCTTGTGAAGAAGGTGTATATTTCATCTATCTACAAGTTGATAATGACAAAGTAATTAAGGGTTTACTCATCTTATTCTCCAGTTATTTGCTGTCTTGAAGCTGGCATCCTTTAACACTGCTAAATATTGTGTTAGAACCTTAATTCATAAGAATTCAAGACAATTTATTTCAGAGTTGTTACAAATATCTAATGCTATTTTTATACCTAATTCCACAGACAATTCCTGATTGCTTCTTCCTTTAGAAAAAGATTTTAGCATGAGTTATTTTTTCCCTAGTGCTTTAGCAGAAATTAAAAAGTTTTGAAAAATTAGGACAATCATGTAGAATACCATTAGCCAGCATGAGAGACAGTTATAACTTTTAATCTAACCTTGAACATAACAGAGCATGAAATATTATATGACAATATATGAATATTAGAATAGAAGCACTAATTCCTTTCTCTCACCTCTTCAAAAAATCTCATGCAGATACAAATTAATTGTATTTCAATAGACCTAGCTGAATAGTTTTTGAATATTAAATTAATACAAGAATGATGTTTTTTCACTTATTTAAAGTAATATACCATGACTCCAATGAAATTTTGTTTGGAATCAAATCTATTTTTAGTAGCAATCATTACCATCAAAACCAATTTATTTTGGGAAGCCAGATTTGGGAATTGGTTAATTTTTTTTTAAGCATATAACATCTGACAATGTATTTCTTTGCCAACTGGCAAGAAAATGTAAAAAAAAAAGCATTTGAATATTTATAATGTATATAAAATTTATGACAATTAAGCAACTTCTATTAATAATAATGAATAAAACACTTTAGGCTGAAATTTTAAAAGAAATTCAATAAGACAAAATATTAAGAAAGGAAGTACACAAGAAAGCCAATCTCTATCACCTAAGCAATCAGAAATTTATGCAACAACAACCAACACTGGCCATAGAAAATTATCGATTTGTCTTTGAGAGGTCAGTGTCTCAATAAATTCTGTATCTATATCTGCTCTAGGAGCTACTGGATACTAAGTTGTCCTTTTGACATCCTTTTGCTCAGAGAAATGGGCTATCAGGATTGAAATAAATAAGAAATTCATAGGTGAAGTATTGTTTAAAAAGTCTCTTAAGAATCATCAATTCTGTATTTGAATTTCAGTTTCCCCAAGACAAAAAATTGTGGGATGAAATTTAGATATACTGCTAGACTATATTGATTGAATAGCATCAGTTTAAATGACAAAAAACGTATCAGTGCCCTAAGTTTTTGGCAGAAAAACTTTTGGTGGTGAAAAAAAATTAATACTACAAAAGTGAAAAAAAAAGACCACATTGAAATTGTTACATGCAGACTTCGGTTAATTTTAATTTATAATGACCTTAAAATAATCAAATCATTACTAGATCTGCCTGTTATATGGAATCTTTTGCAGTATTTAGTCTGTTTTTTCTTCAGAGTTATTCATATTACTTGTGGGAATTATTATCATTTTCTTTTATAATGTACATTCCCTGGAAATAACTTCCTTTCTGTTTAATTAAATAAACATGCTCAAGTCATCTCACTTCCAGCATAGTTGCACCTCAAGAGATTGTGCACTGAGGTGCATAATCCTTTGCCATCTTTTGCTGCATTCACTCAAGAAAAAATGAAAGATGGTTCAACTCATTTATTCACCAGGGAGAAACAGGCACTATTATGGTGTTTTACCTTCTTATCAACAAATAAAATTATTAAGGATGATAATCAGATACAAAAAAAGCCAGGAATTTATAACATACATACTTTTGCAAACAGAAAATTTTGGGTTTGCTTTGATCCAAGTAAATATTACCATTTATTACAAGTATTTTAGGATATTCCTTGCTATACTGACATTATATTGTGATTTACAGTGGTATCGCTGCTCAAGATTTGTCTTTGCTTTTGCACTCATGCTGCGATGATCCATGGAACACATTCTCTAAGGATGTCATATCACTCCAAATCAATTTCCGATGTTCTAAGTAATATTAAATTAATCAAGATTAAAAAATAATATTTCAAAGTATAATACTTATTTTTAATTATAAAAAAATTGCAAATTTCTCTTTTAGGAATAATGAGCACGATTAAACAAAATTTATAAAACCACGTGCCAAATCCAGAAATATAAAAAATGGTTTTTCAACACAGAAAAAATGTTTGTGGAAAGTAATTGTTTAAAAATTTTGTATCTACACTTATATTTGCTACAAGTATTATTTGAAATGTTAATTGTCTTTAACTGCCTTATTCATAATGGAAAAATTTAATTCTTTCCCCTACCAATTACAAGAGTGATTGTTTTTCTAAGTTCTAACCTTCAGAAACAGAAAAATGTGTGTCTGCAAACGTTTAAGACTGTGACACTAAATATAATTAAATTTAAAAATATTTCTAAAGAAATTAAGGAGTATTTTCTTGGGAAATAAATTCTATGACAACTGATGAAAATGAGGAACAATTGCAAAACTGTTTTCATATTACTACATATTGCATGCAAGTCGCCCACTTCCAAAAGGATTTACTATGTACGGATAAACATCAGCAGTGAAATCTGTATTTCCTAAAGTAGCAATGTAAAACATTGAAAGCCTGTTCTAAAACGTAGCTGAGTTCTTTACTCAATGTAAATTAAAAGAATTAATTTAAGGACTAATTAAAGGATTAATTTAAGAACGAGACATGTAAGATGACTTGTGCTTAGCTTAACATCTGCAGATATCTATATTTTTCCTGTATATTAGGAGGGATTCTTGCTACTCAGATTTCTAATTTTTTGAGATAATGAAATTTATCAATGTTTATGATAATTAAAAAATAAAAACAACAAACAACAAACAGAAGCAAAATTTAAAAGCAGCATCAAAAAAAGTTTATGCTTCCAATCAATGCTGTTTCTATGCAAACAATTTGATCTGTTAAGGTGAAATATTTTCTATAAAGAATAATATATGAAACAAAATGTTCAACATCATGAGAGCTGCATGCTCACTGTGCTTCAGTTTTTTTCTCTTCATTGTGGGCTATTCACTAAATTACTAATTTAACTATGCAAATCATTGGGCTTAGATTTCAATAGAAAGTCTTCCAAGATGGTTTTCAAGTACAAAAGAACAGCAGCTTTAACCATGATGCTGTCTATATTTTACTGAAACCTCAACCAGCATTCACCACCACTCCTGTATCAAGGTACTTTCTACACACCTATTTTTCATCTCTGTTTTCACTCATTCCATCTGCCCAGTGTATTACTTTCTCTATAAAACTGACTTGACTTTCAATCCACATTCTACCTCACCTTTGGCACCTTGTTCTCACCTTCTCACCAGATGTTTCTTCTAGTATTAACCAATGTCCACATTATTATTATTATTATTCTGGGATCAGATCTTAAACTTATTGTTGATGGTACATTGTAAATTACTGTAATTATCATAAAGTATTGAAAAGTTTTGAAGACATGCCTGCTAATCACACTCCTTTATATTCTCCCCTTTTTTTCTTGCCTCCTTCACTACATATCACTGAATTGAATTCGTTTGTAACTACCATTTCTTCATTTTATATTAAGAATATTGCAACCTTTCCCTAATTCTATGTATGATCTTATATGTCTCTCCTATAAAAATTAATGCAACCATTGAGAAAAGTCCAGACAGAAATTAATATGGACTGTCAATAAATAGTCTAAAACCAGCTATATAAGAAAAGTAATCTGAGATACATATATAGGTTCTAGCTGTAAGTAATACAGAAAGATTAATGTCTTCAAAGAATGTCAATTTCTCTACTGCTGTTGCCTGGATTTTCTGCTGGCATTGCCCTTACCCTCTCATCACCCCAGGTAATTGTTTAGTGTATTTTCTTTTCAAAATTACTATTTTTAATTCTTGGCAGTATGTTTACCTCATGATTTTAGTTTTGGGGCGGTAAATAGCCTACATTTCTTTTCTTTGTCCTTGTAAAAATTATGTGTCCTATGTACACATAGTTTACGTAATACAAACCAAAAAATTCAGTATTGAAAGGAGGAGTGTGGGGAGTTAATCTTTGTAGGGATTTTCCAGTCTTTGCATTTAAATTAGATTAATTTTCTGAGTCTCTAAACAATCTTCTGATGAGATCCAGGTCACTCTGCCAATATAAAGACCTATAAATGCAAGGTTATCATGATCCATTAATGAATCAATAAAGCAAAATGAAATCAACAGGATAGAAAAGGAACATGTTTTCATGCGTAACTGTCAGAGTGCCGTGTTAAAGTTTCCAAATCAAGCTGTTCTATTGATAGGTATAGAGAATGGTGCAAAGAATTTACAGCCTAGTTAGATGTAGAGGTTCAGAAACACAGTTATTGTAAACAGGCCAGCAGATGATAACATCAATCAATGCCTAAGGAAGGAATGAAGGATGAACCAAGTCCAGTTTGACTGTATAATTCAGGAAAAATAATGTTTCTAAACCTCTGTGAAATAAACTCACCTTTTTCCTAAGACAGATTTTCAGGAACACTGTGACTGTGGTCATAAGGGTTTTGAGGATGAGAGAGGCGAGAATGTTGATTCCACGATCAGAAGGCTTGATTTATTATTTTATGATATATATACTACATTATAACTATACTAAAAAGAAATAGAAAGAAAAGCTCTCAGAAGCTAGCTAAGCTAAGAATAGAAAACACTGAATAACAAAGTTCTCTGTCCCGGCAGAAAGCGAGAGCAGCTCTGCCATGAGTGGTCAGTAAATCCAAACATCCACAGGAGACCAAACCCGGATCCACCTGTTGCATTCCACAGCAGCAGATAACCATTGTTTACATTCTTTTGCTGGGACCTCAGCTTTCCAGAAGGGAAAATCCTAAAGAAAGGATTTTTATGAAAAGATGTCTGTGACAGAACACCTTGTTTTTTCTCAGATAATTCAGTGCAACAAGGCTGGTGAAAGATCTGGAACACAAGTCCTATAAAGAACAGCTGAGTGAGTGGGGATTGCTGAGCCTGGAGAAGAGGAAGCTCAGGAAGCAACCTTGGCCAGCTGATGGTCGGGCTCTCTCCCAGGGAACCAGCCACAGGACAAGAGGACACAGCCTTAAGCTGTGCCCAGGGAGGTTTAGGAAGAAGCTCTTCACAGGAGGGATTTGGGTGGGTGCTACTCTTATCTGCTTCTCTTTCTATTTCTACAAGCCTGAAACTGGACTAATTATTGCTTGACATTTTTTGTCCCTCATTTTTAAGGCTAGGAAATATAAACTTAATTGCAACAACAATAATAGTCTAAATCAGTGGTCTCCCAAACAGTTTATCATTACCCCTGTCAGTGAAAGCTCTCTAACTCTATGCCCTCAAAATAAGTGTATTTGTTTATACATTTTACATGTACTATATACTACTGAATTTCTAGTATTTTCTTCCTAAACCACAATGAATCAGGCTTTGCACCCTTGCCTGCACCACAGATTGCAGCCTGCTTATCTAGGTGGGGGTGAGGAAGGAAGCAACAGTTCCTCAGTAATTTTTTTTTTCAGGACTGTGGGGTGGTGGTGGGGGAATAAATTAACAAAAACAAAAATTATTTTTTAATTTTATTATTTGTTCCTTCAAGAACCCCTAAAATCCATTTAACATAAAGTCTTCAAATTCTGTGTGAGAAGATAAGAAAGTCAAAACAAATACCTTTGAATACTCTCCCAAGCGAAATAACAAAACAGATTCCATCAATTTAATCTTGCAAAGACACGTACACTGAAGTCTCTCTATCACATTCCTACAACAGGAGTTTCATTGAAAAATATTATCTTTTCTGCTGAAGACACAATCTTCTTGGCTTTCATCCAGGAACAATTACTTTCCTTTCCTATACCCAAAATATTTAACGTATTTCTGTACATCTTCAGAAAAGTAATTTTAAAGTTATTTCCTGTATTGGCATCCCAGCCAGTAATGGCAATCTAAGACTAAGATTTCTAAGATTATCAAGAATTCATTGGTAAAAACTGCTGTGTCAGCTTCAGTCTCAGCAGAAGAGAGGGCTATTGTTAATATCAGCGCTCCTATTTTGTAGAGTTACATTTTGTAGTTCAGGTACTGAAATTTTCAGTGTATTTGGTTTTGGCCAAAGCTACAAATCTAAGAACCCAGAGAGTTCCTTACAATTAGAGAATTAGGATTGTTCCTTAAAGTCCACTTATCTCAAATATTGCATGAAAATTTCAGTGGTTACCCCTCAGATATATATTTAGTTAGACAATCACCAGTTTGTTCTTTGTGAGGTTTCACACAGTTCAGAATCTGAAAATATTTCTAAATGTATTAGTTTTAATACATATGTTCTCACAAATTTGGCTGATAGCATGCTAGGCTTCACTAAATCCTTTCAGACTATCAGACAAAAGTCAAAATTACTAATGAAAAACTTAAGAATGTCAGCGATTTTGAAGGAGGTGATAGATTATCTCTTTCTGAATCTATTTGGAACAATGAAACAAAATCCAAAATAAATATTAACAAAAGACAAAAAACTATATTTTAAAATATTTTTATGTATACTAATGTGGACTTTTTTCCTAATTTTCCTCTTCAACCAAGCTCTTTGTCTGCAGTAATATTCAGTGCTGAGAATCTTCATATTATACTTATGTTCTTAAAGATGTACATGGCTTAAAATGTCCTTCTGAATTATACTGTGCTTCTGCTTGAGTATAACTTTTATTTCAAATTTCACTCTATTTATATAATCCAGTTTTCTTATTTTTAAATTTTACTTGGAGTTACTGTGTTGTGAAGCTCAAATTCAGTCATAAATGAAAACATTATAGCATTAGATTGTTGTCTCCATGAATGTAATTGCTGATTTAAGTATGTATATTATTCATTAATAACTTGGATTATACACTATTAAATTTATGAATTTATAAAATAAAAAATATAAATTTATGGAAATTTAGAAAAGAATTTAATCCAAGGGTTTTTCATGAACATGAGGCAGCACATGTGTTTGTCTAAGCATTCAGTAGTTATTGTTCAATGTTGAGCTGGAGGAAGGAAATCACAAAACTAAATGAAAAGAGAAATCATATAAAAGAAGAGCAAAATTCCATGGAAATTGTTTCGCATTTAATATTCTTTGAATTGACTATGTAACTCCTTCCTGTTTATTTTGTTGGAAAATTTTATGTACCTCACTAGGAGACATTAAAATGGAATTGCAGGTGCCCACACCTAAGAGGCTGTCCTGAAAACAGCTACTAGAATGTGCAGTCATTACCTAGCCTCAAATTCTTGGTATTCTGAAAACAGCCATGATTTTGATTGATATTTGTCTCTGGGATCTAAATGTTCTTTCACTTCAAATACCAAACAGCAAAAGGTTCTGGAATAGATTCAAGCGTCAAATGTATTCAGAAATAAGACTTTGCCTTGGGCACATCAAGCACCTAATTTGGCAGACATTCTCAGAATACACTTAACAAACAGAGCTTTAGATAAAATACTGCTGTGTTTAAATGTAATTTAATTTTCTTTTCTTATTAAGGAGTCATCTGAAGGTAGACAGACATTTGATTTCTACTTCTGACTGTGTGATAAATACTGAGTCCCTGTCTTTCTTTAGATCCATTTGTTATTTGTACAGTACACTGTGGAAGTCTCAACTAAAAGTGCTCCATTGCCTTCATGAATCCTATGGGTAGTTAGAAGCAAAACCTATTGTTTAATCTTTCAGTTTTAGTTTAACTGCATAAAATAGGCCTTCCATGTTTACAACTGAAACACCACTCTCCTTGGTAATGACTCTTCACTTTCTTTCCCTTACATTTTCAAAATTGATTTGCATAGCATATTATATTTTTAGTCTTGTATAGCTATTGTATAGCACATTGAAAAGCTAAGTATAAAATAGTTATCCACATTTTCATTACACTAAAATAAATGACAAAGTACATGAGGAATGTAAATTATCTAATGATTTAGGAAGGACAGACTGCCGCATATTGATCGCACTTCCTTCCATAAATTATAAAATGAAACTAGATAATTATTAAGACAGAAAACTCCTAGAATTTTAACCTACCAACATGAATCCTACCTATTTTGTTCAAAAATAAAAATATACTGGTGATTAGTTTTGTGAAAATTTATAATTAATTAATGTGTGAAGTTTTGGGTTTACGCAGGCCACTAATAAGCCTCACACAGATGCTTGCTCACTCTCTCTTGCTCGCAGCTGGATGAGGAAGAGAATCAAAAAAGTAAAAATTGGAAAATGTAAGTAAGGGAAAGGCTGCATACTCAAGCAAGCAAAACAAGGAATTAATTCACCACTTTAAAACAAGGAATTAATTCAAACCTTCACACCGTGGTGAAGATGTTTGGCCATCTACAGGAAAGCAGGGCTTCATCACGTTACTGTTACTCATGAAGATACATGTCATAAATCACAACCAAAAAGATCCTCAAACTTCCCCCCTCCTGCCAAAAAAAAGGACCACAAAAATCAAACCAAACCAGCCAAAAAAATAAAAACCCAAAAAACAACCAAAAACCCTCAAAACAAACAAAAAACCACCCAAAACAAAAAACCCAACAACAACAAATAAAGAAATTATGGGTTTTCATCCACAGATTGCAAGTTTTTCAAGATTTTTACAGTTTAAAAATATTAACTTCTCATGTTATTTCTCACCATTTTGTGTTTTTGTTCATTGTTTCTTTTGGGTTGAACTTGTCTGGCTGCCAGATCCCCATCCAGCTGCTCTTTCACTAAACAAGACAGGGAGGAAAAAATAAGATAAAAAACTCATTGGTTGAGAGAAAAGACAGCAAGACTACTTGCCTAGAACACTTTGGGGTAAAACAGACATGCCTTGGAAAACAAATAGAATTTAATGCCAATTAAATTAGACTTGGATGGTTACAGACAAAGAAACTACCACAGCTTTGTCTCAACTTTACTCATTTACCTCCACCTTCCCTGCTTTGAGAGGCCCAGAGGAGAAAAGAGGGGATGGTTGTTGTCAGTTTATAACTGTTACTCCTTGTCATTCCTTCCTTCCTTCTCACACTTTTCCCTTTGTCTAGTGAAGAGTTCTTTTCATGAACAGCAGTTCTGCAGGATCAACCTGATTAATAAGTCTCCAATGGTTGTAGCTCCTGCCAGAAGAGCCCATTCCTTTGTGGCCCTCCATGGGCTGCAGCTTACTTCAAGAAATACCATGGAAAGCTCTCTATGAGCTTTAGGGAAAGCTTTGATACAGAACCTAGAGCGTCTCCCTCCTCCTCTATCTTCTCGGACCTTGATGTTCACATGGTTGCTCCTATTTTTGTTCTTTTTTCATGCCCCACTGATTATGGGCAACATTTCGCCTGTTTCTTAATTAGTCTTCCCATCAAACCCATGACCACAGGACTCAGCCATTCACTGTGGTTGGTCTGCTGGAGCCAACTGGAGCTGTCTGTGTCCAACACAGGGCAGCCCCTGCCTCTTCTCACAGAGCCCAGCTTTTCTACCAAAACCTTGCTCCCTACATCCTATTCAACTGTACATCAGTACACTTAGATAATTAGATCAGTTCTAAGAGCAAGAACGAAGGCTCAGTGTCACCTGGCCATTCTGATCAGAGAAGGTATTTTCCCAGGCAGAGGAAATTTGCACAATGTAGAGTAAATAAGAACACCAAAGACAACAATATTTGAAGGCTTACAGATGTGAGAGGCTGTGATTTGTGATAAAGGATAAAGTGGAGCTTTCAATCAATATTTCCCTATTTTTTTCAATCTATTTAATAGGAATGACAAAAATAAAGTAGGATACCAAGTTCAAAACAAAAAGATCCCACCTTGATATGGTGAAAACAGATTTCAAGTAATTTCCTTTGCGCAATAGAAATTCTTTTTCTTCTTTATAAAATTGCAAAAAGTGGATGACTAATTTGTCTAAATGGTGCCTTGCTCTCAAATCCTCTGTGGTATAAGCTAATCAAAACAGTATCCAAAGGGCGCCCACATAGGAAAGCAGCAGAAAGAGTTGTATAAAGAATTTGTATTCTTTATAAATAGCAAGCATAAGATGCTTGTAGATGGTATGATAAGAAAAATAGCAGAGAGATGGAAAAAAGGTGGAAGAATAGATATGTTCCAAATGAACAAGTGGTAAGCCTAAATAGATGGTATGGGTTTGGGTGTCTAGTGACACATGCATGCACATCTAGTGCCATCACTACCAAAGGGTGTCTGAGGGACATTGGCAGATATGGCACAGAGTCTGAGAGACCTTAAGATACTTATTCAGGAGCAGCACTAGGAAGCTGAGCAAGATATGGCACAAGTCACCAGTGTATAAATAACTAAACTGAGCATATTCACTCAATAAGGACATGTTAAGGAATCAAGATGTACTGGTTAAATACTACTGCTTGAGGAAAAATATTTTGCATTTTGTGCAAAATGCATCATTTTGTTCATCCCTATTATAGGATGAGCCTGTATCAAAGCTCTCCACACCCCTGAACTACAAAAATAGTAGCTGTGTCGTGTCTTCAGAATTGTGGGAGGCATGAGCAGGACCTCTGTTTTCAGTAGTGTCTTCAGTTATGGGTCATACGATACAACCAAATATGGGGTGTGGATACAGGAAGGGGACAAAGGAACAGTACAATGTTATGAGATTAATTGCTGAAAGGTGTTCAGTATTGAAGGGTGTTCAGAAAAGTGTCTGTTTCATTTTTTAAGTGTCTAGGCTTGTGTTTTATTTATTAGATTGATGTTAGTAATCCTGGTGTATGGTTCATTGGTTGCCAGCTAATTTTATGTCATGATGGAGACATGAATAACCTTCATCTGTCCTAATTTGAGTTAAAACAGGTGACTTGAGATGCATTCCCCTGCAATAAACATGGCAACAATGGATTTGGTAACCCTAACTCAGGGAAAAATGATTTAATTAAATTTAATTAAATCAAATAGAAGGTTATTATGTGCTTTGGACTATAAATATAATATAATCTTTAAACTTTTCAGGAGAAGAAAATCAGGACAGATAATTACATTTAAGCAAAGGTATTGGGTAAGGTCTGATCTTAAGACTATTGAAATTGGTAGAAATAATCATACTGTTTTCAGCGTCATTTTGTTTAAACCGTAATTAAATATACTGAGTTTCTTTCTTTCTTTTTTTTTTAATCTTATTTCATGCCTGGGTGGAGGCTATAAAAGAATAATGATCTCAACATGCTGTGAAGTAAAACCACCAGATTTTCTACAGGCAAATACTACATATAGAGTCTCCGCAAGAGCAATTTCCTAACGACAATTTTGAATTTTTTTAAATGTACAACAATTCAGTTTTATCATATATAAATCTTCTTATCATTACATTTTTCTGATGTTACATAGTCCTTTTAACACTATTTGATATTGACAATAAAATTAGGGTTACAGAAACAAACAAATTAAAAACAACAACAGCAAAAAACAACCACAAAAAAAATTTGTGGTTTTTTTTCAAGTCACATATTAGCATTTTTGTTTTACTACTTAAATCCCAAGTAAGGGAGTAAATTTTTTATCAATCTGAGTGTGGCATATATGTAATTCTAATTCTTCTATTGACAACTCATCTACCCATCTACTGTTTTGCACTCTCCCTTTCTGTCACAAAACACAAAATTTGAAATGTGATTCTTCCCTAAAGATGAAAAAAAATTTGGTATTTCTAACTTATGTCTTTTTAAAGTTACATTAAAAAAAATAATGAGAGAGAGATATCAGTTTAAAACCTATTCTTAATTTTAATGATTTTTCTTTGGACAACTCTTGAAAAGAGTCATATGTGACATTGTCAAACAGGCAGCCAAGAGTCTTAATTATTTTTTAAAAATATATATGGGGCAGATATCCAAATGTTACAAATTCTAATTATGTTGATCAGTGTTTGAGAAGCATTGCTGTGTTTTTATAAGAAATGTAATTTTTCTGGGTGTCATTACTTTTATTCTAAATAGCAATGACATTTTAACAGCTGAATTTATGTTTCATACTTCCTTTATCTCTCTCCATTCAGACATTTAGGAACTTTTAATATTTTAGTCCTTTATATATACCTAGTAGAGTTTTCAATATTATTTAAGCACATCATAATATGTATCTGCACTATGTGTTGATTCTCCCCAAGAATTAACCAATTCAATATGATATATTCAAAGAAAATATTATGGCAAAGTTGTCTTTAAAACCAGTCATCATGTAAAACCACATTTTTTCCCCAAAAAATTTATAGGTTAATCAAACATCTTGGAAAATATAACTTAATTTCCTGCACTAGCAAGGCTAATTATGTTTAACTGAAAGCTACCTTCTATCAGTTTTTAATTAGATACTTCTGCTTTACAAGTACAGAAATCATGGACTGCATCCCAGTTCTGAGTTATGTGAAACTGTAGGGGAAAATGATGATTTATTGTGATCAGTGGGATTAGACTGACAGTAGGTACTTATTTTCTATAAAGATTCTCCATAGCAGGTTTTCTGAAGCTCTCCAAGGCGAGGGGAGGGGAGGAAAGGAAAACTTTGATAGTTTGCTAAAGAGTCTGTAGACCAGATTCAGCTGAGAAAAATAGATGGCAGAGAGAGGTAATACTTTTGAGACACGAGTCTTCAACAGATCAAAATTTCCAGAGGGAAAACACTGATATAAAATGTTTGAAAAATCCTTAAGGTCCAACCTCCTCAAAAAAAAGCTCTGAAAAGCCGCCATCCAAATCAACAAACCAACCAACCCTGAGGAAAAAAACAAGTGAACAAAACCCAGGCAGACAAGAGCAATTCAGTAATGTCAGGGATCAGTAGGGTACAAGCAGGGCACAACTGGGAGCACGCGAACATTCATGGTCCCATTGCAGTGTGTGAGTGTGCGCTGCAGTGCTGTGAGCAGAGCTGCAGAGCTGCAGAGCTGCATTGCTGCAGTGTGAGCATGCAGAGCCCCACTGGGAGGCTGTGAAAGGTGCTGCTGCAAGTGTGCAGTTTGCTGTCAAGGTGTGTGAGATTTCAGGGCGGTGTGTGAGTGTGCAGGAAACTGCCATGAGTGTTGGGTGTAAAGGAAGGTCTGGAATGTCCAGAGCTGCCGTTGGCAATGTCAGAGATGAGAGCCTCTGGGCAAGGATAGAGGGACAAACAAATGAATTAGTGTCATCATGTGTGACGGTGCTCACAGGGGTTTTTAGATGAGGGAAGAGATGAGGATTTGACTCCATGTTTCAGAAGGCTTGATTTATTATTTTATGATATATATTACATTAAAACTATACTAAAAGAATAGAAGAAAAAGCTCTGATCAGAAGGCTAGGCTAAGAATAGAAAAGAATGAATAACAAAGGTCTGTGGCTCAGACAGAGAGAGAGCCAGCTGTGCCGTGATTGGCCACTAATTCCAAACAAGCACATGAGACCAATCACAGATGCACCTGATGCATTCCACAGCAGCAGACAATCATTGTTTACATTTTGTCCCTGAGGCCTCTCAGCTTCTCAGGAGGAAAAAAAAATCCTAAGGAAAGGATCTTCACAACAAGATGTCTGTGACAATTGTGGGAGTTTGTTATTGGCCATCCAGGCAGGATGACACCAAATTACTTTTTAAGGAACCAAGGGGACACCTCTGAATAAACCACCTTTGTCCTTGTGGAGAAATTCAACTTGATGGGTGTTAACTACACAGTTGGTACAAACAAATCCAGGAGATTCCTAAAACGCCAGTGTGAAAGTGTTTAGTACAGATGCTCAGGGAGCCAAATTGGAGACATGCACTCTGTAATTTGTGGCTTGTTTCCAGAGAGGGTCTCATGGGTGAAATGGTAGTTGGTGGACAGCGAACACACAGTCATCTAGCTTCAAATATCTGATGCCTTGCCTGCACTCACCTTCTCCCAAGATGGACCAGGCACAGGCAAGTACAGCAGGAAAATCAGCAATTTTTATTAATCTGTGCATGATGAAGCCACCCTAGGTCACTCCCTTAGGATGGCACGCCAGCTCCTGGCCAGCTGCCATCTCTGGGAACTGGCCTGATGCTGGCAGCTGTCCCACCATCTAGGACACTGGAACAGCCTGTGCAGAGCCTGGAGCCCCTGCTCTGAAGCAGGAGGGCTGCTTCTTTGCTCCTGAGGGGATGGCGTTCCAGCTGGTGAGGTGAGAGGAGAGGCTGGGTGGGCAACAGGGGTTGTGCATGGCAGGGATACAGCTCTCTGCCCCTGCTGCTGTCACCAGCTCTATGAATTCATCAACAACTTAAAAATGAGTATTCCTGCAAAACTTTTAATTTGTAATCCTCAAAAGATCATGGTATGAGTTCAAATTTTTGTGCACTCTAGAAATAGTTCTTTTTATGATTTCAGTAGATAATACCACTCATCATTTCTAAAGCTCATTCTAGATGCATTCAAGGGAGTACTGGCCCTCTGCAATTGCTGCCCTCTGGCTGGCAAAATATATAGATGGCTGTGATTCCCACAAAAGCATAATGAAATTAATGGCACAGTCTATTTTTTCCCAGTAAACAGCAGCTGCTATGGGAACCATATTTTGTTGGTTCACATGATAACATGATTTTCTGCAATTTATATTCACAGTGCAGGAAACTATCACTTATTACCACAATGACTGCGAGTGATGTAGTTACCATCAGTCATACATTTCAAAATTGCTGCAGCTTTAACAACTGTTATTGGAAATCCTAAAATTCATTTTAATGCTACATCTCAGGTTTTCTGTGGTATGAAATGTTTCTTTCTGCTTCAATGCTGTTAATCCGAGAAATGTACTAGATCCAAGCAGCATCCTCATGATGGTGAGAAATTAGTCTTGTAAGGGAGAAAGAATAAAGTGACTGCAGCAGCCACTTGTGCCTGAAATCACAGAAGCTGCACTCCTGAACAGCTAGCAGAAATCAGCTAATGCACTGATCTACATATATCTGCTACAACCAGCTTGCTACTTTAAAAATGCAGCCAACATGACAAGCATAGATCTTGACAAATATTTCATGCATGTTTCACATGCAGAGCTTGATTATCCCCACTTTACTGCTGGCTCTGTGTTTGTGCAGCAGCCCTGCTGGTCTCCCAGAGGACACAAAAGAAGGAAAAGACGGAGCTGTAATCTGCTGCTGTTTTGGCAGCTGATAGAAACAGCATGTTCAAACGCAGAGATAAATTCCCATTCCTTACATAAAACCA
The DNA here is from genome assembly GCF_027887145.1 of Ammospiza caudacuta. Taxonomy (NCBI): domain Eukaryota; kingdom Metazoa; phylum Chordata; class Aves; order Passeriformes; family Passerellidae; genus Ammospiza; species Ammospiza caudacuta. The sequence continues at coordinate 74,393,292 of NC_080594.1, forward strand.
CTCATCCAAGGGGACAACAGTGGGTAATATGTTGCTGATTTGTGTAGGTGCATCATAATAATTTACTTTTTATTCTTACTTTGACAAATCAAGAACTTTCAGTTGCCAGAGGATATAAATCGGACACGACAGACCGGTGAGTTGGTCAAATCCTGTGCTTATTTTTTAAGTACTCCCTGCCAAATTCTAAGAATTGATGAGTCATCTGTGATTATGATAAAGTTTCATGTTAATAAAAAACCTGATCAACAGCTACATTCTTTCTTTTTCCCCATAGCTTAGCAAGGCAGTGTTCCAAGGCATTTCTTTGGACAGTGCAGCACTTGAAAAAATTATAATATATGGGCCAGTATAGAAAGTAAGCCTTAAAGGCCTTGATGGTTATTTTACTTTTGTTGTATTTTTGTAATTTTTAAACATTTATTTAGTTTGTTTACTTTGTATAAGTATCTTTCCACAAAATTGCAATACTTACTGCTTTAGATATTTTTAGTTTTTAAAATTTTTTTCTGGGTTCTGCATCATGGTGACCTTTCCTCACATCCAGCCAGTTTGTCACAGATTCAAGATGTTATGTTTGCTGGGGCATGTAGATCTGTGAAGACTACAGGCACAGTTTTCTTTCTAGAGTCCTTTATGACTGGAAAGATATTTGTGATTTGGCAGCAAATTTAATACCTTTTAAGTGTGTACAAATGAGCAATAATAATATATTTTCAGTATTTAGTATCTATTCCTAATAGTGATCTTTTTCTAGCTCCATATATCAGAATACTATGGGGTCTGCTGAAAGATTTCAAAGGGATTTCTAAGCAAAATCCTTCCCCATCTAAAGGTATTGAGGAAAGAATTTGAACAATTGCTCTTGCTCTCCTGTAACCAGCATTAAAACTTCAAGTGGCTAGTTGAGAGTCATCAGACAATAGGTCCATTTTCAAGACAGCATTTTTATTGTGTAGTTTCTTCCCTATTAATAATCTAGATTGATCTTCTCTACGAATTTCTGTGGAAACTTTGGGTGCTGTTATTCCTGATTCTTACTTACACTGGCGGCATCTAGCTCAAATCTGACAAGTCAGTTATACATAATTTACTTCTTAAAGTATATTTGATATAATGGTATTATTTAATATTACTTAAAATCTTTGTTTCACAGTATATACCACTATTGCAGCTACTATAAAATGCCTACAGGGTAATAACTAAATAAAACCCATTTAATATATAGTATGTATTCAGAATAAGTTTGCAAATATTCATATAAACATTTAGATGTGTATAAATACATAAAAATAGTTTCTTTCCTTTTTTGTCAAAATTTAATTGTCCATAGTATTAAAACTCAACTTCTTTCATTTGCAAATTTGTTCTCGTTTGATTTCCAAAGCTCTGTGTAACAAGTCTGCCAACAGCAATAAGGCAGTAGGTAGGAAGCACCTCTTTTTATGTTGTTTCTTCTTTTTTATTCCACTTTCATAACACTTGGAAGAGTACCATCACCTTAAAATATCACACTTCTGTCTTTCAGAGCCAGTTACAATACTTAGAATGTAGCTGGATGCTGTGATTGAGAGCTTGTGCTCTCCTTCATGTTATTTACAGTGCCCTTGAACCCCTTGATATGCTGCATTTAGCAGCAAGCACAAACCAACCATAACACAAAGATTTACTTGTTGCTGCCAGATTTTTTTTTTAAATTTCTAAAATGTCAAGACTTTCAAGCTTTTTGCTCTTTCAAGCTTTCTGTCACTTCTGTACTCACAGAACAACACAGCAAAGCTATTGTTATTTGTTGTAATCCTTTGTTATAGCAAGTGCAGTCACGAAGCTTCATGTCTAGCAGAGAAAGGATTGCAGAATATTTTTTTCTTTGAGCTACATTTAATCAACTGCTGCTATGATGTTTTTAAGCATAAAGAAATGCAATAGTAATTCCTAATTTTTTTTCATTTAATTTTGGGTTGTTCTCTGATATTTGTTGGTGTATCCAAAAAATATGACACAAAACAAGGAGATGAAGATATCCCTTTCAGGGATGAAAACTGAGTTTCAGTTATTTTTTTTTTTTAGCTAACATTTTCTAAGCATAAGTGATGGACATGGTGCACTCACTCTACAGATGGTCTGTTAAGTTATTACTTGAAGCAGTTGGCCAGAAGGTAGTGTGGCTGGAATACAGTTGGCAGTCTTTTCTACTCATCAAATAAGTCATATGAATATTTATGTGGTACAAACTACATATATGCACATATATATATGTAACAGAAGCAAAACTTATTTAACTTCACAGAAACCTTAAGTTCTTCAGCATGTATCTTCCCGTTTCTTCTTTTCTGTGTCTTGTGTTTCAGTAGACTATATAGAAATACTGAAATGTTAAACAATTGCTATTTTTCATAGCATATGCTCCTACCAGCAAGATATTAACTTATGCACCTAAGAACTCTCTTAGCATTCTTATACACTTTTTATGAAGCATTGATTAGGTATGTATAATGAAATTACTAGCACTGATAATTTCAGCAGTAATTTAAAAGTGGTCTTGATTGATGAATTCCCAAGGATATTATCTGCAACAGATGATTTGATTTGATTAGTTGCACCTTGCTTCTTTTAAATTATGTGAATATCAAGTAGATGAAAACAACCCAACTTCCTAGTCATATGTTTTTTTTCTGTTCTCCTAAGAAAACCAAGTGTTTAGTATAGAATCCAGAAAAATTCTGGGCATAGGAGTTTGCCAAACATCACCATGAAGCTCCTGCACTGGCCCCTGTCCTATTTGGACTGCCTTATTATTTTTTAATTTTACAGTACACGAGCAGATGTTAGGAAATGGGTCATTCCTTTTTCCAAGCAGAGTCATGTAAAGATGTCAGACTTGCTATTTTTAAAGATAAAGCCAACAATTTACATAATTTCTTAAAGATGTGAGACAATTGATAACAATGAGAGAAATCTAATGGATTGAGGATAGTCATGGATCTAATTTTTTGTTTTGATGGCAATGTACCCCACAAAGGTTGGCTTAAAGCAGAATAAGTGATGTTGTCAAATGGAGCACCTCTGGAAGAAAAAAATCTCATGTCACAGGCCTGTTATAGAGCCTACACTTTGAACACATCAGCTTCTTTTTCCCCCTCATTGTGTATGGATCTGTACAGGAGTTTCAATAGATTTACAAGTAAAATCTCAAAGACAAGTTTATTCCTAACATTTACTTAAAATTCAAGTTTCTATTTTGCATGATATTAATTTTATCTATAATCCTCTCAATTTCTTAGCCTTAACCACTGCTACATTATCATCCTCCGGAGTTTAATGTCAATAGGATAATATAGGATTTTGGGCTTTTAATTTAGATTTCATTTAGCCACCTATAGCTAAGGAAGATGAAAGCAGAAGTTGGAAAGCATATGGAAGGAAACTGCTCTAACTCATTCACCTGATGAAAGATGAACAACATATTGAAGTTCTGGACATAACAGAGAACTAAAGTTACCAATATTTAGGTCAAGCAGTGTGGAGGTTAAACAGGCAGTGCATAACTAAAATTGACACTTCACAGACTAGTCAATCAATCAAATGATGGAGCTACATTTACTGGGGCTAACAAGAAAGCAGATATTTTTTAACCTATCTTAATAATAATTTTTAAAACCCCACCAAATCCACAATAAACCCACAGCTCAAAGCAAAATGAAACAAAGAACCCCAGCCAACCCACAACTGCAAAACGCCAAAAACCCACACCATAAAAAATGTTCCCAGACACTGGAAAACAATCAGTCATTAAAATTACTCCAAGTAAGCTTTTGGCCTTTGATGACAATCAGTCTCTCCAAAAATTCCTAGGTACAGTCCATGAATTATGATCATAGCCAGGCATCATTCCCAGCAGACAGTTTAAATTTGCCCACCTGATTTAGAGAGTAAACGTGTTTGTATTCCTACAGCTTTGGGCTGTTCTGTGTCATCCATCAAGTTATGTGTTTAATTTATTTTTAAACATCTATTTAATGTGAAAAAAAATAGGAGTAAAACAATATACTTAAACCTTAGAAGATAAATATCACTATAAAATGCAGCAATAGGTGTAAAAAGAAAAAGGGCATATACTCCCTTTTAAAGTTGGACATAGATAAGTGAGACACTGGGATAGAAGAAGTGCATATACAAAGACTAGATGCAATTCTTCAGAGATAATCGAGGCAAAATAGATGAAACTTGGGACTAAAAGTAATGAAAAATTCAGGAGGTTTGTGAAAAAATTTCATAGTGAAATGAGAAATTGAAAAGCCTAGAGTTTACAAAAACACCACAAGAATAAAGCAAAAAACCCCAATAATAATAGGCATAAAAATTTGTCAAGAATTTCATGTCATCAACAAAACTCACTAATTGGATACATATGAAAAAAGATGCACTAATTGTAATATCTAGAAAAAAAATCAACAAAGAATTTTCTAATGTCTCTGAGGCTGAAAGAAAACTCTTAAACAAGAGTAAGTGCTCCAAAAGTTCATTTATCCAGCAGTTAATTCTACAAGTATAACCCCTCTTTTGCTAAGGAAGAAATTACTTGAGGAGCCGACTAGCATTATTATTTCTGAAGCCTTTGATCAGACAAAAGATTCAACAGAGGACACATTTACTGACACTTTTAGCAGATAGGAGAAGGAAGGAAAAAAACAAGCAATCTCTCCTTACATAGCAAACGGATAAAGGATGAAAAAGGGATAAAGTAAACTTTCTATTAAGGTATAAGAAAGGCAGGGGAAGAGAAGATGCGTCCACAAGTTCAAATAGCTTTCAAAAGAAGACGAGCTTAAATTAGGCTAAAGAAGTAAAGCAATAAACTAAAATCTCTCTAAATTCCAAGACAGAAGAGAAATAACATGGATGACCAAAATACTAACACAGAGAATATTAGAACAAATTAATGCAAAAAAAAAAAAAGTTAGGCCATACTAAAATTGAAGTTGGAACTCATATGTTCCTTCTTCTGCCAAGAAGAATCTTCTACATTATTAGAGAATGTACGCCTTACACTGGAACTTGAAAAATGTGTTATAAAAACTAATGTTCAAATTTGACTGTAGAATATGGGATACTGTAAGGAACAGTGCTCTTAAACAGAAGTTAAATAAACTTTTTTTCCTTTTATTCTATCTTTCACATGCAAAGATTTAAAAATAATAAATAAGATGGAAAAGTTCCAATGTGATTTTACATATGTCAACTCAACAATAAAACCAAACATGGTAAGTATTTCAGTATCAATATCATATCAAAAGACAGAAACAAACTTTCAGTTTTAGAGCCCAGCAAGAATAAAAAGAATTAAAATGACTTACAGAGTGTTTTGCAGACAATGGTCTCTGCTGCTGGCAATATAAATTGGAACTTTCAATATCAGAGCTACTTCTAATAAAATACCTGTATAAATATTATACAAAATTGTATCATAGAATCTTTTTTTTCTCTTACAAAAGATTTTCAAGTCCTCAAGAAATTACTTCAATTTCAATTAGTTAAAGTCATGAACATAGGTGGTATAAGTTTACCTCAGTATATAATGAGATTAAGAATGTGTTGACATATAACAAGTCAAAGGTGAAGAAAAAATATTCCTCATTCTACTTATAGGTAATTAGCAAAAGTAGGCAAAGATTCCCTGATATAAATGATGTATTTTTCCTAAATTATTAGTTTTATTCTCCTGAACTTGTTACTCAAAGAGAGCCAAATTAGGGAAAGTAGCTGTATGTTGTTCCTTGATTTTTTCTTATTCATATTAGATTTCAGAGGATTTTGTATGATATGTTGACTTTTTTCTGTCACAAATGTAGGTGATAATGGCCTTCATATGGGCACCATTAAATAAAATACTTCAAGATCTAATCTTTAGCCCAGAGAAGAGGCAGCACAGTACAGCTCCCACCCACATGGACACACTCCTTTTCCTTCTTTCTCCAGGGTTACTTCTGGAAGAGTCCTGAGCCTTTGCTAGCATCAATGTGAGAGCTGCCTCAGAGAATGCCTATACCCAGGAATATGCTCGTACATAAACTTGAAAAATGCCAGCATAAACAAGACTGTCCCATGAGTTAGTCTTGGACAGGCTTGATATTTAGCTCTTCCCCGGTTTCTCTTTTGGGCTGCTTCAGCTGCCTCCGTTCAAAATCTGTCTGCAGAGGGAGCTGAGTGTTAACAATACAAATGAGTGGAAATTGTTGCCATTTGGTATCAGGGGCACCAAGTCTTTCATTGCTCATCTTATCTGCTGAAATACACAGCCACCTACAGAAGTGGTCACTGGTTTCACCCAGGCTACTTCTATTTACTGTACTTAGGTGCCCTGTGTAGCACCTTCTTGATTCAATAGCAGGGGGAAGAATACTCTTACTATCCCAAGATTTCCTAAAGTTAGTCTGGTAGAAGGCTACAAAAACTGCATAGGCATGATAACTTTGCAGAGAAACACAGTATATAAACTTCTATAGTGCACACTACCAAAATTGCTAGTTAACAATTTTTTCTTGCAATTTTAGAATACAGTAATATGTATATGAGATATATGAAGTTTAACAGTACAGCAAATTTAAATCTGAAAAGAAAAAAAAAAACACAAAAGATGAACTAATAAGCAAAGACAATGCATAGAAAAAGTTCTGTAAAAACCATGTTCACATTTTAAAAGTCAAGAAATAGAAGTGTTTACATAGGTATATACAGAAATGAGGAAGGATGAAAAGATATTTGAGAAGTTAGTGATAGAGCAAAAGGCATAAAATTATGCTGCACTACATAACCTGTTTATCGGATAAAAAAGGCAAAAATAATTGCAAAGACAAATAAGGCTAGCAGTCTCATTAGATTCAAGTGAGTAACTTTTGATGTTTTTTTCTTATATCTTGACAGAGTTCTAGGTTAAATTACAATCTACAGAAGTACCAAGATTCAATATTCTTTCTCAGCAGTATCTCTTGCATAGCAACTGCTTGAACTCAAAGTCAGATTTCATAATTGAGAATTATTTTCCAGGACATGGACGATGAAGTACAAAAAGATACTAAATAACCACAGACCACAGGTCTGTTAGGCATACAGAAGTAAAGGCAAAGTGACTGGTTCAGTATTGTTCCTAGGAAAAAAAACTTACTTTTGGAGCAACAATTTGCTGGATACTAACTGTGGAATGGTTTAACAAAGTGGGTAATTCTCTTTATCACCAGAAAAAAACCAAATCAAAACTTCTGAAAGTATTCCTTCCCTTAATGTGTTAAATTGGTTGTGGAGAAACTCTTCAAAAGAGTATTTTTAAAATTCTTAGTTAAAAAAAAAAAAAAGGAGATAAAAATCTTGCTTTGTTTTTTGTTTTCCACTCAAAAGCTTTTTCAGATCAGCGTAACTGACTATGACTAGGAAGTTATAAAAGACCTCAAGATAAAGGTTTTAGAAAATAAATATTTGTATATATGTATATACACCTACACAGAAGTGGTAAAAGTGCCAGTACCTATAAGTAGGGGCTTAGAGTCATTGTCAGCCCCCTAAAATCATTGGCTCAATGTGAAACATCTGCCGTAAAAGAAACGGACAAAATGTTTTGGATCATCAGGAAAGGCAATGTGAATACAATAGAAGTCATCTTCTTGCTGCTGTATAAAAACTTGTCGTGTTGACATCTTAAAAATTGCACAGTTCTGCACTTAGAGCCTGAGGGAAGATACAGTAGAGTAAGAAAAGGTGCACAGAATAAAACCCAGCATGATGTAGGAGGTGGAGCATTGGCTTTGAGAATGAAATATGAAAACAATTAGGATACACTTTAGAGAAGAGACAGACAAGGAAGTTACTTAAGCTTTAAAAATTCATGAATGTGGCAAATAAATTAACACAATTTTAAAGATTTAAAAGAAAATACCTCTTTGCAAAGCAGGCAATGAATTTCTGAGACACTGCTGTCTTAGTAGACAATACCAGTAGGTTTGAAATGGTATTAAATAGATTAATTAACAGGATATCAGCAAATAACAAAGAGAACAGCAAGGAATGCGTCATCTTAGAATCCTAGTAAAACTAAAGTAGATCTGGGGAGATGGTAAGTGTCTGAAGGAAACAGCCAAGCTCTTCTGCCTTCTTTTCATGGCCTGTCGCATTGCTATTCCTGTAGATAAATTACTGGGCTAATTGAACTGCCATTTCTCTTCCAACCAACCTTGAAGGTCCCAGGCACCTGCCCAATCAGGGGGTGAGGATCCCATCACAGGAGAGGGAAATGTAATGGCACACAGACCATGATCCACAAAATCAAACAGTTACACGTCCTAATGGAAGTTGGACCAGAACTGCTGCTGGATGGCAAAACACACAGATCCACCAGTGGTCATGGACCCCTCAGCCATCGTTTGCTTCTTGAGAGGACTGAGTGACTCATGTTCTATTTTGTGGTTGAAGTCATCCTTAAAAGATAGTTATATTGACACAGCAGGCCAGATATTAAGATTTGACTTGATCTGTGGAGGGTGCAGGTGATTAGATTAGGAACTGTAAGCTAAACTGTGCTGTAAAGTTCTCTGCTACACTACTTACAAAATTATACTACACTGATTCTCTTTATAAAAATCTGTGCTATTGTGATCATAAGATTCCATACTATGCTAATCAGAAAAATCTTTTAAAAAACCAAAAAAACCACCTGTAACTGCAGCTTAGTGTTGTCATTATTCTGCCAGGGATGCCCAAAAGAACCTATCAGTCCCCATCACAGGGAGTGACAAGTCTCTATGTTTTTAATACAGATGATCTTAATCTTACCTTCAGAAGCTAGAGAAGTAATTGAAATGGAATTAAATAAATGAGTACAACTACGCAAAAGTGACATATATTTCTTTTCAATCTCTAAAGTTATTTGTATGTATGATGAGTATTTTGGATGGAGAACAAACAGATGAAAAAATGCATCCAACTATTTAAAAATCCTTTAAGGGGTCCTTGTAAGGTTGTGTTGGGTTTTGGGTGGGTTTTTCTGGTTTTTTTGAGAAACAAGGAAACTATGTAGAAAGATGTGGAAGTATTGACACTGATTGCAAAATAAGAGAAAAAACAAGGAGCACAAAGCAGGATGGCAAAAACACAGCAATCATGCATATGGCATTCTGTAGATCGGCTGTTATTATTTATGGAATGTATTATTGATTCAGAAGAAGAATAATAATTCTGAAAATTTTAGCAGAATCTCAGAATCTGTGAAAAGTCTGTGGTTCTGTGAAACTTGAATCAATATAAGCAATTTGTGTTATTTAAATCTAAAGATAACTTCGCAAAACTCAGGAAATACAATGACACTACATGAATAACAGAGCCTGATACCAAGATTTCAGTTACAGAGGAACAGAAAGTGTAGATGCCACCAAGCTGAGTGGTGCACTTTATGTGCTTGAGAAAAGGGATGCCACCTCAAGGGACTTTGAGACACACTTGAGAAATGGACCCATGCAAGACTCATGAAGTTTCAAGTGAAAATAAGAGGCATAATCTCTTGCTAGGATTTACTGTTTGTACTTCTCATCATGCAGCCCCAGATACAGCCAGTCATCTCTGCAACTGGCTCACATCCAGCTTGCTCCTTCAGAGCCTTTCTGGGCCTTGATGCTATTCCCAACTTTTCTGTCCTTACCCTTCATTAGAGCAGAATGGTTCCAGTTGGAAATTACCTACACTGATCTATTCCAACTGACCACCACAGGGATAACCAAGAGTTAAATTGTATTATTAAGGGCATTATCCAAATGCTTCTTAAACACAATTAGGCATGGAACATCAACCGCCTCTTACAGGAAGCATGTTCCAGTGTTTGGCTATTGTTTCAATAAAGAAATATTACCTTATATTGTCTCAACCTTCCCTGTTGCAGCTTTGAGCTATTCCCACATATCCTATCACTGGATCCCAGTGATAGGGATCAGGATCATAACCTCCTTTATCACTTCACCTCCTCTGGAATCTATGGAAAGCAATGAGGTCACTTCTCCGTCTTCCCAGGGACAGAGCTTTGTACTTGTCCTTTTTGCGTTTCATGAGATTCCCACTGGCCCATTCCCCCAGCCTGTTAAAGTCACTTTGAATGGCTTCTCTTTGCTCCAGCATTGCTGCTGCATGCCTCACACTTTGGTGCCACCAATGACCTCGATGACAGCTCAGTGTCACCTCCTCCAGATGGCAGGTGAAGATGTTAAACAGGACACGTCCCAGTACAGACCCCTGCAGTTCTCTTCTTGATACCAGCCTGCAGGCAGAGCATGACCCATTACCCACACAGGTTTTTACCTGTCTAGTTGTCTGCCTATTCAGACTGTAATGTATCAAATTAAATATAAGAAACAGGGGGAAAAGGCTCACTAAGGTCAAGATAAAATGACATTGTCTACTCTCCCTTTATACACTGCATATTTTTGTGCCTGAGGGTAATCAGGCTGGATTTTTATATTCTCCCACAAACTGGCGCTGTGTAAATCCAAAGCAAAGTAATCAAGAGATGTTTTCAAAACACATTTCAGATTTTCATAATGTTTCATTAAAAAATGCGTGGAATTGGAACTTGCTAATTGCATCTTGAAAGGCATATATAATAAAATGAAAATCTGACTACACTTAGCGAAGCAGTGCAGAAGAAAAAAAAATTAATTCATAGTAATACAAGACTCATAGCTGACTTTTATTTTTGCAAATGACTAAGGACGCAAATCCAATTAGCCATCAAGGTTGCCTCCACACAAAATATACTGTGCTCATTTATTTTGACAAGTGAGTTTTTACTTTAATTACTTACAATATAATTGTAAATTGTGCTAATAAATCAGGGATGTGTATCTTACTACAGCAAAACTTCAAAGTAGTATGAGCTCTCACTGCAGCTTTCTTCTACTAAATCTTTTCTGCAAAAAGCAATAAACAACTGGATTACAGATACATGAAATAAGACTTCACAGCTACTCCAGAGAAGAAAGGTCACAGAAGTTTTTTATGATTTCAAAGTGAGGGAAACAAATGACAATGTGTAGAATGTGTACTAGGAAGTCAACACAGTAAATAGACAGTGGGAAGAGCCTGATAGACCCTGGCAGGGAATGGGACAGGGGGGAACCACAGCCCTTTGTGTCACAGGGTGATGGGGACACACCTGCTGCCTTTCCCTATTGTACCCCCAAAAGAAGTGGGTGGGGCAGGGGACATTTTGTCACATGACATAGTTCATTGCTCTGACTAGATCACCTCTCTGCCTGCCTGGATTTCCTTTATGGAAAACAGAACCCTCCAGAGGTCAAATCTTGCCTAAAATATTTACCTGGATCCAGCTTTGCCACAGTGATGCCACTTGGGTTTTGCCTTTTTCCTTTATATGTTCTCTGTATTCTTTACACATATATTTCTTTAACTCTGCCACCTACTTTATTAGTAGATATTTTTCCCAGTATTTTCAATGGCCTTTCTCTACAAAGAAATGCAAAAGTCCAGAGGTCCAAGCCCCAATGGGTACAAGCCCCTGTCCTATCTTGGTTCTTCCAGGGAGCCAAGGCCAAGAACAACTCTTTGAGATACATTCTCATGGACAAAGTCCAGCTACTGCTGAAGGAGGGGGCTCTGGAAAAGGAGCTTGACCTGGCAGCAGGGCAGGTGGGAAACTGCATCACCACTTGTCCTGCTAATCAGTGCTTTTTATCAATTATGCTAATTTCCTAAAACCTATAAATGTGTACTCATCCCTGAGGGGTGGGCTTTTGTGGACATCTTTCCATAACTGCCCCTGAAGGCCTTCATTAAATATTCTCTTTTATATTACCACCTTACTAAAATTATTTTGAGATTAATTTCCAGGTAGGGTAAAAGACAAGAATAGAACTAATTCCAGGCATTGGGAAATGGTTCAAAGTAGACCATAAGAAGTGTGGCTTCAGTCTACCCCTCCTTTCACAACACTCCATGTCCTAGACACATTTTAAGTGGGAATTCCATAGAATCATAACATCATAGAATGGTAAGGGGTTGTAATGGACCCTGAAGATCAATCCATTTTGCCATAGGAAGGGAGATCTCCTATTAGACCAGGTTGCTCAAAACATTATCCTACCCTGCCTTTGAACACTTACAGGCTTGGGGCATCCACAACCTCTTCGGGCAATCTGTTCCAGTGTCTCACCACCCACAAAGAACAGAATTTCTTCCCGATATCTAATCTAAACCTATTCAGTTTGAAAACATCCCCCCTTGTTCTTCACATGCACTTTAAAAACTCCCTCTCCAGACTTCTTGTAGGCCACATTAGGTACTGGAAAGCTGCTATAAGGTCACTTTAAAGCCTTTTCCTCTCCAGCCTAAAATACCCCCAACTCTCTCATCCTTTCCTAACAGGAAAGGTTCTCCAGCCCTATGATCAACTTAGTGACTTCTCCTGTAAGCTCATTCTAAGAGAGCCATGTCATTCTTGTGCTGGAGTCCCAGGATCTGGACAGGCTATTACAAAACCAGACTAGAGAGGGAGAATCACCTCCCTTGACCTGCTGGTCACACCTGTTGATGCGGCCCAGGATGAGGTTGGTCCGCTGGGCTGCCTGCACACATTGTTGAGTCATGTTCAGGTTCTCATCCATTAATGCCTTCAAATCACCTTCCCCACAGCTGCTCTGAATCAGTTCTCTGCCCAGTCTGTATTTGTGCTTGGGATTGCCCCTACCCAGGTGCAGTATCTTGCATTTGGCCTTGTTAAAATTCATGAGGTTCACACAGACCAACTCTCAAGCCTTTCAAGATCCCTCTGAAACTCTTTTAGTTTAGCTTAAAAATGATATTTTTTAATTAGATTATTTCAATTGAATTAGGTGAATTAATATAGCCATCACAGTCATGCTAAGCAAAAGGAGAAAAGCCAGCTATTTGGTCCCATAATCTGCACAAAAATACAATCCATACCTAGCAGAAATAGTTTCTGTGGTGTTGCCCCTTTGCATTCCATAGAGTAATAGATAACTATTAACCATGACATGAGCTGTTAACAAACTGGATGCTTCTTTTTCACATTTTGTTCTTGTTCACAATTTATCTCATCTGGGCCTAAATCACAGTAGAGCAGCAGAGCTGCAAAGGAACACTCTGTGAATGGCAGATACTTCTCAATAAAGCCAAACCATTATAGATAAATGTGGCAAAAAAACTACCAGCCTGGGCTGGGAAGGAGGAGGACACAGAGAAGCCTCAGTGGCGTGTTTAGCATTTAACTAAGCAGCCAAAGGGAAATTATTGTCACTTTATTGCAGCGCTCCCATACCCTCTCAGCAATTTCTCATGGACATCTCCTCACAGCACTGACTCCTTCTTCTTCTTCACAGCCAACAAACTCAATCCCTCACCTCACCCACCTACCCCACTTTTTTGTAGCGCTCATCTTCTCATTGGACACAGCTGTGGCCTGTTAGGGGCAGGCCTGCTTCTAATCTTTGGTGATTAGTACAGCTGCAACTCCTCAGGGGTGAGACTGACCTCTGCACTATCTTTATTTTCTTACATTCTATCCCTCCACAGCAAATGACACTGAAGAGCATACATCTGCTGATGCATTGGTCTCAGAAAACATTGTATAATAACAGCAGTTTAATTTACAAAGAGGAATTGCTTCCAAGGAAAGCAAAGGGTATGTAGAAAAAAAAAAAACCAAAAAAAAACCACCAACCAACAAAAAAAACCAAAAAACCCAAAAAACCTAACCAAAACCAAAACAAACAAACAAACAAAACCACAAAAAAAACCCACCCATAAAAACAACAACCAAAAACCACAGAAGCTGAAAAAGGAGGTTGCTATAATGGTAGTTGCAATATCTGAGTATGGATTTTCTGCTACAAATAAAGCAACAGTGAAAATAATACCCCAGTACAATGTAAAACTAAGTAGTTCTGGCTGGGTAAACTTGCTGCCTTCAAAAAACAGATGGAATTGGGAATTGGTGGATAAGCATCTATCTTTTCTGCACTAAGGTTCTCTGAACTTTTCATAAAGTTAGGAACTGGCATAGGAGCTGGCAAGTATGTGTTTACCACTATGAAAATGAGACTAAATCCTGATTATCTGCAATGCATATTAAATGGTAGTTTAATCTCTAGTTTGGTTTTGAACTAACTGTTTCCATGAAAAACTTGGCAGGACTAAGTCTAGTTGCAAGTATCATTTATGTAAACCAACCAAATAAAATGCTACTTGATTTGGGGGTCAGGATTTGATAAATTTGTGCCTTGGATTCAGTAGTGCAGTAGAACAAACATAGACATTATGTTTTTATATGAAATCTGAAATATTAAGTATGTAAGGGATCTGGATTTCTATCATCTCAAAAATGCAACTCCTAATTCAACATCAAATACTGTATATCCTTTAGCTATTGATCTCTCTACAAGGTCAAGGCTCCATAGTTGATTGCTGTGAATCCAGACATCAGCACATAATCATGACATAACAGGTGATAGTGTATGAAAATTTTGTGTTATTTATGGTATCTTAGCGTTATTAATGACTACAGACATTAAGCTAGAAGTGCGCAAAAGAACTTCATAAAAATACATGCAAGAAGTAAAATCTCATTAAGAAAGGAAATCTTGAGGAGCAGCTAATGATCCCCAAAATAATGTACCAAGATGAGATAATTTCCTTCTCTTTGGGGGTAGGGACAGAAGCATTGGCATGAGATAGGAAAGAGAGGCAATAAAGGATACATCCCAACTTCTGTTCCAGTTTCCTTGTCAAAGGGCACGATCACCTTGATCTTGATGACTAAGAATGATCATGAATCACAGCCGTCAGTGTTAATAAAAAATTACTTCCAAGGTTCTATATATTTACGGCTAATTTAGGACAAATTTGCTAAGTAATAACTGTTCCACCTAGGTGCTGATAACACTTGTTAGTGATTAAGTAGCAAATAGTAATGTGCATTGTTAATGACTATCAGTCCAGCAAAAGATTGCTTTCAAGTTTTAAACAGCTTGATTTATCAACTCTTTAATCTCTGCCCTCAGAACAATCTTCAGTTCCCTAACTGATGTATAAATCTATAAAAACTGAGCTGCAAGAAACTCTATTGGCCTTTGTTTTTACTTTAACTATATGCTCTAATGGTCAGTGGGAGAAAATTTATGGTTACTATGCAACCTCTGCTAAGGCAGCACATAGCAACGAGGTTTCTGATCCATTCATCATCACCACACATGCTTGTCTCACAAATAGCCTACAAACAGCTTGCATGATTACAACTAGTAAACTATCTAATGCCATACTAAACTTTTCATTGTTTAGAACATTATGCATTTTAAAGAGCAATCCATAATCTCATGAGGATCAATATTTTCAGACTGACTGCAGGAACCTTTTAAAGAGTGCACTTTAGCATGAGTGTCCTCACTTTGGCTAAGATAGATTCAATTTCTCTCCTAATTACTGGTACAATGCTGTGGTTTGGATTTTGTATGAGAATAATATTGATAATGCAGTGATGCTTTGCTGTCTCTGAGTAGTGCTTACTCTAAGTCAAGGACTTTCCAGGTTCCCATGCCCTGCCAGTGAGCAGGTGCACAAGATGCCGTGAAGGAAAACAGCCAGGACAAGGGATGTGAACTGACCTGAGGGGAATTCCATGCTGTACAACACTTTGGCCAGTATATAAACTGGGGAGGAGTTGTCTGGGAGGCACTGATCACTGCTCACACTGACTGGGCATTGATGAGCTGGTGGTGAGCCATTGTATTGTGCGCAAGTTTTTTTCTCTTGGGATTTATTTCTCACTCTTCATTACTCCTCCTCCTCCTAATATGACTACTATTACTGTTGCTGTTATAATTATTGCTGTTATCATGTTTTATTTTCATTTTTAAACTGTCCTTACCTTAACATGTGGGCTTTACCTTTTCGCTATTCTTGTACCCATCCCACCAGGGAGTGAGGAGTGAAAAAACAGCTGTGTGGAACTTTGCCACTGCCTTTGGTTAAACCATAACGATTGGAAACACAGAGAGATACAGATGTACACTGAGAGATGGTTTTTCTAGTTCTTCATCTACCAGAAGAATAGTGTACTAGAGATGTCTCAGTGCTATCTTGATTTTCTGCTAGTGATCCTTACGTGTTGCAATCCAAATCAGCTTTTTATTAGGCTGTTTCTATGCTGAGAGGTTAACTGCAATATATTCTTTGCTTTAAAGAGTACCTGAGAAGCAATTCTTATCTTTCATTTAGGATGCATTTCAGTGTATCACTTCACTGTTTTGTCAAGGGTTAAACAGAATAAATATTTTAATAATGTCATTAGGTATAAAATAAATATTTTTACAAATGTGAAGACCTGCTAAAATTATATTGGTTGAGACTTTTTAATATCTGCTGACCTTGAGCCACAGGGCTCAAGACTAGGTGGGATGGGGCTTTGAACAACCTTCTATCCATCTGGTATAAAGTGTCCCCGCTTATGGCAGAGGGATGGAGTTAGCTGCTCTTTAAGGTTCCTTCCAACTCAGAGCATTCTGTGATTCTATGACCTTTTTATTTAAACAAGATAACTAATCCCTCTCACCCTTGTATGATTTCTTAGAAAAGACAAAGAAATATGAAATCATTTGATATGATGGTATTACAAACAGATTGGAATTTAATTGCAATAAGAGCTTGTTTCTATTTGTAGGAATATTATTAGATCATAAATGCATATCTATCAGATCATTGTGTTCTTCAACTTGGAGCTGAAATGCTATTTCATAGTAAGAAGTAGTGTTCCGAACATTTGATTTATTCTTTTGGCAATTATGTCATGAAAATGAAAATCATGACAACAAAGATACTACATTTCTGATGAACTTTGTGAAGGAAATATGCAGAACTTGATAATTTTGCTAATTTAAGAACTACTGCTTTGACTATATAATAACTAAAAACCCCAAACAAAATACCTCCTAAATTAAATTAATTTTAATAAAGATGATGTATGGCAAGTCTTTCTCCTTGGCATTTCTTTTGTGTTTACTCTGCTGTATTCTGACATCTCTAGATTGAGCTGGACTTTTTGGGAATTATTGAATCAGAAGTATTTGCTGGCTAGAAGCCCTGCTTGTCGTGCAGAACAGAAAAACAGAACTTTGAAAGCAAGTAAGAGGTGAACTCTTGAAGATAACTGCCAACATCCTCCCTTTCCTGGGTGTATTGTGAAAGGCCAGACTGCCTAAATAACTTTGTAAAAGTCAATGCCTTTACTGCAGAGTTACTTCGAACTTTGGAAGTGAAAGGTTAGTTGTTTATGTCAGACAAAACTCACAGTGTTACCAGACTATTTCAGAGCTGTTGTTCACCCTAGTCACTTATTTTTGGGATGCTGGGATTCCAGATTTATGTGGTGGGAAAAAAAAGCCAAAAGAGTCTCTTGAAAATCTGCTGTTATCAAATCAGTAATTGCCGGCCACAGTCAATTTATAATAAATGCTATAGGAATTAAGCACTCATTTTCACTGGGGATACTCAAGAATCACCTGGTGTCAACCCTGACCAATGTGCTCTAGGGTGGCCTTGCTTGAGCAGGGAATTTGGACCAAATGACCAGTAGTGGTCCCTTCCACCCTAACCCATTCTGTGATTTTGTGGTTTTCCATTATTTTCACATTTAATAACGCAATTACTCACTTATTTTTTCTGAATTTGTAAACTTGTTTGCGCATAATTTTCCACTCCACTGATAAGAAAAATTAACAGCTTTATAAAAATTAACGGTAATAATTGTTGAGTCCAACTGGAGAATTTTTCTCACAATTTTATGCCCTGTGGCATCTTTCCCTCCTAATCCTCTTTAAACTGAACAAAGTCCCGTTTTGTCTTGCTCTCTCCTCTTCTTATGTAAGCTTCTCACTTCAATTAAAAAAAAATCAGTTCAATCCCTCTGATAAATGTTTAGTAAATAAGTAAACAATCCTTACAGTCTTCTAAAGACACTGTGTAGCCTTGGACATCTTTACACTGTCCAAACCATCAAAACAGAAATTGTATAAAGACTGCAAATCACTTAGAACTAAATGGAGACACTGAAAACACAGGCAATTTTCAGTACAAGCAAATGATTTTTTTACCAAAATGAAGCTAAAAAAATAGAAAAGCAGCTGGGATTTCCTGCAAAGTTATATAATTTTTAAAAAGAGGTTAAAAATTATTTTATTATAAGATTACATGATTGCAAATTTAAAGGAAAAAATATGGCATTTCATGATGTTACTATATCTGCTTGAGCTCCCATGCCTATCAGGTATTTATATCTACTAGTCTAAAATGTTTTTTTGAAATGTTTTTTCTAGTCACACATATCTATTTATATGACATTTGCAAACACTAGAGCCAAAAGGGGACCTGAAGAACTTATTTTGTGGAAAAAGTCATTAATAAACAAAGAAAAACATTGTTTTTACATTAAAAAAGCATAAACTTTATAGCTGAGAACATACCGTGTCTAATTTTTAACTTGCATGAACTATAAAGCTGACATTGACAATCTAGTTGCCATTAAAACAAAAACATGACCTTGAATGCTTGCTCTAAAAAAGGCGAAGAGAGCAGTGGCTTCTGGAGAAAAAGAAACTTTAATAATACAAGTGATATTATTAAGTCTTAGAAGCTATAACCCTAATAAACAATTTTGAGGGAATTAAATGCAAATGCATCATATTTTATCCCAGGGCCAGATAGACTGCCTTGATTTTGAAACCCGTAACAAATATGGTTCTTCTCCTTGTCTCTGTGCATGACCTAAAGTAATTATTTCTAACTGATTAACTCTTCACACGTCTGTGGGTTAAATGGAAACAGAAGCCAAGTGTCAATGTAGTATCCTTTTGTACTCGTAGAAAAATGTCCTTCAGGATCTCACAGCACCAAGTGCTATATAAATAAAGAACTAAACTTAGCAGTTTCCTGGGGTTTTAAAGATTCCACAACTCAATTAAAGAGATATCACAAATGAGGGAGCAGTAAGTAAACCAGTACTCACAGTATTTGGCATCTGAATGGCATGGTCAATTCCACTCACATATTTTACTAGGAGATTCTTAAACAACTGTCTTTTACAGAAGAAAAGGTAGGACTTTTTAAGACCAATTGTGTTTACTTTTTTAGCTCCTTATCAAAGTATAGAGTCCACATTCTACTGTCCTTTGGGCATAGCTGACTAGTTACATTGAAACTAACTTTTAAAATATTAGGTAAATACTGATCTTTAGAAGAATATACATTTTGGTTTATATAAAATATTTTGGTGGCAAAGTACAACACATGCTTTTTAAATTACCAAAATTATTTATAATTAGTGAGATGTCATTTCTGTTCTTAAATACTGACAAGACCTCAATTTTTTGGTTTCTCTCATCTTGATTCCCAAGAGCACTTCAATGTACAAATCTTAAAAAAACCCCTGAGAAATGGCAAAAACCATCAATAAAAGTACCAAATAGAAATGAGAAAAAAGAAGCGTTTACAGCAGTAATAATTAGGATTTAACATTTGGGAAAATTGGAGAGACAGGAAAGGAGCACAGAAGGAAAGTTGTTGTAGGTAGCATTTTTTGGGAAAGATTTTTTGAAAATAACAGCTGTAGGATATTTTGAAAATAATATCCAACATCTAACATTACTCCATTGGTAGATATCTATAGTAACATAATCAGTCCAAATATAAGGCCCCAGAAAACTAACTCAATGGGACGTTTAGCATGGCTTACAGTTGTTCATGACTCTGAGCTAGACACACAGCAGAAATACCTTCAAGATATTCTCAAGAGGTCAAAACAACAAAAAACTTTAGTGGCAACTTCAGAAAACCAAAAACCCGCAAAAGTCTAGAGCAGCACTCAATCGACATAAAACAGTTCACAAAGCGTTAACTTAGTCCACTCAAAACTTCAAACTCATTCAGTTTTATGTTATTCAAAATTCCAAGAAGAGGAAATTAGGAGCATGAAGAGGAGAAAGACAGAAAAGATATAGCAAAGAATAAGTATAGCTGTCATTCCTGATTCCAGTGGTGTTTTACTGGCAGAAATTACATGAGGAGATGGGATCAAGAGATCTTCACTTCATGCTTTGCCTTAAGCACCCTTTGGCTTTCCTGGGCCCTGCCCCCAGGTGGGGCTTTGGTCATTTGGCCACTCAGGAGCTGGGATAGGGGCTCCAGGGGCAGGTGTGGAGCATTGCCCCTGCTGTGCCAGGGACTGGTGGCCACTGCAGGGATGGGGTGCAGGCCTGGAGAACGTGGGGTGTGCAGAACAGAGCATCACCTCACCAGGGATCTGCCCTTTCTCCCACACATATGCACCTGAAATGTTTCAAGCCAGCAATCCTTACATTCTCTCACAGCCAGTAACAACAAAAAAGGGCTTGTGTGTGTTAGGAAAAAAAAAAGAAAACCAATATTGGCCAATTTGGAGATGGCCTGCAAAAATATTGACCTAATATACAAATTGATTAAAACAAAAAAAGAGAGATAGAGAAAATAAATTGTACAGTGGGGCAGTACAATTAATAAAAATCAAAATTAGACTAAAGAAAGTGGATCTACTGAAGGAATTGACTACTTTCTTTTAAAGCAACATATCTGGCTGATAAATTTATTAAGGTTAACATATTTACATTGTTGCTACACATTCTGTAATATATTTGAGTTAGGAGACTTACATAATGCAAAATCAAATGGTAAATGCTTGGTAGACTTAAAACTAAAAATACAGCTGCAAACAAAACTTTGTAATTTAATTAATTATAATTTTATTCTAATTATGTTTTGGCCTCTTGGGAGTCATGATTTGATTTTTGTTTTTAAATTTGCAGATTCTGGAAAGAATATAATTGGCAGGGTCATGGTAGATGATCCATAATTAAAAAAAAAAAAACAAACCAATAAAATGCATTAAAATAATTTGCTGATTTGATGAAGAAATTATTTTGAAGCAATCAAAGGAAATAATGCTTTCATGAAAGCTGAATATTAGTCATTATATTCCTTATGGAGGGCTTTATCTTCAGGATCAGCTATGCGATTTCTCTGTATGACATTGTCACCTTAAAATAGTTATACTGGAGAGCAGGATTCAGCTATTTATTTCAGTTCATGCAGCTTCACAGTGCCATTTTAAATCCCTTGGCAGCCTATCTCTATTTCATCTGTAACTTCAGAAGAGACACCCATGTATTCTTTCTTTTCTACCAATCCATCACAGATGCTTATTCATCATGATTTCAAGCAGCATTGCATATTTCTGGTGAGGTTACTAGTTCCTTCTCCTTTTCTTAAAGCAATAGTAATTGTATTGACTGGTTTTAAATGGAATATTATGGCTGCTTAAAAACCTGGACAATTCAATATAATGTAAAGTAATAATATAAAGTAAGAATGAGAGAAAGGAGCAGTTGTCACATATGTTCTAGTACCTTGACTCAGGCTGAGAAAACATGGAATGACAAGTAGTCCAACTGAACTGGTGTTACTCAAAGAGAGTCATAAGTAAGGATTGAAGATTACCTCCTTATAAAAGAAAATTTCTGTATTATTTCTGCTTTGAAAGAGAGAACATAAAGTCTTGTAAACTAATGGAGTTATGTCTAGTACACTTTCATGGCCCAGAGTTAATCAGAAGTGACTGTCAAAACTGAACTTAAAGTCAGAAGGACAGAATCTTTAAGAAACTTATAAATCCAGTGTCAAAACATTTTCACCCAACAAAAGGCTAAGCTAGATCATAATCACTGCTGACAAGTGTGAAATTCAAATTATACCTTTTTTGAAATGTTACTTGTAAAAGCATGAAATTGCATCCTTGTTTTGCAATCAGCTCAATGCTGTATAGGAAGAGTCTAATTCATCGCACACTAGTCTTTTTTGCATAACTGCCCTTTTATAGATGGTTTTAAATTTATTCTTTTGACACTTGAACCAGTATCTAGAAACAAAATTGAAAAAATAATGACTAATTTATAATAGTTTCAGAGTTTTTTCTTTGCTTTTGCATTTGCAAATTATGGTAGGAGTACACAGACACTGATTTTGCCATCTGTCACTGTGCTAGAACACTCCAGTTTCCACTCAGTGGAGAAAAATATGAATTCTAGTTTAAATTCATTTTGAAAATAAAGTACTTACTCTTGCTTGGAAGTTGGAAGTAGTCAAGTGGCTAATACACAGAATGGAGATCAGGGAGGTATGGGCTCTGCAGTAGGTAAATTTCTTTTTGTTCTTTGTTTCAAACCAGCCTCCACCTGCCCCTCCGAAAACAAGGAGGAGCAAATTGGAGCATGTCTCACAGAGACACGTCCAAGCAGACATGAATAAACATTCACATACATATTTAATATAGGTATCTATAAATATATATATGCATAAAATAAACATCTATAAAGAGCATATATATATTAACTAGGTTTGAATAAGGTACAGCAGGGCTGAAACATCTCACAAGAGATGGTGTGTAAGGACTCAGTGCTGCTATAATAAATGGATTCTAGTTAATATAATTTGAATAGTCTATACAAGGAAATTTTGACTATCTAATTTCCCCAGCACTGTTACTTACCCTTGGCATATCGGTCAATAACTAGGGGTTGGTCATTTGTGACACAATCTCATTTCACCTTGTGAAAACCTTCATGGTCTGCTATCTCCTAACATTTTTTTTACTGTTTAGAAAAAATTTTTGATATAGATGCTAATTTCTTGATGCTATTTTTGGATAACTCTAATAAACTCTATTTCTCTTCATTGAACTGCAAGAACTACCACTATTTTATTTGCTCAGAATGAGACATTTCAATAAAATATTCATTTAAGAAATTTAGTTCAAACTGATTATGTGCTTTAAATTCTCCATTGTAAGTAATCACTTCTACTTTAGTAGTTGTCACATAGTGTAAAATTAATACACCTTCCATGACAGAGCTTAGTGACAATAAAAATATGACTGCAAACATATCTTTTAAAGGTGTCATAGGAGGAAAAATAATGTATAACTTATCTAGGACCTCAGAAATCATTAGGGTTTGTGCAAATTAGAGTGGGTTGGATCTATCTGTTATATGAGATTTTCTTAAGCTTTTAAAAAAGAACTTGCCAGATTTTCACACAGTAATTGAAACACTGCTACAGATGCCAAAAAATTGCTTTAAAAGGCTTTCAAACTTTGCAAAAGCTTGTGTTATTTTTTTCAGTAATGTTTATAAGGAAACTTATTCATTTGGATCTGTTTTTAAACTATGACTTTATGGTTTGCTTTCTGATTTCTTTCCACTTAGGAAACAGTTCTATAAGTGTTTAAGTACTGGGCATGTTACTTTTTAACTGAGTTGATGGATTTAACTATTTTTTTCTTTCAGTAAAAAAGCCAAAAGAAGGAAATGTTCATTGTACATTAAATGTACATTATTTTTTCTTCCTCATTATTTTTGTTATTTAGAAACTGTTTCTATCCTCATGTCTGTAATAATTAACTTATTTCAGTAGAAATATATAAGCTTCAATGTTTTAAGGGAAAGTGCTTAATACTTTAGAGACATTGTTGAGACTGAGAAACAATGCTTGGATATTGGAAATTACCATCAAGCTAAAACTTCATTGATAAATATTCTCAGTTTGTGTGAGGATATTTGTTATAAGAAAATTCTAGAAATCATCTCATGCCAGCAGGCACAGATTGTTACTTTTCAGGTTGAAAAATTCTTACCAAGTGCTTTCACCTGTGTTTTGTGTGTGTTGTTTAAGCCCATCAAGCAACAGAAAAAGTGTGTTTGTACTCACAAGTAAGTGTAGTGGGTTGACCTTTGCCAGCTGCTAGATATCTACCCAGATTGTTTCTCATTCTCCTTCTCAATAATACAGGGGAAGAAAATAAGATTAAAAACCTGCTAATTTGAGATAAAGACACTGAGGTTTCATACCAACTGCTGGCACAGGCAAAATAGACTTGACTTTGGAAATATGAATTTTAATTTATTGCCAACAAATAAACATTTGGTTAGAGAGAGAGAAAAAAAGAAGACAAAACTCTGGATAGCTTCCCCACATCCCTCAACCCCCCTTATCCCCAGACTCAGGCTGACTCCTTTATACTCAACTCATCTGCCCATCCTCCTGTCCCTGGGAATGAAGGTTCATGGTCAGGAAAACTTCCTCTCTGCCACTTCTTTCTCCTTGCTCTTTTTCCCTGTTATAGTGTGTTCCCCCACAGTCTACAGTCCTTCACCATATGGATGTTCCATGAGATCAGCTCCCCCAGTTCCTATCTTTATCTTGACCCACAAGATCTTTTGTCTTATTTTCTCCCTTTCCTGTTGAGGAGGGGAATTGAGACACAATCAGGATGTCTATCTGCCAGCCAGTCAAGGTCAGCTTATTATTGAAGACAGTATTTTGCACTTCATTATGTTAACATATGTTTTGTTTTCAACAAGTCATTCATAAAATTGAAGCAGTTTATGGTAGAACCACAGAATTTGCTGAGCTGGGAGAGACCCACAAAAATTATGGAAGTCCTGCTCCTGGCCCTGCACAGTCATCCCCTAGAATTCCGCCATGTGCCTGAAAATAAAATGTACCTGTAAAATAGATGTCATTAGACATAGCTGTTTTTACAACGAAAATTAATGGTAAAGCAAGCAAATAATGTTCTCTATTTCTTGTCCTGTATGAAGGTTAATTTCTGGAAACTCAACCTCATTAGCTACTGCTAATCCACACTATGGCAAACACAAATTTTATTTCCTCTAGATTATGGTCTGTAAAACCTCAAATGATTGGGACAGTAAAGCATCATATTTTTCTATGTAAGCCTGTAGTATCCAAAGGTCTTGACTTACAAGCCTATGATTCAGAAATATATAATCTGTGCAATGTGAAATCTTGCCTGTTTCATTTTGAGTGTTTAGATCTGCTTCCAGTTCAAACCATTATATTGAGGAGACAAAGGAGTAATTTAATTAGATGCCATAGCTGAATATCCAAAATAATTTTTAAAAGTTCTGGTTTAATATTTGCATTCATTTTGTCACCCAGTTCCAAATTTTATCTTCAAAATTTGCAGTCAGGTAACTAGTTTTTTGTTCAATTTAGAATACAGAGATGCATTAAGAATATTTAAAACCCCACAATATTAATTTATAAAAAAAGATATTGTGATCAGATTAGACTGCAGATCAGATAAATTATTTTTACAATGAAAACAATTAGCACAGTATATCCAACACAGGCAACTAAATACAAGCAACCAAATACTTTGTGCTGTAGGTACCCAGACATAAGTGCATGATACTTGAAAAGTGATGATTTAAAGTAATTTAAAAAGATCCAAGAATTATCTGTGTAGTGAATACAGTGATGTAGACATAACTGAAGACTTTCACAGGTAATCTCTGTCTTGCATTAAGCAGCCCAACACCAGCAAAGTGTCGGGTCCTGCACTTGGATCACAACCCCATGCAGAGCTACAGGCTTGAGGCTGAGTGGCTGGACAGATGCCGAGAGGAAAAAGGACCTGGCAGTGTTTGCTGACAGCCAGCTGAACCTGAGCCAGTGTGTGTGCCTAGGTGGCATCTTGGCCCATATCAGAAACAGCGTGGCCAGCAGGACCAGGGCAGTGATTGTCCCTCTGCACTTGGCCCTGGTGAGGCTTCCCTTCAAATCCAGTGTTCAGTTCAGGGGCCCCAAGTCAGGAAGAGCTTTGAGGTGCTGGAGCCTGTCCAGAGAAGGGGGACAAAGCTGGTGAAGGGTCTGGAGCCCAAGTGTTGTGAGGAGCAGCTGAGGGACCTGGGATGTTTAGTCTGGAGAAAAGGAGGCTCAGGGAAGGCTTTAACACTATCTACAACACCCTGAAAGGAGCTTGTAGCAAGATGAGGGTTCAAGTTGTGCCAGGGAAAGTTTAGATCAGATATTTGGGAAAAAAAAAATCACGGGAGTTCTAAAGAATTGGATGAGATTGCCCAGGTTGTAATTAACATCCCTGGAAGTGTTGAAAAAGGCATAAGGGTATGGCACTTCAGGTGAGCATGATGGTGGTACTAAGTTGATGTTGGACTTGATCTTAAAGGTCTTTTCCTATCTTAACCATTTGATGAATGCACTATATAGTTATAGGTTAGATTGAAGTTCTGACATGGTCACTTTAGGATATCTTTGATAAAAAAAAAGAAAAAAAGAGATAGTTTTAGGATTTTTAATCTGACTAATGTTAGATGTTTATTTTAGGATCATATGGATTACATTCTGTAAGGGTTTAATTTACAAAAAGGAGACTTGAGAATGTCATGTCTTGACATTTGTGGCTGACTATGTGAGTTCTAAGCAAAGCAACTGTTCCATGCGGGTGAAAAAAGAAAAGAAAAAAAGATAAAAGTTATATTCATTACAAAAATCACAAAAACATTATCAGCAAGACAAACATTATTGAAATTCCTAGCATCGTAGATTTTTTAATTTACAACAGGGTTTATTTTGGTTATCATATACAAATTGTATGAAAACTGTGCTGTGCCATTGACAGTTATTTGAGTATTTAAAATCCAAATGGTAAAAGCAGTAACACCTATGATGCTTAAATACCAAAGTGAGAATATGTGTAAAAAAATTCAGTCACAATTATCTAGGTAATTGTACATGATGAAGGATTATATTAAAACCATAGAAACAGTAAAGGGTGCCAGTTTTCTCAGGGAATAGTACAGTAAACATGAAATGCAGCTGGTTTCAATGTATTCTTTGTGTTCTTCATATTTTAATTTTTTAATATTAGTTTGATCTGTGCTCATCTGTCTTACTAAATTGTCTTCAATTTTAAGCGGAATTTTGTTTAAATATATATTAATGATCAGAGATCTTCACTAAGCAGACATTTTTTCTTTACTTAATTCTTTTCTCTTTTTGTGTTTGGTTTATCATGTCTGTTTTTAAGGTCATGCAGCACATTGTGATTTGAGCCCACTTAATTTTCTGACTTATTTTGTCTTGGATTTCATCACTTTAATCTTCCCTTAGCATGTTAGGACCTATCATGAGTTTTAGATGTCTCCTCGTTCTTTATGTCCAAAAAGTGTTATATTATAGTTAGAAATGTTAACCGCCCTGGTGAAGGAAGGAAGGAAGGAAGGAAGGAAGGAAGGAAGGAAGGAAGGAAGGAAGGAAGGAAGGAAGGAAGGAAGGAAGGAAGGAAGGAAGGAAGGAAGGAAGGAAGGAAGGAAGGAAGGAAGGAAGTGGCGGAAGGAAGTGGCGGAAGGAAGTGGCGGAAGGAAGTGGCGGAAGGAAGTGGCGGAAGGAAGGAAGGAAGGAAGGAAGGAAGGAAGGAAGGAAGGAAGGAAGGAAGGAAGGAAGGAAGGAAGGAAGGAAGGAAGGAAGGAAGGAAGGAAGGAAGGAAGGAAGGAAGGAAGGAAGTGTCGGAAGGAAGGAAGGAAGGAAGTGTCGGAAGGAAGGAAGGAAGGAAGTGTCGGAAGGAAGGAAGGAAGTGTCGGAAGGAAGGAAGGAAGTGTCGGAAGGAAGGAAGGAAGGAAGGAAGGAAGGAAGGAAGGAAGGAAGGAAGGAAGGAAGGAAGGAAGGAAGGAAGTAGATAAAAACCTTTTTGGGTAATTTTAGATGAAAATATAGTTTGATGCCAATGCAATTAGAAGGAAATTATAGAAGTATTTGAAAATAAGGTTCAAATGTTGTTGTGAAAGAAATGGAGAATTTCATTCCTGGATGCTCAAGCAAACGCAGATCAAAAGGAGATGAGCACTGAAGAAGCTTTCTGTATACATTAGTATATAGATTGTAAATTTTTCTATGCCATTAACACAAATTTTTATCACACAAAGAACATGGAAACATGCTGATGAGACTAGTGAAGATAGAAAGACATATATGAAGATGTAGTGAAGATGTAGAGAGTAGTGATGATTTCTTAAAAGATTATTCTGTTTTTCATTGCTATTTGTATCTAAAAAGAAATGAAAACATCATCTTCTGTCTCAGTCATAAGAGAAATAAAACGTATTTACAAAACACTTTTGTAATTGAGTTTGTTCTAACTAGGCTCATAGTGAATTGCTTGACATAGGTTCATGTAGACTATGTATAAAGTGCTTTTTCCATACTCTTGTGTGAAGTACAAGAATAAGTATGACTCTCATATGACAGATATTCAAATTAGAGATTTTGAAGACTTTATTTGTAAAGTTCAGAAAATATTCATAAGGACACAAATATAATTACTCATTCATGGAGCTTCTTTCTGTTCAAGAACCAGTTACTGGGCAATCTGGTAAAAAACATAGGATTTTTGGCAACTAAACTTATGCCCTCTGAGTCACATTACAATCTTCATATCTACCTTTTTATTAATATCTTCCTCTGACAAGGAAGCAGTAGTTTAACTTCACTTCAAAGTTATTTAGAAAAGAAAATTGCAAAGTTTATATCAAGTAAGATGTTTTCAATATTTTTCGAGTTATGCTATGTAGGCAATGACAATCTTTCCCCCAAGAAACCAGATTCACATTCTTTGCAGCCTAAGTTTTGACAAACTAGTAAAATATCACAACCTATCTAAGCTCATAGACATCCATTTTCCAGTCAAGATAATTAGGGCTGTCAAATATGCTGCTGCCAAGAGACTCAAGTCTACAGGATTATTTCTGTGTGTGTTTCAGTCTTTTGTCTTAAGCTGTCAATATACAGAACTCATCAATGTCAGTGTCAGAATCTAGAACCAATATTTGTGGCAAGACAAACACCTGTAATTTAATATGTTTGTGTTATAGACTGTCAACCTTTTCACAGTTTTGCAATTTTGAGATTGCTTTTAAGGTAACACTGAAAATGAAAAGACAATCTGAATATATATCACACTCAAAGGAAAATGTTTATTACATCCCTTGTAATTATCTTTCACAAATTTCAGTTATATGCAGTGTCTATTAAAGTAATTCACTGGAAAAAAACAAAATGCAAAAATCTGTCTTGAATGAAGTCTTTTGACATAGCAACAAAACTAAGGACTGAACAATTCAGAAGAAAAAGTTATTCGGATAAAATAATGTGTAAACAAGTGACAGAACCTTGTTGTTAAGTCATGGAAATTTGAGAAAGAATTCTATAGAGGATTATCATCTTTGGTCAACCTAGCATACATATTTGCTACATCTGAGTATACCAGAAGGATTTTGTGAAATCTGTCATAAAACACTACTCTGTAAAAAAAGCTATGATTTTATCTGCCTATACTGAAATTTGGAATAATCAGCTGGAATAATGATGGGAGAAGTTCCATGTATACCTCTAGGTACTGGAAGGACTTCCTAAAGCCTTGCTTTTTTATGCCATGAATTGCCTTTACTTTTCTGTAATTTTTATTTGATATTTGGTCAAAAATAAAACCATGGGAAAATATGTATAGATATTTAGAACAAATCAGATCCTTCGCTAACTAGTCTCATTCAGTAAAGAAACTACGCAATAAAACATTGTGCTCTCTTTTTATCTCTTCCATTGGAATATCATATTTGTGTGCTTTCTCTTTTTCCTAGTTACATGTGAGGAAAACAACATAAGACAGAAACAAAACTAAAATATGCATTTATTATCTCAGACAACCTTGTTCAGAGAAGCTGAAGAATGCAGCATTGAGTGACCTTGCCTGTACTTTCTTATAGATTAGCACATCCAGAATTAAACAAGAGTATTTAATTGCTCAGAGGAATCTATGCTCAGAAATAGAGACTATAGGTGTGTCTGATCCATTAATTTCTTTCGCTTACATAGACATTGATACTCTCAGTTAGAGCTGCAGCTCCTTCTCAGCTCCATGCAGAGGAAATGGCCCAAATGTGCAAGTGAAATGGATTGCCAATGTGTTTCAATTTGCAGCAGTGAGTGCCTGCTGGCAAAGAGAGCACTAGGAATGTTAAAAGGCAGAGCATAGGAACGCTCATTACGGGAGGGGGGACGAGAAGATATAAACTGGTCACGCATTCCTAGCAGCGTCTATAAAAAATACTCTGTTAAATGGATAAACAGACTATATCTTTGGAAAGCATGGACAGAAATTTTGTTCATTGTCTATTTTAAATATTTACAAATTTATGAAAAAAAAAATTATTCTCCTTTCTAATTCCCTGCTGCTGAAGATAAGCATTCACATAAGTCTGCACTCAGAATGCCTCAAACGTTGTTTTTCTTAAGGCAAGGTGTTGAATTAAATAGATTTTTAGGTCAAAAGTGAAGGATTTTCTAGTGATTAAGGAACTTAATCTAATATTTAGCAAAACTGGATTTGACTTCCAACTCTACTGTAAACTGCTTATATTACACAGGCACCTAAGGATAATTTTTCAAAGTCAATTGAGCATGTAAAGACATATACATTAGTAGGATTTTATAAATGTCTGATAGATTTGTACCACCAGTTTACTTACTGTTTTTGATAGCAAGCTATCTAAAGATCCGAGCCCTAACCATCTCCTTCCCTGCTGTGGTCTCAGTTCAGCTGCCTGTGAGGGTGTAAAATGAAACATAGATGCTTCAGAAAGAGGTAGGAGGAGAAATGCATTCAGAATTTAAAAGTGGTCAATATGCAGTACTGGGAGCTGTATACATTACCTAGCATAACTGATTTTAGCCATAAACCCCCTCAAAAGGTTACATGCAGAACTTGCAGTTTCTGTCTGAAACCATAAAATGTCACCAGAAGGAAGCCTGAGCAACATAATACCAAAATGATTCCAACATGCTTGGGGGACTTTACCTCTGCCTTTTCTTCCAGGAGTTTCTGATACTTTTATTTAGCACATGGCTAATTAAATGAATTTTTTTAAGTGAAGAAAATAAGTCTCTAGTGAAGAAGAGTGGGAAGTATTTGTACCAGCCCCCTAAGTACTGTGAGGGAATCTGTAAGTATCTACAGAGGCGACACCACCTGCTGTGCTCCCTCCTTTTTTACCTATACCATCTCTTTTTTTACTACAGCTGCTGCAAGTACTCGGCCTTTTCCTCATCCCATTAAACCAAACCAAACCAAATCCAAAATAGCAAGAGAACATTGTACTTAGCATTAAGTATGGTCATATTTTATCCCTGGTCTTTTTTTCCTCATAGTGTTTCTGGTGCCTCTGATAGTGGAAATTGTAGAAGAAGGGAAGTATTTCCAGTAGTCAGGTTGAGACATACTGAAAAATATAAGAAGACAATAGGGAAGATATTTGGGTATATGCACATGTATATAAAAAAGTACTTACTATGAACTATGTATCCAAAATCCCTGTACAACGTTTGCTCATGTGAGACCCCAACTTTTCTGGAGTTAAAAAAAAAGAATTCAAAATTAAATTGATTCTGAATATTTACTGTTTCTTAAATCCATTTAATATAATATGCAATATATCTCACATTATATCATAGAAAATATGGTGCATCTAATTTTCCCTCAGTAATGACAAAATAACAAAGTATCAATCACTAACTGAATGAAAAAAGATAACAGTGGATAAGAATTATATGATCTTTACACAGATAGGAGACACACAATGCTTTCCATTTTTAAGCAAAATTCCCCACTGGCTTTGGAGACAAAAGTTCCTAGACATAAACACCACAATAAACTTGTGGGAGATCCATCAAAAACCTCCACTTTAAAAAAAGCTGGTATCTCTTCTATAATTGTGTTGTGCTTAACTGAAGTTTGAAATTATTATAAAATATTATACATACAATATATTACATTATATAAATTATATAAATAAATATATTTAATTTTTCTGCTACTTATGCAAAAAAAAAATTAAAAATCAACAAAACCAAAACAACCCAATAAAAATAAGATAGAAGAAAATATGCTCCCCTACTCTGATGAACCACAACCTACATTGGCAAGGTCACATGGCAAAGCTATATGGATATTTTTTCATTTATTTTATAAATGGAAATATCTTCTACTGTGACAGGTGCAAAGTATAAGATTTAAATAATTGATAACACTTCTTCTCTAAATGTTCTTCAAGATACTATCCTGTGTCAAGAGGTTATATTCATGTCCAACCTTTAATATGCTAAATTATGTCACTATGGCCTTTTTTCAGTTTTGCATACCTCCCTAGAGTGCGATGTTTCTCATGAATAACTTGTTCAGAATTTCTATAGTATACATGCACGTGTATTTTAAAATACAATTACACATAGAGTAACTTCTTAAGCATGTTCTGAACCAAGTTCAGTAATACTGTGGCACAGTTCATGAATGCTTGATTCTTTTCACAGACGCATTTCAGTCATGCAGACAGAGGTATCTGGTGCAATACAAACTCCCAGAGTCTCCGTGGGAAATGCTTGGCCCCCAGAATGGCATGGGTTATCAAATTGTGTATGTACCATAAAGTGCCTGCAAATTCTTTGAGGATGTCTCAGATGCCCTCAGTATGTCAAATAATACTGAAAATTTGGTTGGCACAATTAAATTGAGCCCAGAGTATCTGTTCCCAGTGAAAGCACTGTAGGATCTTGTAGACATTTTACCTTTGACAGCACATCCACATCTGCATACAAATTTAAGTAGGGCACTTTACTGACTTACCCATGTCTTGTTCTGTATTCATCTCACTTTATATAATCCATATAAAAGTTACAGGCCTGTTACTCTTTTACTGCCAAGGCTTTGTAGTGTCTCTATTGTTAATGGAAAAAGGCACATCTTCACTAATGTGGACATATTTATTTAGGCTGAATAAATTACATTGTGAAGGTACCTACAACTCCTAACAAATAACAAATGCTCTGAACATTCAAAAGCTAGCTCACAACTACATTTTAGGTAAATAAAGCTCAATGATATTAATTGAACCACTGATGCAAGAAACAACAGCTTTCAGAAATAACAGAAATAAACATGGGAAGGGATGTGAAGGACCAGAATAATATTTCATTTTTTAACTTGCTAAATCTTCCTAAAGGTAAATCTTGTAAATCTTCCTAAAGGTCTGAGTTTTGGACACCTGCTTACATGTACATATTTCCAACTTTGCATTAAAAAAATAAAATAGTCTTCTGCTCTGAAAAATTTTTATTTTCAGTGCAGAGGAGTTTTGCTGAATCACAAAATCATTGAAGTTGAGAGGAAACTGTGGAAGTTGTCTAGTCCAACCCCTCTCCTGAAAGCATATTTTGCCAAGGTAAGTTGCCCCCGGCCGTGTCAAGTTAGGGACTGAGTATCTAGTGGAATGAAGATTCCGAGCTCTCTGATCAACATGCTCCAGCACTTAGTAACCCTCATAGTAAAAATATTATTTTCTCACATTTAAATGGTATCTCCTGCTTCTGTTTGTTTTCATGTCCTCTTGTTTCTTAAGTGAACACTACCGAGAAGATCTGACTCTGTTTTCTTTACTCTGACCCTTGGGTACTTAAGCACAGTGATAAGCGATAATAAACCCTCTCAGTTTCTCCTCACATCACATGTGCTCCAATACCCAAATCGTGTTCCTGACCCTTTGCTGGACCTGCTCTGCTATACCTGGATCCCCCTTGTACTGAGGAAACAAGGCCTGCACCCAGCAGTTCACATGTGTCATCAACAGTGCAGCGTTGAGAGAGAGGAGAGGAGAGGAGAGGAGAGGAGAGGAGAGGAGAGGAGAGGAGAGGAGAGGAGAGGAGAGGAGAGGAGAGGAGAGGAGAGGAGAGGAGAGGAGAGGAGAGGAGAGGAGAGGAGAGGAGAGGAGAGGAGAGGAGAGGAGAGGAGAGGAGAGGAGAGGAGAGGAGAGGAGAGGAGAGGAGAGGAGAGGAGAGGAGAGGAGAGGAGAGGAGAGGAGAGGAGAGGAGAGGAGAGGAGAGGAGAGGAGAGGAGAGGAGAGGAGAGGAGAGGAGAGGAGAGGAGAGGAGAGGAGAGGAGAGGAGAGGAGAGGAGAGGAGAGGAGAGGAGAGGAGAGGAGAGGAGAGGAGAGGAGAGGAGAGGAGAGGAGAGGAGAGGAGAGGAGAGGAGAGGAGAGGAGAGGAGAGGAGAGGAGAGGAGAGGAGAGGAGAGGAGAGGAGAGGAGAGGAGAGGAGAGGAGAGGAGAGGAGAGGAGAGGAGAGGAGAGGAGAGGAGAGGAGAGGAGATCATCTTTAGAAGAGAAAGATGATCTTCCTTGACCTGCTGATGGTGTCTTTGCTGGTGCAGCCCAGAATACTATTGGTCACCTTTGGTGCAAAGTGATCTACTTGTAGCAGTGGAGGAATTCACTTGCAATATATTGCTTTGCATCTGGAGTTAAATATGAGTCATGGAGTTTTGGTTTTGATTTTTTTTTCTATTTTACTGAAGTAGGTTTTATTGTAAAACTAAATAAATCATTTGCTTGAAAAAAATTTTGAAATTGTCAATTAGGATAAATTATCCATTATATTAACAGTTAATTTATTAAAGAATATCTATTAGTAATGCTTTGCAGAAAACAATGCAATTAAAAAAGACAATATAAACAATTCATTATATCTTAGATTTAACCCAGGATGTAAATTAGTAGTTCAGGCAATTTACCTCACTTGCACACATTATTGGTTCATTAGCATCAATATCCTGTCTTTGGCAATGTTACTGAATGCTGATTCACAGAACCACTTCAGCCAACAACATTCCTAATTTATCTAAGCAGCTGTGCTATGCTTTTCGTGAACAGAAAACCACTTTATGCTATATATAGAGATGAATAATGTCTTTCTGTACAATGTTTGATCCTCATCTTTTAGAGCGTGTCATCACAAATTCCAATAGTTCATACAATTAGTCAAAAATATCATGCAGTAAGTTGCAGCCCCAAATCCATATTTTCAGAGATATATATTTAAATGTGTCAAGCAGATTAAAAAAAAAGAATAGGAAGCAATGTTAAATGATAATAAATAGCTTTTATTGTGAAAGATTCTGGGAATATTCTTTATTTTACTTGGTTTAGAAGGATTAGGGGGGAATGGAGTGTCTTAACTAGTTAGAACAGGAGGCTTTTAATATCACTGTCCCAGATGACACAAAAATCAAAGTCTTTAAGTTTAGATTATGCAAATGTTTCTACCTTTTTTAACAAGGAAAGACAAAAGTCAAAAACCATTTCATAATATGCACTTATTACTTGATATGAATGAAATAAAGAACCATTAGCATTTTTAACAGATAGTTGTAATTCAGCCACTAGTACAGGAAGCAATACAATAGCAGAGAAGAATTCTACTATCTGTAATAAGTAAAAAAAAGCAAACAAAACAAATTAAAAATCCCCACAGAACAGAGGACTAAAACAAACTTCAGTATTTTTTTTCTTAAGGCTTTTATCTCAAGAAATTGTATTTCTTAAATGCTGAATGATCTTTTCCCACTGAAACTGAGAAAAGTCAAAATCTCCATGTGGAAAAGTAAATTTGATTTCTGTCACAGTTATGGTTCATTTCCAACACAGAGACTACAAGTGCCTAGAATAAAAGGTCATGTGATGATTCTCTTACAATTTAACTGTTAACATTATCGGTAGTGGTATGAAGCTTACATTGTAAAACAGTATTTTAGATTTTTATTACATCAGCTGATTTTCCATGCAAAGTCTTGTCTGCTGCTTATGACTATCTGTCTTTTATAATTTATTCACAATAAAGTGTAAAAGTATGCTTGCACTTACAATATTTTAAACTAAAAATTCCAGAAATTGGTCATGAAATTTCACAATCCTTTGTGAAATTCCTATTTCTGAAGTAACTGAGAAAGCACATTTCAGGTACATATAGTAAGCTTGCAATGATTGCCAAGGAGACAATGTCTGAACTAAAATTATTGAATTCAGACATCTTAGATGACATTTGGCTTTTTCAAACTTTAATCCTTTCCATTTAATTCATTTTCTATAACATTAGGGAGGTAATTACATATAGTTACGGGAATATCTCAGTTTGCACTTCAACTACCCATTTACAGCACTCTTTCTTCTACGGTGTTGGCCTTTCAATAGTGAAAAAAATAATAATTCAACTGCTAATTGAATGTAAATTTCTAGATCATTCAGTGTTTGGTAGGCTTTTTAATGGCTTGAATGGACTGCCCATTTGCAATAAGGTTTAATTTCCTCACTTTTGAATTTTTTAGGTACTATGATTTGCTCTTTCATTAAAATTAAGGGAAAATTATACATCCCAGAAAAAGGAAAAAAGAAATCTCATGGAACTTTACACTCTTGGGATTGAACAAGGAAGAAGTAGGACGGGTAGGCTGGATATCTCTTAAGAAACTAGACACAGGTCATAATGTATAGATATGGAACTACTAGTAACTAAAACAATTCAACTTTTGACTTCTATGGAATTATGAAGTTTATGAAAGAAATTTACAGATTAAAATACTGTAGAAGAAAAATAACTATTTAAAAGAATAGTATGTAGCAAGGTTTGAGATAAAAGTTAAATCAGAAATATAATCAAAAGAAGAAAAAAATTAAAACAAAATTATAGAAAAAATATAAATATAATTCAAAATCGATTGATTTAAAGGATGTTATGTATTTTGGTTGTTTATTTTTTCAATTATTATTGTTGAACTTACAGGACTAATTTATTAACACTAATGAATTTAGATTTGCAACATTCCAGTAAAACAGTGTCTAAGACCTTTACAGTGTCAGTCTCACAGAACATAAACAGTGCTACATTTTCAAATCTTTCCTTTTTACTGGAAAAAACCATGTATCTCATCTCATATGTGTTCATATGTTCTTTCATACTTTATATGTATAAAGTTCTATGAAAGAATCAAACTGTATGAAAAACAATGATGGCTTCTTCAACTGTGAACATGTAAAAAACGTGTTGGGTTTTTTTTTTCCTAAGTATTTTTCTATTTCTCCTATAATAATTTAATTTAAAAATGAAGCAACAGTTTTGTATTTATATTCTATTAATTGAATCCAGTTTGCAGTTTGACTCTTGACTAATGCATGATTGCTGTATGCCTTTGGAACATTCTTGATTTGATTCATCCTCAGCCTGTCCTACAGGAAGAAAAAGACTCTCCATTTTTTACCTTGCAAAAGGAAAGTCAAAAGACAGAGTAGATACTGAATGAGACAAAAAATAATCTCTGTGTTTATTAAAAGAAATCCAAATTTCTTATAAATTTATTAAATAAGAACAAGTTATTTTTCCAATCACTAATAAATTTCAATACCATACATAATATCATTAACTCTCCTAAATAATTGCTTACTAACTAAGTTAGTTTGTCTTGTAAATACTTGTTGTTAGATTTATCTTAAAGATCTTTTAAAATTAAAAATAATATGTTTTAAAATACAGTTCTGCACAGTTGTTTGCTTTTGTCCCACCGTG
This sequence comes from Ammospiza caudacuta, assembly GCF_027887145.1. Classification (NCBI taxonomy): domain Eukaryota; kingdom Metazoa; phylum Chordata; class Aves; order Passeriformes; family Passerellidae; genus Ammospiza; species Ammospiza caudacuta. The sequence goes on from NC_080594.1 coordinate 74,430,696, forward strand.
CCTGAATGTAGGTATTTATGCTAGGTTTGAAAGCAATTGTCTGAGGCACTGACTCAGCACACACCTGAGATTAAGCTAACTAAACAAGACAGGAGAAGCTGCTAGACACAAAAGGAGAGATTACTGGAGGTCATAAATAAAAGAGTGAGAAGTTTACAAGAGTTACAGATAGCACTCTGAGGTACTGAGTGGGTGGCTAAGGGGGAGGTTTGAGAGAAGCAGCCAAACATCCCAGGCAGCTGAAAGGCAGGCAGTGCCTCAGTAACTCCATCTGTGACACTGCATAAGGAAGGGAGGGTCTAGGTACCAGCACGAGATAAACCAAAGTTGGACACAGACATAGCAAAGTTGGAATTAATGGAATGCTTATCTGGGAATAGAAAAGGCCAAAGAAAGAGAGATATTAATAGAATGCAAGGTCAAGAAACAGGAAAATGAATGGTAAGATACTGTTGTGATTTGAGCCCAGCCAGTAACCAAGTACCAAACAGCTGCTTGCTCACTCTCCCACCAGTGGGGTGGAGGAGGGAATAGCATAATTAAGGGTAAAGAACTCACGTGTTGGGATACAGACAATTTAACAGGGAGTGCAAAAGCTGTACACACAAGCAAAGCAGCAGGGCCCCGTCACGCACAACGGTTTCTGGGAAGACAAATACCATCGCTCCAAGAACCCACCTTATCTTCCTTCTTCTTCCCAGTTTATATGCTGAGCAGGATGTCATATATTCTACACCATATGACATCTTGCTCAGCATGTAAACTGGGAAGAAGAAAGAAACTAAGGTGGATTCACACCTGTCCCAGTTGTGTCTCCTCCCAATCTCCCACGCATCCCCAACTTCATCGCCAGCATGGCAACATGACAAGCAGAAAAGGTCTTGGCTCTGTTTAAGCCCTGCTCAGCAATAAAAAAACCCACCCATCTATATATTATCAACCCTGTGTCCAGCAGAAATCCAAAACACAGCACCATACTGTGAAGAAAATTAACTCTTACCCCAGCCAAAATCAACATAATGTAAATCAGATGACTGGTGCTACTTGGGGATCCCTGACAACCATTCCTGTCTTACACCTGATCACTACAATCTAAATCAGAATAATAACCCAAACTTGAGGCTCTGACCATACCATATGTTTCAAATCATCTTCCAGGGCCAGAGTGATCCACTGTGCTTTCTCTAGCTAGCAGGACCAGACAAACTGAACATCCTGATAGTAGTGTCTCTGTGTTAGATTTGGGGCAGATGCCATCTGTATCCCAGATGCCCACCCCTTCTGGATATCTGACATGAAATGTGCTGGGAAGTAAAACAAACATTGAGATGTTTATACATAACATTGTGACAAGAACAGTCTGTGCGACTAGGATAGCTTTAATATTTTAATATCCCAAAGGAAATGGTAGTTACAAATCCTATTTCAAATATTCACAGCAAGTTCAAGTACTGCTTTATTATTATCCCCATATTATCTTGTTGAATTATTATCTCTGGGTTCATGCTATAAAATATGCATAATATATAGCAATACTAACTGATATTAAATTGCCCCATGTGTAAACCATGAGACTCATTCCCTCCGAAAAGAAAAATAGTGAAGGGTAGCTTCTTAGCATGAGGAAATAGCTGAAGAGCCCTTTTAAAAATAAAGATCAGAAAAGTATATCAGTATAACTAATAGTATGGTGTGCTTTTATTTTTTATTTTTGTTTTGTGAAAAAATAGATGATATCTGACTGAAGGTCTAAAGGAAATTCTGTGCCATAGCTTCTTTCCCAGGTAAGATTGTTTTTTATTTCAGTATATTGACCCACAGAGGCTTATGCTACAAATATTGCACTTGAAAATCCCCTTAATTTCCAAGAAAAATTGACATCCTAAACAGCAATTCAGCTTTTGTTAGAATTGGTTTTGGGGTTTTGTGTTTTCTTTATCTATTTTAGCGTTGTTGTAAGTTAGATTTTTTCCTGGATTTGTTTTCTGTTTGTTTTTAGTTTGTTTGTTTGGGGTTTTTTGTGCATTTTTGTTCGTTTGTTGTTTTGTTTTCTTTTGTTTTCTTTTGTTTGTTTGTTTGTTTGCTTCTTTTTCCCTAACTTTCATCTGAAGGATTAGGAAATAGTATCATATGAACCTTACTTTTTCGACCCTAACTACTGCTCAAGAATTGCCATACCACCAGAACAAAAGACTTCCATTACAATACCTGTTGCACTGGTACAAGAACCATCAAAGTGAAGATTAAATTTAAAAGTACATATTTATTCTGACAACTTTCTGAACTGTGGACAGGAACTATTTTTTTTGTTTTTTGGAGGGTAGAGTGTTACAGTGAATGTGAACTATTGTTTACTGCATATTGCCATGTACCATCTCAAAAGGAGAGGGAAATATAGAGGTGATGTCAGATCTTCTCCCTTTACATTAGACAGAAGGAAAAAACTGTCTGTCTTCATGAGACTGTGCTGTCTCTTCTGAAAGAATATCAAAATGTGTGTGCTCAGAAACTCAACAGCTGGAGACGCTCTGAAACTGCATGTCAGCAGTCAAATTCTCCCTCATGTGCCTTCTGGGGTATTTTGCCCTGCATGAGCACTTTACAAAGGTTTTTATCTTAAAGCACAGTAGTTCTTGTTCCACGTGTGTGCAGTTTGGCTATTGCCAGCAGCTATTATGGTGTTCTGAACATCCCAAGTAAGAAATATTGATTGCAATGATTATAGGAGAAACTGTTCAAAAAAACAAATTTAACATTTTGAAAATTAAATATAGAGGTTTTCACCCAGGCAGTGCAGCTCACCACTCTTAGGGTAACATTTTAGTATAAATGTCAAACTCTTGAGCTCTGTATATGTGTGGAAGCTAGAGATAGGAGAAAAGCTAACTGATAAAAAGAACATGGGGATGAGAAATGGATTTTGGTGGGGTGGTGGTAGAGAAATTTGGTATTGAATCAATTATTCTGTTCCAAATTACATCACAGTGCAAAGAGATCCATCAAATGATGGGGATGTTTTGATAGCACATTTATCTGAACCTTCAGTTTCAAGCCCCTTTGCAAAGAACAGATGGAAATATAGTCTAAAAGCAGGTAAGTATATATTTTTTGGATTTTAAAACGTGACCTTAAAAAAATAGATATATTTAATTGATTTAAGTATGCTAAAAACAAACTAAATTTCTGATGAACAACTACATTTATATAGAAATTACAGATGTCCCTATTTTTTAACTTGCAAATGAGAAAAAGAAATATAGATATACTTTGTCCTGGCTAATGAGTTGGACAATGACCATAAGATTTAATTAAATTACTAGAAAGAACAATAAGGAAGATATTTTCCATCTTGAAAGTAAAAGTTATTCTTTTGCAAAGCTTAGGAACATAAAGACTGAGAGATGACATCATCACAGTTATGAGTACAATCAGAGACTAACTACTAACCAGAGAAAAAATAACATTGCATAAAACAAACAGCTGGAATAATTTTCCCATCAATCTTTCTGTTGAATTGGAAAGATCTGAGTTTGTTCCATGGACCGTCAGACTGTCTGGGGCACAGAGTTTGTGATGAGTGGCTGAGGGAGCTGGGGGTGTTTAGCCTGGAGAAAAGGAGGCTCAGAGAGACCCTATCCCTCTCCATTAACTACCAGGAAGGAGGCTGTCGTGAGGTGGGACTCCATCTCTTCGCTCAGGTAAAAAGTGACAGGACAAGAGGAAATGGTCTCAGCTTGCCCCCAAGAGTGTTTAGATGGCATATCTAAACTGAAAGGGTGGTCAGGTGATCAGGCATTGGAACAATTTGCTCAGGGAAGTGGTGGTATCACAATCTCTGGAAGTTTTAAAAACCCCGTGGATGAAGTGCTTAGGGACACAGTTTAGTGGTGAACCTGGCAGTAGTAAATTAATGGTTGGACTTGATGACCTTAGAGGTCTTTTCCAGCTTTTGTGTAGCTATGATTCTATGGCCATTACATTGGACAGGGTGTTAAAGAGCCCAATTTCAGATTACACCAAGTGAAGTTTTTGTTGGGGTTTTTTATAGATGAGCTCTACTTTACCATTTTATGTCAAGATATCTGTGAGATAATTACCTGCATATTAGAAAGCTAATGCAGCGTAGACTTCATGTATTAAACATGACACCCAAATAAACATCATAAATTTATAACAAAAGAATCAATGGGTAAGGAGATATTTCTCATTTGGAGATGTTTTCTTTCCATTAGCAATCAGAGTATTTGCTTTATTTTCCCTTTATTATCAGCATGGGCTGAAAATACTGCCTTTTCTGATTTTAGTCTTTTATGAGGGATTGATTTATAAAATGAAAAAATATACATATTTTGGGTAAATACTTCCTTTTATTTTTTGACAAATATTTCCTTTTATTTATTAAAAATATATAATTAAATACATGGAAAGAAACCCCTTTCACTAATAGTAAAAAAAGTAAATTTGTTAAAATAAAAAAAATCCTAAAATAAACTGGGTTTAATTTCTTTTTACAAAATATATTTGTCCATTATTTTACTGAATTATTTTCATTACAATAGTTTGATGATTTTAACATGTAAAATTTCTTAGGTTATACTTTTTCATTAGACATTCTGCATTGAGCAAGTTGTCAGAATGTAGCTGGCTTAGTCCCCTGAAGATTGTACTTGACAAACAGAAAATTCCTTTTTACAAGACATTTATTGACTAGATCAGATTCAAATTAGCTGATTTCAAACTTCTTGTTAGAGGTTCCACCGTTGACCCTCAGCCTCAGATATTCTATTCTGTGGTTATGGATTTTATTTCTGCGTTGGGTTGGTTGTTGAAGTGAGGGGGAGACGACCATCTTTTAATGCATCGAACTCCGATTTATTGATCGATCAGTCACTTTAAATAACAGTGTTAATTAACTTCATGCATATTCCAAAATCCAGGTTTACGATAGGCTAACAGAGAAAACTCTAACCACTCCTTTTGTTTTACAATACCGACAATTGTTCACACAAAACAAAACCAGTGTTCCCACTGTGATATGAACGGTTCCCAAAACTTCCATATCTGTTCCCAGGGTGCCATCTTTTCCCAGAGGGTGTTACACTTGTTATGGGAAGACTGTCTGAGAACCTTATTGTTTATAGAGTGATGCCTGAGAGACTCTAATTGTTTATAGTAATCAGGCTGGGAACTGCTTTTGGAACTGCTTCGCAACTACCTTTTACTTTTCTCTCAATTGCATGGCTTCATGGCCTTTTGCTTTAAGCCATGCTTGAACTAAACTCCTGACAGTTGGTCAGGATTTTCTTCTTAGTGGCTCATATGGGGCTGTGGTTTAAACTTGTCACCAAAACAAAGTTTTAGCTATTGCTGAGCAATGCTTATCAAGGCCTTTACTGTTTCCCAATCTGTTCTAGCAGTGAGTAGACTTGGGGTGAGAAAAGATTGGGAGAGGACACAGATGGGGCAGCTGATCTCAACTGACCAAAAGGATATTCCATACCATATGGCACCATACTCAGCAATAAAAGCTGCAATGAGGGAATTTCCATTGTTCAGGGTTTGAGTGGATATCATTGTGCTTGTGGGAATTGGTGAGTGATTGCATTAGCATCACTCGGGATTTTTGCTAGGGGCTGGTGTGCTTGCCTATTTCCCTCCCTTAATCTATTAAACTTCTCAGTTTTGCTCCTCCAGTTCTCTCTTCCATCCCACTGGAGCAGAGTGAGTGAGCCATTGGGTCAGGGATTATCTGCCAGTTGTGGTCAGGTCACCACAGTCACAAAACAATAACTGTCCTATGGAAATGTCCAAGCAGCTGTTTGGGAAAATTGCCAGAGCTTGCTCCTCTTAGGTAATTTTAATAAGGCTCAGTGAGAGTCTGCATCTGTGCTTTTTGGAAAAACACCACCCCTGTCTCAACGTTGGTACCACAGACCAAATCCTGATGAAATCCAAAGTGAATGAGACCCCTGTCATTGATCAGCACTGTGAGAGAGTACTTACTTGTTTGTCTGCTTCTGTCAGAAACAAAGTCAAATAAGGAAAAAGTGTCTTGGAATATTTCAGAATAGACAGATCATTTTCTCTTTTAATTGATTATGTCTTAGCTGTTTTGATCCTTCTGCCATTAAAGTCATAGTACCAAAAATCTGATAATGTTTGAAAATCTTGAATTTTTTATTCAGTCTTTTTAATTAAGTACAGCATTCATTACTGGAGACCATGTCATTGCAGAAAATGCCACAATAAATTCTGTACTCTTCTAATTACAAAAAATGTCAACTCACATGTGACAAATAAAAAAATATCTAGAAATCTTTGTAACTCATGAGCTCTAGTGTTATGCTTTCCACGTTTCATTTGCAGTACTATAGTTAGAAAAATTATTCTGATTTCTGTTAACCATCAGATTAGAAAAACAGTTCCAGAACTGTTCAGTTAAACCAATGCATTTACTTTCTTCTACTAGGACTTGGAATGTAAACCTAAGAATATGTCCCCTTTGTGTCATACCTTTTTTTAAACTTGATTATAGCCTGTGGTAGATTTATCTTTCTCTTAGTTTTCCTTAGCTCGTGCACTTTTTTCTTTTTTTCCCCATAATATTTTTCCTTTCATTATCTGTGTAAATAATAGGCTAAAAACAAAAAAATGGTCCTGGAAGACAGAAAACCAACAGAATAATCATTTTTAAATTTAAAGTGTTATATAATTGGTTATATATATGTATATACACATACACACATATATACACAAATATATAAAGCTTTCAAAAATACACCTCTCATATTAAAAAGAAATCACGTTTTCAAATGTAAGATATTGATTTTACAATTATGACCAAGAAATTAGGAAAGTGTATATATATGTTTTTGTGTCTCCATTGGCTTTCTCTAAAGGTGGAAATATACACAATAGCTAAAAAAGCACTTTAATTAAAAGAGAAAAAGAGAAACAATAAAATCTTCTTTCTCTTTTTTCCTAATTAATAACACCATTTAAGATTTACAAAAAACCTGTCAGGATGAAAGCATCCCACAGAAGTCAGTCAGAATCTATAATATGTTACTAAAAAACAAGGGATAAAAAAAATCTGGTAAACTAATAGACAAAGACTTTGAATCCTGCATTATCATTAAAAAATAATCTTCTGGGACTGATTAGTGTGTCATTACAAGAGAATTTGAACTATTTATTCAAACAGAAAATACAGTCAACTATCGGACAAAATTACCTTCAATACCAGAAGATTATTTCCATTCTGTACATGTATATTCATTCTTGAAGTGTAGTTTGTAAATTACTCTTCTAAATTTATATTCTAACTGCAGAATTTAGTAGGATAAGTCTACTCCAGAACAAATTCATAGCCTTCTCAGAATGGCATCACAAATTCAATTTAGACTAGTGACAGTCTGTCTGTACTACACTTGAGTATTGTGAGAAGTTTTCTCTATGAGAAGAAACTAAAGAAATAAATTTGGCTTGCAAATTTCAGTCCATGTTCTAATTGAAAATTTGAAATTGAAATAGGTTCTGTTCCTTATTTAAGCACAGCAAATTTTCTATTAATAGGAGTGCTTCTAGACTAAATGATCTTTCCTTTCATCAACTCTACTGGCTGTTCTGCCTTTCTCTCACCAAATTAGCTCATTACAGCATACAGGATTTGGTACAAGCAAATTCAACTATATATATCTGTCTTTGAAACATAAATTTTCTGTATTTTTTCTAAAGGAAATGATTTAACAAAACTTCTAAAATGATTGTAAAACATCTTGGTGGCATACATAAATTCATAACAGAAAACAATCCAACTGAGAATTTTTTAATTCATTCAATATATTTTAGTATATACCTAAAGAAGCAGTGACTAATATAAACTGAAGGGAAAGAAAGGGGACAAACTATTTAACAGGAAGATTTATTTTATTTTATTATATTATTAATTTCATTTAATTTCATTTCATGTTTTTTTATTTTCTGTCAACCTTATGAAGTCCATTATTCAATACACTCTGAAGCACCAGTGCCAGGCTAAATAGAGTAAATGTTTAGTTTAAGATTATAGTTTTTCAAACATGGATTGATAAAAAAAAAATCTCATATATATATGTTTATAAATTGCCAGTGCTCAAATTCATCACTTCAGTGAAGATATGGGGTCTAGCCCTGTCTGGAAGAGTAAAGGACTTCTTTCTCGATGTCTGTATGAGTAATGTCATCACAAAAACAGTCCCCTGCTCTCCCCATGATGGTGTCTAGCCTAGGAAAGCAGTAAAGCACAAAAGCCTTCAATCTCTGGTCCCTTCCTTGTCACACAGCAGATAAAGCTCTGCCCTTTATGACATAAATCAATAATCCAACTGCAATTGTTAGTCTTGTTAGTAATCCTTCCATTATACAGAGAGCATCTAACCAGAGACACTGGAAACATGCACAGTCCTGGTCACCCAGACTGATATTTACTCATTCTCTTTCCATGATTTTATTAAATTGTCATCTGTCTCAGAAAGCCTGTGACTCTCTTATGAGAATTTCAGCCTCTCATGTTAGCACTGCTGTCAGTTTGCTTTTACAGCAGTAATGTTAAGGCTGGATTTCTAAGGCAGGTTTTAGGTGCCAAGGGAAAGGCAAGCAGTGCTGGAAAGCACCATGATCTGAGTGAAAATGTCCTTGCTTGCTTCTCCATGATGAACCCTGGCAAGCAGTCTGTGACTGCCTATGATGGATAGACCACAACTGGAAGAAACTGCAGCAGGTTGCACACCAAGAAGGTGCACAAGGCTGGAGGGAGCTAGTGAGTGGGAAAAAATGCTCCAACTGTAAGGAGGAGCTACGTGGTTGCAACAACACCACAGAGCCTTCTACTGTAAGTTTAGGAAGGTTTCAAGTTCAAGAACCTCATAACTGATATATGGGTTTCAAGTTCAAGAACCCCATAACTGATATATGGGTTTCAAGTTCAAGAACCCCATAACTGATATCGAGACTGTGCTGAATATTTTGCAAGCGCCTAATCTTCCAGGGACCTGCACAGTGCCATCCAACACCATGGCAGGGATTACATGGTCATGATGTAGAATTTTTTCTGCAATGGCTGGACCTCAACTACAGAATTCTTCAGTCCTGCTGGAAGATGAAATCCTTGATCAAGTTTGAAGCTCTTGGTCAGGCTGTACGAAAACAATGAAACTTTATGGCTAAATCTAGGATAAACTTGTGTGGGCTTGACCAGAATTCCATTTTCTAGAACATTCTTCATGTTGGTTCTTCACTGACTGGTCACTTCTTACCAGCTGTCCTCCTACATCTCCTGCTCTCACAAGAAGCTCTTAATGGTCATCTCTCTGCAGTGACCTATTGTTTTAAAAGTTTGTCCTGTGCAGTTCATTAACTTCTGTATGAGAACAAAATATTCCAAAATCCCCCTACAACTTACTTTTTCTTTCTGAAATTTTACTCACTTTGCGCAGTGAAGGGTTTATCAATAACCTAAGAAGAATGTACCATATCAAAACTGTTCTGGAGAGTTCTTCCTTGGGAAAGATCCCACCAAAAAGTCATTAAGTAGTGTCTGCCATGGGTTTTGGGATACTACTTTATTTAACAAAACACACCATTAACATTTAAACAAATATTTGGTGCCTGGCTTTTTTCAGCATTATCCACTGCATAAAACTTGGTCATGATTTCTGATTTGTAATTAACTTTTCATTTACATTGATCATGCAGTTAATCTCGGTTAGTTTTAAGCCTTTTATGATTGAAAAATGCTTAGAGCTACTCAAGCAAGAAAGTGTTTTGTCCACTCTTATCACAGTACGAAAAAGACACAGCAGTTAATTTCATGTTATTGAATTATTGCACTGTGTTTTCTAATAAAAGAGTAGAAAAAACATTAGAGTGCATCAAACTGGCCGGTGAGAGCTCAAAATAAGGGTGAGTAGGAGCAGAGCACCAGAGTTGAGTAATTTTACAAATTATTAGACTCTTTATGAATTGATTTTAGGAAGAAACTCATCAGTATTGATGTCATGGATAACAAAAGACAGAAAAGGGATTTGGGAAAGGAAAAGATGAATCTAGGAGGGTAGAGATTTGAATATCCTTGCAAGGAACCATTGGAAAATCTGTCAAGCCATTTTGCCTACTTGACAACATTGGACAACTACTACTAACTACTACTAACTTGCCAGGAGAGAGGGCAAGCCCCAATGTGTTTTATTTCCACAGAAAAAATGGAAGAGGACATTTCTACCTGGGTCATTGGTCATTAAATTTTCTGTATCCCTCCAAAAATTACAGAGAGACATCCCATTTTGAAGTAGTCAGAGCCTGGAATAGATAACAATTTTACATCTCTAATTACACTATGTCTTTTTAAAAGGACTGTACACACCAGAACTTATGTGTGTTACTCTATATGAGATTTATACTGAAGAGACCTTACAAGAATTATCAGTATTCAGCTTTATTGCACAAGAGTTTTTCACCAAAAATGGAGTTTCAGTTTGGCACGTTAAAATCTTCATAAACTTCTAAATTTTTTTCATGCATTTACACATCAAGTTATTCTACGCTTCTTTTTAATAATCCAATCTGTTGAGGTATTTACTCAAGTTCCATATTAAAGTGCAATCAGATGTTAAGATGAGATTAATTACAATTTTATGTTTAATGAGTCAATCACAATTGCATTTGTGTAACTGCAGTCTAAAATATCTCAATTGCATTTTGACAGATATTCATGGAACCAGATGAAAAAAAAATTAGACAGAAAATAGTATGTAGCTTATCCACTGAACTCTGAAAGTTAAATATAAAAAATTCTTGTTATTTTTATTTTTTTTTTAGATTTTCTTTTTGTTCAGTCCTTGGTATAAAAAATCATCAATGTTTCTTTTTTCTGAAGATTATATGAAGATGCTCAATACTTTATCTTATCTTGATTTTCTCTCTATTGATAGGATAGTCTATATGGATTGCAAAAAAAATTAACAGCAAATTTTCCTCTAAATGCAGATTAGGGTAATTGAAAGTATACATATTTGGATCAAATTTGGTACTGAAAATGGATAAATATATAAAGAAGAAATACAGAAATCGTCTCATCAAATGATCTTCCAATAGCTTTGAATCCTGAACTTCCCACTTTCTAAGAATTTTGAAAAAAAATCTGCTTATGATCTGTAAATAAATTAGTTATTACATTTCAGATTGAGTGAAATGCTTTGTAGAATCCAAAATATTCTCAGATAATTTTCATCTTCTCTCAGGAAAATACATTTAAAACAGTTCCAAGACTTTTACTAATGACTTTTCCTTCAAGCATAAAATAAAAGAAATACATTATCTGCACATTTTTAATAAAATATTCTTAGGTAGGTAGATAGCTATATATCATATCAGGGCATACCAATAACTAACCATTCAGGCTCAGAAGGTCTATCCATGACAGGTGTTTGTGCCTAACTTCCCTAACCAGAACATGGTAACAACTACATGCTTCAGACAGTAAAGCAGAAATTGTAGCAAAGAATATTGGCTCTGGCCTGTAGAGAAATACCAAGGAGGCAAAACTGCCTTAAGTCTCATATTCCTAAATTATTTAAGCCTCTCACATTAAGAGTTCTCATTAATCAAAATCTACTTGTATTGCCTTTGTCTGAGGTAATTTTCTTCACAGTATCTGTGTTCTGGCTTGACCTTGGCAATGCATTGATTTTTAAGTCCAATACCTCATTATGGTAGGGAGTCAGAAGACAGAATTTAGTGCTAAAATACATATAAGGTGTATTTGATATCCATAACTTTTTTAATGTCTTCTATAATTTCAACAACCAGAAAAAAAAAAAAAAAAAAGGAAATGAAACATAATATCTTTCTTTTTCCAAAACCTAGACTGCTTGGGTACTGTGATAAAAGGTCTTTTTAAATTTCTATAAAATCCTTTTGAATTGTATTATTTGCATGTAAGCAATAGTGAGAAATGGGGTAATATCATAAAACTTTATTTTTTTTTAGGCTTGAATCCATCTGGGATAATGACTGCCAAAGCACATTTCTAATCATCCTACTCTGACTATAATATTTTGGCTATTTTCCAAATGGCAAGCATAAACAAAAAAGAAAAAAAAATAGTGGAAAATACCTAAAATTATAGTAAAGAGGAGCTTTTCTTAATAGTACACTTAAAACTTTTGCTCCAGAAGGTGGAGTAGAAGATGAAGGAAGGCTTCAGACTGAAGTGGACACCCTAAGTAAAAATGACTTTATCAACACCTGACTGCATACCTGTATGAACTTTAATATTCCTCTTAAATCAGCTGAAATTAAATTATTCTAGTCAGTAGTTTTTTGGTTGGATTAAAATATGAAATTTCATTAGAGAAAAAATAGTCATAAGCAAAACCAGTCTGGGAACAGCTCTGTAAGATTCATTAGTGTTAAAAGAGATGCTAGGTAGTTCATATAGCTTCAGGGAGTTCCACAGTATCTAACCAACATGGAAAATATATTTGGCTGCACACCTAAATCTGTAAGATGCATTCATTACCTTTATGGGGAAAGTCATATATTTAACACCTTATTTAACAAGCTTTGGACAAGATTCTTTAAAATAAATACTGAAGCTGCACCTGTAACATCCTTTTTTGTTACTTTACTTGGGGGTATTTGCTCAGTGAAAATAGATTCTGCTAAGTATTTTTGCAGCCCAGTAAATTCAATCTTGCATAGGAAACTGCTGTAGAGCAAGATTTCCCATGCAAAAGGTGTCACATTTTCTTTCTGTCCCATATCCCTCTGAACCATCATGACATCATAAAGATAAATCTTGTGGAAGTCTGATAAGTATGGAGAGTTAGATTGTGATTGTTAAACATATTTGTTCCAGGAAATTTTCCATGCATCCCAAACAGAAGCAGAGGAGCCCATCTATGAACTCACAGGACAGCAGACTTGCTACGCCCACACTGGCCTTTAATCCTGGCTGTCAACCATATAATGCCTCTCTAAACCTAAGAAATAAGTAAGTTTTCTTGAGTAAGGATCTGTATTTTCTCATTTAAAAGTATCTAGGATAGTGGGGGATTATATTAGAGCATATGAGAGTGATAACTTTCATTCTACAAAACTGAGGTTACCACCTGCAAGACTGAAGTGCTTTTATAAAAGATTGTTTGAAAATGCTAACGTGCCTGGGACAGGCAAAGAATCACATTTGGTACAGCCTCATTTATAATATCTCTCAGAAGTGATCCCTACAGTGAAAAGCCCCTGAGGCACATTTGGCCATTATCTTGGAGAGATGATTTTTGGAGCAGCACAAGGCAGAGGCAGGCAGTGAGCCGTAAGCAAGTCGTAAGGAAGGAGTTCATCACTCAAATATGCTTGCCCATCCTTTTTTTATTTAGCAGAGTAAACAACTACTCTGCATTTTTAAACATCTTGTGCATAAAAGTGTTCAAAAAACATTGCATAAGATATACTTAAATTCTGATATTTTTCTCATTTTGGTAGAGGAAACAAAACAAAAGGCATCCAGTGGAAAAATGAAAATAAAACATCTTTTTTTTTTTTTTTTTGAGAGCCACTGAGTAACTTCTTTTTGCATTTGGTGACATATTACAGCACAGAAGGTTGTACACCTTATCCTGGAATAGTTTTCTGCTCTGTATTCTGCATACGCTGTTCTGACAGCTCTATTTTCATTCCTTCAAAGTAAACATCTCTGAATTTATAAAACAAACTAATAAAATTAGTATGTTAATTACAATTTCAAACCTCAATAAAATTGTAAGAAAAACAATTTAAAACAATTAGAATTACAAGTTAAACATTTGGGAACACCAAAATGAAACAGATATACAAATGAAACTTTTAGACCTAACTGGTAGTGAAATATTATTTGAGATCTTAATTTCTACAATTTTAATTATGTATCTCTTAAACCAGGAGCCCAGTGAAGAAAAGACTGCTTCAATTCCACAAGCCCATATTAAACAAAGAAGGCTGAGCATGAATTCCCAATGGACATGTCTAGAGAAGAGCGTATAAAACACAGACCTACAAAAATGCACTGCTGATCACACCAATCTCAGACAGACACACAGATAGTTCACAGGAACACAGCACAAACAAACTCTTTCTTCTCCCCTGTGTGACTCATGAGGATAATGGCCAGTTAGGGGAAAATATTTATATAAAGATTGCAACATGGATCCCTTTAGCTCAGACACTTGGTCTGCCCAGTGGTTGCTCCTTCTTCCCAGTCTCCGCAGCCTCTGGAAGGTGCACTGTGCCCCTGTGCTGCAGTCCCACTAGAGTTTCTGACACAGGCTCCCGTGTACCCACGCGCTAACACACAAACAGACACAAACATGGGCGCTTTGGATCCCTCCAGAACCAGGATCTTGCACACGGTCCATCCATTGCTGGTTCTGAGTCTTGTTCTTCCACAGTTGCCTCAGGTACAGATGGACGGACACACAGACACACAAGTTCTTCTCGTTGACCTTTGTCCCAGGGCAGTGTTTGTCTGTCCAATTAAGTTATTTGGCTTCCCTTGCCTGCCAAGTACCACTACACTCTTCTGTGTGTAAGGAGATGATCTTTTTATTGCATAACCATTTTTGTTAAATCACTTTACTTTAGCCACAAACCTTTCTTGGTTTTTATACTAACAATACTAGTTATAAATGACATATCTGAGTTGTGATGCAATTAAAATAACAACAAATCATTTTTGCTAGGAGAAAGAGTCTAAAATATTGGATTAGTTTAAACTTTACTGATACTTAAATAAATAATGCCATGCCATATTTTAAATTAAAGAAGACAATGATTTATGCAACATTAAACAGAGAGTCTTCAAGTGCAATTATTGTAAAAAAACTTAATATGACTTTTAGGGAATTACAGGTTAATAGGGAAGTTAAAAAAATACTTTAGAACTTGTATAAGTTATCAGAAATCAGTTCTTGCAAAAATTGTATTAGGGAAGCTCGGTATATTTGAACTCTTTGTTACACCATATGTCTAGACAAGACCATCAAAACAGAGATAATGCATAAGAAGACTGTATGCTGGGAAGCTAAAAAAAATACTGTTCTTTGAAATAGATTCCTCTGTAAAACAGAAGAAAATTATTTAAATAAATATACAGATGATTCACTATGGAATACCATGAAAAATTTCAGAGAACAGCAACCTAGTTAAGCCTCTTCTGTGCTGACTCATGGGGTATTCTACAGCTTTTGTTCCTGTGAAAAAGAAAAGAACAACCTACAGCTCTCAAATGTACACACATAAAATGCAAGCAAATAGAAGTAGTCACTAAAGGAGGAAGGAATACACAGTACACTACTGCAAATGAAATGTGTGACAACAGAACAGATGTTTATGCATAGAGTATCTAGAAGACAACAGAGGTGGCATAATTTATGGTAACAAGTGCATTTGCATAATTCTGTGTCTTCCTGAAATGAAGCAATATCACAGGACTGATGTGAAACACGTGTCATTACAGTTTTACTGTAAAGTGCTGAGAGAAGGAAGAGAAGGCAGACTCTGGAAGTCTTAAAAGAGCAAATGGAATATCTTTAAGATGCTTTTCATGAAAGGAGAAGTCAGCCTGACGTTAAGAAATTTTGCTCTTCTTGCTTTATCAAGGCAGCAAGTCCCACAGTACAAAATTTCAACTCATTTAGTTGGAATGAATGAGGAATCTGCAATTTCTTCAGGTCTAAAAAATATTTTTTGGGTCTCACATTTCCCCAGCCTATGAGAATACAAACTTCTATCTAAGTAGCTGCTGGTTCACAGTAACTTCTTTAGAAAACTCAGTCGTTGCAAGTGTAGGTGGGTGTCCTCTTTTGTTTCCCATGAGAAGAGATTGAGATAGCAAGCAACTTTAACATTTGAAAGTCTTTGGTCACAGACCTTCCTCCAAATGAGAGTGACCAACTCTGATTTGTCTCTTTGTCCATTGCCCTATTACCTCTCTCTCTCCCTCCATTCTACTAAGTAATTTCACATGCATTAAAATGAGGTACAGCATCTTCAATATCTTGCAGAATACCAAGAATGTTAAAAAGGAAGTGATGATGGTTGCAAAGAATATCTGGAAGGCAACTGGAGTTAAGTCACCAAGGCTCACTGGTCACAAACTCTCTGGGGCATGAATTATATGACACTGGACTTGAATGGGTAATGAAGAAAAATCTTAATACCAAGATTTTTTTTTAAACAATGGCTGCTTCAGTAGAAAAATTAAGAAATCTGGCATAAACTCAGGGCATTTTCATAAGCCTGCTTCTCTGAACATCGGGAAAATTATCCCACAGTTTGTTTCACTGGCTAATGTTATCACTGACACCATGAAAAGAGCCAGTGTATGCCACTGCATTCCTGCATAAGACAGGCATTGAACAGCATCCACAGCACCAAGCCCACTAAAGATGCAGCTCCTGAGCAGCTATGTAAGAAAAGAAGCACCTGCCAAGGGTATCAAGGTAGAAAAGACCAGATCAGACTTTTAAAACATAATATCTATTTCATCACTGCATTTATATTACTAATTAAGAATTATACCTTACTGTATGTGAGGTGTTGTTGTTCTTACTTTACTTACTATTATTTAAAGGTAGTTTTAAAAGCTGCCTGTTAATTAGGCTCTCCACCTTGTGGGCACAGAGTTCCGTATGGTCCTGTTCTCTTTTCCCTCTTTGCAGCTTTTGTGACAAAAGCAGAGACAGTTGTTTGCTTCTTAACTGAATTTTTCTTGGAGCACTCTGCTTTAGTTCCACCTTGGTATTGTCTGAAAAGAAATGCTTCTGAGGTTTCAGAGTATTTTTAATTGGCTGCAGAAAGTGAACCCTCTAAATTTTTCTGCATGACCAGTAGACATCCCTGAGAGAAGACAGGGCTTTTAGTGTGGGGGACTGATCCAGCTTGATGGGTGCTAATAAACATAAAACATCTGAACGATCTTGCAAATAAATGTACCAGATATACAGTGATGCATATCCAAGGTGATAGTCTAATTTATGTGATATACTCTGTAGTGTTTGGGTGTAAGTTATACTGAGCAGTAAATTCAGCATCTTGAAATGTAATGCTGATTTTTTTTCTTTTGTTTGCTTTCCTACAAATTCTGCAATGATGTTGCTTCTAACTCCATTTTTCCTGCTACCTTCACAATGGTTGTGATTTCTTTTTCCAGCTATTGTTCATTGGGAAGTCCAGGTGCAAGTCTTTTGGTCAGTGTTGTATTGATATTGCAGGAGCTTTAACAATATGTTTCCATCTTGGTCAAAAATTCTACAAAAGTAAGGCAAGCCAGGTACATCAAAAAAACAAAAAATGCTGAAGTGGCATAGGTAATTAAAACTTAATTACAAGGCTTTACATGAGTACAAATTACTCCACCTTGTATTTAATGGAATATATTGCCTTGGGTTTTCTTTCAAGACACATTAAGATTTCACCATGACTTTCCATATCACCAAGATCAATATGCCAGTTTAGACATGGCTCAGCAAAATCCTGCATGGCTACTCAAAAATAAACCCTCAATTTAATCAGGTTATCTTGATTGTAGGCAGCCTTTTTCCCCCCCCCCCTTTTGTAATTAGACACCAAATCCAGTAAAATGCAACATAAAATCTTAAACTACTTTTTTACCTTTCCAATATCAGTAACTATAAGATTTTGCCAGCCACAGGAACTACCTCAGGTCGTTACACACCTGTGTTACATATGCTATAAATATTTCTTCAGTTCTGTAAATGTAAACTAGATAAATACTTATAAATTCTCATTACAGATTCTGATTTATAAATATTATAACTGTTCTGCCATATAAACCAATGTAACCATATAAAATTTTATTGCGTTTTTTCATTTAGTACTTAGATATTAAATCTATCTCTTTCATCTGGTGTGAAACCTTAAGCACCAGGAATGGACTCCAGGTTCTTCTTGCTTATCCAGATGAGTAATTACATTTTGATCTTGAGAGTACTTGATATCTTAAAATTTGGAGTAAGACTGCAGGGTACAGACTGAAATTAGGAAGAATATTATTCTTCTGCTTTATGATTCTGGTTCTTCAGCAAAGACTATAAAAAAACTTCTAGGCAAGTAAAACACAAAAAAGTTAAGGTTTATGATTCTATAAAACTATTTTAGGTTTTTTTGTTTCCTGTTAGGGCTTTAAATCTGCCAGACTAATAAAAATTTTCAAATTCTGCAATTGTAGGTGAATATATACCTACACAAAACATATATATGTATACACTTAATAGTATAAGAATATCTGTACTTTTATCAGCTCTTGCTGTGGATAAGGACCTTGAGAATTGAAAAGAAAACAATAACAAAACAGATGGAGCAGTCAAAAAAAAAAAAGGGAAAAACGTATTTTTATGCGAAATCAGGGATGCAGAAAGGAAAATAGAATTTTGCATATTCAGTGAGTGAAAAAACCCAACCAACCAACCAAAACAATGTGTTCTTTTACTCTATCCTCTCTGTAGCAGGTTCTTTTAAGTACGTATTACACTGGGAAGTTTCCTTTCTCACCTTTACATCATCTAATCCTCATGTCTTTCTACATGTAATGTTCTCATCTTCCCTCTCCCTAAATAAAAAATATGTATGATAGAATCAATTTCTTAGGAAATATAGTTATTGACAAATCTATTTTTATTCCACACAAGAAGAAAAAGAAGCTTGAATGTCTCCCACAGAAAGCTTTTTAGGAATCTCACAGCTTATTTTCCTTTATAGGCAAAATACTTTGAACATATCAGTTCTCAAGTGTCAGAATATTGCAAAATGTGAAGAATGGAGGAAAAAAGCTTCTTTGTGCTTCTGCTTTCTAGACTTATCTAATATGCCAGTATTTGGTTTTGTGCTGTTAAAAAATACAAGACACAGGAAGATTTTTGAGATATAGACTGAGTGTTGAGTAGCGATCACTGTGATTCTCTAGTCAGGTGAAGGTTTTTTAATGAAGTTTAAATAAAGTTCTTTCAGGACAATAACTCATGTCTTCGTACAGACACAGGCATTTCAAATGGAGTCTGGTTCTGTAACATAGTTAGGTTTATTTATGCATGAGCTCAAACTTCCAGCAATTTTCAGTTGTTTTGCATTGGTTTATCAGTTTTGAGATTCAATCTCATTCTCCAACATGCTAATCACAAAAGTTGTATCAGGATTCACAGGATGGAAATTATGGCATTACAGTCAAAAAGAGTTACTCAGCATCAGAGGAAGTAGACTAGAACTCCTGATTTTCCTAGTGCAGTGTTTCATAGATTTTTTTCTTATTAACTACCTTGATGTATTTTAAGAAATAATGTATACTAACAGATTTTGCCAATGAAACTGCCTTTGCAGGAAAACCTCTACAGATTTGCTAATTAACAGACTAATGTAGCTGATAACTATGACTACATCAGTTTCTGAAAAATCTTTTTGTACAAGTTCCCTTAAAGGATGTCAGTATCAAGCACACGTGACTATATTTTTTGCAGCAGATGTCTTTTCATATATTTTCATTTCCTCAGACATTTGGGAGATGAAATAATGTACAGGTTTTCCTGTATGGACATCCTCAGGTAACATCTCACTTTAAGATATGAAACAGAAAAGATAAATTTATAATAGTAGCAATTATACTTGCAAGTCTAGAAAGCCTTCAAGTATTTTGCATTACATGTTCTTCATGCAGCAATTCCTGTTAGCATAATTTATGCTTGTTTTGACACAAGAAAGAAGGAAAACCAAAAAGAAGAAAATGTGCAGATAAGAAGCAGAAGCTTTCTAGGCAAACTTTACATGTTGATCTGATATATACTGGATTTGCTGTAATTTGAGGAATGATCTTAGGTGTTAGTTTGCATTTTTGCTCTAGGGGGATTTTGATTAGCTATTGTAAGATATTAACTAACTTTTATGTTACTGATTCATCTAGAAGATTTTAATTTAAAATATGTACTTAGGACATGAACTAAGACAAAAATAAATTAACCTGATTATTTCACTTCCACTGGAATCATCCATGGGTCAAGGTCACGGAGTAAGATACTAAAATTAATTTTGTAGGTGATAAAAATAATAAATAGATCCATTCAAATCACCACCATTAATTGTAATTTGCCTACAGTCCTTGACCAAATTTCATTCCACTTTTGGAGACACAGTGATGTCATTCACAGTTTACTAATCTTGACAAGATCTTCGGGTGTGAAAATCTAAAACATCTTTTTTAATAATTTTTGAAAGGCTCTGCCTCTTCCTCTCCATTCAGCACAGGAAGAGAGCAGATATTGTCAAGCAGTTTGGTACCTGGCTGGGAGCAGCAGTGCTGTCCTTCCAAAATTCCTTCTCTAGTCAGTGAAGGGATGGCACTACCTGGAAGGATGGAGCCTCTAAGTTCTCAGGGTGTCTCATAGAGTACTGTGAACCAGAGTGGGGAGCACAGTGTCTGTGATTTACCTCCATAGGTAGCTCAGCCCCACACGGCTCACTGTCCCACAGTGGGCCTGGTGTCTCTTCTGTCTCTTTTACTGTCCTAGTCAGTGAGGATACTGGAGGAAAAAGGGATGCAAAAGAAGTTGGGAGGGGACACAGACAGAAGGCCTGATCTGGCCAAAGGAATATTCCATACCATATGGCATCATGCTCAGATTATAAACTATGGGCAAGGCTGGCCAGGGGATGTTGCTTAGGAACTGTCTGAGCATGAGTCAGCTGGCAGTGAGCAATTGCATTGTACATCACTGTGAGGGAAACATTCCTGTCTGACCATACAGGAGTCATTGTGGCAATCACACTGGCATCACCTCAGCTAGGACCAAAGACCCTCCACAAGGAGCTGTGAAGCTGTCTCGTACCAGCTCAACCCCAGGTTTCACAGAGCAGAATCTCAGACACCTGGATCATTAATATAATTTAACTGCCATTCAGAAAGACAATAACATCTCGAGCTGCTGCCTTTGAGGAGAGACCCTAAACAAAGGACATCCTGAGGCTTTAGACCCTCATGGTCTGTATGTGGTAAAGCCTGGGGTCTTCCAGCTGAGTGCTCAGTTCCTGCTGTGTCTGCCTCGCAGTGTTCATCTCCACAAGTCCTCATGCCAGAGTGTTGGCGCTGGCTCACGGCCTCGTCTCAGGCTCCAGGCACCCAGAGCTGCTCAACCTGCAGCTCACACAGCCGCTGCACACTGAGCCAAATGTGTTTCTCAACATTCAGTAGTTTTTATATTATAGCTCTATTATTATTACTATGTTTTTTTCCTTGTATATCCCATTAAACTGTCTTTATTTAAACCCGTGAATTTTACATTTTTGTCTAATTCTCTCTCCCATCTGACAAGGGGAGGCGGGTCAACAAACATCTCAGTGGTGTTTAGGTGTCTGATGGATTAAATCACAATAACAGATCAATTTTTAGCTTTATCTCTAGACACTATAAACCCATGTATTATTCAGAAGGAATTTAACACTATAATCGTTAAGAAGGACAATGCTCAACATCATCTAAGAAAGCATTGCCTGCTTGTAGTGCTGAAAGAAAATTACCATGGCTGCACTATATCAAAATCTTATTTGAAAATTGTTGTTGCAGTTCTTGATTTATTTTCATGTTTATCAATACATGGAACATTGCTTTCTCTTCATAGAATCACAGAAGCATTTAGATTGGAAAAGACTCATCATCAAACACAACTGCTAACCCAACACTTCCGAGTGCATCAATAAACCGTGTCCCAAAACACTGCAGCTACACATGGTTTAAACAACTCCAGGGATAGTGAGTCTTCCACTTCCCTGGACAGGCTGGTCAAGGCTTCACCATGCTTTGTGAAGAATATTTTTCCGGACATCCAATCTAAACCTCCCCTGGTGCAATGTGAGACCATTTCCTCTAATCCTGTCAGTTGTTACCTTGGAGAAGAGGCTGATGTCCACCTCGCTGCTAGCTCCTTTCAGGCAGCTGTAGGAGTGATTAGGTGTCCCCTGAGCTTCCTTTTCACCAGGCTAAACATCCCCAGCTCCCTCAGCTGCTCCTTACCAGACTTGTGCTCCAGAGCCTCCACCAGTTCTGTTGCCTTTCTCTGGACTTGCTCCAGCACCTCCATGTATCTGTTGTTGTGAGGGGCACAAATACAATATTCAATATTCAGGACAGCCTCGCTAGAACCAAGAAAAAAGGGACAGAAACTTTCTTAGTCCTGCTGGCCTTTTCTGTGCTCCTATGCGGTATTTCTAGCTCAACATCTCTTTTGGCAGACAGGCTTTGCGTTCTGTCACACTATGGATTAAAAAAAATATCTTTTTATTTCTCTCCTTTTAGATTTTGACTACTTAGCATAATTAAATTCTTTAATACTTCAGATTTTACTTTTAAAATATGTTCTTTTTTAGCCTAAGATTCCTTATGTCTAATGTCATGATTACAACCTACAAGTTTTTAAATTGGATTGTCAGAACATGCTAATTTCAGAGTTATTTTAGAGTCTCTTCCAGATGGAAATCTGTCTTCTCCCACGTGACTTCTGCCAACCTGAGCTAACTATGCTGTAATGTTATTTTAATGAAGAGAGAGACTTTTAATTGAGCACCTGGGTCCCCAAATGTGTCTGATTTTCACAAAATGGGTAATATCTTGACTGGTTTTGAAGATGTATTTGTGTAAAAGAGGCTTTAAAGAATGTGCAGACTGAGTAATCTGCTTAGCTTTTTTATGAAACAAATTCTTCTAATGATATTGAATTTTTTGTTGTTCCATCTTATTTAGAAAAGTTAATCCAAACTCAAACAATTTTCTTCTCTGTATCCTATTCTACCCCAATCATGTTTACAGAATGTTTTAGGGTCTTAAAAATCCCCAAAACTCAAAACTGTACCAAGAGAAATTTTGTTCAAGATAGAGAAATTGATATAATGTCAGGGGTTTACTGTAGTCTGGTAGATGATGCAAAGTATTGTACTTGCAAATCTTAAAGTGGTGGTGCATAGATGTAGCTAAATCATCTTATGTCTATGAACATTAGGGCTTCTTACATATGACATCTATAGTGTATATATGTGTGACTTTCATCCTGCAAGACTATAAGTTGCTTTTCTCAATGAAGTAGCATTGCTGTACGTTTGATTTATAAACAAGATTAACTTCTCATAGTGAGGTAACAGCATTATTAGACCAATTTGATTCAACAAAGAGTTGAGTTTTCCATGGATAATTTTTTTGTCTATTTATGAAACAGGAAAACCTCCTTTCAAAACTAAACTCATGTGCTGCCACTAGTAATTTATGTTTAGCTTGGTTATTTGATGTGTAAGATTTGTGGTTCACCCTCCACCAGCAACTAAGTACCACACTTCTGCTCACCCAGCCCCCTCCCTTCCCCTGTGGGATGGAATGACAACGAGGAAAAAAGGTAAAAACATGTGGTTTGAGATATGAACAGCTTAATAACTGAAATAAAATGTAATAATCATTAAAACAATAATAATAATCATAATCATGAAGGGGAGAGAGAGAGAGAGGAATAAAACAAGGAACATTAAGTCATACACAATAAATTGCTTACCAAGCACTCAGCCAGTCCCTGAGCAGCAATTAGTGGCGCCCAGCCAAATCCCTCCAGTTTAAGGACTGGACATGATGCCTTACAGGACGCAATATCCTTTTGGTCAGTTTGAATCAGATGTCCTGGCTGTGCTTCCTCCTGGCTTCTCGTGCACCTGCTCACTTGAAGAGCATGGGAACATGTGAAGTCCTTGACTTAGAGTAGCACTACTTAACAATAGCTAAAATATTGTTCTGCTATCAACATTCTTACAATAAATCCAAAATGCAGGACTGTACCAGCAACCCAGAATGAAACTAATTATCCCAGTCAAAGCCAGGACAGAAAGCATAGATGACAAAAAAGGGTAGGGAAAAGGGAAGGCACTACACATCATAAAGATAAATCATACATGTAGAAAAAAACTTGGGTGGACATCCTGGAAGTGAAAGTCAAACAGGGTTTCACTGCAAAAAGAGAATGAAAATAATTTATCATGAACAAACAAATTTGTGGAATAGCCATCATGTAAATAACTCACCCGAGAGATGCTACTGGTTTTATAGATTAAAATATTTGCTGTGTTAATTGCAAATGAAGTGATATGAGTAATCTGAAACTTCAGAGATTCTTACAAACTCTGGGTAATATGCTTTATTTCTGAGTTTGTACGTTCCCCAAGGAAAATGCTTTAATTAAAACACTGGAAGCCTCCAAGCTCCATCAATTTTAAAGGCAC
Source organism: Ammospiza caudacuta (assembly GCF_027887145.1). Taxonomy (NCBI): domain Eukaryota; kingdom Metazoa; phylum Chordata; class Aves; order Passeriformes; family Passerellidae; genus Ammospiza; species Ammospiza caudacuta. The sequence goes on from NC_080594.1 coordinate 74,455,026, forward strand.
AAAGCTGTAATATCTTACACATTCACACAAAGATATAAAAAGTGTGAAATCCTCATGTGGAGAATATGAACAGGTGCAAATCCACTTCAAATGTAACAATTAAATGATAGGCATCTATTTAACTACAGGTGATATGCAATACAAGATAACACATTATAATAACCACTTTCAATGCTAATGGTTTGTCATTGGTTTGTACACATTATAAGAAAAAAAAACTTCTAGGTTGTTACTAAGAAACTGCTTAGGCAAAATTCTAAGAGGTGACTTCGGCAAATTTTAATGAGCTTTAAAAACAGAAACTTCAAGTAATCTGCAAGAAAGATTAATTTAATGAAACATAACTTTTTCTTACTTTAAAACAAATTTTTTATTGCAAGACCACTAATATCAGAAGATCACAACTCTTTAGAGAAAAATTGTAACACTTTATATACTAGAATTTTTAATGAATGATTTAGTCAGATTTTATTTCATCAAAATGCAACTAAATATATATCTGTATATGTATAGAAAAATAATTATTACTTTGTCATAATAAAAGTCTCATGAAAAATAAGAAGCATTCTTCAAAAATTCTATCTTTTTTTAACTTCTGGTCTTGTCAAGGGATACTTAACACAGGATAGACGTGAAGAATTTTATGTCATCATATGAGTAATTTTCCATCACGTTAGATAAACCTCTTAGACCAAAGACTCACTATAAAATAAATGTGAATTTATCCTGAGGACCCTGAGTCCTAATATAGTAGCCTAACTCTGACCTTTCACACTGATTTGCGAGAGTCTTGAGATTCTTATTTTGCTGCAAAGATGATTAAATGAGTCACCTTTGAATTAACATGTTAAGTTATATGATACAAGCTCATATGGACACCCACAGAGGAGTTCAGAGAGACAATGCCAGGAGTGGGCGCCAAATAAAGTTCTGCCAGGGCTCAGATTCATCGCTGTGGGAGCCCCAGACAGACCACTCCGTGAGCCTCTAAGGGTGAGAGCAGAGTGGGGTTTGCCTGTGGGAACCAGGAGAGGCTCATGTGGGTGCCCAGAGGGTCTGCCTGGTACCCACATACCTGGCATGGGGGTGTGCACTGTGTACCTGGTGTATAAATTTTAATGATGCGCCTCTGCAGGGCAAGGAGAGGGACTCAGTGATGCTTGTGGGCACCTCCCAGCTCAGCATACTCTGTGCTTCTGTGGTATATGTGCTCTGTGTGCTTGTGCCAGTCTTCCTGCTGGTTGATCCTGGTTAAACCTGGAGCTATGGCAGCCTCACCTTGACCAGAGTGCGCTTTCCTCTAGCAATATCTCTATTTTCCTCTAAAAACATCCATCTGATAAATCAATAAGATAACTTCTAACATCCAGGCAATACCTTATGTGTGATGTATCATTGCAAAACTTCCTTTTAATAGTTTCTGTGTATCTGAGGAATGACAAATTTGTTTAGACAAATGACAGAATTTAAGATTGCTTTACTATAATTGAAAATAACAATTTACTGAGAAGACAATCAAAAGTAAGTTATGAACAGATAAATAAATTACAGTCTGATATGAAGAATTTTATACAATTCCTACTCACTAGTTTTCTTCCTCTTGGACTTGTACTCCATGACTTTTTTTTTTGAGTTTTAGGTTCAAATGCATTTCTTACTTCAAAGCAAGATTCAATCAGTCCAGCAGTGTTGCTTAAGCTTTCATGTCCACACCAAGTGAAACTGCAACCAGCTATTTGATAAAATTCCATAATAGACCCATTTTGTTTCTCAAAAGGTTTCTGTGCATTTGGAAGTCTGCTGAAGGGTTTCAAGCCTGTGAAAAAATCACAAGCCTCAGAAAATGAGCCAAGTTATACTTTTCCTAGCTAACAGCACCAAGTGCTAAAACATGGTTAATGACTAAACTATTGAAAAATAATCCAAACCAAAAGAATATGAAGAGGTTGGCACTGCAAATGAATCAATGAGTGAATTTTTTTTTTCCTTTCTGTAGGAGCTGTTTGCTACCTGATTGTACAAGCAACTTTTGAAACTGATATTACTTTCTTCCACCAGACTAAGTTTGTTTTGATGGAAAAATCTGATTTCTACCTTTTCTTAACACTTCATCATCCCACCAATGCATACTTGTTCCAGTATTCTTAAGTGCAAAATTGCTTTTCGGCCAATATAATTTTTTTTTATATTGCCTTTTTAGAAGGATTATTTCTGAGTGTGCCAAGTTCAGTTATTACAATATAATGCCAGTAATGATTTTTCCATATTATTTGTTTTATGCCAAAAAATGTCAGATTTCTGTTGCCTTTGCTGTGGGTTTTTTCCATTTATTTGGTTCCCTTTTTAATTCTGTGTGACATTCTATAATGCAGAAATACTAAAATATCTACCTTCTCTTAGCTCTCATTTTCTTTAGGAATACACAACAATATATGCATATTCATACTTGAAGGAAATGCTTCTGGAAATGTTTGCCAATAATGTTTTCAAAGGATCAGACATAAAGACCATAAATGTATTGTCAGAGCAGCTTCACAGCGTAACTCACTGTGTCTCTGACAGTCCATTTCTATGCATTTCCTGAGTAGCAAATTATGACTGTCCTTGAAGAGATTTCTGACAATGCAGTTTTTTGTGAAAATAAGAAATGGTTAGGAAGAATAGAAAATAGTAAAGACCAAATTAATTTTCATCCATGACCTCAAAAGTAGTTAAATTAATTAATTTACTGAATTAATTTAATTAATTAATTTACTGAAGCATCACGGGTATTCTCAGAATTTTGCCACATAAACATGGAACTTACTGGCTTAAAGTGGAAAAAAAAAGCTGATCTGAAATCAGGGCATTGAAAGCTGGCAGAAGTGTCATAAAAGCCCAATATCTGTTCTAATTAACACCCTGGAAGAGTTATTTAGATGTTGCGTAGCTTTTAAAAATCTACCCATGTAGCATTTGACATCTCTTGGACAATTTTGCAGAAATCTATTAATAAAATAGGTTTTGACAGATCAAATAAAGAATTTGATACTTCATATAATGCTCATATCAAAAACTCCATAAACACTTGATCCTCACTAATTCAAATGGATTTATCAAGTAAGGCCTAAAGTCTGAACTATCTCATGTTGTTGAGGTTCGTATTTCTCTGATCTGCAGCCTGCAATATCATCCACAGTCCCTCCTGTCTTAGCTCTAGCATAGCTTTAGCCCCTTCTTGCTGTAGTTTCTTAGAGAAATACTTTGAGCGTTGCCATTGTTGAGACCAAAATTGTGGTTGGTATAGTAAAATAGTAACATAAAATGTTAATATTGAGGATTTCAAAATACTCTTTAGACTTACATCTGAAAACTCCTTTATATTTAATTATGTCACGCTGATTAAGAGAATAAAGTTATAATCAAGGTAATTGTCTTCTACTACTTTTGGTCTTGAATACTTTTATTTTAAACCCAAACCAGGGCTTAAGTAAACCCATGGTTTAAAGCTGGTCTAGTGCTTGGAACTTGTCTTTATTTTTTTTCCTTTATTATCAGGTAAGCTATTTTTTCTTTATTGCTTTTTCATTTGTGCTTTTGTCTGTTTCATATCTCACTGTCATTAACAAATCCTTTTACTACATTTATTTCTTCATTACAGCACTTTTTTTTTTTTTTAATACAACACTCCATAATATGCTAAACACATTGATGGATAGTGTTCTTTATCTCTGATTAGTTTATATTATGCAATCACAGCAGTTATTGAAGCTGAAGTGCAAATGAATGGTGATATTCTGTAAAAACCAAATAAATAATAAACAGAAGGTCAAAACTTTAGTTGAGGACACATATGCAACTTACATTTTTTCAGAACAGTGAGAGTAAAATTCCTTTCCAAAATTCTTTATATACTTTCTAGCAATTGGAAAGAGATCCATTAATTAATTTTGGCATAAAGATTAAAAGAAAAAAAAGGACAAAGCTTAGCTTGTTGTATCTCAATAGATATCCTTATCTTTTGAAAATCATGCAACATTGTAATTTTTCAGTACTATTTTTAGTCACTGCAGAAAAAAATATTTGAATCTTAATATGTAAAAGAATCTTCCCATATTGTTACTTGTATGGTCACTGTATATCACTGTTTCTGATTTTCTGAATACAAAGAGAGAAAAGTAAGTTTGTAAATTTATTCTAGGCCTAATCAAAAATCAGAAAACTTTGAAAATTATGAAGTCTTTTAAAATGGATCTTTTGGTCTTATGATTGAAATTACAAAAAATTGTTAATCACAGTCCCCAAAACCTTCTAAGAACCAGATAGATTAGTGAGACAAACAGCAGGATTCATTGAATAAATTATGGGTATATTAAGCAAGGTAGCATCAGTAATCACACTTATTCAAGTTTGCCACCTGCCTAGTGATTAGCTTCCTATGAGCCTCATCATCATAATGTTTTAATACGGGGTCTGGATGAAAGTGAAGTTGTGGCTTCACAGCTTTTTATGGGAAATTATTTCCTACTGATTTTGTGTAGCATGGAAGAAATGACACGGGTATAACAATATTATTAAGCTTTTTCAATTGCAGTTGTCCTATGGGTTATTCCACTGGGGTGAAGCTTCAGTTTAACCTCTGTCTTCCATAAAATAATCTGATCTAGTATACAGTGGATACATAGACCCCCAGACTGGGAGAATTGCTTCTCATTCTTGGTGTCCTTAAATAATGTCTCTGGATAAGTTATTTTCCCAAACCAGAAATAAAATTGTTCACAGCCGGTGAATTTGATGAAATTGTAATTAGCTCACTGTTTTCGAAACTGAGTATTTTAATGAACCCCTTGTCTCTTAGCAACTTCAGATAAAATTCAGCTGCCATGTGAAGTTGCTCAAAATCCATATGCACCCATTTATCTCAACCAAGTTCTAATGTTAAGATCCCTGCACTTCCCCATAGAAAACACTCTACCCCACAAGAAGCCCACAGACCCATAACAAGACTCACGGACTTAATAGCTAAAATTTCTTTCTTCCTGCAGATCTCTACAGGCTCACAGGGCCATAATATACGCCATAATGTATTCCCACCAGGCCTGCAAAAATTCGCTTGTCATAATACACCAAGGATACAAGTCAACCAAAGCAGGTTTGTATTTCATCTTACGTTTTGACCTCTGAAGTTATACTTAGGGAAAAAGAAAAATTGAAATGCAAGGCATTTTTTTTTTTTGGAACCCATTTGTGGTTTAATATTATAATGAGATAAACAGGCCTAGCCCAAAAGATTTGATCTACAGAGAGCAACCTTCCATGTGAACTAAAAGACTCTTTCCACCATTTAAAAGGATTAACAAAGATCAGGACAGTTTCAAAGGGTGGCAGAGGGATAGTGCAGACTTCAAAGAGACAGCAAAACTCTTACTTTGCAGGAGTAATAGAAAAACAAAGCAACACCAGTCACTATCACAATTCAAACCAGTACAATATTCCTGGAAACTAAGAAGCATACATAGCTTTATATGACTTTGGATTTCAAAAATCCCATTTTATGGATTAAAAAAAAAAAAAAAAAATCAAACAATCTCTAGATTTTTAATATGATTTTTTTCCCCCATGTAGTAATTGCAAGTTTAAAAAGCAAAAGTAATTTTTGGAGAAGAAGACTATACATGGGAAATGCAGACTTACTTTGTTGCAGCAGATCTCAGTGGTCCATCGCTGACTCCTTGAAATAAGCAGTGAAAAAGAAAATAGTTTCTGATGTTATGTCATCTGTATTAAAATATGAAACAGTTGACTTTAATTTACTCTTTGAGAACCTGAGAGACACAAGATTTGACTGGTCTCATTAGATTCTTGGATTTTTTTAATAGTTCAGGTCCACGGATTTTTTAGGGTTAGCAATTACTTTACAATCTATAGGCAATTTTTAATGTTTTTTTGTTACACACACATTTGTCCTACCAAAACATGCTATGGGGCTTATTGTTGCCTATTACTTTAGCAGATGTTGCAATGAACAGTACTGAAATTCATACAGCAGGTTTTCCACATATGATCCCTTTTCTTTCATATGTTACAAAAACACACTATTTGAGGAAAATTATAGATACCATCACTGTGTTTTGAAAGAGTTATACTATATGCTTTAGTTTTTTTACGAGATCATTAGGGCTTTTTCACAGGTATATAATGATGAAACTTACTATAATGAATATGTGTGGTAAGTAATTAAGAAATGTGAAGGTTTAAATTTTAACCTGTGAAAATAGAGAAAGGAAAAATCTTTATGCAAAAAAAAAAAATAGTGTTTAGAGGATATGACAGAGTAAATTTGGGATGTTGTAAGAGAATACACAAATCTTTCTTACTTCTTTATTAATATATTGCATCATATGTCCTGACATTTCTGGAAAACTGGGACCTTCCCCTTGGGACTTCACAACAGGTGTTGCAGAAATTTTTAACAAGGCTCCTTGACCCCCTGCCACAGCGCATTTGTGGCGCTCTGATCCCCCACAGATGCAACACTTTCCTCCTCTCCTGGTTCACAGAGCATCCCTGCTTGCAGGCAGCATTTTCCTCAAGAGAGGAGGAAGGGAGTGAGAGAAAAGGATGAAGGAGGAAGCACAGTTTTGGTCCCAGTTCTAAACTAGAATGTTCAAATCCAAGGATCAGATTGGCAATCAATAGCAAGGGAGGGGAGCAAGGGAGCTGAGAAGGGCTATGAATCTAATGCACAGCTAGATGATAACTAAATAACAACAAAAAGGTCAACAACAGTGCCTAAAATTTTTGATAGTGTTTGAAATAGTGTACACCTAGAATCACAATAATTCTAGTATATCAACATATATACATCACATATGTGATGGTAATTCCTCATCATTTTTAGAAGAGATTGCTTTTGGCTTGATTAGGTGTGTTTGTTTCCAATTGTTGCCCATCTCAGAAATAGAGGAGCTGAGGTTCCATTACCCAATTACAATGAACACAAAGAATGAGCAAGCAAAGGATATAGGTAACTGCAAGCTATCAGAGGTTTCCCCTTTCTCCAAAATATGCTCCAAAATAGATATTACCCTCTCACGTTCTTTTTTCATCATCCATTTACTCTGTGGAGTTATTTATAACTTATTGCCTACTAATACATTTATTATCTGCTGCTTCCTGACATGTATGGGATGATGTGTCACATCTTTTAACATAACAGAAATCATTATTTCTTCAAGAGGAGAGATTTACCCATTCTTGTGTTAATACAGATGCCTTAATGAGCCTACCACTATACTTACTATGATATAAAATAGCAAAAAAAAAAAAATCTTAATACATCCTTCAGTCCATTTACATAGGCTTTTTAATTTTCTTTTCCCTGAGAATTCATAACAGACATTAACTGATTGAAAATTAAAGGATAAATATTTTGTTCTCTATTGTCATCCTGTTGCAAACCTTCCACACCTTCTCCAAGATTGGTCATAGGCAGCTACCCACAGCACAGACTCCTTCTTTATCACAGCACAAACAAAAAAACAAACACCAGCTCTCATCTGAACCACCTAACCCACTCTTTTGTAGCACTCATCCTTATTGGACACAGCTGTGGCCTGTTAAGGGCAGGGCTGTTCCTAATCTTTGGGGATTAGTGCAGCTGCAACTCCTCAGGGGTGAGACTGCCTTCTGCACTACCTTTATTCTCTTACATTCCATCTCTGCAGAATTCTCAACAAACAAAATCTCACCATTAAAATAAGGATATGAATCAGGACACAAAGTGGATTGACTTTTGTGAGTTTGAAGCATTTTCCAGGTATCAGATGTGCTGTATATTTCATTGCTCTTTAGAAAAGTATATTTTCATATGTACAGCTTTACAATTCAGTCTGAAAATGTATTGCCATTCTCCAAGAGGCAGAATATGTCATAGTAATATAAGATATGATTATTACTAGTATGTAATAAAAATTGATTAATAGTACAAGATCTTAAGAATGTAGTTTTGACTTTTTAAAATAATATTATAAGTAAATTTTTTTTTAATATTTGAATATTTACTCAGATAAATAAAAACTTAGGTCAAAGAAATGTCATTAAAAAATTCTGCCTCTTTCTTCTGTGATCTCAGTTCAACCTGTAGCAAAATAAATTAAAACTGCCACAGCCACTACTTAGAACTTGTTACATTTTCAAAGAAATTGATACATAGAATAATGATAACATAAGGATCCTTGTTTGAAATTAGAATGCTCAAAATGAAATATATTGAACATTTATTTAATTATTTTAGATGGAAATTTATTGATCTGACAGTGACCAATGTCATTATGGGTATGGACAAGTGATGAAAAATGGATTATATAGTTTTATCAATGATTCTTCGACTATATCTACAAAATAATGATTGAGAGGAGAAGCGTGCTATGAATTTGCTACACTATAAAAACAGTGGCAAAGTTTATTATAGCCCATAGATTATCCATTGGGGGAGAATTATGTATTACTGTTTCCTCCATAAGTAACAGATTAATCAAACTTCAAAAGGTCTTGGCATGTGGGAGGCAGTGAGACTCTCGTGTTTTGAAGCAGTGTGAGAGGATCATAAAACTCAGTATTTAAAAAGGTTGGTTTTCTTGCTGCTTTTATAATTACTATATCCACATTACTAGCATATCATATGGAAAAATATGTCCAAAGTATTTATCTGGATAAAATCCATCAAAGTTGTAAGACTGTTTTACGGTACTGACTAAATTCTAATGCAAGTTTATTGAAACATATGTTGATAAAACTGAATAAGATTGATCAGGCATGCATTTCTCTGTCTTATCAGAGTAAATACCTGCCCTATGGTTTGATTGTAAATTGATTATTTTTAAAAGTACTCCTGAATTCATGCAATATGGCATTGATATTCTGACTGAATAAGGGAATCTAGAGACAAATATAGCAAGTACTTTTCAGATTTATACATATAATCTTTAAACTTGTCTTTGATAATTAGTGTTAATAAACCCTATTATCAAAATATCCAGGAAATCTTAATGTGCTTACTTTTCCATCTGTCAGTATGTACTGGACATTTTCTACGGATTTAAACAGAAGAAAATTTTAAAATAATTTCAACTGATAACACAAGGAGGCTACAATACTTTCACAAGTTTGCTCATAAGAATTTCCTTGTCTGTCAGAGAAGGGGGATGAGTCATGTATTGAAATTTATTTTTTGTTTTTTCTCCTAATGGATCTATATGAAGACCCATTAGGAGAAAATGCTTTTATGTGTTATTTCATATAAAATAGGTTTTTTTCCTACTTCTGCTAATGCTTTTCACACACAATGTTTAAAGTTTATGAAAAATAGGGAGTTATTTTTTTCTGTGAGGGTATTATATTAATTACATAAAATTCCTATGTAACAGTTTCCTCTTTCTCTGATCATTTTTCCTTTTAATTCACTATCATAAATATGTAAATGTAAGTAAAGGTAAGCAGGAGCTGAGTAATATAGATTTTTATATTAATGTCAAAGAATGTATACAAATTTTAATTTCTAAGCAAGAATTTAATTGTTTCAGACTTCTATGTATGGAATAAATGTTGCAATAGTCTTTGTTTTTTGATGTACTTTTTGTCTTCCTAGTCTATCATGAAACAATTACATGTAATATTTCATTTTAGGATGTATCTTCAAATAAGTTTGGGGGTTTTTTTGTTTGTTTGTTTTTAAGTTCTTATAATCTAACTGCCTCCAAGTAGTTCAAATCTACTTTAGAAATTGTTTTGGTAGGTGTTTTCAGCTGGTTTAGTGACCACACTGCTGAAAAAGGTCTGCACTGCCAAAATAATACTTAGATTTATTTTTTGAGTTCTTGAGGATAATTTAAAATTAGTTAATGTCAAGACCCTTTCAACTTGCCTTTTATATGTCCTTCTAAGTGCATGAAGATACTGATTATCATCACTTTGGCTAATATCTTGTTCATTTATTTTGATTCTTTGGGAAGTCACTTAAGTTTGCAACATTTTGGACTCCAGAAAAAATTGACTCTGTTGAAAGGCTGAACAGAGTAGGCTGATGTTACTCATGTTTTTGCAGTTAATCATGCCCATAAAACTTTTATTTATATATAACATGTTATCTGTCAACATTTTGTTGTTTTTCAGCTGTTGGTCTTCATTTGAGCAATTGTTACATGTTCTGGAACAACAGATGATAAATCAGACAAGACACGAGAGGAAAAATATTATGCATACATTAACTTTTCTGTAGCCATGCAAACCAGGAACATCCTACTATTAAAGCAAAATGTAATAGACAGCCAGGATGAGCTGAATAATTATAAATAATGTAATATTAATTTTGAGGCCTGATTATACCAGTGATTTCCACATACTTTCTTGAAATAAATTTGCATTTTATGTTTAATTGAGTTGCTGTCATTATGTTCATTGCTATGATTTTGTCTTACAATAAAGACAGCTATAGCAAAGAACATTTTTGCTCAAATAACTTTAATGCTTTCATATTTTTTATTGCATTTATATGCCTTTATATTTAGTGAATTCTGAACATTTAATGTCTTAATTTAATTTAGGAAAATATAATATGCTGAGCAAACAAACTATTCTTGAGCCAGTCTTGCTATTAGTCTTAGGAAAGAAGGTTCTGTGCAGTTAGAAAATGCTATGATTTTTTAACTGTCAGCATTCTTGAGGTACTACATTAATCTATGAAACTTCAGTTTCAATTTCTTTTCAAATAAAATAAAGACTTCAGAAAGATATTGAAGCAGAAGATAATTTTTTTCCTTTCTCCATGATGTGGGCTTTCTTTCTCTTTTTTTTTTTTTTTATATATTTTCATTTTTCTTTAATATAGTCATAAGACAGGGACGAAATGAAGTGATTAATAGGTGCTGTCTGGCTCATGCTTCTCTGAGCTCTAGCATGAAAGTACTGTGGCTAGGACAGTGAAAATATGTGCCTGAAACAGGAAACCCAGAAAACACATTAAAACCTTTTTAAAAAGGGTTTCAGCTTTCCATGGAGTCTTTATCTCACTTCACTTGCAACCTCAATGTGGTTAAAGGTACAAAGGACATTTTATAAGCAGCGCCGTAGAAAACTGTTGCCAGAGATGTAACATCACCATCAAGTCCACCTGCGTGGGCTTCCTGGAAGGAAATATATAAGAAAATTGAGATATCTTGGTCCAGAGCACAACAATGAGATTAAAGGGTTTTGTGCTTTCAAATCTACAGACAGTACACTGCAACTTTGATAAGAACCAGGTTTTTCAGGGGATCTCGCAATTTATCATGACTTACATTTTAAGATCTAATTGAAGAGAATAATTAAGTGACTTAAATCGTTCAAATTTCCCAAGATAGATTTGAAATTGCTGTTGGAACAAAGCTTTTAGAATGACTGAGTTTGGACACAATTAAAAATAACACACTTTCAGACAACAGGTGAAATTACAAGAAGTTTTACATACTTAGAACTATTTAAATTGAAAAGAAGTGCTTGTATTTGGATACATACTTTAAGTGATGAAGGTACTCAATCTGATGTAGTAGATACTTAGACTGGGTCTTATGTCATCCTATGTAGATGTGTAGATGTTGCTTTAAAATTAGTAGAGAGAAATTAGCACTTCTATAACATATGCTACCTTCTTTTAAATTCTTGTCTGAATTCTAATTTTTCTTATTATAATTGTTTATTTCCACTGACTGTGGAAACACACACCTACACTTTTGGTCACTGAGGCAAGAGGAAAACAAATCACAAAAAGCATGTGTTCTAGCATGAACATCTGTTATATAGATAGTAAAGTATTTACACACATACAAAAATTTGTCTTAGTATTTAGCATATGCATATAAAATGATATCATACTAAAAGTGTAATTTGATATGTAATGTGAAATATGTATAACATGATATTTAGTTTTTGAAAAGACACCTAGATTGCAAATAAATTCTCTTAAAATCAGAGAAATTACTTCAAGACACAGAATTAGCTGCAAAAGTTGCCTGTTCAGATCACAAATTATTCCTTCAAAAGATAATTATTTTGTGAGGTTTTAATCTACTAACTTCAAGAAAAAAAATCTGAAAAATCTACTTTTCTCCAGAGATGGTACTGGCAAAAAAAAAAAAAAAAAAAATCCAGAAGCAGAGCAGCAGAAAGAGTCTGTAAAAAATATGTACTTTGTTATTTACAAAAGTAACAACACCGATTTTTTTAATAATTGGAACTTCAGCCCTCATATCTGACAGCTCAGCACTTGGTTTGCAAAATCTCCTCTGAACTAAATTTTTTGTCAAGGAGAAGAAACCTTTTCTTCTTTTTTTAACATTTTATCTGAATAACAGAGTTTTAAAATCATAAAGCTAGAGTGGCCATGGAGTCCTCAAAGTAAGAGTATGATTTCATATAGAAGTCGTTCTTATGCAGAGGGAAATAATAAATTTCCCTGAGGCCGAATCTTGGGTTGAGAAGCATTTTATTTTCTTGCAAAAAAGCAGTTAAGTATTCCCTGATAAAATCAGATATATTGACACTTGTAGATTTTGACGTACTCTTTCTACCACAAAACAATTTATTGCTGAGTCTCCTTGAGATATGATGTAAATCATGTTGAAATTAAATTTTAGATAGATTACTTTATATTGCTTCCTTCAGTAGCAAACAATTCTAGTCATCTATATACAAAGTACAATGGAATATGCTCAAATAGAGAAATCAGGGTGCTGTTATTTCTTCCATTAGGTCAGGTATGGAAATTTAGAGACTGCACTGCATTGCAGGCATAACTGGGAAAAAAATTCAAACAATGTATGCATCATATTCTATTATCCGGTTAAATTATTATGAGTAAGTGTAAAAGAAAAATAAGATTATTTATTCACCTAAAGAATTAACAGATTCCACAGACTTTTTAATCAATATTTACACTTTATCCCAGTCTTGAGGAACACCAAAAAAAGATTAGTATTGTATTCAACAGTCTCTGTAGCGGTTTTCTTTTCCTCTTGTGTAATCTTGACATTTTGTGTTTATGCTTCTGTGGGATCTTCCATTAGTTCTCTCATATCTCATTAATTTCATTCATTTAAAATTTATTATCGCTCTTTCACCTTTCTTTCCTCTAGAAGACCCTGTCTCTGGTAATTCAGGTATAAAGTTACAACAGTATTAAAAGCCCCCTAATTTATACATACATAGAAACATGTGTGTGCTCATTAACATAGCTTTATTTTAAGAATAATTTCTGAATTCTACTTTGATGACAGTTTCTTTTTATTATTTCCTAATGCCTCCTTAAAAATTGATTTCTTACACCAGAAATGAGAGGAACAAAGGGTTAGATTAGAGGAGAGAATAATTTGACAACTGAACAATTTGACATAATGTTGATTCATGACTAACAAGACTCCTGGCCTGAAAGAGAGGAAGAAAATTTGTACGAGTTGGTTTCAATTTATATCCATATAAAAGAAACATGAGATTCATCTTCCAAGGAGTGTCTGAGGATGCTCCCGCAGTCATAAATAGTTCTATACAGAATTGGGTAGTTACAGATGGAAATTCAATTCCTCAGAAGGGGAGAATTCATTAGTCTCAGAAGTCTTAAAATTGCTTGTTTCAACACTTGGTAAGCAGAATTATGTTTAAACCAAATCTATGTCTTTCCAAATACCAATAAAATTTGCCCTTTCCTGAAATATTTTAATGGAAAACAGAGACAAAAATGCTGTAACTTAAGCTCAAGCAAGATTCTATTATAAGATTGAATTCTGAACATTCTTTTTGTTTTCTGAGACTTAACAACTTGCTTAACTGAGAAGTAAATTATGTTCTAAGTACACAGTAGAGACAATATAGATAAAATTGTATCAGACTGTTGTCAGTCAAATGTCTATTTAAATAGTTAAACAAAACCTTTGTAATCAATATATGAGAAAAATAAATTGTGTTTGGGTTTCATGTATGTAAAATTATATATGTTAACGGCATACAACAAAACAGAGGTGTTGTGGGGATTAAATGTTTAGTAACTCTAAAGTGTAAGGATATTAATTTTAAAACTTCCTGAAATTTTCATAGAACAGGTAATTTCCCTTCTAAAAATTCCTTGTTTTTATTGAACCAACATACCCTTGTTATTATTGCTATTAGAGTTTACTGAAGCATGTTAGATTGAAGAAAGCCATGACTTTATTTAAAGCCATGTACTTTATTTAAAAGTAGATGCAAATTATCAGAAGATTGCTTATATTTATTTAAAAATATCTGTTTAAATGTGAAGATATCTATTTAGAAAGGTCTACTATTATAAAAGTTTTACTTGCAATAGGATTTGCTAAACTGACAATGTGTTCGACTTGTTAGCAGACACATTAACATGACCTGAGGTAGATCCTAGAGTGTGAAAGAAGAAACCTTTGGAATCAGCTACTACTCCCAGCAAAGGATTTTTGCTCTTGTGACTTCCCATACAGACCCTTCTCAGAAAGAAATATCAACTATAAAACACACCACAAAGAAGGTAGAAGAGTAGGGATGAAAAAATAAAAACAAAGACACTGATAATAGGAATTATATTATATATATATTTATATATATTCATATGTTTATGAATTAGATATAAAACTCATACACATTTAAAACACACATATCTATTTTAACTACATATAATTTCAACTGTTTTAGTGGCATTTTGACTGTAATAGTAACTGGTTAGATTTGTAAAGATTTTGATAGGACTAAAAATAGACAGGTAGGACTTCAAGCAACCTGTTCTGTAACTTCAGAGAAATAAATTGGTTATATTATCCCCCAAACAAAAGCCCTTTGTATCATTACTAGGGTAAAAAAATAAATCATCCAGATGTTATATACATGCCTAATGGATGAGAGGAGTATTAAACCCCTGGTATTTTCATGTGGAGCTGTCTGAAACAAGAAATGGGGGCGAGAAAGACTTTAAATATATATTAAGAATTTTTAGAGCATAGAGAAGTGGAAGGTAACTACCTTTCATTGTATTCAGGACTAAGATGACTAATCTTTTGAATGATTCCTTCATAGGAAATCTCTAAATATTGCAGACATGACAAGTCTGTACTCCTTATGTGTTATAAATACTAGAAATGCAAAAATTCCATTTGGTTTTCATAGCCTACCTAGGTGGGATGATGTGATTTTTTTGGGTTTTTTTTTTTGTCTTATATAGTTAAGAGACGTAGCAGGTAAAGTAACTGATGTTAAATTACAATTGATTTGTCATTTATGAATAACAGAAAGACTAATTGCATGAATAGTGTGGCATTGAAATGATTGTATGAAATCCAAGTATTAATTTTGTAATGGTAACTAGAACACTACAGCTGCCAAATATGTCTTGCCATCAAGGGTTAGATTCATGGGGGTGGGACTAGGTCTTGTTTGGAGATGATAGATGATTAAAAAAATTGTGGTCCTGACAGTTATAAAAGGAAGAAAATAATATTCTCTATATACATTCTAATGTTTTGTTTCTGCATTACAGAATTTTAATGAATGTTACATTATGGCATATTTATTTTATCTGAGAAGAAGACAATGGTAGGTGGCACAGAAAATGGAGCTGTAGGGAGGTGTTAAAAATAAAGAATAGCAGGGGTATGAAGACGTACAACTGAGGAAATTTATGAAAACTAAAGAAAAGCAGAGGTCTCTATCCAGTTTAAACATAAAGAAAAGGCAGGTTCTAGTCTTGAAATATTTTCATTCAAAGACATAATAACAGCCCTGAATGCAATAAATTGAGTTTAGAGGAAGTAGGACCAGAATTGTTGATGAAATCCACACCAAATAATTATGTGAGTTTTGACAATTTCTATGGTATCAGGCTTCAGTGCTGTATGCATGCTGTTTCATTTTAATTAGGGATGTCAGGAGGGAATAAAATACACCCTGCACTAGACCAATATTTCTGGGGCTTGACATAAAAGGGAAATTGGCTGTGGTGGGCTGACCTTGGCTGGCTGCCAGACACCCACACAGCTGCTGTCCCACTCCCCCTCCTTAGCAACACAGGGGAAAAAGAGAGCCTGCTGCACTATGGGCTCATCATGGGCTGCAGCTTCCTCCAGGCCTTGTCCAACTGCTCCATGGCAGTCACCCATGGGCTGAAGGAAAATGCTTCTCCAGCACCTGCACCACCTCCTCTCACTCCTCTTCCCTGACCCTAGAGCTCACAGGGCTGTATCTCAGTTGCTCTTCACTGCTTGTTCATAATTTTACCCTTTCTTAAGCCTGATCTCCCTTAAATCACACAGACATGGCTGAGGGGCTCAGTCACACCTCGTGGCAGGTCCAATCAAGCTGGTTGGAATTGGCTGTGTGCACGCTGGGACAGCCCTGTATGCTCCTCACAAAGGCCTTGCTCTCATCATTGCCAACACCTGGGCACCTGCCCCCATTGCAGCAGGATGCTCTGTCTGGAGTGGGAATCATACAACTTGACAAATCCCCTTTTGCCAGGCTATCAGTGGTGAATGGAAAAGGGAGTGTCACGTTGCTTTTGCTGTTGAATTATGCTGGTAAGAGCCTTACTCATCAATCCAAAAGTTAAAGACCCTGAGGAAGAGCAGTGTCTCCTCATAGAAACTGGCGCCAGTGAACATGTGGCAGGCCTGATAAAATACCTGATAAAGGAACCAACGAGTAATTGTACTGATAACTGATCTAAAGATGCTTAGCTTACATATGACTGACAGTAAATCACTTCATGCTATAAAAGCTCAGTCCCACATTTTAATGATAGGTTTTCCTAACATACTCTTTCTTGAGGTGTGAGTATCATGGTATGGATGAGTAGCATAAATATCTATATAATAATTGGGGGGTTTTGTTAGCTTTGATATATATAATTGCTTCAGTATTACTTTAAAATAATGCACTATAGTTACAGCTATTTGTGCTGTGCAATTAATCATTCTGATTAAGATATTTTAGTCTAATCATTATCAAAATCAATTTAATTAAATAATTTATTTACATAAGGATGTTTGTTTTGCCGTTTTCAATTCTGAAAGACAAAGTTGTATAAAGATTTAATTACAACTATGTAATCCTTTAGTCATAAACCATTGACTAAGTCTGGGGCTAAGGCTGGATCCAGGCACACCCCAGTTCCTCTCTGAGAAGGTGGGCAGGATGCAAGGGAGTCCTTTCTGTGCCTTGTGATTCAAGGTAAGGACTTGTCTAATGAACACTGTGTTAAACTCCTATTCTCCCTGTGATTCCAATATACTGACACAAGGTACTGGATTAATATTGCTTGCTGACTGTACTTCATGAATCACACATGATATTTTTTTAATTGCATGCACCAGCAGCAAAGAATTACATCAAAAACCGATAGTCCCATTCTAAGTCCTGCATTCATTCGATCATTATTTGATATTACTCTTTGTCTCATTGGCTCTGAAATAGTCAGTTTCTGAGGAGACAAATGTGAAGAATAAGATACCACTCTACTTCTAGTCTGAAACAGAAATGAAGCATTGCATAATGTATTATTTCACCCTCTGGGTATTTCTTGTGTGTGATGACTTCTTTTATTTACAGTAATTTCACTTTAAGGGCTAAGAAATCAGGGCATATAAATCAAGTAATACTCAAAGCACTGTTTGTATCAACATCCATAAAATTATATTCCTGCAGAGTAAGAGACAGTGATGAAGTAAATATAAATCCTTAATACACTTGAATGAATCCAGCTGATATAAGAGGTTAGGCAGAAGTGACGTAACCCTAAGAACAAATCCTAATATAAATTTTGTCTGTTATGTTTGTTATGGTTTGGAGGTTTGGGGGTTTTTTCTGATTATAATGTAATAATAATAAAATTACTATTCTTCAGTCTCACTTTGCTTACTCCAGTGTTGGATGGTATTCTTGTGACCAACATCAAATGCAGCACTGCTTCATTTGAAATGAAAATATTAAGTGAAGCAAAAGAACCTTATGCCACACAGTCTGTTTTGTTTCACAAGTCAAATATGTTTTGTTTAGTTTAATTTTCCCTTTGGGACTTCATTTTAAGAAAAGGGAATATTTACCTTGATCCTGAAGGCTAAATATCCATATGCTTCAAAATAGTATTTCAACATTATGAATTCTCAGTGTTAAGAAAACATAAAAGAAATCAGCTTCTCAAAAAGAATTTCCCCTGGAAATTACCCTGGAGAACCTGCAGAATCATGATGAAAGTTCATGTGAAAGAATAGAGACAAAATTTACTTTCTGAACCCTAATACCAACATGGAAAACTATAGAGACTAAGTTATTTGTCGAATAATGAAGAGAAAAACCCCTAAACATCATGAAAGTAAGACAGATTTTAATATCATTCAAAAATCAATTTGCCTCACCAAGGTAAAATGGGTCCTTTTTCAAACCTTATAAATAGATGTGATGGATATAATAAGCATACCCTCTGAATGTTCTCTCACATGCAAATTATGGTCAAAACCAAGTGAAAAATACACTGAAGTATGACAATAAAAAACATTACATATAAAACCCATGGACGGGAAAAATCACAATATAGAACACTGTAACACTACTCAGGAGTTAAATAAAAAAATCTTATTTCTACATTTCTACTCTGCAACATATTGAGAGTAACAAAAAGAAATATTTATCTTCCCTAAAAAATAAAAAAAATACTATCATAGGAGCTACTCCTAATCCTAGGAGTAATATGGTAGTACTTAGAATTTGGATATATTTAAGCCCTGGGTTTAAGTAAACCTCTGACAAAACATGCCAATCTATTCATAACTGCTGTTAAAATGTTTCTTTACCAGGTCTGATCCTCAGGTAATCCATCTACATTCAAAGCAGAGCTATCTACTTGTCAGAATGTATGTGCTTCGTCAGTTGGAAATAGAGCCACATAAAACAACTACAAGAGAGCTATCTAAAAGAAAATAGATCACTAAAAGAAAGAAGAGGGCAAGCATCTAGTCTGATACCATCTTAGCCACAAAAGGTCCCAAATTTACAGCTTCTAAAACAACTTCTGAATGCAAAGGATGGAGATCTAGAGTATCTGACATTTAAAGAACTAGGTTTCATTTATAGACCATTCATTCCAGTTTTTCAGTTTACAGTGCTATCTCAGCTCTCCTACACATAATGCCTGAGATTGAGGGGGGGAAGCACAAGAGAGGGGGATGTTTTCTGTCTCCAGCAGTTAGGGAATCTGAGATGAACAGGTTGATGTTACTGTATTACTTTTCCTATTTCAGTATCTACCTAATATAGTGATTCTGCAAGTGGTTGAAAAATAAGCCAAAGATGAATTTTCATCTGTCAGGGACTCTATAAACCGGGTACAGCTTGGGTCATTTGTAGCTGCTGTAGTCTCATAGTGAAAATGTCATCAGACATGTGGTTCACCTTCTCTGTACCATTTCCTTTGCCTCTTCTGCCCCCAAAAGATTTTTCAATTAATTCCCAGTTATATATATTTATTCTACATTTAATAGCTGATCTTTATTCTTTCTTCAAGTGTTTGTCAAAAAAAAAATCAATTTCATATTTAAAATTTAAAAATGTTGCAAAATGTAAAATTTTGCCTTTTACTAATCTTTTATTTATGAGATAAAAAGCTTATAGGTTAAAGGAAAACACAGGTAGCATATTTACAAGCAATTTACAATTTTAGTTAATATATTTATGAAAATACTTCCATTTAAAAAACAAAGAAACAAACACCCCATTTCAATTTTTGTTTGTCATCTTCAGAGAAGAGGATTAACAGAAAAGTAAAGAAAAATGAGCTTTCTCTTTTTCTATGTCATGCTTTATAATACTGTGGGTTTTATTCATGAATTTTTAGTTCTCTAAGAAGCAAATTACTTGCATGTATCTCTGCTTTAGAATGATAAAGAATTTATGTAAAGTGCAAAAAAAATAGAAGTCAGGAAATTATGGGACTACAAGACAGTGGATTTTTTGTTTACAATATTTCTAGCACATGAAGGGAAGTTATAAGGGATAAATAAGGATTTGAGGCTAGTTTTCAGATCAACTCCATGCAAGTAGAGAATAGTTTCATAAAATCCCAAACACAAAAGAGGGAAAGGAAACCATGGTTTAAACTGCATATCCCTCCTTCTCCCCACCCCCTACTTCAATAGACAAAGAATTAATTTTAGTGCTTTGTTGCTTTTTTTTCATTGACATTAATGTACTTGTTTAATTTTGTGTTGCTTTGGTATTCTGCACAATCATATTATAAACTTGGCATTCACCCATTCAAAAGTTAGTTATAATTAATTTAATCTCTAAAAGTCAGCTTGAGACTCCACACATTTAAATTCAAGTCTGCAAACAGGTGACAGTGTTAAGTACCACCATGTGAGTCTCATTACTGAGCAAATGGATTTAGTCAGTATAGCAGAATTCAGGCAGATATTCAGCTCACACCAAAATAGACACATACAGCAGACAGAACAGGATACATTTGTCTAATTGTAGTAATTTAGTGTCACTAAAAAGTCCAAAGATCTCATTTTTTTACAGTGCAGTTACATCACCTGTATAAGTTTGGCAGATGGAAAACAGGACTTTTGGCAGACCCCAGCTGGAATTCAACAAGAAAATTTCTGAATTACCTCTACAATAACTGGAAAGATACGTTGTGCTTCAGCCAACCAATTCATTCCATATGAAGGTGAATGTCTAAGGGAGCTGTCATGAGTCATCCTCTAAAATGCCTACATCATGGAAAAGAATATTCAGGGAGTTATTGAAAAACTCCTGGAGGACAATGTACCCATAAGTCACAGCCAAATATGATCTGCTTGTCGAACGTGATTTCCTTCTATAACAGGGTAACCCACTGAACTGATCTAGGAAGGCTGGTAGATATAATCATTTTGGACTTCAGCAAAACGTTTGATACTGTCTCCCCCAGAATCCTTCTGGATAAAATGTGTAGCACTGCTGAATAACTGTGTTATGTGATAGGTGAGCAACTGTCCCAAAGGGAACATCAGGCTGGTGTCCTGTGACTCATGGGGCTCCACAGGGCTCCATCCATGGCCCTGTGCTCTTCTGTACCTTCATTAACTTGAAAACAGAATTCAAAGTGCTGCTAAATAAGTTTGCCAGCAAATAAACTGGAAGGAACTGTTGACTCCCTCGAGGACAGAGAGCCCCTGCAGAGAGACCTCAACAAATTAGTGACATGAGGAGTCACCAACTGCATGAAATTTAACTTGGGCAAGTGCTGGATTCTGTATCTGGGATGAGGCAAACCCATATAGATCAGGGAACAAGAGGCTGGAGAGTGCCACTGTGGAAAAGGACTGGATTTGGAACCACCTGAGGAACCTGAATGGACATAAGTCAATAGGACCCAATGAGATGCCTCCGAGGATTCTGAGGGAATTGTAGCTGCCAACCCATTCTTCATTATATTTGAAAAGTCATGGTAGTCAAGCCAAGTCTCCAATGACTGGAGAAAGGGAATATTGCTCCCATTTATAAAAAAGGGATAAAGGATGACCCTGGAAACTGCTGACAAGTCAGCCTCACCTCTGCCCAGAAAATTCATGGAACTGATCCTGTGGGAAGACATGTAGAAATACATGGAAGGCAAGGAGGTGATTTGGGACAGCCAACATGGCTTCACCAAGGGCAAGTCATACCTGACATTCTAACATCTTTCTGCACTGCAGGGTCTACATCAATGGACAGGGCAGAGCTATAGATGTCATGTACCTGGACTTTGCTAAGGCCTTTGATATAGTCCCCACAACATTCTTAGCCCTAAATTAGAGAAATATGGGTTTGATTGGTGGACAGTCTGGCTGTGGCCAGAGAGTTACAGTCAATAGGTGAATGTCCAAGTGGAAACCAGTCACAAGTGGTATCCCTCAAGGCTCCACAGCAAGACCAATACCCTTTAGTAACCTAATCAGTGACAGGCAGTGAGATTAAGTACACCATCAGCAAGTTTGCAGATGACAATAATCTGAATGGGGTATTGTATTTACAGGGTGCCCTGTAGCAGGAAGGAATGACGAATCTGACTCCATGTTCTCAGAAGGCTAATTTATTATTTTATGATACAATATTATATTAAAGAATGCTATACTAAACTATACTAAAGAATACTAAATAAAGGATACTTACAGAAGGCTAAAAAGACAATAATGAAACTTGTGACTCTTTCCAGAGCCCCGACACAGGTGACCTCGTTGGCCATTGAGTTAAAACAATTGACATGAAACCAACGAAACAACCACCTGCCAGTAAACAAACTCCAAACACATTCCAAAGGAGCAAAACATTGGAGAAGAAAATCAGATAATTATTGTTTTTCTTTTTCTTTGAGGCTTCTCAGCTTCCCAGGAGAAAATCCTGGGCAAAGGGATTTTTTTCCTTTGAATAGAAAATATGAATGTGACAGTGGTTCGTTTGATATACTTGAAGGAAGCAATGTCATCCAGAGATGCCTTGGCAAACTTGAGAAGTGCTGCACTTAGGTCAAGGTAATCCAGTGGTAATCCAGCCTGAGCGATGAACGCCCTGAGAGCAACAGTACCAAGAAGGACTTTATAATACTGGAAAATGGCAACCTGGCACCAGCAAAATGCACTTGCAGCCCAGAAAGCCAACCATATCCTGGGCTTTACAAAAAAAAATTGTAGGCAGCACACTGAAGGAGGTGATTCTCACTCTGTACTCTTGCAAGAAGCCACCTTCAGTAATGCCTACAGCCCAGGGGCTCCAGTACCAGAAATACAAAGCTGTTGGAGCAAGCCCAGAGGGGGGGCACAAAAATCATCAGAGGGCTGCAATGCATCTCCTGTAGAGAAAGGCTGGGATGGGAGACTGAGGGTTTTTCAGCCTGGAGAAGATTCTCATGAGACCTTACTGCAACCCTTCAATACTTAAAGTGAGCTTGTAAAACAGATTGAGTAAGACTTTTTGCTAGAGCTTGTAGTAATGAGGTAGTGATTTAAACAGAGAATGGATTTAGATTGCATAAGGGGAAATTTTTTCCACTGAGGGTCGTGAGACCTGGAATGGGTTTCCAAAAAAAGCTGTGGATACCTCACAGTTGGAAGTGTGGGGAGGTGCTTTGAGCAACATCTAGTTGAAGAGGTCCATGCCTGTGGAAGGGGGATTAGACTGAATGATCTCTAAATGTTCTTTCCAACCCAAGCCATTCTATGATTCTATAATGCTCAGATGATTAAAATAAGCCGAAACTTAGGAAGAGACATGGGCGTGAACACGATAATGAAAACCCAGTCAGAAAGAAGTTTCATACATACCGCAGTCTCCTGCAATGAAGGCAGCAGGCAGGTCAATGAGGATAGCAATCTAATTTTTATTTCTATAAACTAGAAAGTGGTCATCAGGAATTCTGTCAATAGAATTTTCAGGCATTTCTTTCCTAATCTATAATGAAATTAATTATTTATTAATAGAACTTAAACAATTAAAAAAAAAACCCAAAAAATTACTATTTATTTTATGAAGTGCTATTAATCTTTGAAGAACCTGGTCCGGTGAAGAATTTCAGAGAGGGTGTTAGTGTGGTGCTCACTTATGTCCCTCATTTGTGATATTCCTTTGAGAAATGAAAAGGCATGGTAAAGTAAACAAAAAACAACGCAAGAAAAAACCCAGATGAAGATCAGCACTCTTCCTGCACATATGTCTCTATTTAAACAGTGTTACTAAACAATTTTCAAATAGAGAATAGTTATTAAATTACCATTTTAAAACACATATGTTAATGTTTAGGATCACAAGTTGTCATCACTAAACATTGTTTAACACAAGCCTATCTCAAAATAACCTCTAAACACTCAGTATTTTATAACCAGATTTATTACACAAAACTTTCACACTTACAAAATGTAATCAAAATATTACACAGCATAATATACTGAGTAGAAAATGACAAATGTAACGGTTTATCTCTATGAAAATATATCCAAAATTATTCTATGCAAATCAAAGTCCATGCTGTTTTCACATTCATAAGTAAATGAAAAATATTCAGTGTTTCCCATCTTGTTAAACAGTAAAAGTTTTTAAATTGTACAGTCTGAACAGCTTTTCCTGTCCTTTAAATGCAGATGGTAAATCAGACATCCAACTTCACATATGCACACATACACACACCAGATTTTCTTTCAACCATACAACCATAGAAATCAAATATTATCAACTACTATTTATAATTAGGCCATGAATAATATTTTGTTAGGATTGACTGGTTCTGTAAAAATTATATTTATAGACTTTAGGAGGATTTGCTCCATCCCAGTGTCATGTAGGCATGTACATACTGAACATTCATTGATGTATGTTCCTAAGAGAAAGATCTAAACAATGTGCTTACACTTACCTCTCCTTGTGTAACATGCAAGTTTTCTCATGTACCTCATTATGTGAAAAGAAAGAAAAGGAAAGGAAAGGGAAAAGAAAAATCTCACTGGATTTGGCTATGACAAAATTTCTCTCACTATCATTTATGGCATGAATTTCACTAAATAATGTATTATGTATTTGTGCTGATGAGTGAGGTCTTCTAAGGGGTTGCTAAAAAATACTTAAAAGAAAGACCAAAAGATTCAGTTTGTAGGCCTTTGGCCTGCTGTTTCACTACAACAGTTTTCAATGGTTTTTCTCTTACTTCTGTTCTAAACTTTCAGCACACCTTTTGCCTGGTGCCTCTCATATTTTCAAGTGCATCTCAGAGAGGAATTTAGCTCAATTTAGCTCCATCTTCTCTGTAGGTATCCATCAGTTAGCTGAAGACTATGATTAGGGCCCCCTTAGTATTTTCTTAAGGCTGAGTAAATCCATTTATCTGAACCACTCTTTGAATACCAAGTGCTCCAACCTTTAAAGGGTGACAGTAGCCCTTCACTGAATTTATTAAAGTTTGTCAATGTTTTTATTGTAAAGCACCAAACAGCACACAATACTTCAAACAGTCTCAGACACACTGCGTGCATGGGGAAAAAATCCTTTCCTCTTCTTGGATAATTGTTTCTGATACAGCTAAAACCACTGCAATAGCAGACATTTAGTCATTATCATCTCACAAACATTGCTGATTCATCCTCAGCTTTCTGTCTGCCAGGACTTTAAGACAATTTTCTGTAAAGCTGCTTTCTATACTGTTGCTATCTACCCTGTAATGTGTATGGGGTTACTCTGTCCCTGGTACAGGATTTTCCATTTGCTTTTATTGAACCTCATGAGGTTTCTGCCAGGCCATTACGCCAGATTTTCCATTCCAGCCTTGTATTCCATTCCTCCCATGCATCTACTGTTCTGCTAACTTAGTATTTTCATAGTAACTTGTTAGTGTTTGAGTTTCTCATATTCTGTCACTAGATACTGGGACCTGGGAGACATGAGAAGAAATATTATCAGTTAAAATAGAATAAAAGAAAACCTGAAACACCTCAGTCATTGCTGTGCCCACTTCTGTCTCTTTCCTTTTGTTTTTTTCACCCACCTTTTTCTTTTGTTGCTGCCTATTCACGTGCAGTACTGCACCTGATTTTCTCATATTTAACAAGGGAAATGAAACTAGCCATTACAGCTACAGGTTGCTCTCTAAATGTTGTCCCGCCAATATCTAGTTTTAACTGCTATTAAATGATAACTACTGAGCTTTCCAGATAGATCAGGAATTTCATCTGCCTAAAGCCATCTGAATGAGAAGTCCAAAATATATGTAAGATTGATTAAAAATCCATACCAAACTTGCAAAATAAAATTGTGCAGGATACTAATTTTTGCAACAGGGAACACATGCAAAGTAAAAGGATAGCAGAGATACTTCCATGTACAAATTAGGCTTTTCTCCTCTACTGTAGTGTAGAGGATTATTTGTTAGAAAGAGGACCTTGAAATCCTTTCATGTAGTTGATACTGGTAGTTAGCACTTATGATTATGGTTTTTGGTGATTCTTAGTCATAAAGGTCAAGATGATCAGGTTTTTGAGTCTCAATTTTCTAATATGGCTATACTGCAGGAAAAAAAAAAAAACCCAAAAACAACCAAACAGAAAAAACCTACATAAAAAGTAAAATAAACAAAGAAGAAAAGGAACAAATCGAAAGAAAAAACTCCCTTAGGTTATTGGCCCAAAGCCTGGATACTTCTTTCATCAATTGTAGAGTTACAGACAATTATTTCAGAAGTAAATGTCTCTCTTACACTTTTCTCATCTTACTCATATTAATCTTGTTTCATATTTTCCCAGTTTTTAGCAAGATCTTTAGAAGGAAATCAATTCAAGCAGGCTGACATTTTGCAGAAGAATTTTTGTTTGTCTTTTAATGGTATTAGTATTTATAGGCTGTCTTGAAAAATTATGCTTTTGTGTCAAAGTAAAATTTAATGTTCCTATTCTGGAAAGAATGCAGCTCAAAACCATTAATCACACAGTTTTCATAAAAATATTCCATTTTCCCAAATAGTGATGTTATTAATTGTATGAATTATTGCTGTTATTAAAATTTAGTTAAATAATAAATGTTTATTTAAAATTAAAGATTCACTTCAAGTTTATACTCTACATCATTGTAGTTAATAGAAAATTTGCTATTGACTTCACTAAGCTTTGTCTCAAGCCTCATTAAACACAATAGGTAATGCTATGGTGGTTAATAACAACACTTTAAATTAGCAAAGATGAGTAGCCAGTCTTTGTTAAGCATGAACAGCTGCTTTGTACAGAACAAAAATTGAGGTATAATAACAACAAAAATTATAATTAAAATGGAGTGGAGGCCCTGAGGAGAAAATGAAAGCAGAAAATATGACATTACCTTGTTCCCTTCTGAGATGCTTCCACATTGATCATAGACAGTGTGCAGCCAGAAGAAATAGAGTTTCTGGGGTAGTCCAGATTGCAGAAATAGCCCAGTGAAGACTGACCCACAGAATGACCCACATTACAGGGAAATATTCATCCAGGCAGTGAACAGACAGGGTGAAGAGAAACTATTCAGAATTCTGCAATGGAAAACACAGTAATGTGTTTATCCAAATGTCCTTAGAAAAGAAAACCACCAGTGATTATCATGAAAAATGGAAAACAGCTGGATACAATTTTGACAAGAGTATAAAATGTCATCTGTAAAGAGAGAGCATAATTTTGAGAACATTCATTTATGGGCTTCAACACAATGGACTTAGTAAAAGTCAAAGTACAATGTACACATGGTAATGGCTGGGAATTTGGTAAAATCAAAAAAGCTTATGCAGGTGCATATAGCAGACAAAATCTAAAAACTGTTACATTCAAAGTAAAAAGACATATCTCCTTAAATCAATTGCAATGGATTTTACTGATTTTTGCTTTTGTGCCAGTCAGATGGATGTCTTCTTTTGGGGTTTTACTAGATGACAGAATAGAAATTGCCAAAAATTTTTATGTTTAAAGTCATTTGTAGAGAATAGTCAAATGCGTGTAGAATTGCAAAAGAACAAAAGAAGTTTAAGTAGGCATCATAAATTAGTGTTGAACTATGGAAGGTTTCCCAGCAACACATTATATTCAATCAGATGCATTCATGAAAAAATCCAAGAGCACACTCTAATAATCTTATTCAGCCTAAGTAACATGCCTAAAATACATGTTACTACCACCAGTGTTAAGGAAGATTCAGGTTTTCATAGCTTTGCAAGTAGGTCAAAACCTGGAAATTTACTTTATAATATAATTTAAATATAGCACACTTTTCAACCTCTAAAATAAAGGGAGAATAGTCCAAACCATTGTTTTTCTGTACTTTTGTTTTATTCAATTCTTTGTTTTTAAAACACTTAGAGACATTGCAACTATTCCTGAAAAAAATCATGAAAAATTGAGTGACACAAATTCTGATAAGAGAGTATATTTCAAGTATTGTTATAAGTTCCTTAGGACATTGAAATACCTCAGGAATTACTTAGTTGAAAATATTAGTAGTCTGACCTAAATGAGAATTTCTACAGATCTACTGTTGAAAAGGGACGTATTTCAAATAATATAAAAAGTGTCATTGCTTTATCTTCAGAGTACTTCATACATCTGCATTGTAACTGAACCTAAGAAATGTAGGAATTGAAATAGTATCTTCTGAAGTAAAAAGCAAATATTTGGCCTAAATTTCATTTTATTTAATTTTAATATCTATAAAGGTCTACAGAAAAATAACTTTAGTTTTCTCTTACATTCAGTATGCAGAGATAGCCAGGAAGAACAGAAGTAGTTACATGACCGCTACTACAAGTGAAAATAAGATAAGCAATTAGTAACTCTCCCAACTATTACTAAGTTACTGCATTATCTGACAATTTTATGGCAGAGTAAAACACCTCACTTATCAATCAAGCCTGATAAAAACATCATGCAATGGGTGAGCGTCTGGCTCATGGGTGATGCTTAAAAGGTTACAGTGAATGGAGTGACATCAGACTGGTGAGCTGTAACCAGAGGGGTTCCACAGGGCTCCATCCTCAGCCCTCTGCTCTTCAACACCTTCATAAACGACTTGGATGCAGGACTAGAAGGAATACTAAGCAAGGTCACAGATGATACAAAGCTGGGAGGAGTTATTAACTCCCTCAAAGGCAGGGAGGACCTGCAGAGAGACCTTGACAGATTAGAGGACTGGACAATCACCAGCATAAAGATTAACAAGGAAAAGTGCTGGATTCTGCACCTGGGATGGGGCATGAGAAGCTGGAAAGCAGTGCTGTGGAAAGGGACCTGGGGATCCTGGTCAATGGGAAGTTGAATAGGAGTGAGAAGTGCCCTGGCAGTCAGGGGGCCCAACCACATCCAGCAGGGCATCAGGCACAGCATTGCCAGCCAAGAAAGGGAGAAGCTTTTCCCACTCTGCTCTGCACTGGAGCAGCCTCACCTTGAGTCCTGTGTGCAGTTTTGGGCACCGCAGTGCAAGAAGGATGTTAAATTACTAGAGCGTGTCCAAAGGAGGGCAGCAAAGGTAGTGAAGGGCCTTGAGGGGAAGCTGTATAATGAACAGCTGAGGTCACTTGGTCTGTTTAGCCTGGAGAAGAGACTTAAGAGGAGACTTCATCATAAGTTACAACTTCCTCATGAGGGAAAGAGGAGAGGCAGACCCTCTGCAGTGACCTGTGACAGGACTGGAGGAAATGGCCTGGAGTTGTCTCAGTGAAGGTTTAGTTTAAATTTTAAAAAACAAATGTTCTTTAGTCAGTGAGTGGTTGTACATTGGAACGGGCTCCCCAGGTAAGTGTCTGCAGCATCAAACTGACAGAATTCAAGAAGCATTTGGACAATACTCTAGGGTACATGGCATGATTCTTGGGGCTGGTTAGACTTGGTGGAGTTAGACTTGGTGATCCTCGCCCCTTTCAAATCAGCATTCTGTGATTCTGTGAAATAAGCAACTATGTATATGTGATTAGAAAATTGCAATTTGCTCTGAAGGGAGTGTTTAGAATACTGACAAATCAGGCATGTCTAAAATTTAAAAAAAATGAAACAATTGTTCAATGAATCTACAGGCGGCAGACTTCATGGAAGTGGTCAGCTCTTACCAATTATTTTTCACCAATGTTACGTGCAAAAACTGACAAGTCTAGCTATAATAGCATAATTTAGCAGTGAGTATATAGAACCACATCATAAGATCAACATTGAGGGCTGCTGACGATGACAGTCCTCAACTGCAGTTTGTGATGATCAGGTTTGAGACACCCTTGTTAAAACAAGTCAGTCTCAAAAGTGTGAGCTTATCTTGTTTCTCCTCCACCTTTGTTCAGACATTTGTTTGTCTCTAGGCTATTTCCTAGAGAGGATATCTAATTTGCTTCCAATGATGCTTTTCTTGGTATTGCTTTTTGAGGTGTGATTCTTCTGTGCTCAATGCGAATTCTACAAATTTCAAATTCTAAACTCAAAGCAAGGCTTATGCTTTCCCAGGTCTTTGCTCTTCTTGCAATTCGTCCTGCTTTCTTGTTTATATATATTCCCATGCTTCATAAGTGAAACTACATGTTTTTATTTGCCCTTTTGTAAGTAAAATTGCTCATGTATTTATGTAAGGTGCTTCTGCATTTTTTCTCACTATAACATTACAGTATAACAAAATATTTAAATACTCTTTTTCTCAACACCATTTTAACAAGTTTGCATTTGATTTCAATTACCTGATGATTAATGGATTTTAAATTTATAAGGCCTGGATTTTGTCTATGTACTGGGTGCTTCCAATTTTCATCTCAATAGAACTAGGCTGTCTTAATGAGTTATAGTCTTATAAGCATGCACTTCTTTCATATAGTTTCCTGATTCTTTATTAATACTTCTGCAATTTAGTAGTTTTATGAGCCTTTGTTGACTATTTATACATGTATATACGTTTCTATGATATAAAATAAATCAAAGATATCATCCTTATGCTGTTAATTAAAACTTGACATATCCAAGGGTGACATTACAGGTCATTGCAGCTTCTCACACATTTTTTCTATACTTTGTATCTTCTAACAGAGTGCGTGTACATGAAGTACAGGTTTATCAAGGTTGCAAATCTCATAGCAGCCAAATTTGTGGTTCTCAAAGCTTGCAATTCAACACTGCTTCTCTAGTCATACTTGTTCATTTCTGGAAGAAACACCAAATATAACATTCTATGATTTTATGTTTCCATGTTTCTAATTGCAGTTCTCTTTTGTCTGTCTTCTGTCACAGGGTTGAATCATAGAATTTAATGAAATTTTCTAATCTACACTTTTCTATTCCTCTTATTCCTTTGCCATGTTCCTAGGCATGTCCATACTTGCAATTCATAACTCTCCAGTCCTGGTGTGTATTATTCAATTTCCACTCACTTAAGCACTGTCATCTAGAAAAACCTCTTTTAAGCCTGTTGTGCTTTCTGTTATGACAACTTATCACCATACATCTGCTCCATCTGCCCTTATCAACACTTCTATACTATCCTCTTATCAGGTTTAATGTATAAAGATAAGCCTAAATGTGCATTAAAAAAAGTATGAAGCTGTTTTATTCTTCTATATTTAACAGCAAATACGGAATTTAAAGCATATCAAACAAAGAGCAGAAGAGCAAGACCAACAGGCTTCAAGCATCATACAACTTGTTTAAGCTAGGATCAATAAGAATAGGCATGATGAGGGCCTTTTGAGTCATCTGGAAGAAACCTAATTAAGGCTTGACTTTAATTAAGCAGTCTCTGCGTAACAAGAGTGCACTCAATTATATGCTTATGTATTTTTCTAAGCTGCACAGTGCTAGTGTACATGTGTTTGTCAGAGTAGACAAGGACACTTTAAACCCAAAAGATTTACATCAGAAAATGTCAATTTTCTGTGAATCATACTTTTATATACTAAGAATAAAACAATTCTGATGAAACAGTAATTGGAAAATAACCCCACTGGAACAGATTAAAGCAGCCTAGCAGATACCAGTGAAGGACATAAAATGGACATGAGTGGTAATATTTTGGAGTGTGTTCCTTCTGCCCTAGTCATCATCAGCTACATTCTGTAAATCCAGCCCAGGAGGGTGGTAGTTGCATCCCCCACTGTCCCAAAAAAAAAACCAAAAAAAACCAAAACAAAATAAAACAAAAAAAACCCACAAAACAAAACAAAAAAATGACACAAAGGACTATTGTGTCTCCAGCCTCTGGCCACAGTCTAGCTGGGTGTTGCCGCCAGTGTCAGTCATGTCAGCCCACAGGGAGGGGGAGAAAATCTGCTCCAACCAACTCTAACCTCTAACCAGCCAAGTCTGCCCTGCCGTCCCTCCCAAGGGAGACCTGACCTGTCCTGGCCCGTCCTGGAGTGGATGAAGATCTGTGGTTCTTTTAAGAATTCTCCAAAAGCAGCATATTTAAAATTCTGATGGTCATGCTTTGTCCTTTGACATTTTCTTAAACTTCCCTTTTCAATTGTCTGGAGATCCTAACACCTTTGCTAAGCACTTCACCTGCAAAAATTAAAAAAAAAAAAGGAGATGGGAAAATGATGAAAGATGAAAGCTATTTCCCAAAACACGTTTAAAAAAAAAAAAAATTGGGCATTTGCAGTAAATTTCAGTATACTTAAATAGAACCAGAACTTCAAATGTGTGATGAAGTTTTACAATTAAAACACCAAACCATTTAACAAATCTTCTGTCTCTGAAATTCATACTCTCTGTAGATCTTCTGACTTCATGAAGCAATTTATTGCTGAAGGAAGTGAACATTTTATTCTCTGGAGTCTTATGAGATGAATTAGGGGTCTCATTACTGAAGCAGAACATCTTGAAGAATCACTAAGACCAAATAACTAGTATTGGTTCAAAGATGAATTTTGCTTCTCCTGGAGATTCTTTTGATAATTATGCAATTTCAATGCCTAGAAGAGCCAATACATTTTCTGTGTATTTGTTCTTGTCATAAAATCCCTCTTCTAAACCATATCATTGAAGTCCTTATGAATATGCATAAGAAGTTAATGGGAAACCATACTGATTAAGAAATTTTAGTTTTAGACTTGGATAAAGCTCCCTTATTTTCAAGTGGATCTGATCAGTTATTAGCAAATTGATTCACTGAATGCATTTTCCAACTAGGGTCTTTTTTTAAGGATGCAGAAAAAAAACCTTTCAGATTTGTCTCTCAAAATAAATGAAAAGGTCTGCCAGTGTTTATGTTAGAAGACAGCTCTTACAAAACAGGTTTTTAGAAGATAATTTTTCCTTTCCTAAACTCAGTGCATAATTTTACTGCTAAGTTAAAATACTGTGTCTGTACCTTTGTTGGAAACTTCATATCAATTTTGAAAATGTCTTGAAGAAATATTATGTTCAATTACTGTGGTAGTTGGTAGTTTATAAATAGACATTGTGGAATTTTAAAGAAAAACTGATAAGACTTTAATGAAAGCTATTCATCTCTGCCAGAAGTAACACAGAATTTAATCACGGAATCACAGAATGGCTGAGGTTAGAAGGAATTACCGGCAGAGACTCCACAACATCCCTGGGCAACTTGTTCTGATTTTCAGTCACCCTCAGAGTATAAAAGAAGTTTTTCCTGATGCTCAGAGGGAACATCCTTTACTACAATTTGTTCACACTTCTGCTCCTGTCACTGCACAGAACAGAAATCAATATGACTCCGTCTCCCTCTCTGCTGCTTACCCACTCCCACCCCCCACTTAAGTATTTTAATTGTAAGATGTTTAGGTCTCTTAACAAATTATAAATAATATTTAATCTTTTTGGAACAACTGAGAGATTTCTCTTTTTAATTGCTTTTATTAACCATGACTTTCAGTAGTTACAAAGACACAGTCACACAAACATGCAGCCACATATATACATATTATCCTTCCTCTGCCGCCTTCTTTCTCTTTTTTCTCTATTAGTTACACAAGATTGCATATAACAGTTTGATTTTTCCAATTTTTCCAGAGATTCAGAGGTAACTAGCCTGTTAAGTGGAACATTTCAGGAAGTTTTCAGGGGACCCTGCAGCTACTGTTAGTTGTTTTTTGATTGACAAGTTAATGATTGTGAACTGATAGATTTGCTCCTGATAAAATATGGGCCCAACCCACTTCACTCCTTGGTGGATTGAATCAAATGAGTAGCAGATGTCACTCAAGATCAAACATTCAGTGGTCCTGACACACCATTATATTCACCATGAGATTCAGGGAGGGCATTGGCCTGAGACTGCAGGTCAGAATTGTGTCACTCACAGGAGTCACACCCTGTTCAAGACGCTGAGTCATCAGGTGCTGGAAAAAATAGGTATTTTTTTCTGTAATATTGTGAGGATAAACAGGAGATCAGCAAAGGTAAGAGCCACAGTCACAGGATACAATGAGGGTGGCTGCCATCAGACCCATTCACACCCATTCCTCAGTAGCTCTGTGGGCACAAATTCAGTAGGGCCCTCTCTAGATTCAGGGAGCTATGGCCTGTCCAAACCCCTGGGCCAGGACCCCACTCACTCTGGTGTCCGACACCACAGGCAACCACCCCTCACACACAGGTCACAGCAGCACCTGGCACTGGCACTTGCAGTACACATACACTGGGTTCAACAGGGAGAACACACTGAGTTAGAAGCTTTAAAAATAAGATATAAAGCACGACAGTGATGAAGAACAGGGCTCTTTCAGAGAAGTGCACTGATTTGTTTGCATGCAGCCAGTCCCTTTATACCTTTTTCTGTCTGTTTGCCTACTTTCTTTGTTCCTTTCTGCTTCCCCTTCCTCTGCATTTCTCTTCAGGGGTTTGTACAACTCTATCAATCCTAAACTTCTTTCATCCTGGGGTGGCCCTGACTAACAATCTTATCAATTAAAACAGTGCAAAAACTGTGATCATCAATAAAACTGTTTTTGAAAACAACTATATTTCAACCTCCTCCATGAGCTGTCATTTTCTACTTAAGATTTTCACAAATGCAGGTGAGACCTTATACAAAAACCTAGACAGATCTTTACAAAGGATAAAAACAAGTTCAGTGAAAAAGATATGCCTATGTAAAGCACGGACTTCATGACAATCATGTATTGAAGAAATAGTACATATGCAGAAAGCTTAGTCTGAATCAGAAAATGCAGAGCAAGGTAACTCTATGTTTGTTTTCTCCGTGAGAAATAAAATTGACAGTCTTTTTCCAGAGTAAGCAAATAACGGAAAATAAATGCTTTCCTGAAGTTCACTTGAAGCCTAAAGGGATACTATGTTAAAACAACCTACCTTCCATTCTTTGCACCTCTGACTAGTATTCCACAGAGATTCTTCGCTAAGCTGTGAGTACAAAATAATATGTGAAGAGATCCAAACTTGTCTACAGAATCCACTTATTATTAGCATCTATTCTTGCCATAGAACATGCCACTGGAGACTGCTATTGTCCTTAGAGTGAAAGGATTTCAAGGAAGTTATTTTGGAGCATCTGAAAAAAGGAAAATCTGCTGCCTGTAATCTCAATTATCCATTTGCTTTTTCTTTAAAGAAAGGTTCAAGCTCCCCAGTCTCTTTCAGCAATGTCACTTGCCAACTTTGTTTGCAGTGGGAGTAATTTTAATTTTTGTTATTTTTGCAGTAACTTTGCAGAAAAATATAGTTTGGAAATGGCTATCAATTATTTCAGATCAGAACAAACAGTCTTAACTCTACATTATGGGAAATTGATGTAAGTATAGTTGCCAGTTACTAATAAATTAAAAAAAGTGCCCCTAAGAAAACATCTTGACAAATATATAGGGAAGATTAACTATATTTAGAGTAGTAGAATAAAACCCGACTGACATAATATAAAATCACTTTGTATTGGTTGACAATCACCTTTTAATTTTTATTTTTTCAAAACAATTAGCGCAACGGTGTATTACATTAACTTGTGAAAAGCCTTGTGTTTCAGGGAGTAGAGTGGGCTGGAAGTGGTAATGGATATATTTTGCTAAATACTTATCTACATCTGTCTTTGCTAATCTAGAAGCTGGTTTAGCTAATGATTTTAAATTACCATAAGGAAAGCTCCAACAAGATTAAATTACTCTCATTCATAAAACATGTTTGAAAAAGACAGCTTAAAAAATTGCTAAAAATGTCACTGAAAAAATACTAAATTTTTAAAGCATAAACCAGAATCATGAGGATCAAACATGTCACTTATCAATTGAGCTTGATACCCAAAGTTTATAATTTTGACATTTAAAAGCTATCATTCAAATGCATTTAAAGTATTAAAAATATCATGTACCTCTGAACGAATTTAATATTGTATTCAAATAAAGCAAAATTAAAAAACCCAAGTATGAACAAATTTAATAACTATTTATCATGCCAGATATTTAGCAGACATTTCTACTGCAAATGAACTGTATTTGGAATATCGTTTTTTATTACTGAATGTAATTCTAAAAATGTTTTCAGATATGTGACTGTAATCCTATGTTCTCACTTTAAAGCAATCTGTAGCGCCCACTAAACTACCTTTTTTTTTTTGTTGTTGCAGACTTTGTCTGCTCATCAGTGGAATAAAGTGGGAGGTATTTGGATTGATTTAGAAAAAGTCTGGCCATTAAGTTGGCAGCATCCAGCACCTTTTTCTTCTCTGTTCATAAGGGACCCACTTCAGCCAGTGAAATGGGGGCTGAGTACCTCTTCTTCCAGCCATTCCTGCTGTTATTGTAGTGACTCATGAACTCACCTGGGAAGTGCAGTTTGTATTCCTTTCAGTTACAAGCAGATGAGAACCCATGTCTCCTACTCTGTGTGCTTTAAACCTGTTGTTAAATGAAGTTGGTAGAAAAGCCATTACAGTAATTTTTCAATGTAGGTGTATGCTCAGTTGTGATCAGCTTGGGACTAATGTTAATTTGTACTTTGTCAGGGGTTAAGCATGCTAAAATCATTCTTATTGAAACACATCTTTCTGTGACTTTGGTATTTTCTTCCTGACTCCAATTATCATTGACATTTTGTTGTAACTTTACTCCTAAATACTTGAACTTGGTAATTTAGACTGAACATCTAAGTTTGTATGACAAGAAAATTTTCAGGCTGTCTGGAAAAGGATTTATTTACTGCTGGCCTCCACAACTGGGTGCTGCTGGACTGCTGTTTCTGCTGCATCTGATAGGGGAATATAGATTCTGACAAAAATCATTTTTGCATGTATTAAAGGTAAGAAAATTCTGATGGTTAAATATTTCTATATTTCTGCACTGGCAGATCAAGAGCTTCCAATCTTAACAAATGCAGTTAAGCACAAATATCAATAATGTCAACAACCAAAGTAGTTATAAAAACATCATGATGTAATAGGTATTATTTTATCTCTGTTTTTTTTTTTTTTTTTTTTTTTTACTAACAAATAGCAGTATCCATTATCAGTTTAAATTGCTGTGTAATACTGTGTGGTTTTATTCACTAAGGAGTTTACTTGATGTTCTCAGAGGAAAGAGTCTCTTACATCTGTTTGTTTGTTAAACTGTTTTAGGAAGACCCAGCTGGTTGAGCTGTCTTAGAATCAAGAATACATTTATTTTAAATATGTATCATTCACTGTTCTGGGAGTATCAATATTTAATTTATCTGAAAATACTATGTGAGTATCTAGATCTACAAGTCTGGAAGATGGGATAAACTACATGTGGTGGTTAAAAAATATATTTTTAAATAATTTTTGAGTATAAAATTAAAATTTTAATTCTGGTCTAATGCAATACAGAAAAAAATGTGACTACTTTTTTTCACTTCATTGTCATGATTTTTCCAGAGTTTTATAGACTGATCATTATCCTCTTACTTGAAAAGTGAATTAGCTTATAAACATTAGAATATCAGAAATTTTATATTTAATTGAAGACACTACATACATTAATACATATCTGTGTGTGTTTTATAGATATTAGTAAGCCTCATAACCCACTTTTTTAATAGCTATACTCAAGAATTTTTTTTTCAATTGACAGATTAACAAACAATGAACTGCACTTGTATTCAAAAATAATATTGAGTAAGGAGAAAAATAATGGACTGAAATATATTGTATTGCCTTCTGCTCTGGAAACTATATATGGAACAACACACATAAAAACAATCTCCTGTTTGCAGGTCTGGTTTTCAATTAAAATGTCAGAATAGACATCTTACCTCATTGCAGGTAAGAAAAATAACCATATTTTCATTAACTTATTCATTATACACAGGATGGTGAAATGCAAGATCTCTTTTGTTAGAAGAAAAAAGTGAATCTGTGTAGGTGGACATATGTATGTGAACAATGAGAATGCAGTCAACTCTCTCATTTAAATAAATTTCTATGGGAAAAAAGTGTTTCTATTATCTGCCTTCAGACATGAAGAATTATATGCCTTAAAAAGAAGAAACAGTTTGTTTTCTTTGACGTAGTGGAGGTGTGGGGGTTTTGTTGTGGGGTTCTGGGTTTTTTTTCCCTGATAACTTTAACAGATCAATGCTGCAGACTTAGTTCATTCAACTAAACATCAATGTCCAGAGATATTCACAATGCTCTGACATATTCTGCCAGGCATCTAGCTGCCTTTCCAAAATGCTACGGGTCCCTTGTATCTACAACCTTCTTCACAAT
Organism: Ammospiza caudacuta; assembly: GCF_027887145.1. Lineage (NCBI taxonomy): Eukaryota > Metazoa > Chordata > Aves > Passeriformes > Passerellidae > Ammospiza > Ammospiza caudacuta. The sequence goes on from NC_080594.1 coordinate 74,493,204, forward strand.
GCCTTAAACAGTTAGAGGACTGAAAAAGGTACTCATGTTCAGGTTGCTGAACAAGGAAATTATTTGCTTACAATGGGGTGACTAGCTGCTCAGTGTTGACAGAGGTGAAGACATGGACTGTGTGTGTACATTGTGACTTTTATAGGAGCTCAGGCGCCTGGATCACTCATGAACGCCTACTTAGGACTGTTTGAATCAAATCTAAATCAAACCCTTAATACTGGACACAGCTGACTATGACAAAATGAGGCAATTTGATATGTCATCTTCCCTAATTCCACAGAGAGGATTTCTGTGTAAGACTCACTGTACCCTACAGAAAAAAATCAAAGGTGGAACTGTCCAAGGGTGAACTTTTGTCATGCTCTTTACCTTAAATGTTCTGGTTTTGGCAATGTAAGTAAGTTTTCTTCAATTAACAGAGTTCCCTTTTAAACATGCAATTTTCAGGCAAATACAGTGCTAAAATACTAGAGAAGCTAATTCAAACTATAAGGAAAATGTCCTCCTTTTTTCTTCCAATTTGAGTGTTTCCCATGTCTTTGGAACTTACAAAGTAATTTTGGTGTCCAAAAAACCAAAAAAAATGTGCTAATCTATTATCAGGTTTTAAGAAGCAAATTTAGACTCTGTTTGACATGTGTTTTGAAACAAAGATATAATGTTAGGTTATTTAAGATAGTCAGAGAAAAATAACATGGACTGAATTACTTCTTTGACCTCTATTGGATACCTCTTGAAATCAATCAATCTCTTTGATGATGAAAAGAACTATAGCATGACTAGATCAGGCTTTATTTGGCTCAGTACAATATGTAAATAAACATTGATCTAATTTTTGTACATGGAGTAAGCCCTGGATCATATTGATAAAATATTTTATTTTTTGTTTTTCCATGCTAAATTTTTTTTTAATACGTGTAGCTAAAATATATGACATGCAGGTAGTAAGAAATTCAAATATCTGGTTATCTTCTGGAAGGAAAATCTAATCTGAACACACAGCCTAAATGTTCCTTGAAAAATGCCTGGATTTATAAGATGGAAAAAGTTTTATGGGAGAAGCTACTTTTTTATTTTTATCATCAGAGACAAATTGTTTAATATCTCAAGCCTGAAGTTAATAAGTGCAAGAGTAATAATAAAAATTGTGAATAAGTATTACTGTGCAGGAAAACAAAGGTGGGGGCACAAAATAAGACAAAAGAATTACTAGCAAAGTATCCTATTGTAGAGGAAAGCTATGAGGCATACTGAAATAACACAATGGCTCTTCAATGCATTCTGTAATGACTTTAAAATGTTTTAAAAACTAATCATACCACACTGAAAATAAAGACATGACTGAATATTACTATAAAGGAATAGGTTAAGCATGTAAGGATTTTATCAGAAAGATATAACCATGAAATCAGCTCCAGCTATGCAGAGACATTAAAAAAAAAGAAATAAAAAGTTTTACAAGTGCTTTTCAGAATAAATAAAAGACAGTGAAAAGAAGATTTCAGTATATAGAAATAAGGTGTGAAAGAGAAGGACAGATTGTGTACTGTGCAAGAGAGCACTTTGAGCAAATGGGGCTTATCTGGGTGATTTCTGGACTGTGTCAAAGAGATATCTTTGACAGATATCAACAGTGGCAATGAGGATTGGTGCCTTTTTGGAGTCACTGCTTGCAACTAGCCGAGAACTCTCTGGAGATGAGTCTATAAAGCAGAAACTTTGTCTGCAGTAACCCTACAGTTTTAGAGGTAAGAGCTTGAGGGACATGAGAAAGACAAGTAAAGTAATAAAGATCACTGACTTCAGAAGAGTAGACTTCAGCTTCAGGTTCTTCAGGGAAGCATTAGGAATAGTCTAAACAGAGCTTGTCTTCAGGCACAAAAAGGACCTCAAAAGTTTGAGATTTTCAGGGCATCATTCTGAAAGCATAGGTGTGATCTCCTCCCATGGCATGCCGAGAAACCAGATGCATTGGGTTTGTGTGGCAAGGGTTTGGTAGTGGGGGGACTACAGGTGTGCCTTCTGTGAGAAGCTGAGAGAAGCTTCCCCCCTTGTCCAATGTGGATGCTGCACTGCTGAGGAAGGCTCTGACCCTGTGGGCAGCCCTCTCTAGAGCTGGCTGCTGACAGGACCTGTGGCACTGTGGAGGGGACACATGCCAGAGGAGTCTGCTTCTGAAGGACTGCATCCCATGGAAAGTTCCCATGCTGAAGAAGTATGTGAAGAATTTCAACCTGTGGGAAGTAATCACCGTGAAGGAAGTCATGGAGGACAATCTTAGTGGGAGGGATCCCACACCAAAACAGGGGACAGAATGTGAGGAGGAAGGAATTGCAGAAATGTGATGAAATTATAAAATTCATCTTCCCACCATGCTGCTTGGGGAGAGATCTAGGTATAGAAATCAGGAATGAAATTGAGCCTGGGAAGGAGGGTTGAGCTAGGTGAAAGTATTTTAAGATTTTTTTTTTAATCTTTCTTATTATCCTACTCTGATTTGATTGGTAATAAACCAAATTAATTTCCCTAAGGTGAGTCTGGTTTGAATAATTTGTGAATGATCTCTCCCTGCCCTTCTTTTAATCCACAGGCCTTCATTACACTTTACCTCACATGTCCAGCTGAGGAGATGGAATGATGGAGCAGCTTGGTGGGCGCCTGGCATCCAGCCAAGCTCAAATTTCCACGCCGGCCTTTTTAAGCATCAAACTATTTGCAGATTATATCTGGAAAGAATAAATATGTGAGACAAGGAAAGATAGAAAGTTATCCAAAGAGGGATACAAAAATATTTCCTTAGCATGCAGAGATGCAGTTAGGAAACCAAAAGCACAGCTGGAGTTCAAATTCAAGCAAGAGATACTTCTGTCCAGAAGATTGATGCTGAATGGGGCTGGTAAATTAGTCACAAACAACACTGAGAAGTCTGGGATACTCGGTTCTGTCTTTAGGTCTTTAAAGGTAAGATCCTGAGTTTTTATGACAAGAAAAAGGACAGATCCAAAGAGTGAAGCACCAACAGCAGAGGAGGGTCAAGCTCAGGAACACCTGTACACATTGGATATGTACACATCAACAGACAGGATGCATCTGAGGACCTCTGGAATTAATCATTATGAAGATGTTCTCTTTTATTTTTTAAAGATATTAGGGGAAGGCCCCAAGTGATTGAAGTGGCAAAAATATTTTCATCTATCCACAAAAATATTTTCATCCATCTACAAAAATAATGCATTCATCTACAGGAAAAAGAAAAGCTCAGAAAACTAGAGACCAGAGACCCTCATATCAGTACCATGTCAGGAATAATTGTGGAGCTAGTCCACATGGAAGATATTTCCACAGATGTGAAAGACAAGAAGGAGATCTTGAAAGGGCTAGTTACCAAGTTAAGTTGTACTTATCCAGCCTGTAGCTTTTTCTCACATAATACTTTTCTCAGTGAAGGGAGGAGAGCAGTGGGCCATCTACCATCTGCCTCAAATTTTACAGGGTGATTGACATGATCTCTCCTAACATTCTGGTTGAGGCTGGTAAAATATGAACTGGAAAAATGGACTACATGATGAATGAAAACTGAGTAAACTGTCCTGGCAGTCATAAATAACTTAGATTCTTACTGTCAGATAATTTGGATAGAGGTACCTCAAGGTGTTTATTTTGTTCAAAGAAATTCACTCTCTTTTAAAACTATCTGAATGGTGGAATCAAATGCACCTCATCACAGATATTTCCAACCTTTAAGGAATGGTAGATACACTGAAAAGTTGGAACATAGACATAGATCAACAAGCTGCAAGATTTACCAAGAAGACTTGGGTTAAACTTCAGAAAGACAAATGGGAAATTCTGAGTTGGACTAATCCCAGCCAGCAGTACAGACTGGGGTGTGATTAGCTAGGAGTGCAATTGATCTGAGTATGACCTCTTCCAGCAAAGAAAGCTGTTGGGAGTTTAGTTCAAGCATGGCTTAAAGAAAAAGGCCATGAAGCCATGCAACTGAGAGAAAAGTAACAGGTAGCTGTGAAGCAGCTTCAGAGCAGTTTCCAGCCTGACTTCTATAAACAATTAGTCTCTCTCAGGCATCCTTGTATAAACAATAAAGTTCTCAGGCAGTCTTCCCATAACAAAGGTAACATCCTCTCTGGGAAAAGATGGCACCCTGGGAACAGTTATGGAAGTTTTGAGAACCGTTCGTATCACAGTGAGAACACTGGTTTTGTTTGATGTAAACAATCAATGGTATTGTAAAACAAAAGGAGTGGTTAGAGTTTTCTCTGTTAGCCTATCATAAACCTGGATTTTGGAATATGCATGAAGTTCGTTAACACTATTACTTAAACTGACTGATCGATCAATAAATCGAGTTCGATGCACAATGGTCGTTCTCCCCTCACTTCAACAGAAAGCAAACCATATCCTGGAATGCATGAGCAACCATGTGGTCAACAGAACAAGGGATGTGATTATTCCATTCTGTTGAGCACATTGCTATGCTGTATGAAGGTTTAACACTGGGCAGAAATTAGGCACGACACAGCCACTCACTCACTTCTTCATCCATTGGAACTGGGGAGACAGTTAAAAGGATAAAAGTGAAAAAACTCATGGATTGAGATAAAGACAGTTAGTTTAACAGGTAAAGCAAAAGCTGTGCATGCAAGCAAAGCAAAAGAAGGAATGCATTCACCCCTGCTCATGGGCAGGCAGGTGTTCAGCAATATCCAGGAAAGCAGGGCTTCATCATGGGTAATGATGGCTGGGGAAGACAAAATGCCTTAACTTCAAGTGTCCCCCTTCTTCCTTTTTTCTCCCAGATTTATATGCTAAGTATGATGTCATATAGTGTGAAATGTCCCTTGAGTCAGCTGGGCTAGCTGTCCTGGTTGTGTCCCCTCCCTCCCACCTTCCTATGTACCATCATCCTGCTCTCTGGTGGAGTGGTGTGAGAAGCAGAAAAGACCTTGACTCTGTGTAAGCACTGCTCAGCAATAACCAAACCATACTTGTACCATGAACACTGTTCCCAGCACAAATCCAAAATATAACCCCATACCAGCTACTATAAAGAAAATTAACTTATCCCAGCCAAAATACAGCATAATACTGTTCTAAGAGTCAGCTCTTGTCATACCCAAGAGTGATGCAAAAGACAGCAGTAGCTTCTGTGTGACAGCTCAATCAAGCTTTCAACATTCTCCATATAAAAAAAAAGAAGAGCATACACCCAGTAACTGGGCCATTATTACTGCGCCTGAGTGGGTTGCAGCTGGTGAGAGAGAGACAGTGAATCTTGTTTCTTGAATCAGAAGGCTTGATTTATTAATATATTATATATAATACATTATTACTATACTAATAGAATATAGAGAGAGGTTTGCAGAGCAGCTAGGCTAGGCTAAGAATAGATAGAAAGAATCTATAACAAAGTTGTGTTCAAGGACTCAGTCCCCTGGCTTGCACTGGTGATTGGCCCTTAATTATAAACATAGAACATGAACCAATCACCAATCAAAATAGGTGCCCCTGTTACATTCCCCAGCAGCTGATAATAATTGCCTCTGGCCTCCAGAAGACGCAGAAATCCGAAAGAAAGGATTTCTGTGGAGAAATGTCTGCGACAGGCCATGAGATGTTCTTCAGATTGAAGAGACAGTTACTGCTTTCCTCCCTCTATATCCAGCTCTCCAGCATACTAGATAATGCACATTTATATAGACACAATATAAAGCCTATATTTGAACACTGTTAATTTTAATATTTATTAGAGCAAATGAATTAGGATTGCAGACTAGTTACTGGAATTGGATGGAAGAACACTGCAAAAGTTGAGGGAGCCTGATTCTGTTTGTTCTAGAGTATTTAGGAATTAACAGAAACAGTCCCTGTATCTTTAATGCTCATCAAGGACAAAGGAAAAACAAAAGAGTGAATAACAACAGGGTTGAGTCTTTTTGAGAAACATTAGGAATTAAAAATTACCAATATAATAAAGTCCAAAAAAAGTAAGTAAATGTCTGTTAAGTAAATGTCATTTATTTCTGTGATAGGATACCTACTAGATAAAGAGAAAAATTGCAAAGTACATACTTGGAGGCTTCTGTTGTTGGCATGATGATTTCTGTATCATATTTGGACTGCTACTTTTTCATTAAATGAATAACACCTATTCAGTTAGTATATAGAGAGCTATAGTTAAGCTATCATTCCTAGGCCATCTTGACATATTCTTCCTTTACTGTGAGTTTAGTAAAATTAGTTCACAGCATCAGGCTTTTGGTCTTGCACAATTCTAGTTTGTTGAAAACAAAATCATCAGTCAAAAAATCTCCCATTAAATGAAACAGGGCATCCACTTTACATGTTTAAAAGACTGAACTAGCCTAATTTTTTGGCTTTGAATGTGAGATAGGTGTTAATTACATAATTAAGAGGTTAAAGACTTCTTCCCCCTAAGAAAAACCAAACAAACAAACAAACAAACAAAAATCAACCAAACAAAAACCCCCACAGCAAATAAAAGGAAAAAACCACAAAAAACAAAGAAGCCCCCTCCTAAGAGCTAGTAATACCATATGAAAACAAAAGAGCATGATGTATGTTAAGTATAACTAGCCAAAGCTATGTAGTTTGAAAGTCTGTTTGATTTGTTGAAAATTGTTAGGAACAAAAAAAGAAAATTAGTCAGGGGTATCCAAGCTTTAAAGAAGGACAACTTGTGTGACAATCACTGGATGAAGAGAGCCTTACCAAGTCTTTCTCTTCAGAAATGCTTGACAGGTAACAATTCTACAAATAACTCTGTGATCTTCAAGAATACTCACCAAAGTCCCCAGCTGCTACCAAACATGCAATCACTCAAGTCACATATTTATCACCTCTTCAAGAAGCCCCTAGTACTTTTGCAATGCAAAGTTGTTTGCAAACTTCTCTATTTTGTGTCCCCTACTACTACCTTGGGATGTTAAAAATAATTAAAGCTAGAAGGAGTTTACACAATATATTTTTTATCCTGCCATTTGGATTACATCGATTAGCATTGCAGCTCATCATTCTTTTTGGCATTCTTTATATTTCTAGATAAGGAATAAATAGGAAATCAGATAGATGAGAAATTACAAGATAAGAATCTTACTCATGACTTCTTCATAATTGACAGAAACTGGCTTATTCTATCAGTTTGCTCTGGAGTTGTCCATCTAACCTGTCAATCTGGCACTCTAGAAATGTGGGGCTACTTCACATATTCTATGGCATATTAAAGTGCACTAGAAGTATACATAAAGGCTACTGAACTGAGTCTTTAATTGTCACATCCTAAAGCAGACACTGCATCTGATCATCTGAAAAGATCTCCAGGCCCCATTAATTGTCCTGTAGATATATTTGCAACAACCATCTGAATTTCCTTTGTGATGAGATATTGGCATTTTAAAGCAATTTAATTGAATCTGAAGGCACTTGTCTTAATTGAGTCAAGTGACTTTTACTCCAGAAATTATTGTTGCAAGCATTTAGGACAGGCTACAGTTGCTTAAACACAGGCATCTATTCTGACTTCATGTGCTCTAAGGCACTTTATAGCTGCAATACTGGACCAAGGGGACACTCACATGTTTCTTGAGCAGCAGTTAGAGACCATGCAGAACAAGGGAGATTATGCTCAAATTGCACAACTTGGCTGTTTTTTGGCAACCAGTATCCATTCATAAAGATAAATTAATTTCAGCCAAAATGTTTTTATATAACAGCCCAAATGTAATGAATACATATTTAATGTTCCCCAAGCTTGTATACTAAATATCAAGCCAATTTTTGCTAATTTTTGATATGTTTGAAGATTGAGCAATGAGACTTTGACGCTCGTGAATTTGAAAAGTGGTGGCTAATGAACACTGAGGGCTATGACTGATGTAAGTTCTTCAGCACCTTTATGGAGGTGGCTATGAAGGTGATGATATAAGCTCCTTTGACTTTAACCTGAAAGAGAGGATATGCAATTACTTTCTTGCCATCTAGATTTTGCTGCAAAGGTCCAGCATCAGAGATGACATCTTCCCAAAGCACCTTTCAGCTGTAACAGGCTGTTTAAGCTGCTGCAGGTTGGGGCTCAGGAAAGTGACCTTAAATTCTGAGGCCACAAGGAGAGACACCAAACATCCTCTGATACAGAAAAGAAAGTTGTTTCAGGGATGTAGCAGGCTGTGAATACCAAATTAATTTATTCTTAAATAAAATGTGTGTTACAGTGACATGGAGACAGTAGGGTAAAAGGAAAATATTTCACAGGTGATGAATCCTCTGTGCATAGAATGAGAGAAGGTGAATTAAATCCTAACTCAGTAATTCAAAATGTACACTCTTCATTTTCCCAGTAAATCTGTCTTCTTTTCTACCAAGTTTAGGAAGTATGTGCAACCTGGAGGAACTTGTGCTGTTGAAAGGAGACCCTGGACTTCATGGTTGCTTTTCCTTCAAAAATATGCTGGTCGATATCTGTGATCAGTTTTGAGATAACACAATGAAATCACGATAAATTATATACTTTTTTTTCTTACTAAGGAAGCTGTAGTGAGAGTCTATAGTAGGAGTCCTAGTGAATATCTGTATTGTATTTGAATATATCTGCATGTAATAGAAAAAGGGGGAAATGTAGTGAGAGTCCTATGTATATGGATAAGTGGGTCCTAGCTATTCTTTACGAGCCACAGCTGCTGCCCAACCAAGGACTTCGCAGCGGTGACTCATTTAGAATAGCTGGGACCCACTTATCTAATACATATGGCTCTCACTACAGGAAGCAAGAGTTCTGAGACATTACTGTTGTTGAACTTTATTAATGAAAACTTTTTTTAATTATCCCCATCTTTTTAGTGTTCTGTTTTTTTAAAGTTCTTATGCTAAAAGAAATAAGAAGTATTGACAGTCATGTTAATAATGTATTTCTAGTGAGGTCTTTTGTAAAGTATTTATTGAGCTATACTTCCCCCAATGTGATCAGGAATTTCCATTATTATTATCTCTTGTAAACCTGAAACAATATTACACATGTATATATATATCAATGTAGCTTTTTTAACATATATACTTTAAGAATTCTTACACTTTATAATGCAAATATGATTGTATTCTGCTTACTCTAAAGTATTCAGAAGCAAAAAATGCTGATATTTGTTATATTTTCTAATCCTTCTATTGCAGCTATTATTTTGTAACAGTATTTTAATCATAAATAATAAAAAAACCTCTATTTTCAAAAGTATCAGTTTAGATTTTGAAAGAAATTCCATAGCAGATTTTATTTGATTTTTTTTTTTTTAGCTTTTTTAATACTCACAGAAAAATACTGGTCTTTTTGCTGCCAGTAGGAATTCATATAGTGGCTGTTACCCATTATAAAGTCTACTTTGGATGGGGAAGCTGTATAACTCCTTTTTCAGCAAAGAAAATCAGCAAGATTTTATTTTTTCCTATTTTTAAAATTTTCTTCTTTTTTTAACTAGTAACTACATTCCAGTGAAATAAAACAAATTCCAAATTCAGAATCTATTCAGTTTTACAGATGGGATCTGCTTAGGATGTAAGACAGAGGGTCTACTGCAATCTCAAGCTGTGTACATGACAAAAAAAATCCCTTTTGCCTTGTTTTTTTTTAATAACCATATGTATTACATGCAAATGTGTTATGTATCACAAAATAAATTTTTCTGCATTCTAGACTCCATACCAATTTCCTTCTTAGTCCTGTGAAAAGCAACTGTCGGTGGACACTAAAAAGAACAAAAAAATCACAAAAGAACCTATCATAGCAAGAAACAGCATGGCCAATGCTCTTGGAGCTCACCTGTCAAGGATTTTCCCTGTATGGACTTGTCCAGTTTAGAATTTTAAACCTCTTTCAGCTTGAGGTAACTGATAGGCAATTGAATAATGTTAAAAGATAAAGCTTTAAATGACAGTCTCAGCATTATGCAAATGTTTGTTCTAATGGTATTTTCTGTATTTTTTCCCCAGAGTTGAAAAAAATACTCTGGCAATAAAAAAACAAAGTTTTAAAAGTGGGACTGAAGCTAAGGCTTCAGCTATTCAATATTTTGCCTCTGTGAGCTTCCTGCTAAGTAAAACACTGCAATTATTGTGACAGAAAGTTGTTTTGCTGATTTTGTCTTAGTGTATTTTTTAAAGATTATTTTAACACTAATCAACTTAGTTTTGCATATTATGCAAGCTGGGTAAACTCAATTTCTGTTCCACGTACACTGTCACACGGGTGGTTATTACAACACAGCTGGCATGGGTTGATCTCAGTGGGATTCCACTTAGTATGTCTTTCAAAACTGCATTATTTTATTCAATAAGAATATTCTTGGAACCAAAATAGATGCATGGTGGTATGCAGTGCTTGGAGATGTGATTTTACGTCACTAACTCGGCTAAGAAATATTGCATCAGAGTAAATATGAATGAGTCAGCACTTCATACAATCATAGAATGACTTGGGGTGGAAGCCAGCTTAAAAATCTTCTGGTTCCAATCCCACTTCCATAAGCAGGGACGCCCCTGCCTGGATCAGGTTGCCCGGAGTCCCCAGCCTTGAATACTTCCAGAGAGGGGGCATCCACAACCTCTCTGGGAAACCTGTTCCAGTGCTTTCACTATTCTCTGAATAAGGAAATTCTTCCAAACATCTTATTAAAATCTCTCTTTTTTTTAGTTCAGAACTGAGATTTTGTAAATTTTTAGAAATATACTCTGAAAGGTAAAATTCTCTGTAGTTTTCTCAGCTTGGTAAAAATGCAAAAGCTTATGTCAAACAGTTTTGGTTTTTAACTTTGTTCAAAAAGCAAAATAAAAATGAAAACTGCCTTTTATTTCTCTGTTGGACTTCATGAACAAAGTAGAAAAATGCAGATGATGTTATAAATTCTAAATAGCTCTAGGCCAATCAAACCAAGTTGTTACATCAGATAATTCACTTATCATGTAAAAACCAGAAAAATGCAGCTTTTCCTTTAATATGTCTAAAGAAGTACAAAGATGTTATTAAATAGCAACATCTAAATGATTTTTCTATTTCTGAAAATGTGGCACAGCACTTCTTGACTGTTATTTTCAATGTAGCATGTAAATAGGGAAGTTAATCTTTTCAAGATCTTGTGCAGTGACTTCTGAGTACGCTTAGCTGAAATTTTATTATGCTTCTGTATATTAATTACATTTTTGCAAAATTCTAAACGGACACAGTGTTGTCAGTGTATGGTGGATGAATAATGACAAACACCTTCGCTCTGCGTTTGTTTAAATGCTGCTTTTAAAAACCCCTTTGTAAAATGTGACTTTTCTTCTCCATGGAAGTGAGCTGGCATGAGTATGATGACCTTGAGAAGGGATATCTTCTTTAAATACCCCTATTATAAAAAAATACTTTTTTATATTGTTAATGAATGTTATGGCCTTCCCTTTAGATATTTAAGAACACTGATATTTAAAATAGAATAGAATAGAATAGAATAGAATAGAATAGAATAGAATAGAATAGAATAGAACAGAATGAATAGAATTTCAGTTGGATGGGACCTAAAATAGGACAATTTTCTGACCACATCAGGGCTGAAGAAAGGTTAAAACATGTTGCTAAAGGCATTGTCTTAAACACTGACAAGCTTTGGACATCAACCACCTCTCTACAAAGCTTGTTCAATCAACGCTGAATATTTCTTGGTGCATCTGTGACCCGTTCCCAAGTGTCTTTTCACCAGATACCAGGGGGAAGAGATCGGCACGTCCCTCTCCTCCTCCCCTCCTCTGGAAGCTGCAGAGAGCCATGATATCCTTCAACTTTCTTTTCTCCAAACTAAACAAAGCCAGAGTTCCCAGCTGTTCCTCATGGAACATTACTTTTAGCCCTTTCACCAGCTTTGTTGCCCTCCTCTAGATTCATTCAAGGACCTTAATATCCTTCTTAAATTGTGGGGCTGCACCAGTGCTGAATACAGCAGGGTGATTGTTGTAACAGAACATTTGTGTATCTTTCTAACTTTCAGATTTATTTTTTTTTAGAAAAAAAAAAACACTCTCTATGGCTTACCACAAATATAGTTGATGGTTATTTAATTTTCTGCAAAAATTTCATCTATTTTCTCTGTTTACTGCGGTTAAAATCCATTTTCCTTTATTTTCCCTATCCTTTTAGCAACATGGGACAAACAGTGGTGAGTATTATAAATAAATAGGGCCTGTAATGCTCCTGCTAGCCTCAAAAGATCACCCAGGTTTCTTGCAATCTGAGCACAATGTGGAAAGAAATACATGACATTTGGAAAATTGCCAATTTTAGTAAAATATTAAGATGGTTTATTTTGAAATAATTTAGTCTCCTATTCTTGGTGTACATTTAAAGCAAATTATGTTCCATAATGCATATTTTTCTTGTTATATGGGCATTACATTGGAATTTTTCACTTTTACTAGATGACAGATTTCAACAGGAAACCTTTTCAGTAAGAATACTTTAAAAAAGAAGAAAACTGTGTCTGCAAAAAGCTCAACTAAAAAAGCCATTTAATGGGTATCACAAGGGTTTTTAATTGTAGCACAGTCTGTAATGTGAGGCACGTACACTCCTCCCTGACGTTGAAGCCAAATGACACCATGCCATGCTATAACTCCATCTGGCAAAAAACCCTTGCCCTGCCACTTGCTCAGTCCTTCCCAGTGGGATGGGGGGGGGGGGGAATATGAAGGGTAAAAGTGAAAAAAAATCATGAATTGAGACAAAGACAGTTCAATAGATAAGCAAAAAAAAACCATGCAAGCAAGCAAAAGCAAACAAGGATTTAATTTACCACTGCCAGTAGTCAGGCAGATGTTCAGCCCTCCCCTGGATAGCTGGGCTCCTTTACATATTAATAGTGGCTTAGGAAGACAAAACTCCTCCACTCTGTATGTCCTTCTTCAAGAGGTTGCATATACAGTTATATGAAGCACAGGTTCTTGGGACTGCACAGGCAAGAAAACAAACTTCCCCTGATTTACAGTAAGGAAACCTGGGGGGCAGGGTATGTAAATATGTAAATGTTTGTAAATATTTAATATTGCACCTTTGTAGTATTGGGCATAGTAACTAGCAAGCTCTTTTCATACTGATATATATGTGTGAAAAACTGGGACTGTTCTCATCCAATCAAACTTTCTATAGTTTTTACTGCCTATGTAGAATAAAATGTGGGCTAATTTTAGCCCCCAAATATCTAGTACATGAATTAGAGATATTTTTAGTCTGTAGTTTTCTTTCCTCATGTTCTCTTTTCATGATTCATAAACCCTCTAATGTTGGAAGCACCACAATAAACAAATATTATGCAGTTACTCTTTTCTCTGTCAAAGCCACAGTTAGTGAATTTCTCATTCCTCAAAGAACACACAAAAACAAGTGCATTCCCAGCATTTTCCACTGAGCCTGTTGTTAGCTGCACATACAAGAAAACACTTTTTTTTTCTCTCTCTCTCTCTGAGGGTGGTCAAACACTGGAACAGATTTCCTAGAAAGACTTTGCAGTCTCTGTCTTAGGGTATATTCAAAATTTACCTGGTTATAGCTCTATATGGTCCTGCTTAAGCAGGGAAATTGGACTAGATGATCACTTCCAACCTCGAACACTTTATCACTCTGGGATTTTGTAAACATAAGTCTGTATATCCTGTTTATGTCCCTAGGATATATCAGATATGTGTGTGGTTAATTGTCTCCTATGTACTGATCTGCATGTACATTGATTTTTAAATTTTTTTTTAATCTTTTTATCATATGATCAGTCTAAAGTTTTCACAGATTTCTGTCTCTGGTTCTTTTACACAATGAAATCTATAATCTCTCTTTTCATATTGACTACTATGAGAATGTCAGCTATAACTCTGTGTATTCTCATGTGAAGACTTCCTGATGAAACATTTTTTTATAGCCATGTCTTTTTTCAGGAATCCCTGGTTGGTTTGGTATTTTTTTCCTTTTCAATTTATTCTCTAAAATAAAACCCAGAGGTGATTATTTTGTGTTTTTTTACTTTAGAAAATGAAATTTAGAAAGGTGGTTGGTAGCATTGCTTGTTCTTTATTTCCTTCATTGTCCTTCAGATAAGGATTTAGGTTCATTTTAGACAGTTGTTATATTCTTTTGTCATTCAAACCTACTGTTTGAGGTCATTAACCTTCTTTGTTTCATGTGTTGTGATTAGAAGTTTTGATATAGAAACTTCTTGTTTGTTCTGTTGAGTAATTGTAATTCTGTGGAACAGACTTCACTTGCAGGCTCATTAAAAATTTAGGGTTTAGAGAGTTTTGATCTTTTATAACTGTTAGTGCAGATGCCTGTGTTTACAGATGCATGCACACACTTATCTCTGAAACCCATCAGCATTTTAACACAATACATAATTCTGTGTGAAAATAGATTTCATAACAATCAGCCTTGATACAAAAGCAAAAAAAGCAGACAACATGAAGTCATAGTCTCACACAACAGTGTCTTATACTGTGTGCTCTCTGGTAAGGCTCTCAAAAGATCTGTGACACATAACCAGAGCACCAACTACAGGTGCAAAAAAGTTATAAATGGCATTAGACACCTTTGTGGGGAAAAACTGTTTCAGTCCACATTTTCTGAATTAAAAAAAATAATAAAAATGTTTGTTCACTTTGTGCTTGTTATTTAATTAAAAATATCTCATGTTCAGTAAACTGTTAATATCTCGTAGGCAAGATTCCAAATAAGTATTTGGAACCACAGATGATCTTCCTTACTGGAGAAACTGTTCAGATGGTCTGCAGACAGTGTTTTCTGCTGTCATTCGAAATGTTCTGTGGTATCCAGCATGGGACTGGCTCATTATAAAATAGTTCTAAATTGTCCCAGACCTGTCTGGAATCGCATGTGGAAACCAAGTGAAATACCCTTGTGTGTTTTTGATGACACTGCAAATCTATGTTTAAGGAAGCTCAGTTTTTTCCTCTGTCCTCAGGAGGCAACCATAGCACCTAGGCTACCCATAGAGAGTGATTCAAAGCAAATGTAAAGTATATGGAGAACAGTGGCTATGTATTATGTACAGATTCATTAAAATATGTAGATGCAACATACATATAATCTGTCACTTATGACACTTTCATTTTCACTTTCATTTTCCCTTCTTTTACAAGAGAAAACATTTCATCTTCAGTTTTGGCCTTTTTTCAATGGAAGCCATCACAGCTATGAGGGGGCTTAGTTCAGTTACCTAATACCTGTGAGAGTTCCTAGGATATCTAAGGCATCCATAAAATACTCATCTATATTACAGAAGATCAGCAGGCAACTTATGCTCTCCTGAACCAAGAAATACGTAATGCAGGGGATGTCTCTGTGCTGAGAACTGAATCAGTCCTAATTTTCTTACATTGATCTTTATATTCATTAAAAAAAAAATAAAATTGGGGTTTCTCAGTGCTTAAGATAAAGGACGAAGAGTGCAGTAATGTACTTCTGATGGTTTTAATTAGGAGTTTACTTCATAAGGCACTCCCAGGGTAAAAACGAACTTCTGAAAAATGAAATGTCTTTTGTTATTCCAAGCAGAATTCCATTGTAGTCACAGTTTTTACAAGTTAATTTATCCTAATATCTACAGACAGAAACAATGTAGTGGCAGAGAATGACTGTTCTCACCTAAACATTTGAAAGTTTCATAGCTTCCAGTGGTTTAAAGTGAGCATAATCCACTTCCAATCTTCCAGAGAAGTGCACTTTATTGGAAACAATGAGTATGACAATATGTTCTAAAAATAGGCAGCATTGGAATGAATGGATTTATTTAAGGTTTATCTACGCTTTAGGAAGATAACTTGCTGTTGCTCTCGTAAAACATTGTAAATGTGCACTTTATCAATTTAAAAAGTAATTTGATCACTTAATACTAGTGATAGAATTTCCAAAGGTAGTCAAGAAAACAGAGAATATTCTACATATGTGGCTATAATAGTTTGGTGAAACTACTTAGTACAGTCAAGATCCACCAGATTTTGACATTGGCATTAAGAAAGGTCATTTCCAACCACTAAATTCCAGGGTTTTTTCCTGATTAATTTCCAGTGACTCAGGGCTTAAAACAAATATATTTACAGAGGTATATATGGCAATTAAGCTACCTAAGTCCCTCAATAATTTATCAGCTGCTAAATTTCTCTGGTGATCTGCTATTAATATAGAATGAAGACTCATGGTTTACGGAAAATTTTTTGTCGAACTTACTCAGTTAGAATTTTGAACACAGAGATGGAGCCACAAATAATATTTAAAGCTAAAGCTAAAATGAATCAAGGAATTGTGATGCTTGGTAATGTATTCATTGAATAGAAGTAAGAAAATTAATTACAAGGATTGAGTTCACAGTGCTGAATTAAGCTTTTAAAATTTTTGCATAGATTGCATGTGAGAATTAAATAGCACAGAAAAAAAATAAGCTTTGTGAGTCAATGGGAAACATTGGAAGGAAATATGTCTGAAAGTGTATCCCTCTTTGGTTTGGGTGCCTCACTTGTGGTTGCACTTAGCGGTCTGTGCAAATCATGTATTTTCTGTACTAAACAAATCCCAAACACAATGCCAATCACAGTCTAGTAGATATTAAAAATAATTTTTAATAGACTGTTCCAGCTTGGATCCCCCATGGGGTCACAGGTCCTGCCAGAAAGCCATGTCTGCTGCAGGCAGATATTTGCTCTGCTGTGATCCTCCATGTACCATAGAGAGACAAACCACACCACCATGGTCTTCTCCATGGGCTGGAAAGGAATCTGCTCCAGCATCTGAACACGTTCTCTCCCTTCTTCTTCACTGATTCTGGTATCTTCAGGATTGTTTCTCACATTTTCTTTCTACTGTCTTTCCCAGGTACTGCGCAGCCTTTTCTGCTTTTTCTTAAATATATTATTTAAGAGGTGCCACCAGCATCAATGGTGGACTTTGGTCAGCCCAAGTTCAGCATGGAGATGATTGAAGCTGGCTCTGTCCTACATGAGAACAGCTTCTGGTGTCTTCTCACAAATGTCAGATGAGAGAAAATCTATTTTTGTGGCCTGACAGCAAACATGGCTACCTGTAATGTGAACAAACTCCTTTCTTCCAATTCTAGATATATTTGGAGGTGAAGGGATGTCTTTCTTTGGTTTGGTGTTCTTTGTTTATCTTCAGTATCTGTAATGTAAAGCAAAGATAAGAGAATTCAGGTTTCCATTAGATTATATTCCTTCAGATCTGGGATCCAAAATATATGTGTGTATATATGCATATTTTATAATAGAATTGGTATTTATTCCTAAAGGCATTTTAGTCCTTTTTTGCTCATTATTCCTATTTTCATTAGTGGTATTTATTCATATAATTAAGAAAAATTATTAAAATAATGGCATGTCTGGATGTAAAAAGATAACAATGCTTTTATATAAACAGTGTCCCATGGCTTATCAGGAATATCAAATTTAGTAAGATGAATAATTCAGTATTAAATTTGCATATAAATTACACTTGTAAACAACCATAATATCAATAACTATAATTAATTGCATCAATCATAAAAGATGTGATTGTATGTTTAAATAAAATAAAGACTACACCTTTAAAACAAACCTGGATAACTTTACATGAAAGAACAAACAAGACAAATTACTTTCAAAAATATGGCAATGAAGACTGTGTATCTATCTCACATACAGCTAAATATTCCTCCTAGTGTCATAAAACCTCTTTGTAAAATATCAACAAAATATATTGACTGTTCAAGATTTGATCTACTATTTGCATATGCATTACTATACTGTAACATCTAAGAATTTAACCATTTGTTTATGTACACTTTATTTTGAAAATGAATTTTATTAGGAGATTGATTTTAGTGTTTCTTAAATAATGCAGGATGGCATTCTATACAAAAGTCTTTTTTCCATTAAAAATATAACAAAGATGTTAGTAAATATTCATAAATATTTTTATATGCATCTATAATTTGCATAAAAATGATTAATTAAGAGTTATGAAAATATTCCAAAGTTATATCACTAGCTGCTCTGACAAGCTCATTCTAATATGTATTTGATATATAATGGATTAGGTCTAATTAGTTCTTACAAAAAACTATGCATGATACCTGTTCTGCAGACCAGAGATTGTTCTGTAGCCTTTCATTATTTAGCCACAGGGATGAGCCAGGAGTTGGTGAAGATCTTTTAACACATCTTGGATCAGCTTCAAATTTCCATAGCACCCTAAGGCTGCATCCTGACTACCTACAGGGATGAAATCTCAGAGATTGAAATATCCATTCCTCTTTTCCTTTCTAAGGACAGATTAATGGACAGCCAATGAGGGAATTGTGATGTATTTGAAGAAATTTCAGCAAACAGTCGAAGAACTGGACAGCCAGGGCATAATGGCCGTACCGGCCTTGAGTTAAGTTGCAATTTGCAATTCCAATTAGGATTTCTGTAGTCAGTCACACTGCATGCTGTACAGGCATTACTGCAGAAACAAAATAAGGACAATACAGAGGCATTGAGACTTAGATAAAACTTCCATCTTCATATCTAATCTTAAATATATGAGCAAAACATATAGTCACATAAAAATTCCATTTCACTTAAGCTTACAACTTCTGAAGAAACTCAAATGCTAAAATTTGTATACAAAAAGAATAAAATAAGCTTCCCCTTTATGGTTTGAAGAACATCTGTATGATTAACTTAGCCATATTCTTTAGTTTCAGGTAGCCCTGTGAGGAGCAGAGAGCTGGCCTCAGTGATCCTTGTAGGTTATTTCCAACATAAAATATTCCATAAATTATGATTCTATTTCTTGACATTATGTAATGAACTCAGAGCTCTTAGAACTGACTTGCAAAATTATTCTGAGGCTCTGGTCTGAAGTGATAGAATAATGCTCCCTGACAGAACAAACACTTGAACCATAATAGAGCATAGCGAGAAAGGCATCACATCCCACAAACTAGATGAAAAAAGTTTTACTTTACTTGTATATACCTTTGAGATTTTTGATGTTTGGGGTTTTATTTTCATGTTTGAATGACAGTGATTTCAAATACTTTTCCTGCATAGGAATAGTTGTTTTACTTTCAAGTAGGTCCTTATCTAGGTTCACTGACAGCTGCATTCAATGCTCTTGGTGTAGCTGCTGAAGTTCCAGTTATTTTCAGTGGAGTTGGTGGACCTCACTGTTGATGTGAACAGCCATGAAGATGGCCTGGTTAGAAGAGTAAATTTACTGAACAGAATAAAATGTCTGCTGAACAGTACTCATGGGAATTGTCTGCCAACCTGGGAGTTTTAGGCCTGAGAACTGGGGTTGGGAACAGGAAACATCTTTGAAAATCTTAGCTGGTATCTTTGAAGTACTGCTGGGTACCTAGAAATCTTGCAGTACCCTAGTTAAATACAAAAATGAGGAAACTGCAATGTCAGTTTATGATCTGAGAAAGCTGGGACAGTGTGGTAAAATAAAATTGGTGAGATTCTGTAAAGTAAGTCATGCAAGGCTGCATTAGCTTGGGATAATGTAGGAGAAAAAAAAATAGAAAGGTAGATGAACATGAAAAAGTGCAAGAATCCCTGAAAGCACAATTTCAAGAGTGGCAGGAAAGTAATGGGCTTCTCACAGAGACATATGCAACTGCAAACACTTTGCTGAGAGCTGTTAAGCAAGAAGCTGAAGATATTTTAGAGTGCCTTAGAGCAGTTAGAGCAACTGTCCCTTGAAACTCATAGTTCTGATAAAAGTCAGTTGTTTCGGGGTTTAGAAACTAGTCTGAGACCTCTGGCTTTAACACAACCACAGCAAGAACATACAGGGTCAGTCTCAGAGAGTGAGACCATTGAGAAGATACACATAATAAAGTAAGATGATTCCAGGCCTCATGAATCTGGTTCTGGCAACAGCTTTCCTACCCCTACCTTATTACATGAATGTAATGTAACACTTTCTGTTATTCTACTTCCTTCTCTTTTTCAAACTTCTAAAACACAGTTCATGGCTCCTGCCAGAAGCAAAGGCCCTTCCCAGGTCACAATGACCACTACTACCAATCTACATTGCACAACAACTAGTGGAGAAATAAAATATGTCAAAAAGATCAGTGGCAAGGCATTACCAAGCAGGAGCTGGAACTGTTTTTGATCAGAATGAGGCCAAAGAAATATTTATGGCTATGTGCCCTGCAATACTGGAGCCCCCTTTGGTACTCACAGAAAAAGGGTATTGGTGGAGATTGTGTCAGCAAGTTTCCAGTGAAGCCAAATTAAATCATATTTGCTTTGAATTAAAGGGGTGGCAAGGTTTCCAAGCATGATTTTCACCTTGGGAAAACTCACTACTGGCTGCCTATACAGTTCTGTTAGATAAAATAACCATCACATTGGGTGCAACCTTAGTAACATTTCCTGGTTTTGTAGGAACTAGAGAACATATTCCTTTTCCACAGGGAACTGTACTCCCCAGACACCCACATAGGTCTGCCTGACATACCCAGATGAGAAAACCTAAGAGAAATTGATACATTTCTGGAGCAAGAGCTGGGAGCTACAAGATATGTCCTGAAGTATCAAGGAAAGCAACACTGAATTTAAGCAACTCAGCTCCATCCTTTATCTTTCAAGAATTTAGATATTAAAAGGGAATTCAGGCTTTACTAAATGATAAGTAATTTTTAACATGTGGGAAAATGCTTGTAGGCATGGAATTAACCTTAACATTCTCTTGAAATTTAAAGTTCTTTGACAGTTTGGGGACTTTGGCTCAGACTGACTGAAAAACATTCAGGACATAAATAATAATTTAAAAACTGAATCATAAGTATTTTCATCTATGCTATCAAATCTTAAAAATTAATTTCACCTGAAATTATATATATTGACTATTTTAGTGTACAGTTGATTTCAAAATAAGCTAGTTAATTTTTTAAAAAATGCTCCTCTAAGAAGCTATTTTTATTAAAATAGTTGTAACTAAATTCACTTTTTTAAAATAAATGTAATAATATTTAATTTTCTGCCCCAAAGAGAAGGTAATTATTACCAAAAAAGTATTTTTCTCATGAAGAGATTGATTGGAAGAGACTTCATAGTATCCTAATATGAATACACTCTATTGCTGAAACCTACAGCTTTGGTTAGGAGTTGATAGATTTCTTTGGCTTCCAACTGTCCCTTATTAATTATTTTTGCAAAAATATATATCATGTGTACTATTAAAAAGAAAAAAAGTTGTTGATCATTTTGCAAGTATTTGTGGTCTTAGCCTGAATTGGCCAAAAAGTATTGTTCAAAGAAATGTGACATATGACAGATAAGATGACAGATTTAATGAAGACTCTAATGTTTAGAGCATATGCAATTTAAGAAAACATGATTCAATTTATTAAGATGCTCCAGGAGACTAAAAGCTGTATACTAGAGGATTTTCTTAAATACCAAGCTGTGAAGTGTCTGAGAAAGATAAAACAATTTTATGAGCTTATCCATTGACTGTTTTACAGACATCCTTTGATATCTGGAAGAATGGATTTGAAGCTTAACCCTCTGTTTTCAGGTGACTCTTCAATCTAAATCACAGGATTTTGCTGCTACCTTTGTGATCTTCACCAATATTCAGCACTTTATCGTTTAGAAATTCTATGCAAAGTTCAGGAACCAAAAAAAGTAGACATTAAAACTTTCTACATCTCCACCTGCTTCTAGGAAGCTTTCAGACAGTTTGATCAAATTGTTCAGAAAAAGGGTTCATTCAGTGTCAGAGGGTTTAATTGATATTGTTTCCCATAAAAAACATCCTCATTTTGAGAGGGTGTGCAGTCTTAGTCCTTCATTTTACTCAGCATTGTTAATAATGCTCAACAGAAACTATAACCTTCCACTCAGTATAAAACACTGTAACTAGAGGGTTAACAGGCAGGACAAGAAATACATACATATTGGATTTAAATCAATTACTGGAGTTTATTAGAAGAAGCTTTATGTTATGCAAAAAAGAAATTTACTCACCTAGCCCTCATTTGCTTATATGACTAGGTTTATTCCTTTATTAATCTTCAATTTATTTTTGATAGAAAGATTAAAGAGAACAGTACAACTCTCCAAGCCCCCACTAATCTCCCAGCTCTTAGAGCTCCAAAGGGAGAGCTAAATTAACTGCTGGGGTATATGTGGCTCATGAGCCTGTAGAGAAATCAGCTGTGAGAAAGAGAACAACATTTTAATAAGGTGAACAGCTTGAAAGTATGAATATTTTCTTTCTTCTGTTTTCAGAGCATTAATCCTCATCATAATTTTGACAAAGTTTTACATAATCCTGATTTGAGTATCCTTTCTACACAAATATAATAATGTGCTTCATTATTATTAGATATATACTTTTTTATCTTGAGCTCTGTGATACTTTGAATGTGTCAAAATCCTTCATACATATCAAGGTCAATTTATGTTTTATAAGTGAAAGGACTGAGGTGAGGCTGATTTGGACCCTAAAATAGTGACATATGCATGTTAGGAACTAAAATGTAGCAGTATACCTAGTCTTCCTTGCATGGATGTAGTAACATTATTTGGAATTCAATAAACTGGTACTCTAATTGTTCAAATCCAAGACGTGAAGAAATCCATGGCAGCCTGCATATAAGGGAAAAATAAACTGCTCCCTGAGACCTTAGTGGCAGGCTGTGTCTGTTGTGGGTATATGTATCAGTAATGCTTGTTTAGTGAATGAAAAATTACTTATCAGTAAGAACTTCAGTATTTAGTTAAGGTATTTGTAAAACTTTCTTGAAAAATTTTTGACTCATTTTGACAGTGAAAAAAGTTAAGCATGATAACTTTAAGCAGCTAAGGGCCTGCTGTTGTACTTCAGTAAGAGATTTGGGGTTTTTTTCCTGTATCATAATTGTTAGAAGTATCTGATTTTAATTATGTTTTTTTTTTTCAAAGAAACTGCTCCTCATATAATAGTTGGAAGTTACAATTGGTGAATATTAACCTCATCTACATGCTGCGTATTCTGAGAGATGACATATCCATTTTAGTATGTGATCCATCCACAGTGCTGAGAACTGTTTTGAAAAAATTGCATCAACTTGCAAGAAAACATATGAGTACTTTTTAAAGTAAATTTCAAAATGGTTAGTGTTTATGATCATTATAATGCTACCTAAAAAATGGAAAACCTTGTAGGATAAGAAGCAATATTAAAAACTAAAATGGAGAAGGTGCTAACCAGATAATTTATGCATTATATATCTTTCATTTGAGTCTTTTCTTGCTATTAGGAGACTTGATTTAGTAGATGTGACATTTTCATCATAAAAATGAAACTGGAACTTAATTTAAAGGAAGAGTTTCTAATTTAAAATCTTTTTTGTTCTGAAAACTTTATAGATTTACTCTTGTGTCATGCAGTGTTTCATAGGAATTCTTCACCCGTGCCTCAGAGAGCTTGCTCTGTCCATTAGAATGACAAGGAGGAAAGGGAAACAGATGGAGGCCTAGAGAAATAAAGATGATGAAATGTTGCACTACTTCATGTGAAGAATGTACTGATGCCCTTCTCTGGGGAATGATATGTCAGAAAATGAGGAAGCAATAACAGAAGAACTAGTTTTGAAGAAGGACACCACAGTGCAGTAAAATAATTCCATTTGAAGGAGAAAGGGGACAAAATACACAGAGCTTGACAGTAGCAGCAGCAGCAGCCGAACAGACTAAAAGGATGTGCAGAGTATTCAAGACAGAAAGAGAACTGTGGTGAAAAATCAGTTGCTAGGAAGGAATTAGGAATTACTCATTCCACTGAAAAAACTGAAGATGGAATTAAGAAAAAGAAGTGACAGTGAAAAATACTAAGGGCAAGGATGCAGAGAGTAAAGGCCTCATCAGAGATATTGGAAGAGAAGAGAAGAGTTCAGTGTCTGTGGATACTGCTATCTATCATATGGAGGAAGACAAAAATTGTCTTATGGGGTTATAGGAGAAAGAGGCAGATTTGGAAAAGCTGTATAAAAGTATGAAATAGAGAGGAAAAGTTTGATGAGCAATAAAAAATAGAATATGAAGATTTTAAAATTGTGACAAAATTGATTCTGTAGTTTTAATTTGGGGAAGTGAAGAAAAATGTGCTCGACATAAATGAACAAAAATTAAATGTGAAAGCTAAGGGACGTTTTATGAAAGTATCCTATTTGCTTAACCTGTTACTCCAATGACAAATTCTTCAGAACATTCATTCGTGATTTTTAATCCTTATTGATTCAGATAGTTAATGCAAAAAATTTTTCCTGTTTATCTTTTCATATCAGGACCAAATTCAGCCACAAAAAAATTACAGAAACTGTCTTTTTTGTGGCTTCCACAGTTATCAATCAGTTTGGCATTGCCATGTAGCAGCACCTGACAATTCACCCCAGCTAAATACTGGTCCTGTGTGACTCGTGGACTGAAGTAGTGACATCTGGGGGAGGTGGGTCTGTCTATAGCTGGTGATACTGCCAGCTGCAGGTTAAGCAACATCTGCCACTTCATGTCTGGCTGCATCTTATTCATGAAGTCAATCAAATTCAGGGTAAATAAGTGTGAAGTCCATCAGAAGAAGTCAGTACTAAGTCAATACTTAGAAAGAAGATTGACCTCACTTGTGTCCTGAAGTACCTGCAAATACCTTCAAGAGGAAAACAAAAAGCCTTCTGGCAGAAAAGGCACACATTTCTGGGCATCAGGGAAGAAAGAAGTGTGACTCTCTTGGTGGTTTGCGGGCTCCGTGCTGAGGCAATTAGAGCCTTCCAGAAGAAATATGTCTCCTCAGTGAGCACCAAGCAGAGGACAGGTCAGGACAGGTAAGGAGACAGAGGAGAAGGAGAGCAGCACAAGACAGAGCAAACATGAGCAAAACTGATGAAAAACTGAGAAAAGCAGGGGGCAAAAAAAGCCAGGACTCAGAGATGACAGGTATTCTGAAATAAGCTGTAGGAAACCACTGAAATAAGAGAATGTTTAGCATATTACTTTTCTTAAAAATATTAATGTCAGAACAGCCCTCTGAAAAAAAACCCCACATAATTAAGAAATTTCATTTCTACATCACCATAATAGGGATATTTTTCCCTTCTAATGTTTCTTTTTCCTTATTTTTATTTTTTTATCTTCTTTTTTTATTTTTTTCCCTCTTTTTCTCTACAACATTAGGTCTTTAGTCTACAGACTCAAATGCTTGAATTTTGGCACAATATTCAAATAGTAGCTCTAATACATGGGTAGTAAAGAGGTCCCAGAAAAAACATATATTAGCTATATAGTGCTTGAAAGCTTAATTTCAAGCCATAACTTATATTTGGAAGGGTGGAAAGTTGAGTCATATCTGCTTTTTCATTAACTGTTCACTACAAGTCACTGATAACAGAGTTACCCCAGTTGCTAGGTTTGTCTCTGACTTGACTAGTATATTGTTCCCATGCTAAGGGACCCTTCCTTCATTGCTGCCTCAGTCAAAGTTACAGTGTTTTTAAAAAAGTAGTTTCTGATTTCAATAGTGACTCCTACAACAATAGAGCTGACGTGCCTTTCCTATTGAGTGACAATTCAGCTGATTGATTCAGAAAAAGAAAATAATTTTCAGAAAATAGTGATGAAAGCAGTAAAGGAAGAGAAGATTTTATTTTTAACAATATCAGCTTGAATAGCCATCCATGAAAAAGCAGAGACAGTTGTTCAAATGATGTTGATCTTAACTTGCTTTCAAGAAGAAGGGGGAATGAACTCAAAATAAATGCCTTTCTCTTTTAACTCACTAACCATCTTCTCTAGGCCAAGTACATGTCTCTTCTTGTTACTTGTTGAAAAGTTAAATTGCAAGCAATTTAATTGTATGCCTAAATAGATAAGCAATTGTCAGTGTCTACCGTGAAAATCTCATCCTTTAGAGAAGGCAGTACTAAGAATCAATATAAGACAGAGATAGAACAGAAAAAAAAATATTTAGATATATATTTATTTTTATTTACAAGTTCATTCCTAGTTTATGTCCTTACAAAGCAGTATTTTGAAATGGCATTAACAGCATAGTGTGTAAAGATATTTTTTAAAATGACTTAAAACTACATATAAGTTACAGACCATTTTCCTTGAGAGCTCTTGTGATAAATGTATTGCAACTGAGTGGAAAACATATTCCTTTTCCTGCTGTGATTTCACATTTGTACTCTTGAGTGCAGGCACATGTATTTGCAATTTCTTCCTGACAGCTTGATTAACCTTGAAAAGTTATAAAACAAAAAAAAAAAAAAAAAAAAAAAAAAGGAAAAGAACTTTCATACTTAACTTTCCAAATATACTTGAGAAAAACTACAAACCTAATAGTTTATAAATAATGCCAGTAGTTTCACTGTGTTTCTGTATTCTTTCTGTTACATCATATATAATGTTTCATTATATAAAATAAATAATGTGAAAATAAGAGAGTTAGAAGTTCAGAGAAATATACACAATTTGCATTTTGGTACTTTTATTTGGTGTAGTGGTTGAGGTGGTTGGGGAAGGGGCTATGTGAGGGGTTTAGGGACTTCTGTAAGTAAACACTGGGGCTTTTCTGTGCTGATCCCAGCTTGTTCCAGCCAAGTGGAATAGACCCACTCTAGGGCATGGCTGAGCCCATCACTCAAGATGGTGACACCTGAGGGAAAATTGTGTTCAAGAAAGAGCAAATTCTTGGCTGAGAGGGAGAAGAAAGCAAAGAAAGCATGGGAAACAACATTCTGAGCACTAAGGTGAGATAAAAAGGAGGAGGTGGAGGTACTCCAGGTAATGGAACAGAAAATCCTCTGCAGCCCAGAAAGGAAAATAGGTTGGAAGATACAGATATTTCCTGAAGAAGCTACAGCACAGGGAGGACCCTTTTGGAGGGGGCAAAGTATCAAGAGAAGGAGTGTCAGAAAGGAACTGTTAGAGATTGAACAATTCCCCTTCTTCCCCTGCCTTGTACCACTCAGCAGGGTGGGCACCAGGTACCAGGAGTCAGGAATGAAGAGGAAGGGTTGAGTCTAGGAAGAAGAAGTGATGTGGGGGAAGGTGTTTTAATATTTTTCTCAGTACCAAATCTACTTTAATTTGTGATGGGGGGAAAAAAATTCCCAAACTGAGTCTGTTTTGCTTGTGATGATAATTGGCATGTGATCTCACTTGAGATTTTCATCTTATTTTCCTGTCCTTTTGAGGAGTAGAATGAGAGAGTGTAGAGGGCACCTGTGCTGCTGTCTGGCAGCTGGCCCAGTTCAGTACCACTGCCATGAATCAAGGAATCCTCTGTACCAGTGCATACCAATCATCTGGAGAAAAATAGATCCAATACAAGCTTTCTTTAATGTTGATCTTAGCATTTATTCTTATCATGCTTATCTGAGGCACAGCAATAGAATGCATAGACAGAACAATATATTATGTTACTAAATACTTAAACCAGTAATTGAAAAATGTAATATCTTAAATATCTATATCTTCAGGGAGTTTTTTTGTTTTTTGATAATGCATAAGTGGTATGTATTGTTGTGCCAGGATTAAAGAGAATTTTATCAAAGCACACCATAATCTAAATATAAAAGGAAGATGAAGGGGAAAGATTAAACAATATAAAACCCCAAGATATTGTAATGAAATAACAATAATTATGCTCCTTCTGTGGTCAGATGGTAGGGTAGCTTAATTAATGTATACAAAATGCAAAGACCAAGTAGATTCTTATTGAACTGGAGTATAAATAATTAAATGTAATCAAAATTATTTGGAAAAAGGTGAAAAATATCAATGTTCAGAGCAGAAGATGAATACTTAAGAAATTAATTCTGATTTCCACTAGAAAAAAAAATGTTTTATTGTCTAGTTATAAATAATATTTGAAGAAGAAATCATTTGGCTAAGTATCAGTTCCAGAATTTTTGGGACATTTTACCAGCTACAAGCAAGTTTATTCCATGACTAGTTTAATTTCTCCTCTCTGAATTGGAATGTTGTCCATGACTAAAATTTTGTATTTAAGATACTTAATAGAGGGCTTTGATATTTTTTTTTTCCTGCACACGAACAGCTGAAAAGTGTTGATATTTTTTTCTTACATTGGAAAATGTCACATATAAAATAAGATTTCATTACAATTGCCTGCACAAAGAAAACCAGGCCCTAAATGATGCAAGTATGCCCCTCTTTTTCCTCCTCTACCCCAGACTACCAATTGTGCATAAATTAATTTTCTGTTTATTTAGAAATTGAATTATATTATTGAATTTTGCCTGTTCAGCTTTCTCTGTTGGAAAACAATGACACTGCACCTAAACAAAATTCAGTCTTCTGTGTTCTATCTAATCCAAGTGATTTTAAGAGAAAATATTCAGAAAGGTGCTATGTTACTGCATTCAGGTTTGTGGGATTAGTTGTTAGAGAAACATCTACAGTTTCCATTGGTCTCAGCACAAGGGACAGGATTACTTCACCCCACCTCCTACTTCAGAAAGCTATGGATGATACGTTGTTGTCTGCAGTTAATGATAGTCTTATCACCTGAAAAGCCCATGTAACAGATGTTCCCCATGTTTTTTGACAATTAAATAGTTCAGGTATTTATGGACTGAATTTATTCTGTGAACCATTAGCTCAATGTTACCCAAGGCACATTTGAAGAAAGTAATTATGATGCACTGTAATTATATAAACAGAGATACTTGAAGGTATTTAAGCCCTTTACTGCTGTTATCTTCTAATTTCAGTGAAATTAGCAGTAATAAAAGAACTGGGTGCCAAGTTCTTTCTAGTGAAATCTGATTAGTAACGTCAAAAAAAAAAAGAAAACAAATCAAACAGTCAATCATGAAAGTGTTATAACAAATAAATATGTCTATTAGAAATTCAAAAAAACAAATCTAAACCCCAATATTTCACTAGTTGCAAACTTTGTTGGGTTGACATTGAAATCTGCGACATGAGCTAAGAAAAAATTTTATCCCAAGCTAAACTTTTAAACCTGTGAAATATCGGGGCAGTGTCTTTTAATATAGGTTTGCCCTGCCTAATTTTTGATGCTTGATTGAGACATCTAAAAGGGAAATCTTAGAGAATTGTACAATGGTTTAGGTCGGAAGGGAACTTAAAGTTCATCTGCTTACAACATGCCTGCCATGGCAAGGACATCTTCCTAGAGATCAGGTGGTTAAAGCTCCATCCAACCTGGCCTTCAACACTTCCAGGGATGGGCATCCATGGCTTCTCTGGGCAACCTGAGAATGGCTCCTCACCACCATTTCTGTAAAAATTTCTTCCTTACAGCTAATCTAAAGCTCTCTCCTTTCAGTGTTAAGCCATTAACTTTTGTCCAGTTATTACAAGTCCGGGTAGAAGCCTCTCTATTATAAACCCCCTTTAAGAATTGCAAGACTTCACCAAGATTTCCCCAGAACTTTTTCCTCTCCAAGCTAAGCAACCCCAACTCTCTCAGCCTTTATTCACAGAAGAGGTATCCCAGACCTCTGACCATTTCTGTGCCCTCCCCTAGGTCTGCTCCAGGAGATCCATGTATTTATTGTGCTGGAGATGCCAGAGCTGGATGTAGTGCTGCAGGTGGGTTCTCACCAGAGGAGAGAGGAAGATTCCAGGTTCTCTGTGGATATAGACACTTCTGCAAGCTCAGTCCTTGACAGCATACCTTCTGTAAGAGACAAAGAATGATTTGAAAACTTCTCTACATTCCTAATGACTACACACAGGTATTTCAGCCCCTGAATTCCATGTCCACTTGCTCTTTTTCTATTTCCCAGGCAACAGAAATTTTCTTGAAGACCAAGGAATGATCATTTGTAGGTTATCCTGGCTGCTGGTGTCACACTATTAATGTGACAGAAACTGACTAAGATTCAATTTTTCTAGTTCTATTGTGCATCTCCTGCTTACATGAAGATATTGCTATACAGAAAATTGACTTCAAACTTAATTTTCTTAGGTCATTTAAATGCAAGGCTGTATTACTGTCATGTCCTTTATCATTTTTTGAACAGCCTGACTTTCAGGCATCTGAATTTTTAAGCTTTGACATCAGAATTTGGATGACATATGCCTGCACTAAGATTTTTCACAGAGCTTTAGTCTCCATAAGAAATTAATTTATGACTCATGTTTGTTACATCGTATCTTTTCTGCTGTTTTCTTAGTCTGTTGACGTTTCAGAGTGCTCCCTGAACACACTGTGCTTCCCAGCATTAGAGATTCTACATGTGTGACCTTGGAGTATGGATTCTCCTGCAACCATTGGAGAATGCAATGGCTGCTGAGATGGACACTGCAAAACTCTAACTCCTACTTATCACCGAGAATGTCCCTTATTTATCATTTCCTGCTCCTTTTTGAATTGAAATACAAAGAGTGTGCTGAAATTCTGAATAGATATGTAATCAGAAAGAAGCAGTAAGGATGAATGGAGTATTCTGTTCATCTAATAAAACTTTCCATTCTTTTGCCTCTGAAATGTTCCCTGTGGCTTTCCTACTGATTCATTTGGAACAAATTATGCCCTAGGTAAGTGAAGGCTACTGATAGCAAGGAGCTGCAGCATATGACAATCTAAGTAGAACCTTCCATCTCCTCAGAAATCTTTGAAGTACAAAATAATGAACCATTGCACTAGGTTCTTCATATGCCTGCAAGTTAATAATATTCCTTATTGTAGATAGATATGCTTGCATTAAGCTAATCATCCTTCATTATTTCATCAATAGTAACAAATATGTACTGATTAGTAGAAAGATGTGTCTGTGAATTTCATTTTCAAATGACAAGTCAAATCAAGTTCTGTGAAAGAGGATAAAAGCTAAAAATCAACAGCTGCCAGAAGTTCCTGTGAAAGTAAAGGAGGCTAAAGAGAGGGTGAGAAGTTAAAGAGACATCAAATACCAATCCTCAGCCTTTGCTTTTTCTGTATTTCTTCCAGTAATTTAACCTCCAGGTCAAGAAGTATTTGGACAATGCTCTCAGGCACCTGAGAATCTTGGGGGGTCCTGAGCAGGGCCAAGATGTGAGCTTAATGATCCTGAGGGATCAACACAGCATATTCCATAAATCTATGATTCTATAAATCCCATAGCTCTAGATGGAGCTTTATTAGTGGTTTTAACCATGTTACATGACAAGATATAAATAATTTAGTTGCTCACTTTCTGGATACATAAAAATATCAGACATGAATTAATGAATTACACTGTTTTATGCACGACACATTACTGCTAAGGAGTAAACAATGTACTGTGAAAGAAAATATGTCCATAAGACATATTTCAGGTAAGGCAAGCTATAAGGCAGCTATGTTGATCAAGTTATTGAGGAAAGACAATATTTTATGCAAAAATTCCCCAACTGAAAGACTAAATTTTACTCATGACTTCACGTCAAACTTCATAAAAGAATCCAGTAAGCCAGATGCGCCCATTGCAAAAATCCAGTCAGCTAACAGATAATAGAAAGATGAAATATAGATTTATCTTACATTTTTTCTGAACCAAACAGAAAGGACTAGTTTTATACGCCAATATAGTTCTTTCCATTACAAAAATCTTATCTGTCTTCTATTAAATATGTATCCAGAAAACAATTTTATCCCTGATTGTACTGTTACTAGCTGTGGAACAAGTATGAATATAAGGAACAGGATGACTTGCAGCTGATAAAATGAATTTATTAAACCCTCTTTTCACTTTCTATTTCAGTCATGGTTTTGCTACTGCCAGCACTTTCCCTGATGTGATGCTTAGCAGTGACAATACCAATTGGCACATACACAGATATAAATGTGTGAGAGACAGGCAGGAATTGAATAGAGCAAGACGTGGCATTTGGTAAAGCCAGAGTTATTGAGATCTGTTTGTGAGTGGAAAAGCTTAAAGACTAAAATCTTGTGAAAAATACCAGATAAAATTACTTTATTAACTTCAGGTAGAAAATTAATTTCCCTCAATATTTGCCTTAAATATGTTGAGATTTCTTGTGATTGTTTTATATTTATCAAATCCCCTGAGCAGGAATGAATTTTTTCTTTTGTTTTAAAAAAGTGCCTACTCGAAAGGTCACAAATAAAATACCCACAACTATCATCCATTAGCTGATGTTCTGACATTTTTCTCAACACTTTCCACCTTTTTTTAAGCAAGAGAAGAGTGAAACCATATTTCTTTTCTGAAGTCTGTGTACACATGTTATCTTTCAAATGCAATAAGTCTGAGTACACCATACATCACCCAGTGGTATCTAGAATTTACCATACCAGTTGTTCTTGTGTAAGTTTTCACATTGCAGTACAGCTGTGAGAAACCAAGAGAGTAGAGAAAGAAATAGCCTGGGTAGTCTAAGGGACACAGGTAGAGGATATTCCTACAGAGTTTCTATGGGTAATCCATGTTAGGACATTGCCCTGGAATTTAGATGGATCTGGAAATTGCCAATTTAATCATTGCATTAGTTTAAATGAATGCAGCAATTAAAACGGATTAAAAATAATGTAAAAATCAGAGAAAAGAGAAAAAAATTTAAAACAGGAAGAAGAATGAGAATGTGCATTTTAGTATGAAAAATGAATAGATATAGTAAAAAAAACTTAAGGAAGAGATAATAATTTGATTATTTTCTCATAAAATTTTATATTTAAAAGTAGTATAAATCTAAGAAAACCTCCTGTGACAAATGTTCTTATTTTTAATTAAAAGAAACAACACTCAATTCATGTTATATAATAATAGTTATACTACTCATGCTAAAAAGTAATAGTTATTCATTGGATTTTAAAACAGATCTTGTAAATCTTCTAATTATGTTGTCTATTATTTTTTAATTTGGAACTGAACAAATACTTCTAAAAGATAAATATCCTTCATATTTCCAAAGACATTCTAAGAATCATGGCACTTCAGAAAAAAATTTTCTTCAATTCTTAGACAAAAAAAAAATAAAAGATAGGTATTAACTGGGACAACACTGCTTTTCTGGTAATATGCAGCAATCATGTTTAGTGAAGAGGGAATGGAAAACAAAAATGGATAAGCAAAAGTCTGGGTATTTTTTAAGTTTGTTTTTTTTTGTTGTTGTTGTTTTTTCTCTTAGGGTTTTGGTGAGGGGAGCTTGGGAATGGTTGTAGGGTTTTTTTGCTATTAATTTTTGTTCTTTTTTAAAAATTCAAACAAAAGCACACTCGTATCTTATGTCCTCTTAATTAAATTCAGTAGAGTTTGTTTCATATTTGTCCTTCAAACCATTCTCTTTTTTACTGTTTTTTCAATTGTCTAAAGCATAATTGCATGATGATTGGATTAACATTTCAGAATATAAAGCAAATATGTACATGACATTTTAAAATTTCAAATAAATGACAAGTTACTTAAAAATATTAGGGGTTTTGATATTTTATTTTTTACATCAGACAATCCTTGCTCAATAAAAATGCTACCATGTAGCCTTTATCTCAAAACTTTTAGTGGATTTGTGCTTTTTCCCCTGATTCTGAGCTTTGAAGTCTTTTATTCACTGTATTTTTCAGTTTTTATTTATTTCTTTTCATAAGGACATCACTTCAGGTAGTCACACTTTTTTTTTTCCTTCTAATTAGAACATTCACAACAGTTTAATACCTTGGAAAAAGAACTTCACTCATTACATCTTGGGGAGCAGATGGAAATGCAGTGTGAACAACCATGCATAAAATTTAGATTTCAAATATCTAAAGAGAAATAACAGAACTGCACATAATAGAAAAGAAGAAAAGGAAACCATGACAAACTTGGTGATAAATTTTTCAAAACATAAAGGAAGAAAGTGGAGAGTTCACAAGGAGTTTGTTATGCACTCTTCTTCTTACATGGAATGCATGTATGAGAGGAAAATATTTACAAGGCTTCGCTGCATGTTCTTTGCTTCCAATCTAATCATACAGAACCTTGTTAAGCAAAGGAAGGAAGATAGATGTAAATATAATTTATGCTTCCTGTTAGAAGACAGATGTCTAATATTCTAATATTGAAATGGAGAAAAATTCAGTAAAAAGAGAAATCTGTTTAGCAGTAATCTATGTTGTCATATGTCATCAAGTGTGCTAATGTACTTCTCTGTTATTCTGCCCACATTTTCTTCTCATGTTGAAGCTTTTAATCAAGAAAGACCTCTGAAGCAGGAAAGTGAATCTTGTTTATTTATAAGTTCAAGATTATGTATTTATTACTCGTTAATCCTATTTTTTCCATTCAGCATCCCTTCAATTGACATATAAATGTGTTTCATGTTTATTGTAGTCTAAATAATTCATGACTGAAAAAGAATGAAGCAGATATTCTCATGAATTCTATTATATTTAAGTTTATGTGGTTTTATTTATTTATTTATTTTTTACTCCATTATTGTAACCAATAGATGTTCTGGTGTGTTTTGCTTGACTACTTCATAATAATTCCAGACTGTCCCTGTGGGATATTGCAACTGTATTTCAAACATAAAACACTCAAAACATATTCTGGCTGAAAATTCACTGCTTGTGTATTTCTCAATGTGCTCTTTAGTTTTCATAACACCCTCCCCATTGTTACCAACTATCAGATAACTAATCATAGTCACTGATACAAAAAAAAAACAAGTGTCAAGAGGAAAATTACTTGCAGGGGACAAGACAGATTTTATGAAGTTTTATTATACAGCAAAACTGAAATTTTTTTGTTAGTTTTTAAGAACAGGAACATTGAGGGAGCTTGTGTACAGCCCCGAGAGAAGCACAGAGGTGTTGCAGTCATGCTCTATTTACAAAATTACAGCTAATGGGAACCAAGACAAAGGAATGATCCAAATGGTGATGAAAAGGTGAACTTTGCTTGATTGGCTTGCAAATATATATTACTTTTCCTGTGACCACGTATGCTAATGAAGAAAAACCTGTGCATGATTTATATGTATGACAAAAGTGTCTCAAACTCCAACTTATTATGAAATAGCATCAAATGAAATTTGATCTTTTTCCAACTCTCAAAAAAACCAAATATAACCTAGGGGAGGGATGTGAAGGGGGCAGAAGACTCCTCCTCTGTATCCTGGGATGGCTGATGAGCTGTACCCATCTCCCATGGTTTACCATCAAGTAAGCTTTATTTCACAGTAATATTGTTGATTTGGCTTTCTGATATCAATGTATTTATCAACAGAAATTTCTGAACCTTATCCTATCACAACAATTGCACTATATGTGAATCTAGAATCTCATTGTATGTGTCTGGACTTAATGTGCAGCCCCCACTATTTCTGCAAATGGGATTGTGGTTGTGAACAGACTTTCAATATGACCATTCTTTTAGTGCATCCAACACCTTACCAGAATTACAATGCCAAATTATTTACTCTACAATTTTATTTGTGAAGGTCTCCTGGGGAGTCGATCAGAGAGATACTGTAGTGATACAAAGATACTAAGAAGGGGAAACCACCCCTGCATCCACTGCATCTGCTGATAATCCTGAAAGCAAGGGAGCTGCCTTTTCTTAAATTTTTACATTACACGAGCTTTCCTTTCCCATTTATTGGGAAAGGGTTGGTATTTTGGGAAAGGGTTGGGAGAGTTGGTATTTTCACTGTTTCTGGGACTGCTCATGTCCTTCCTGTTTGTGTTTGTACCCTTTACCACTTTCAACTCCAGCTGAACATTGGTCTTCCTAATTTCCTCTCTGAATGCTTAAGCTTTGCATTTAAAATGCTCAGTAATCTGTCCATGTCAGCAATCAATACCCTTCATTAATCTGTCTTTTCTACTTCCCATCTATTTCTTTTTTGCCTTTAGGTTGAGTCAGACATTCTGGGCTGGGCCAAGCTGAATTTTCCTATTACTGATTGTTTTCTCAATATTGAGGATGGGCTCCTCTTGTGCATTAAGGACATTGCCCCTGAAGCCTCCTTGAAGAAATAGGTTACTCAGTGAAGTGGTGGAATCACCACCCCTGGAAGTGTCCAAAGGCATGTGGATGTGGCCCATGGGGGAATGGTTTAGTGGTGAACATGGTGGTGCCAGGTTAACAGTCAGGCTTCATGATTTTAAAGGTTTATTCCAACCTTAATAATTCTATGAGGTTTCATGGGCTTCTTTGTCCTTCCTAGAAAGGAAGCTTTTCAGATTCTGATGAAACCAGCATCCATCCTCTTGAAGCCCGGGGTCTTTGATTTGCCTTTTGCTGTCCTGAGCATCTTAAATTCTACTCTCTTGCAGTAACAGCAGCCAACACCTCCTTGGCCAGTTCTTTTTCCTTTGTGATTAGCAGACTCGGTGATGCACCTCCTCATTTTGGTCCATACAGTTTCTGCATCACATGCTTGCCTCCTGGACACAGGAATGCAAGGAAGAAAACCTTTCTTGTGCTCACCGTACCCCTCTCTCTATGAAATCCCTGGTTGTCAGTTTCATGTAAAAGTCAGCTTCTTGGATGAAGAAATATCTTCTGTCAGTTAAAAAAAAATACACCATCAGAGTTCAATTTCACCCTGTTCCTCTGAGACCTCTGATTACATTTCATCTATTTAAAATTTTCCTTAACACTATACCTGTTGAGAAGAAGGGTAGCTGCACTACTGGAAAACATCTATAGATAATACATCTTTAAAAAAGAATCCCAAAACTACTTTTATATATAGTTTCCTTTTTGTGTTTAAGTTAGGCTCAGGTAGACCAAATGCCTTCCTTAGCTCAATTTACTCTTCTCTGAAAACATGCTGAAGGGAAAAACAGACCTATTTTTGTTGACAGAAGTCACAAGACTTCTTTAGATTTGTGAATGGTAAGGCAGAGAGGGGAAAGGTTAAGAGATATGAATGGAGGGGAAAAAATGTAAGTTCACAATCATGTTCAAAATATCTCTTAGATGTAATTATTTAGAAATAAATTTGATGTTATGTGCTGTAATATCCTTGCATTTTGAGTGAGCCTATAAACTTTCCTTGTGTGGAGTTAAAACTTTGTTAGGTAAAGTACCTTATATAACTGAAGCAGACTTTTAATTCGGTAATAACTTAGTACAAGTTTCTGTTGACCAAGTTTTTACACCTTGAGAGAGGTAAAGCTTAGATCTTGCTTAAAAATATTTGAAAGGTATTTTGTTATAATGTATTCATTCATTGGAAAAGCTTTAGTTAATCCTGCAATGTTTCAACACAAATATTCTAATTTTTTTAAGTATTTCACAATTAAACTTTTATTTTTAAAGCTATGGCTATTCTTGTAAATTACATTATGAAAATGCTGACCGGATATGTGTTACAGGGCTTGCAAGGGTTTTTCAGGGTGAAGAGAGAGACGAGAATCTTGACCTCATGTTCAGAAGGCTGGATTTATTATTTTATGCTATATATTGCATTATTACTATGCTAATAGGAATAGAGAGAAAAATTCTCAGAAGCTAGCTAAGCTAAGAATAGAAAAGGAATGAATAACAAAGATCTGTGTCCCGGCAGAAAGCAAGAGCAGCTCTGCCGTGAGTGGTCAGCAAATCCAAACATCCACAGGAGACCAATCACAGGTGCACCTGTTGCATTCCACAGCAGCAGATAACCAGTGTTTACATTTGTTGCTGAGGCCACAGCTTCTCAGAAAGGGGAAAAATCCTGAAGAAAGGATTTTTATGAAAAGATGTCTGTGACAGATATGTTCTACTGGAACATATAGTGTGAGGACTGACTAAGGATATGTTATACTGGAACATACCATGGACACTCAACCGCAGAAGTGTGAGACAGCAGTATAATTGAGTGTGCACTAACATATTTCTCAACAATCTTCACAAATAGTCACAAATTGTATCTGGTAACACTATTTCCTCCCCAGTTTTGGCAACAGATTCATACTGCCCATTCATGAAATGTGAGCACATCCCTTTTACATCAAACTTCAAAGCTTTAGTAGAAGATAGACAAGCACTCAAAATTCAGAGTACAAGGAGATTAAAACAGGAGAAACACGTGTTATCAGGAATGGAGTATTTATCAAGTGAAAGGAAAGCTACTAGTCTACAAACTTAAAAGTAATACACAGAGAAGTGTTTAGTCCCTGCTAACCTGACTGACTCCTTCATACCAGATCTGGTGAGCAACTTAATGTTGGTTACATGAAGTGGCAAAAACACCTAACAGTTTTCCAATTGCTAACAAGTGCCAAAATCCCTTTTTTGCTAGGAAAAAAAAATCGTATTCCTAAAATTCTGATTCTGATTCAGTCCAGTTACTTAAAATTTTATTTCAAAATGAAGTTATGAGCTGCTATTGTAGTACATTGATTATTGTTTCTGGATCACTCAATGAGAATTTTTTGCATGTAAATCACCTCTGTTTGTATACATTTGGTATTAATTTTGGTGGGTTTTTTTTCCTTATCCTATTGCTGGTTCCAGTAAATTTTTCTTATTTTAACCCTTTCACCTTTTTGTGCCTCCAGTTGTCAACTCCATCCCTGGAGCAAGAATGGGGAGGGAAAGGATGGGGAACAAGTTAGTGGCACATGATTTGGGAGAGTCTCAGGGAGGAGGGTGCATTAAACTGGGGAGTGCCATTCTTAAACCACAGCACGTCAGAGTCCTGAACAACTGAATTTATAAATGTACATGAGAACTTCAAATCCTCAGGCACAGTTCACTAGTAATTTGTTTGAATGCCATGTCTAAACAGGTCATTCGTTTTTTGTTTGCTTGTTTGTTTGTTTGACCTTTTCTTTTTCTTCTTCTAAATTTGAAGGTACATTCTATCAGATTTTCCTTTTCCATTTCAGTTGTTATGAATTTTCTGTGAGACCTATTCAAAAGCATATGAAAATATAAATATATACATGTGAACACATACACAAATCATATATATATTTATATATCATCCATCAACATTATAACTACTTGAAAAATCATTTGTTATATCTTTACAGAGTGGTAGATCACAGAAAAATAGCTTTTTGTTCTTCACATATTGGTTATAGTCCTTCCATTTTACAATACACATTTTACTAGCCAGAGATGAAATTGTAGTCGGTAGGAAATTTTAGTGGAGCACAGGCCCATTTACTCTTATCCTCACACAGGTTTTAAATTATATATTTATTGTATATATTTATATTTACATATTTATTAATAATGTTATATTTTGAGGGAAATAATATATTAGCAATCATTTTTCTAAATTTTCAATTTTATTTTACTCTCAGAGAAGCAAATCTCAATTTCT
Source organism: Ammospiza caudacuta (assembly GCF_027887145.1). Lineage (NCBI taxonomy): Eukaryota > Metazoa > Chordata > Aves > Passeriformes > Passerellidae > Ammospiza > Ammospiza caudacuta. Next base: position 74,532,522 of record NC_080594.1, read on the forward strand.
CTGATATTTAAGACTTAAGATAATGTAAAAAATGCCTACAAAACCAACCACAAAACAAAAAAGAAATTTAAAGGTCTCTTTTTGAACTAACATCATTAGTAGTCAAAGAAATTAGAAGGAACACTTTCTAGTCATACTGATAATGAAAAACATAAAAATAATTTAAAAATTACAAATTAAAGGATGCAGTTTATATAAAAGTCAACACATTTTTTCATTTGAGAAAGGGATTTAAAATTTTTAGTTGGCTAAGTATTTGAAAGAATTTTGAGATCATTTGAGTTTATAGTGGAAATAAAGTAATTTGAAATTCTAAAGGTGTTCAATTAATAGCATTTTAATACTGAATAGTAATCTTTCAGTCTGCCTACAGGAAAAAAAAACCTACATAGGTATGTCTGATGGACTCTGAAACTATTTCTTTCCAAAACATTAGTAACTAAGTGGAGCGTAGAATTTATAGCCAGTTGACTCTTCTTGTGTTTGGACATGTACTATAGAAGCTTCATAGCTGTAGTTATCAACATTTTGATATTGCTTTTATTCTTAAAAGACATGCGTGTTTAGTTATATCACAAATGTTAAAATTTACTTCTGCTGAGAGGACTAGTAAAAAGCAAGTCTGTGAAAGTGTCTGTTTTTTTTTTTTTAGTTCAGAAAATGTGATTATTGCTAAAACATAATTTATTTTCTTTAACATTCAATGGCATATGTGATTAAAAAATTGGTATTTTTTTAAATTGTGCACTGATGTAATTACACACTGCTTTTATGCAGACACTGTAATGTATACATCTACATACAGAGCATTTCTACCCCTATAATATAAATATATATAATCACTACATCTATAATAATTATACAGTATAGCACCTAAATTCAGCCTTTTCCAGTGCGCAGTCGTCCTCACAGTAGGAAACTCCCGGAAATACTTTTCTGCTGGGTGGGTTATCGAGCTGTGGCACAGGTTGCCCAGAGATTTTTCGAATCTCCAACTTTGTTCAAAAGTTCAAAAGCGATCTGGACATGGTCCTGGACAACTGGCTCTCAGTAGCCCTGCTTGAGCGTTGGAGGCTTGGAGCAGATGGGATTCAGAAGTCCCTTCCAGTCTCAACCTTTCTGTGATTCTGTGGTCCATGGTATAAATACAAAGACTCAACACAAATAGTTGACCAAGCAACAACAGATTTTTTTCCTGTATAAACACTCACTTCTTTCGCAAGATTTTTGTGTAATCTTTTGACCCATCTTCAATGGGAATATTAGAACATTTAGTTTCTGAACTGAGCAGACCTGAAGGGAAATTCTAACAATTGAAGTCAATAACAATTACAGTAATTTCAGCACAATCAGTACTCCACTGAGTCTTTTTTTATCCAAAGAGTACAGATATAATTAAATCAAAATGTATTTTCTTGTTCAGTAAAAGGCATTTAGTCATGGAAAGTTATTTCAGTCCTTGCAAAATATTTTTTAATAGATTTGGAAAACATTCAAAATTTAAACTCAGACAGGAATTTTCCCAGCAAAATCTATAGGAAGTCAAAGAAAAAATTTAAAATTGTTTTCTACTTAACTGTACTTGAGTTTTTCTTCACTATCTTTTTTCTTCTTTTTGATCCCATCATCTTGTGTGATATTTATTTCAACTTTGTGAAATTCACCAGCCCAAAGTTTACTAGTAGTTTAACACAAATGCAAATAGAGAGCATCACATTTCCCAATTGCTGGAACCTTGTCCTACTTGCTAGATGATCCAGTACGATGTTCACACACACAGAGGCCCAAAATAGGAAGGATATTCATGATAAAATACAGTTAGAAATAGGATTGAGCAAGAGGATTCAGTAAGAATGTAGGGCAGTCACAGTAGCACTGAGTGTGACAAGCATAATGACCACTTTCTGCTAACCTGCAATCTGTCCTTTTTATCCCTCTTTTTCTAAACTTGTTCTTTCTGGGTTGGTGTTGATCCCTCTAACATTCCATAAAAATTGCTGTACAGTCTCCAGAATCTCTGCTCCACACCAAAATTTTTCCCTCCAGCCCATAGTAAGTCCTATGTTCCTTAAAGCAGCATCCTTTCTAGTTTCCTGAGATTTACCCGCTGACAAAATCTTTGAATGTCCTACAGTGCACATTCAGCTGCACATTTATAGAAGGAATATAGAGAGGAAAGATGAAAGGGAGAAAGATGAAATTCAATTGTTTTAATTGGAAAATGATGTTATAACATTCATGCTCTTTGACAGTCCTTAACAAAACAACTAGACTTTACAATGCGCATTTCAAAATTGCAGGGCCAAGGTTAGGTTTGGTTACTACTATGTAGATCAAGTATCATGTTTTCAAGCACCACTACTATTTTTCAGGAGCATATTCTACTGAAAACAGAGGCCTGCAGCAGCTCCAAAGTAGCAATGCACTAATCAGAATATAATTGTGGCTTGCCTTGAACACAAATAGAAGTGTATTATGATAGTGTTAACAACACTGTATGTACACTGTATGTATAACCACAATATATAAATAGTTTGTAACACCATTAAGTCAAGTTTAGGAACAATCTTTAACCATTTAACTTTAGTTTGTGACCACCAACAAAACAAAGATATATGTAGCTCCAGGTAGCAAAAGGTAACTACATTTTTGCACATTGGTGAGAAAAAAACAATTTTATTTAAAAAAAATGAATGAAACCAAACATCATCTTGAAACATTTGTTGAAATCTTTGTAAAAAAATTGCTTTTAAAAAGGAATTTGAGAAAATAACTGAACTTAGATGTAAAGAGGTATTGAAATTGGGAAGCAACTTCTAAAACATGTTTATGTTGATGCAATTTTTCTCTGAAGATTGTTGAAAGACAACACTAAAAAAAATGGCATGAATATTTTAAAAAAAGTGTTCTTAATTTTTCTTTGTTTATTTTATAAATGTCACTTTTTAAAACTGAATGAGTTTTATAGTCATGATTAGAAGGAGGTTGCTATCCATTACATTTGTAACTGTTGTCTCAAAAAGCATTTAAAGAGTGTAAGAATGTATCAAATTACTGAGAATTTTGACTACACAGTTAACATCAAGCTGTCAGGAGAAGATTAAAAATTGTGTGCTTGTCAAGATATATTAGTCAGGTCTCCTTTTCTCAAGAAAATATAAATACTGAATTAAAAAAAAAAGAAGTCCTAATATCGCTCAGTAACCTAAAAAATACATAAACTCAGACTATCAAAAATTAAAGGAGATAGAGTAGTGCAGGCAGAAAGTTCAGAAGAATATGAGTCAAAATTAACTGCAAAAACTCTTGCTCGTATCAAAATTGTGCCATGTTATGTCTCTTGACAATCTGTCTCAAGGAATTTTTGAGATGACAAGCAGTCTCCTAAGTATTTGTATGCATAAGAACCTACCTAGTCAATAGAAGAAAAAAGGAAGTATTTCCTGTGTCCAGCACATTTTTTGTTAGTTCTTGCAGTGTTGCTAGAATTTACCAGATTTACAAACTATCAGCTAGAGAGCAGAGATGAAACACAATTAATGAGCACATGTCTCACCAAGGCAAGTTACCACAAACAGAGTTTCGGCCCAAAGGTATAAACAAATCTACTCTCCATCAAAGAAAGCCACTCAATAGGTCAATTTTATGCAGGGCCTAGGGAAATTGAGAATGCTACCACTTCTGAAGGCTGTAGGGGCTTAACTGTGATTAAAAGCGACAACCAACTTTCCCTCTCAGCTGTGTGCTGAGATGACCTTACTGCAGCATGCCTGCGTACTCATGTATTTGCACTGTTAACGTTGCTTTGCAGAGACTGTTAGTGATAATTATTGTCCGTAGTCTTTCATGCCAGAAATAGAGCTAGATGTGCTGCATTCATCAATCGGTAATATTGTTTCTGTTTAACATAAGGGATCTTGAGAGAAAAATGTGGTCTTCCTTTTCTATTTGTGCCATGTCCACATGTTTCTGACAGAATATGCCTTTGGGTATAGAAAATTAGTATTAAACAAAAATAAAAAATATGTTGTAGTGGCAGTCATTCTAAGACTGATGACTTGAAAGAGCAAAAAGATTCAGTAGGCCTTAATTATAAATTTTGGATTAAAAAAAAATCTGAAACACTATTTTGTTTTTCTTGTATATGGGAAAAAAACTTACAAAACAAAGCATGCAATCACCCTGCTTAGCAACAGTGAAGAGTGAAGTAACTCATGAAGACATAATGAGATGAAAGAGAAATCTCATGATTTACTTCTTAAGTACTTACTACTTACATTTTTCATCTCTATAAATCTATCTTATAGCTCTATGTAAAAACATATTAATAATAATGCACAGTTCTGTAAGAATGCGTATGTGAAAGCTGAGTCTCCTAGTAGTTAAATTCAGTCTTTTGTACTTGTGCTTGGACTTGCTAATTTAAATGCACTTTTTTTTTTTCCCCAGCAATTCTTCTGCTGTTTTTTTCAGCCAGACTGATTGCAGACAGCTTGAATATACATGTACATTTGCATATATAAGCACAACACCAACAATATTCAGCTGAATGGGCAAGAACACAAACCTATTAACGATGAGAAAACTCTGGTCATGAAAATTGCATATTCAGCAGTCATTATGTCTATGCTGTTTTATTATTTAGACGTAATAAAGGTAGTATGGTCTTCATACATATTATGGGAATAGAAATCCAGATTTTCAGCTTCAACACTTTGAAAATAATTCAGGGTAATATTCCTGAATTACAGGGATTTCTGGGCTATATTCAGCCATCCATCTTTAAGTGTCTTCTTTCATTACCACGTTAATATTTTCTAATATACTTATGAACAATTTTACCTTGACCAAAGTAAAAAATTCTCATTCTATATAGTGTTCATCAGATTCTGTCTAGAAAGAATCAGCATTCTCACTGTAAAGATGTTCTTCCCAAACAGCAAATGCATTTTTCCCCTCACAAAATTATTAGCTCTCAATTCAACACATCTCTACATAGTGCTTTATGTATTTATTGCCATAGTGCTTTATGTATTTTAAACTGAAACACAGTTGCTTTAGAAATTGCAAAAACATCTCTTACTATCCCAGAGATTCACTTTACTACTATTATTATTATTTTTCAAAGGAAGCTTCATCTGAAGGATACTATTTTTACATTTGGTAGTATCAAGAATGAATTTACCCACTGCAGAAAGAGAACATCTGTGTATGGAAGTAATTCTCTCTATGGCATTACATCAAAAAAGTGGATAAAATTTATTCAGTGCAATGCCAACTTGCTATAGCAATTTCACCTCTTAAACTTCTTTAGTTTAAGAGGTGAGCTGAGCAAAAGTGAGACTTTGTTAACTCCAACTAAAAACAAGTATTCAGAAACATAAGTGTTCCTGTCATGGGGTAAGTAATGTGAAACCCTTTTCAGAATTTTCACGTCATAAAGCTGCTAAAAAAAGTCTTTTCAAAATTCTTTGAGCCAGATCCACAGCAAGAGTAAATCAGTAAAATTTATAAAATTAACATATTCCTACATGGTTCCATAATGAGACTCTGTGGCAGGAATATATACTAGCCTGCACAAAGGTAATTGGAGACTGAATATGATGATGCAGAAAATCCCTAATTTGATGTTGGAAGTTGGATAGACGACCCCACCAGTGGTCCCTCCCAGCCTTACCCATTCTGTGATTCTGTTATAATTTTTACAGATCTAATAGAATATTTTCAGCATACATTCATTCAAGAAACACAGCCATGTCTGACTGCAATTTTTCCTCTTAAGGAATGACCTTATATGAATACTGTCTGCTGATGCTAACAACCTCTGAACTTTACTGGGTTGGTTATTTCCCTTTGGAAATGAGGATGGTGTCAAAATTTCAGTTTTTCTAATCCCATTGTTTGAAATAAAAAAAATTAGCAAGGAACTATTCTGTGCTTGAATGCATTCAAATGATGATTTAACATATATCTCAGATAAACAAAAAAAAAAAAAACAAAAGAAAGGCACACCCATTTTTTAAGGTTGTTATGCATAATTTCATTTGAGTGACTTTTTTTAAAATCCATGCATAAAATCTAGCTAAAATGAAATATTCATAATTTAAGTGCATATGAATCAGTAGCACACGTTCCTTCTTACCTTTCATATGCAGTCCTTAATGGGAGGGTCCTGGAAAACCTCTGTTATTTTTAAGTTAAAAACCATATGTACAGATTTTTAGTATCTATTCCTTCTCTTTTGTGTTGAGCATATAATTTTTTTTTTTCATAATTAAACTGTTCACAAGGTTTACTTTTTTTTTTTTTTTTTTTAATTCTCCTCCACACTGTGGGTGCAGGAGGGAGGAAGTGACTGTGGTGATTTTTACCAGTTGGGATTAAGCCATGGCAGGACAATAGAACCAGACCAAATTAAACAAAACAGGGACACATGAGCAGTTGGGTGACTTGTTCAACTGTACAGCCTCAGATATTCAAATCATATGTGCCTGTACATACATAAAATCAAACTTAACATGATTGAAATTGAGGACAAAATTTCAACAACTAACTTTCTCCTATTTTAGGATCAGTTTTTCTGTCAAGAAAAATAAAGTTGTCAGAGAAAGGTCACCACCTCATTTTTTTCCCCCCATTTTTCATGTATTTTCCTTGATTCAGGCAATGCTGCCATTAACTTGTACTCTTTACAAACTTAAAGAAAGCATGTAGGTTTGCTCTCAGTATGAATCCATGAAAGTACAGCCATCTTTTAAAAATCTGAGGGCTAATTGACCAGTTCTCTTATGGGACTTATTAATGTAACTGACTAATTTATTTTTTATTACTTGTCTTTGCATTTTAATAGTAGTATGTTCTTTGGGTTTTCTGCTTCTTTGTTTGTTTGTTTGCTTGTTTCTGTGCTTAGTCTTTTTCTTATAGAAGCAACTATGAAAATGTTTTTTTTTTTATATTTCTGATTAAAAGGGTGTAGAAAATACAGAGATGATTTTGTTATTGCTGAGCAGTGTTTGCATGGAGTCACGACTCTTCTGCTTCTCATCCCACCCCATCAACATGTGGGCTGGAGATGCACAAGAATTTGGGAGGGGACACAGGAGAACAGAGCCACAAAAAGGATATTCCATGCCATGTGGTGTCATGGTCACCATATCAGCTGGGAAAGGAGAAGGAAAATGGGTGGAAGTTCAGAGTTACTTCTCCCCAAGCACTGTTACGTGTAATGGAGCTGTGTTTTCCTAGAGGTGGCTGAATACCTGCTTGTCTATGGGAAGTTGTGAATTAATCCCTTGTTTTCTTTTGGCTTGCACGTGCAGCTTTTGCTTTATGTATGAAACAATTTATCTCAACCTCTGACTTTGCCCAGTTTTACCTTTCTGATTCTCTCCCTATCCCACCAGGGGAGAACGTGTGAATGGCTGTGCAGGGCTTAGACCCAACAGTTTGCTTTTCTTTCTCAGCTAGGCAGCTTCTACATTCTGCCAGGTGTGTAAAAATAAAACAATAAGAAAGAAAAAGAACAGATTTTTTTTTTTTTGGTATGGTCTTGTCCCTATTAACAAAATTTATAGGGTGTACATAGGATCTAATTTTCCAAGCTAGTTTGCAGACATTCTGCTACGATCTACCTAGCAACCCATACCAGCTATCATAAGACAGTCACTGAGAGGATAATGAGCAATTTCACTAGAGACTCATTTCAAATTTCCCTTGAAATATGTGTGTGTCTCAGTTATCCTTTGTAAAGCAGTTTCTCACTGCGAGATTTATCCAATGGCTACTGAAATCAACAGACATAGAACCAACTCCCACTCAGTACTTAAAGGTGGCAACATATATATGAAGATGGTATTATAATGTCTTTTCAATAGTAATGATTGACCAAATTTGATATTTCTTAGGAGCTTTTTTTTAAAAAAAGGTCTTCTAATCTTGGGACTGGAAATAAAATATCACTTCTGTGGTTCTATCATAGCAATATGAGAAGAAAAGTTTTCAAATAATAGAAAATAAAACTATATTTGTTCTGTATCCAGAAAGCAGTCTGTATCAATAGCTTTGCCATCACAAAGCAAAATGGGAAAAATGTATATAAAATAATTTGAAATAGATTATATTCATATATATCTTCATATTGAAGACAATTTGAAAAAAATTATCAACCAAAACAGTGCTAGGGAATACTCATGTACCAGTAGCTATTTTGTGTATCTATGATTGTTCTAACAAAGAGAGAATTCATCATGACAGAATTTTTTACAAAAAGCAGGCAGACTTTTTATTTTTGGAGTTTGGCTTTTTTTTAGTCTTTCACCATCTTAGTTAAAGCATTTCATTTGCTGGATAAAATGCAAGGCAGCTTCAATGTTCAGGCATAATAGAGACAAATGACAGCTTCATTCCCATCACAACTGGATGGAGGTAATTACTGATACTGTCACAGGCCTGGCACAGATCATTGCTTGTAGAATAGCCACATCCCTACTAAAAAATACTAATGTCAGAATGAAGGATTCTTTCCTTTTGTAGCTGTCCAATATGATTAAAAGATTTTGCGCTCTAAGGCCCTTTTTAGCTAACATTATTAACAGTGAAAATAGTTAATAAGCCATTACTAAATTGGATGTCCCATTTTTGCATCCTCTAATGGGATCATAAACTAATAGAAAACTCTGCGCTGAAGCTTTGATAATGTATATTTCATTGCTGACTCTAGATTTTAGTTGCATTATGTGGCAACCACGTTAAAGACAGAGTTTTAATTGTCAGTAAAGAACCCTGTTTTGACTCATTTGGTATTAAAAGTTTTCTTCTTTTCTAATTTTTTAAAAAAGTAAGTAAACTTTAATCATAACACAGCAAAGCTGGCAGCAGGTGATCAGGAAAGTTAATATACAGCTGACTGTTTACAAGTCTAAAAATATATCTCCTCTTCACTATTAGAACCATGAACGTCAGACAGAAAGAAAGTAGGAAACAAGATTGTTGTTTACTTAGCCTCCATTCTTCATTTATAAGTGCACTAATACGTACTTTGGAAGCAAAATTCATTAAGATCTTAAGGCTTGTAATTTTCTTCTGCTCAGATTAATTGAAAGAAACGATAGATGGCCCCCAAACCAAGAGGAAAGCATACAACTTCTAAAACAAAATAGGTAAAGCAATTCACAAATTTAGGAGGTGTTGATAATTAATTTCTTTCCCCTTGAACACTGTTGAATAACAATGTATGAGTGTGTTTGCGCATTTTGTGAGTGAACGTAGCGCTGAGAAACAGAACAAGACAGTCTGAACGCAGCTGGGGAAAGGACAACACACACTGTCCTGAAAGAAACCCAGAGAGGAAATTTTAGGTCAGCCTCTGCCTGAGAATGCCTTGAGGATGTGAGAAAGTGTGAGAAAGGAGCCAGTTTCATATAGTTTCTTTACTCTTCTCAGAAAAAAAAGAATGTTATTTATTTTTAGAGAATGAAAGTGACTGTACAAAAGTACACTAGTCCACCATTAAATTCTCCTAATTGAAACAGTTGAAAAATTATCCAAGTTCTGGCTATTTTTAAGTGATAATGCTTTCTTATTCTCAGACAATTTTTGCATTGGTGATTAGTTTATAAAACTGATGTATAGGCAGGGATTGAAGAGTTTGATTTAATAACATATCTAAATGTCAACCAGTTCAACTTTAAATTCTTTTGGCTTTGAACTCCAAAAAATATATTTTAAAATTATTATACAATTTATAAGTGAAATTATATCCATCAGCAATGTATTCAAAGGGAAACCCATACACACAGTAGAAAGACACCAGAAGGTTAGCACCAATAATGTTGAAATACTGGGATTTGTCCTTTTTTTTTTTTTTTTTCACTTTTCATTTAATGAAGAAGGCAGTGATTCAAAGGCAAAGACAGCCATCTCCTAGCATTTAGGATACAGTATGGGATTTTCTTCTGAGACTAGGTGCCCAGAGATATCGTCCAAAGAATTTAACAAACTACTTGTTATGAAAGCTGATCAATTTTCTATACTTGAGGACACATTCTTTCCTTTGAACACCCATTTGTGGCCGATAATCTGAAGGAATTACTATTCAGTCACTATTGCAGTCAGTATAGCTATATTTTTTTGAGGCTGTGGAAGATGTCATGATCCATAAAGTGGAAAAAAATCCAAGCAAAGGGGTCAAAAGTATGCAGATCCTTACATACTCAGAATCACAAAATGGGTAAATTTGGAAGGGACCCTAGTGGGTCATCTGGTCCCACCTCCCTGCTCGAGCAGCTATGGCCTCACCAGGGCTGAATAGAGCAGCAGGATAACCTCCCTAAACCTGATGACAACGCTTTCCTAATGCTCTCAGGATACTGTTAAGATCCAGTTATTTAGAGATGCCTCTACCCAAATGAAGGTGCAAATGAGACTATATACTATAGTCAATAGTATGGATTTTATTTAACAGCAAATATGAGAGAGAGAGAGAGATAGAAATAGGGAAAGGGCAGAGGAGGGTGGAGAGAAAGAGTGAGAGAGAGACAGATTAAGCGGAAAAATATCATCTTGCATGGATCCAACTGTGTCCCATTGGATCTTTCTTCATCCTGGGCTTCTTAGTGGGAGGGGTCTTGAGGGCATTTAAAATTTTCACTATTTATACATTTCAGCAAAAAAAAATTATAAAATTCAATGCTTATTGGCACACAGTTCTCTTATTCTATTGGTTGAATAATCCTGTCACTTCTAGTTAGTCCCATGCTCAGTGTTTCTCTTGAGTCAGTGGGCCTCCTAACTTCTGTTGGTGAGCTGTGACCTCCCCTGCCAGACCCAGACAGAGCTGATCTTCAGCACAGTTTCTGAGCTGGCCTTCCCTGTGGACTCCTTGCAGTGGTGTATTCTTCTCTCCCAGCCTTGTTCATCTCCCCTCTGGGCCTGAGATAACTGGACAATAGTAGTATCTTTATCTTGTCTCAAATTCCTTCAGGTAGCTGAGCTTACAGTCCACATCCCAGGAATTAATGGAAGCCTGTTTGAGAGGGTGAGGGGTAATTGGGGTTAGGGTCACATGTATAGGCATGGCCACTAGAATGAGGCGTCCCATCACCTTCCCAGGGATCAGGTGAGGCTGACTGGCCAGTAATTCCCTGTGTCCAGTCCTCAGGCATCTCTTTCAAGGATGCTCAGGAGGGGCCTTGCTTTAGTGTCCACCAGGTCTCTCAGCACTCGTGGATGCATCCCATGAGGGCACATGGGACTTGTGAATATCTTTGTCCTATGTGTTCTCTAACCCAAATGTCCTTGATCAAGGGTAAGCCTTCCAACATTCCTTTACATTGGTATCCTGGGTCAGAGATCACCGAGAGCTGGTCTTACCATATTTTTTATTTTTCTGATTTTTGGGTACAAGAACATATAGTTTTATTTTTTAATACAGTTGCACTTTCAAATTTCAAGATTCTCTTTTAAAATATACCAAATATTTTTCTTTCTGCTTGTTTGAAAATTTGACCAGAAAAGATTTATAAATCTCAGCAGAGATAGTATTTTTTTATATTTTCTTAACACTTCAGTGCACTCATGTCCTTAATTAGTTTATTCACTACTCACAGAAACCACTGTTAATGCAATGGTGGTAATAATAGAAAGGATCTTCAGCAGGAATAATGTAGGCTCAAATGACAAATGAGCCCCATTTATTTGAATTTATAGGTCATTAGTTCAGATGCATCCTTGGTTAGGAGATTGTCCAGATTGTTAGATGGCTTATGCAAAGCAAGCATCCCACTTTTTGATGAAGAACTGTGCATGATAAAAAAGTACCATCAAGAGTAATGTGTAGTTACAGCACAGAAACAACATTTCACAGGATGAAAGCACAAATTGACTTCTCGCCTTCTGCAGTGTTTCCTCAGATCATATTTTAAACTCTTTGGAAGTAAGAAAGGTTGGAACTAGAACAGTCTCAGCTTTGTGTAACCTTTGTTAATGAATTTGATTATCAAGATTGTCAGTCACGTTATTTCCATCAGGTAAAATTTTGCAACACTAATAATTTGAGAAAATAAAAATTAATGTTCTTTTTAATACTCAGAAAGATTAATGAAAACATGGAGTGTTTTCCATTCTTTTCTGTCATAATTCCTGTAATTCATAACATTGCCATTTTGCAAGTCTCAATATTCTTCCAGATCTCTGTGATTTTTCCTCCTTTTTAATTTTTCTTTCAGACTCTCTTTCAGAATAAGGAGAGTCACTTCTTTGACATCCCTGAGCACTAGTAAACAGAGAAAAGCAGCATGTGTATGTGGTCTGATTAACTCCAAATACTCATAGCATGATTAACAACAGTGTTTAACATAGAAGCTCTTCTCAGTCATTTTCTTTTCTCTCTACCAAGAGAGAAAGATTTGCTAGCCTTTAGCAAACTTATTGGGAATTCTTCTTTTGAAATATCTTCTTCCTTCAGCACAACTGAAATAAGATTATGATTTCAAGAGTTATTTAGTGAGAATTGGAAGTCACTTTCTTTGTAAAATGAGGAGAAAAAAAAGAAAAAAAAAACAACAAAGGGGGCAACACAATTATTTAGTTATTTCCTAGAGAGTTTTGGCTGCAGATTTTTCCTGAGTGTGGAATTGGAGCTGATGAAAAGCTTCTGGTTTAGAATGAAGGAAATTACATTCAAAGATGATTTTGTATTGGGTATCTGCTATAGGCCACCCAAACAGGTAGAACAAGTGGATAACAACAATAGGAGCAGTCTCAAATTTGAAAGTCTTGATCCTCACTGGGGGCTTCAATCACCAGGATGATTGTGAAGGGTCAACACACTAAGGAATAAATAATTTAGAGGGTTCCTGGAATCTATTGGTGATAAATTCTTCCTACAAGTGATAGAGTAAACGAGGAGAGGTGCATTTCTGCATCTGATAGTCAACAATGAGGGGACTGAGAACATCATTGGAAATGTGGAGATTAAAGGCAACCCTCACTATGGGTCATAGGATGAAGGTGTGAAGGGCCTTGAGGTCAGGGAGGAGAGTGAAAATCACGTCCCACAAAACTGGAAAATGGGAGAGCAGACTTTTTCATCTTCAAAGAATCATTCAGCAGAGACACATCCGATAGGTTCCTACGGGGGGGGGGCCAAGAAAGCTGGTTAATATTCAAATATCTCTTCATACAAGCTCAGCAGACTTCCATCACAAATTAATAACTACTCAAATAAAAATGCTAGGAGGATGAACAAAGAGCACCTGGCCAAACTCAGAAATAAAAAGAGAGCAGACAGAATGTGAAAACAAAGGTAGACAATGTGGGAGAAATATGGAAACACTGTCTAAGCATCCAAGGACAAAGTTATGAAAGCTAAATCCCAGCTGTAATATGATCTGGCCCTGGATGTCAGATAAAGGGGGATCTACAAATGTAGAGGCAATACAAGAAAAATGTGGCACTAATGATTCATGATTTGGTTACAGTGTGAAGTATGGAATTCTTTTTCTGTCTCAGTCTTTATTTACAAGACTTCAGCTATGTGAGAAGGCTGAGAGTGCTGGGATTGCAGCCTAGAGAAGAGGTTTGGAGGGCTTATTACTCATGTATATGAATTCCTGAAGGAAGGATGCAAAGAGGATGGAGCCAGGTCCTCTCGGGAGGGCCCAGTGACAGGTCCAGATGGATGGGCATACACTGAAATGCAAGATGTTCCCTCTGAAGATCAGGAAACGCTTTTGGTTTTTTTGTCACAATAGCAAATGATCTCCCAGCAGCGCCACGTGTGACATAGAAACACAAGAAGTGTCAACTATGTTTCCTAGAGAAGCCTATAGTACAAGAGAGACTCCTCTCTTAATGAACTGAGAATTAATTATCTGAAAAGTAGTGATAGACTGAAAGTTAGTGATCTGAAAAGTAATAACTGAATTGAAAATCCAAAGTTTTATCCTACTGTAGTGTATTAGGAATTAAGGGAAGAGAAGAAGAATGTTTTTAGAGGGTTTTCATTCTGAGTTCTATGTGTGTTTCTTTTTACATATAGTTGTCGGTTAATAAAGTTATTTTCCTTTATTTCTAAGTTGGAGCCTGCTTTACTCTATTTCTAATCAGATCTCACAGTAAGCCCCAAAGAAAGTATATTTTCATGAAAGCACTAGCATTGCGCCAGCATCAAACCATGACACCTTGGAAGGTGACTGAGCACTGGAATGTGATGCCAAGGAAGGTTGCAGAGCTACCATTGTTAGAGTTATTCAATACCTGTCTAAATGATGCGCTTGACAGCTGGCACTTAGTGGCCTTACTTGTGCAGTGTGGTTGGACAAGATGACCTTCAGAAGTCCTTTCCAGCCTCAACTTTTCTGTGATTCTTAATTTTAGGGAAAGGTATTAATCCAGAATAAACGCAATGGTGTCTTGAGATAAGAAAGTTTCACAAGTTTAGGGTAATTTTTTTGTCTTAGAGATTGTTTCCACTTTAATATGCAGTAATATTATCTAGAATCATTAGTAATTTTAAAAGAAAATACCATCAAGTCATCTTAAATGTTGTCACACTTCATGAAAAAGTCACAAACATAACAGAGGCACCTCTACAGTCTTCCCATGCTGTGAAAACTGTGACAACCTGCAGGCTATTAACAGCAGAATAATTCAAGATGTTAGCATCATATAGAAATTCATAAATCAGAGTTCAGAGATATTTACAATATCATTAAACATTTCTTTAAAATTCTCTGTTAAAGCAGAGAGTTTTAAAAATACTGCTACCTCTTCAAGAAACAAGAACATTTACATAGCACGTGAGATAATTTAATAATGGGTTATATTTTCAAAATCATATGTATTTGTAATTGTTTTACTGAGGTTTTTTTCCACTTATTCTCATTAATTTTCATTGCCTAAAAGCAGTGGTAAAGGAATGTGAAATATGTAAAGTAGATAAATTGCTAACTATCCATAGGAAAGTACACTAAATTTTTTTTTAGCGTTGTGATGTGTAAAATCATATAGAAATATTAAATCAGAAGTTTTATTTAAAAAAAATCAGAAATACACTGCAAGAAAAGGAGCTGAAACATGTAACACATCTATGCTTTTTATGTGGCCTGCATTCCAAAATAAGTGGTTTACCCTGAGCTCTATTTTCTAGTTTAATCAATATGAGATTCCCTCCTGGTGGTTTTATTTGCTTTGCTCCTAGATTTAGAAAATTTTTAATAAAATTGATATGAATAAAGCAAGGATAAATAAGAATGCCAATGCATTAAAAAAAAACTTTTGAGAAAATCAGTACTAATTGTGCGAAAGAATTGGATTTAAATTCCTATAAAGGAAATAAAAATCAAATAAATTAATTTTCATTCATATAAATACCCATAAAAACTATGCCATCTAAAACAATATAAATAACATTTTTGGACAAGGTGCAATAGCTAAGAAAATTTATTTCCTAAATTTAGATTTATATAATATACATAGCATAGACATCATAGTATACATAGCATGCATAATGTAGACATCCATATCACCCCAACATGGGTATCTACATTATTTATTGTAATTGACTGATCTTCTGTGTGTGATTAGTTTATTTTTAAATGGACTAATTGGCTTCTCCCAAAGTGCATATCTGTCTCTGTGAATTTGAAAAGAAGTTTGAAGTATCAGACATATGTGTTTACACTGTGCACACGTAAGTGACATTTATCCACTAAACCCATTTTGATTCTCTTACTTATTATAAAGTTTGGCTTTCAAGCTCTAGTGGATTTGTAGAAATGACCTTCAATAGCCTCTAGTCAAGGACTCTCCAAAGATAAAAAGGTCAGTTATTCAGTGACTCTCCACTTAAACCCGTACAGCAGATGAGTGAAAATTGCTAAGTGCAAGAACAAGCCTCTTCTCTTGCTAGAGAGGACCTTTCAACCTCTGAGTTGAATCAGAGGTACATTTTAAACAGTTCTAATTACTTGCTCAAGCAGAACTGGTTCTAAATTTATCAAGAAAAGAGAAGACATGAAGAAAGACAAGATAATAGTAGCTGTTCTTTCCATAGTAACCCAACTGAGGCACATACTCAGGAAAAGCTAAAACTAGAAGCTAAAATCCTCATGAAGCTCAGGAATCTCAAACACATATTATAGATGAGAGAATGATTTCATAATGGCAAGTTAGGATAAAACCAGAGATGTGGATGAGTCCTAGAGGAAGATTGGACTAGGCCAAAGGTCTCCTGTCAACAGACTTTGGGAAGAGACAGGAGCATAAAAAGCAACAGTGTCACAAGCCCTGGGGCTTTTAGAAACTTGCTGGCATGTGGAATATATGCTTTTGTGTTTTGGGGGGCTTTGGAGTCTTGGCTTTTGGGGGCCTTTTGGGTCTTATTGATTTTTGGAGATTTTTGAGACTTGCTTTTGAGTTGGGGCTTTTGAGATCTGGTTCTTGCCCTGGCCATAGCCTGCTTTTTGTCCCTTTTGCCCAAGATCAGCCTGCACTCTCCTGCCCTGGCTGGCTCTTCCTCTCCCTCATGTCTGTTCTGCCTCCCTGTGTCCCTGCCCACTGTCCTGCCTGCTTCATCTCTGCATCCCTGCCTGAGCCCCCTACATCCAACCCTGCCCCCTCTGAGCCAGCCTACAGCCCATCCTCACTAGGACCCCATCCAGAGCTCTGGACCTCCTGCTCAAGCTCCCCCTCACATTGTGCCTGGTTGTTCTGGGTGCTGTCCACAGGCAGGCAGTGTGCACACCCTCTGGCACTCCCTGACCTCCAGCGGTAACACCCTATTTATCTCTGTCTCCACTTTCTCTCTCTCTCCCCTCTCCCCCATTCCTTTTAAATTTTCCTTCCTTCTTTTCTGTCTCTTTAGTAGAGTGACTCCTTTCTATCTTGTTTTCTTCATTATCAATAATTGGTTCTCAGGTACAGTGTTTGTCTTGTTTGACTTAATTTCATTCCTGATCATCCGTTTTTAAAAGAACTCCTCACAGTTTCCCACAGTCAAACACAGCAATTTGGTAAGACAAAGAGAATTGAAGACACTCAAGTTTCTTTTCTAACTTTTCACTATTGCATGAAGAACTTCAGGTGCAGGAGTCAGTACTAGTCATATCATTATGATTGTGACTTTGAAAGGATATGACCTGATAAATATCTAAAGGTGTTTGACCACTAGTCAAAATACAACCAAAAAGTTGTCTGTGAGAAGAATTCAGACGTTTGTAAAAACAATTCAATTTCTTGTAATACTCACTTCATCTTGAAGATTTTCATTACTTAAATAAACCTTGCCAAGAATGGCATTTCATTATTAGAACTCCTAATTACAAGTGAAACGTCTATTTAAAGATCTTGTGACTCTTTGTACTCCATCTCCGATAATATGTAAATCACAGTGCAAGCTCCCACTTGGCAAGACTTTCATGAATTTAGAAATGCAGAATTTATCTAAAGAATGGCACCATTTAACAGATTTATTGTTTGGTTAAAAGTACCCATAATTGTGTGTTCTGTTATACTTCCTGGAAATGCACTTAGGGCTCAAAAGGCTCAAAAGACTGAAAGTAAGATGGTGAGAAAACGTTGTCCTGAAGAACTGAGTTTTTGTACAACTTATGGCTAAGTAAAGGCCTCAGCATAGCTATTGCTCAATTACCACATTCTGCAATTCTAAATTTTTGAGTCAGGTCTGTATGTACATTCATATAAAAAGTCTTCAGTCAGTGCCTCTTCCCACTAATTTAAACAACCCTTATAAAAGTAGCGATCCTCAAATCATAAATGAAACAGATGACTGGTTAGAGCAAATGAAAACAACACAAATTTTTAAATATATTTAATTGTATAAATGACACAAAGTATTTATTATCTACAATATTTCTCAACATATATATGATATGTTATTCTAATATTTAACCTTGTATCTCTGAAAGCTACATATTTATTTCATGATACTGTACACAATGTGACCTTTTGAAGCACTGTACATGGTAAAAATATAAATTTTCCTGCTAGCCAATCACAGTATGTTAAGACAGACAAAGTTTTGCAGAAAGAACCTGCCATCAAGTGAAAAATCAAAAAAATAAAGAATATTCCTTGCTCTCCATTCAGAACATGCTTTCTCAGTTAGTTTCTGAGTTTCTTTGTTATCTTTGAGTTTGAGTACGCTTATGAGCTCATGAATCACAATTTTCTCCAGCCTTCTCATTAGCTATCAGAAAAAATACCTTCAACAACTTCTGTCGTTGATCTATTCTGTTTGATTAATATGTTGTTTGCTCAGCAGAATTTAAGTCTTCCTTACCCCAGCTCCCAAGCCTTTGATTTATAGAGAACATTTAACATAGTTATGAATTTAAACAGTGCTTTATTACCTCTTTTTTTTTCCTTGAAAAGCAGTAATGTTGATAGGAAAGTTTAAAAAAAAATTATTAGAAAATAAGAATTTCACAGAAGCAAATTTAGAATTTTAAGAAAACAGATTTGTTTTCTGTGTGTATCAGTTAATGCTGTCTTGAAGACTTTAATGGCATTGCTTGATAAGGTTGGACAGGTGAGGTGTTTTGAAAATTGAATTCCATGAATATACACAATTATTAATATTTAGATTTTTCCATCTTCCAGTTTTGACTCATTCTAATTAGTTCTGTCCGGGACAATGTCCAGTTTTTATGATTATGTGAATATTTTATTGTAGGAACAGTTCCCAGAAGGCACTGCTTCCATCTTTTCACAGTCCACCACAGTATTTTATCAAATTTTGCACCCCCCTATCCTCACTGCATGTTCAAGCCACATCCACAATTTCATAAAAAGATCACTCTGTTGGGCTGTGGCAGCTTCACATTATTTAAATACTCCTAAAAGAACAATCCAAAAAGTAGCAATTAAGAGACAGAAAGTCAGGGGATCAGTATGGGACCCAGGAAACCATGTTGTGGTAGAAAATAGTTTACTCTAGGAGATGTGTCCATGTGAGAAATATGGACATCTATGGACATCAATATGTCAGATTCTGGACCAAACTGAATGTTGGAACTTGTATGGTGATAATTTTATTGTAGAGGTTAGACTAATCCTTCCCATATACCAGTCTGATTTATAAAAACAGGAATGACTGTACGGGTAATTATTACACATTACTACATTACTGCTTTATTACACATTACTAATTACATCTTCAGGCTACTGCCCACTCTGTAAATAAAAAACAAACAAACAAACAAAAACCAAACAAACAACTGGAAAGATCACCTAAATCATATTAAAGCTACGCCACAGCTATATTTAATTTACTATTACAACTGCAAAGTGGATTCTAGGTTTTGAAAGGAGACACAATTTAGATCATTATTTTAAGAGTTCATCAGTTACTGTGGGCAGAGATATAATTCTTAATTGCAATCTGGAAAGTAATAAAATATAAATAAATTATGTTTCATCTTAAAAAAGTCTTACATTGCCGGTTAACCTAATGAAGTACAGCTTTCCCCAAGCCACGTTTTTATTTAACTTTATTACCAAAATACAAGAGCTGAAAACCAGCTGCTCCATTTCTCCTTCTTGACCTAAAAACTAGGATCTAAGTACACCCATACATAACAGGGATGACTGTACATACAAATTTATTTACCATCTATTTACTTTCTAATTTGTTACTGAGGCAAATATTTTCAACAAGCAATTATCAATTACTTTAGACATTCAAAAACTAGTTTCATTAAATTTGTATTTAAAATCCATATAAAATGAAGAATACAAATACATTTTTTTATTACTCTGTAGATAAGATTCACTTTGCTTGCCTGATAACCTGAATGTCTTAGTAGCTGTGTTTGAGACAGTCAGCTGGGTCCTATTATCATTTAATAGATACAGACACTTTCTGGCACAGTTCATCTGACCCATTAGTGTCCAAACCCCTGCCCACATATTCTTGATATATGTCTGAGGAGTTAAGTTTAATAGTGGCTCTTACACTGAAGATTTAAAAAGATATTTTATCCAGGTTATACACCTGTAGATAACAAGTTCTTCCAATTTAGACAAATTCTCAGTACACTTTTGTACCCGAATTGATTTTTCCTGCTTAGAAATAGGACTCAGTGGTTCTACTTCCTAATTATATAACCCCCAGGTCCTGGATTACAATAATTTTGGTGCTTTGTTTGGTTTATGTGCTCATTCACATCTAGTCGTTCTATCTCTAGCTAAGGCCTGCAGTGCACTGGATAGATCTCAGAGAACATTAATCCTAAAGAAGCCCCAGAAAATGTTGAAAGTGCAACAGGGAAATACACATATTTTGTTGTTTACTGCTATGCACTAATTTTGACTGAAGACAAATCAAACTAAATAAATAAATAAAATGAATCTTTGCTTCTTACTTCTTTACTAACACATATTTCTGCGACTGTAAAACAGAGATTAGTTAATTTCTGACAATGAAATGAGAGTAAAGTATGGTGCTATCCCAGGAATCAGTCTGAACTAGAAGGAAGAATGGATAAGGAAAAGGAAGTTCCGTACTGAGAAATTAATTACAGCAAAAAATATTCAAGGCCAATAGATTGTCTACTAAAAAATTAGCACTAAATCTTTATCAGCAAGTCTGGTAATTCAACCACACCTTCAAACACAGAGACACTGCATCCCGAGCAGCCTGTATGCTCACACACACCTGAGAAGGCCCTATGGATCAGCACATCTTGTGACAATCTCTAGGCATTAATACACAGCAGCATCATGTTATATTTTCACTCCATATCCAAAATTTTAATTTTCAGTCCTGCTATTTAAGTACTTTGATTATGCAAGTTATTTTCCTATGCTTTCTTAGTCTTTGGACATTTCTAGCACAAGTACTGTAGAGAATGGATTCTTAAAATTCTTTTTTATAGAGTCCCCTAAGGATGCAGTAAAAGCCTATATGAGACACATAAACACAGCTCAACCCACATGTAATTGCTGACCTCATCTCTGTACTCCCCTGCCCTGGTCACCAGCTTCCTCTTTCTTACCCCAAGGCAGAAAGTACCATGACTGGGCAGAAGGTCTAATACTGGGGCACCTGGTCCTCTCTTCAGTCTCTGATTTCTCAGAAAAAACACTTGATAAAGATTTCTTAAATTGATGCTTCACATTGGCTGGCTTCTAGGAAAGGGATAATAACATACTGAGTATCAAGGAAAAGAAAATGAACAATAATGGATGAAGGTGAGAGAAATAGGCAAGAATCATTGCTGGCTTAGAGATTCCTGGCTGACACTGCTCACCTGCTGCTTGGTACCTAGAGTACAAAGGGGTTATTGCTGCCTTCATCTCCCCATGCCTCTTAGACAGACACAAGCTGCATGGAATGGGCTTCTGGTGGAGCCTATATCTATACAATCTGTTTCAAATAAAAAAGAGATCCTTGAAGCTTCCAGATGAAATTCACTAAATTTAGTAGAAGCAAAGTTCAAAAATTCAGTGTGAGTAGGTGAGTAGCTCTCCTGGTCTCTAGGGAAAATAGAGGTAAAAAAAAAAAAAAAAAAGGGAAAAAGTAATTGACCTGAACAGGAGAGAGTAAGAGCAGGGAGAACGAAGGTAAGGTCCTTGAAGATACTAACTACTTCAAGCTTAGAAAAGATAAAAGGAAAGGCTGACTTTAAAGCAGACTCACTGTAGAAACTGATACTATAAACATGAATAAGAGTGAGGCACTATGAGCTCGCTGATATGCATAAGATTTAACCTAGAGAGAGGACGTTCAACTCCTTCATATACGTTACATCAGGTTAGGAAAATAAAACAAAACAAAAACAAAGCCAAAATAGAAAACAAAAAACCAAAAACAAACCAGCCCCCAGCCCCGCAAAAAAAAAAAAAACAAAACCAAAAAAAACCATCCAAAAGAAGTCAATAGCTGTGGGGAAAAAAAAAAGGTATGTAATTGACCAAGAAATCAACACCTGTAAGTGATTAGCCAATAAAATCCTTAATTAAAAGTTTAATAGGATGAAAAGACTCACTTCAAACAGATCTTAATAATTAGTATTTAATACTTATGGCATGCTGGTTTTGGGGTTTGGGTAACACTGGTGAATTCTGGACTGAGGTTCTTGAGGAGAATGAACAACCAATCACCAAAAGTTTTCCACAGGGCTCAGTCCTATGGCTGGTTCTGTTCAACAGGTTTTGAATTACACGGATGCAGAAAATGAATGTACCATTAGAAAATTTTCTCACAGTACCAAACTGGGAGGTTCTGATAACTCCCTTTGAGGGATGATAGGACTAATCAAAGGATCTAAACAAATTAAAGCGTTGAGCAATTATAATGGCAAATTTAACAAATCCAGGTGCTGGATTCCACACTTGTGACAGAGGCACATACAATTGGGACAGGAGTGACTGGAACACAGCTCCACAGAAGATTGGCTCAGGCTTAATGGGAGCCAGCAGTGTTCCCTTGCAATCAGGAGGCAAACAGCATCTTCAGCCAATAAAAAGTGGTAATTATTCCTCTGTATTCAGCATTGGTACAGCCTCACCCAGAGTACTGTGTGAAGTTCTAGGCCCCACAGTTCAAGAATGACCTGAAGGTCCTATCCCACAGCAGAGGATAACAGAGCTGGTAAAAGGGCTGGAAGGCACATCCTGCGAGAAGTGGCTGAGGATGCTGGATTTGCCTAATTTAGAGAAGAGGACGATGAGGGGTGACTTCAAGTTATTTGTTTACAATATAATTACTTGCAATTATTTGTTTAGACATAAAAACATTCTCACTTTTTAATTTTATTCTTTAAAGGCTTTGGGTTTTTTTTCTGCCATATGTTATTACAGTATTTCTTCAGTATTCCTGCCACTGTTGCATAATATTCTGCCACCAATCAAACAACTGTGCTAGAGAAAATTTTTCTTGAAAACCAGGAAAACTTCAGTGTTGTGTCACCATAAGGCGTCCACTCCTGAAGACCACTGCAGCCAAATCAGACCTCTTATTCTTAATCCAGTAAGATGATAAAACATAAGGTTAAAGTGCAATGTTCTTATACACAACAGGTAAAACCCTTGGTTTAGTTTTCTCTTATGTGGCATTTGCCATAACTAATGACAGCAGCTCTCACCAGAGGGCACAGAAGTATCTTCATTGGAGATGTCCTTCACTTGACAAAGAAAGGGTTTTGGTTATTCACTGTAAAAATCCTCAGCTCTTCCTTCCCAGCAGGCACTCAACTTTCTTACAGTTCAATTTTATGGCTGATGACACATACAAATGGCAAGCATCTTAGCCTGTTATTTTGCTATGCAGTCCTAATGAAAAAAAAAATAGGTAGCTGAGTTAGAGTTCATTAAAAAGAGCAAGAAGGATTTTTTAACATGCTCTTATCCAGAAAAAAAAATCAGGCTCATTTTTGAAAATTAAATTATACATGGAGGGTATTTCATCAAATAACCTTTTAGCCAATTATCAGACACTATTCATCTATTCACTATCTATTGATGTAAAAATTACTGTCTTGCAGTTTTTTTTATGAATTAGCTATACTAAAGAATCTGTAACTGCTTATTTAACTATAGATGCCAAAAGCCCAAAATAATTGTTTCAGCTGTGGTGTGGAGTGATTAATCAAGGTCATAGAGCAGCCTTCCTAAAGGGATCTTTTCTGTTCCTTTTGTTGGCCATCAAGAATTCAGATCCCCAGTTCAGGAACACTGTTTCCTAACCACCAGAAAGACATTGTCACATTACTATTTAATTATATCCAAACAGGAATAAATTTCAAAACCAATGATTTTGATACATATAATAAATTGAAACTTGTTTTTAGACGTTTTCTTGAAATTACAACCATAAAATCATAGAGCTATAGAATGTTTTGTGATAAAAGGGAGCTTTAAATATCATTTGTCCAACTGTCATGGGTAAGGACAACTTTCACTTGATCAGGTTGCTCAAAGCCCTATTCAGCTTGATATTGGAACCTTCCAACACTGGGACAGTCACCTCTGAGAAATATGCTCTGGTGTCTTAAAATTTGAGCATAAGAAAAATTTCTTCCTTATATTTAATCTAAATCCACCCTTTTTCACTTTAAAACCAATCATCCTTGTTCTGTCAGCACACGCCCTATTAAAAAGCCTATCCCTTCTTTTTAATAATCCTCACCAGAGTATTGAAAAGGCACAATAAGATCATCCCAGAACCTTCTCTTCTCCAGACTGAACAACTCCATTTCTCTCAGCCTTTTTTCTTGAGAGAGAAATTCCAGATTTTTGTCATCAATGTTGCATCAGGAAACGCATTACCAGCAGGTTGAGAGAGGTGATTCTGCCCCTCTACCCAGGCCTGGAAAGGCCACATCTGGAGTTTTGAGTCCAGTTCTGGGCTCCCCAGTACAAGGGAGATGCTGAGCTGCTGGAGCAGATTCAGTGGAGGGTGACAAAGGCAATTGAGGGACTGGAGCATCTCTCTTACGAGGAAAGGCTGAAGAAGCTGGGCCTGTTGAGCCTGGGAAGAGATGACCGAGAGGGGACATTGTCATTGTCTCTCAGTATCTGAATAGAGGCTGCCAAGAGGATGGAGCCAGGATCTTCTTGGTGCCAAGCAGCAGGACAAGAAGCAATGTGCAAAAACTGATGCACGGGAAGTTCCACCTTCTTTACTTTGTGGATGACTGCACACTGGAACAGATTGCCCAGAGAAGTTGCAGTCAGTCTCACTGGAGATACCCCAAAACAGCCTGAGTGCAGTCCTCTGCCACGTGCTTTAGGATCACCCTCCTGAGCAGGAGGCTGGGCCAGATGACCCACTGTGATCACTTTCAGCCTGACCCATTCTGTGATTCTCTGCTCTGCTGCTCTGTCAGGTCCATTTCTTTCTTATACTGTGAACTCAGACCTGGATGCAGTACTCCAGGTGGGGCGCCACCAGAGGAAAGTAGGAGAGCAAAATCATCTCCCTAGACCTATTGTCTGTGATGCTTTTTTATGCAACCAGACATGCAATCAATCTTTTGGGCTGAAAGCATACATTGCTGAATTATGTCCATTTTTTAAATCAACTAGTATTCCCACTTAGTTTTCTTTAGGGGTCCTCTCAATCCATTCATCCTCCTGTTTGTACTGATATTGGGGACTGCTCTAGCTCATGTCTAGGATACTGCACAGCTGATGGCAACTTCCATTCCTATGTGTCCTGTTGAAATGAATGAATTTACATATGGGAAAAGTTTGAACCAAAAGACATGGTGCATATGAAATAGAAAAATACAAGCAATGATCTCTGGTGAAGGTGGGTTTAGAAATGAAAATATAGATGAACTGCAGCAATTAAAATAGCTAAGCCAGCAAAATAGACATGCAAGATTAGTCCTTGGATAGCTCGCTTAACAGTTTCATATATAAAAACTTGAAGATATTAGCTTCTGGATCCTTAAATCTAGCACATTTCATTGTTACTCCCACTGTCAACATTAATGAGAACTCTTCAAGTATATTGAAGAGAAATAGATCTTTAAAGGATTTCATTTATTTTTTAAAGGATCACTTAAATCTAAATTACTATTAAAAGGAAAAGAGTGCTGAAGTAGAATTGCATTAAAATTACATTAATTCTCTCTCTCGAATGACTGCCATGAAAGTATAAATAATGTATTGAAGACAAGGGAAAGAGAAGTGAAAAAGGAAAAAAAGGAATGTTTGCAATCAAATAAAAAAGTTTTATTTAAAGTTTATTAGAAAGTATTTTAACACCTCCAAAATGTTACCTCCATTTGTCTCCTAATCAGAAATTCATATGTAAAACATTATATTCTCATTTTCAATTTGATTACTATAATCAAGTTTATTTTAAATAAATAAAGATAAAATTCATCTTAGAAGATCAACTAACATTTTTCTTTAATTCAAATATTTATGGAGAATAATTATGTATGTACTACAGCATAAATTTCTTTATTCCTTATATTAAGTATTTTAAAATACAATCTATTTATAGCTTACTCTGCATAACTATTTCTTGGTGGGTCTTATGGAGTCTGGCTGCCAGATACCCACCCAGTCACTTTCTCACTCTCTCTCCCCAACACGACAGGAGAAAACAATATGAAAAATTTTGTGGGTCAAGAAACAGACAGGGATGTCACTTATCAGTTGACACCATAAACAAAGCATAGTTGAAGAAAGTAAAATGAATTTTCCTCCTGAAATTTAAAATATTTGGATAGTGAGAGACAAGGCAGTACTAAAAACTCCTTTCTTGTATCTTCCTGATTTTCCTGGGCTAAATTTCATTTCTTCAAACCCAGCTCCTCTGCCTTCTTACCCTATCCCCAAAGGAATATGCACATACATATTTCTCAATCTCTCTCTCTCTCTCTCTGTATATATATATATATGTGTCAGAATGGGTCATGGTAATACAATCATCTTTTCTTCTTTTTTCTATTAAAAGAAATTTAAATGTGCATCTTCTATGCTTAAAATTATTTGTAATCTATATGTATTATTTTAGATAGAACAATTTGCAATATCTTTTTCCAGGAACTCCAGGATTATATTCTTCCAAATCTTTCGGATGAGAATTTTTATTCTCTATAATGAGGTTTTGGCCACCTAATCTATGCATAAATGATAGGCATTTTGTGAAATGTTGCAATGAAAAATAAATATCTAATTTCCAAAAAGTCAATGCTAGGAATTAGATGTTATCTTCCAGTTGTCCAAAGGATTCCAGAAAAATGTTTTTCAAATAATATAATCAATTTTATTTACAATATTAAAAATCTTATCTAATGCATTTTTATTTGCTTGACAGGACAGAATTTCTAACATAAAAAATTTAAATGTTCACACACCGGGTCAGCTTTGCAGATGGTAGAACTAGAATGATTTATACCATCTGAAAGATAGGATCTCATGGTTTTGAAAAATGTGTAACTAAAAGTGATATAGTACAATATGTTTTCTTACATGACAGCATGTCTCAAGTGTCAGTACATGATTTATAAAGGAAAATTTTAAAATGCTGTATAAAGCAAAAAAATAATAGCATGTATGGAAAATTCTATATAAAACCTTGACTAGCAGCTATTTGTAACTTGAAATAATCATTAGTGCTGATTTCTTTTTAGTACTACAAAGTGTATCAGAAGCAATATGATGGTGTTTAGCCATCAAAGATAGTCTTTTGATGTGCCTGAACACTTTATTACACAATTCCCTGTCATTCTGTCTTTTGCCACAAAAGCTCCTCTGTATTCAGGTTGCAAGTTTTGATATGAAGTGAGGGGTAGAGAGATAGAAAAAGGGTATTTTTATTCTGAATATTTTTCTTCTAATATATTTTTCTTCTAATACTGTTTCACACAATTTTTCACAGAACTTTCAAAGTCCTGCTGAATCTTTTCCTTGTACTGTAACATCTATGAATGGGTGACAACTGACTGTAAAGAAAAATTAATCAAAACAGATTCAAAGTTACTGTAAGTTTTGTGAACTTTTCACTGTCAATACCATACCCTGTTTGACATCTCCAAGACCTTGATCAAAATGTTTTACACAAGTGTTCCTGCTCACTATATGAAGAATTCCTCACTAAGCACAGACCTAACAATAACAACTAGTGAGTCAGTATTGTTTTTCTTTTCAACACTCAGCATCTAGAGTCAAATGTCTTTAACTGTAAATAATAAAACAAAGATTTAAATGCTAAGCAGTTCATTTAACAGCACATGGTAACACCAACATCTGTTTCAGTGGAACTTCTCTATCATACTTGGGCAGGTTATCAAAGTCCCAGGTTTGCTTGTAATGGATTATTCCTAAGCAGATGTGTAGGGCAAAACAAAAGTAAATGGATATGCATTGAGTTCCATTGTCAGTGTTATGCAAGTCCTCATATTTATTGAGGGTTGCATCAAGTTTGTACACAGCTATGAGCAATAAGTGTTCTTCAGATATGAAGACAAAATTCATGACACAGCTGGCATCCATACAGTCCAAAGAAGTACTCTTGCAGAAAAGGCTGTCCACCCTCTTATTGGGAAAGTCTACAGGCCATGTTCTTCTCTGGACAATACTCAGGTTTTGTCTTTGATTTGACTGGCATGGGTGACAATCAAATGAATGGATAATACTATTGAAGAGTTCACAAACTCTCAATTTAACTCTGAGCTTGTGTAAGTTTTAACATAACCTAAGAATTCAATAGTTCTCACAGCCAGGAGGACATCACAAGTGCCAGTAAACTTAATTATCTCACAATTTAGATTGCAGAAATATGCAAAAGAAATATTAAAAATATATAGGCAGAGAATGGCAAACTATGTGGATGTGTGGCAACCAAAAGTGTAGCAGAATAAGGAAGATAAAGTGTCATGTGCTGTTGACATTGAAGTTGTCAGGTCATCAATATCAAAACATATCTACTCTTAGCTTTTAAGGACATCTCTTATCAGGAAAACAATGGATAGCCTATACTCCTGCTGTCAGGAAAACAGAGTAAATAAAATCAAAGTCATGGTGACTCTATCAGTCTCAGTCCTTGACCTTGAAGTGTCTGGGAAAGCAAGAAGCAGTAATACACCGCTGCTCTCTACCTTTAAATAAGTAAGGCTTTTAAAGTGTACCTATTCCATCAGTATGCACCTGGACAGCCATTTGCTACGTGTACTTTATATGCTCAAATACAAGGAGGAAATTATTTAAAAATAAATTTCCCACTGCCATTCATGGATTTGGGTAAAACTAGTTGAGATAAATTAGAGGTGTTGCACAATGTATCCCATGATCTTGCATTCTTACATTTCTAGATGAATTAGTTCATTGGCACAGTCACTCTGAAATGCTGAGTTAAGGAGGAATTTCAATTTCATGCCTTTGATTAATGTGGATTCATACCCATAATCTTTTCATAGAATTGTTCAGTATGACATCAAAAATCCAAATACACGATAACAAAATTAAGCTAGAATCCATTACTGTACAATAGGACTGTTGTTAATACTGACACTTTCTACTGATGCAAAATATATGGTAATTTAACATCATAGCCTGTTATCTCTTGGATTATCTAAATATGGTTCATTTTCCTATAAGTAATTTACTGCTTTTTCTTCTTGGTATATCTTGGAGCAAGCATGCTGAAAATATATTGTCTTCTGAGGAGCAACCAAGCTTATTCAAGATGAGCTTTATCTGCTTTGTGTCTGCAGAAGTATTGGAGGTCTCTAGCAAGGTCAGTACAGAGCTTGCAGAGCAGAGCTGATTTTGAGTTCCTGAAGGTGTGCTCCACATTTGCACAGACAGTTGACAAGTAAGTTGCAAAATATTCTGTTTGTGGGGAGAGATCAGGATGCAAGCCATACCTCATTTACAGTTTCTATTTATTATGAACATCTTCTTTGAGTAACAAGTTATTACCATAATCTCTCTTGGGTAAAGGGCTGGTGTTATAGTTTAACCATATTGGCCATCAGCTCAGCCCCACACAGCTTCTCACTTACTCCCTTTTACAGCAGGATGAAGAAAAGAATCAGGAAAGTGAGAAAAAGATTGGGTTAAAAGAAAGATAATTTAATAAGTAAAAGCAATGAATGCAAACAAAATCAAAGTAAGAAATTCATTCACTGTTTCCTATAGGCAGGAAGGTGATGAGCCATCTCTAGAAAGCAGGGCTCCATCACCTGTAATGGTGACTTGGGAGGACAAACACCATCCCTCCAAATGTCCTTGCTCCTTCATCTCCTAGGTCTTGTTGCTGAACATGATGCCAGATGTTATGAAACATCCCTTTGGCTGGCTGTCTCATCTGTGTTGCCTCCAGGCTTCTTGTCACCCTTCAGCCTACTTGCTGACAAGGGACAGTGAGAAGTAGCAAAGGCCTTGTCTCTGTGTGAACACTGCACAGTAATAACAAACATCTCTGTATTATCAAAACTGCTCTTATCAACAATTCAAAGCAATCATCATAAATGCAACAATTAAGAAACGTAATGCTATCCCAACCAAAACCACTACTGCTAATAACCTGTATTGGTAGGACTGCAAGTCTCTCAAACAGGCCAAGTTACTCCCAAAATATACAATAGGATCCAATAACTACATTTAGTAGGGAAAAGTTTCCTTCTTTTAGTTCTAGCTATCTCTTTTTTGACCTATTTCCTAGGCTGCATCAGCAAGGGAAGATTGCAGAAGACATGTTGATAATTATTTTATGGACCTATCAATGGTGCTTTAACAAGTAAAGCATATCCAAGACCCTTCAGCAGCAGCTGATTTAAGTTGCTGCCATTTCCTCCTGGGTGCAGCTGGGGTGGGATAACTGCTGATGCTGTTGTGAAAACAGCTGCACAAGCTCTTCAGCCAACTGGAGCTGGCTGGCAGCAGGCTGCTGAATACAAGCTGCTGCTTATTTGCAACAACAGCATCCTACCGGGCAGCACTGCTCTTTGCTGCTATAGTGGCTTGAAAGTACTGCCAGGTGGGAACTTCTGAGAGTTTAATCCTAAATCCCATTTCCAGCTGGTATTCTGTGACATTCTTAAGATTACTGAAGGCCAAAAGACTAGCTAAGTAGTTTGGGATATGATCCTGCAGTGAGGAATGTAAAATGAAGAAGATTTTCCTCTGTCTACCTAGTGGTAAGAGCCAGTTGGCTGTATGGACATAGCTGCTGAGAAATATGTGATAGTTAATGTATTCAGCTTTTTGGAGCAGATGAATATAAACTTTTTGTGAGATTTGATATCCATAAATCATAGAGAGCTGTGACAGAAAATTTTGTTTGGGAGACATTTAGACTGAAAATATGCCCTCATATTTGACTAGTTTAGCTAAAGTGATGGAATAAACCCTAAAATATTAACAGAAGCTATTCACATAATCAGTACAAATAAAGAATGGAGTCTCATAAATGAGTAGGATCATAGAGACAAGTCCTTCCTGAAGCAGGATATTTATTTTATATTAAAAAGACAGCAATTTATTAAGACAAATCTCTTAGTTTCCTCTGCTACGGCTTTTTTTTTTTTTTTTTAATTCAGGATATATTGCATATATTGCATGTTCAATTTTTTCTAAACTTCGTTCTCTTTGTTTTTTTTTTTTTTTTAAGGTTGTCAAAGGATTAGCTTTCTTATGCTTTGGAAATTTTATGTGCTAGTGATGCATACAGCAGATGAAGACAGCATGTACCAGTCCTTTCCAGAACAGAAATCAGTTCCTCAGGAGCGTTCTTTTTATTGATGTGACACATTAATGACAAGAAATGGAGAAACATAAAATGTTTATTTATATCATGTCATGTTTCACCCATATGAAGCAAAAATATTTTGAAGAGCAGAGTGGTTTACAGGCAAGGTTTAGAATGACTTGGAAAATTACATTAAACTATTCAGAGAATGAGGAATAGATCCAGGATGCTGCCTTCAGGGCTCGTTTTTGAAGGACAGAAAAGGGATCTCCTACATTAGACTTGTAAGGTTACAGCAGAATATAGACAAAAACTTCCTAGAACATTAATTTTAAATTTTTTTTTTAAACTATCCATTTCCATAACAAAACTTAAAAATTCCTGATGGACTTTTGCAGGACTGACAAAGGGAGGTTAAGGAGAAGGACAGTGGAATTTCCATACTCTAAATATCGCTATTTAATCAGATGTCTTTTCTTTTTCTCTGGAGCAATAGGTGTGATCTTGAACTGGGGAACACTTTTTAAAGGCTCCCACTAAGTAAAATTCAGCTGTGGGAATAAAAGGCAACGTGAAGGAGTTAGAAACAGAATACAAGAGCGTGATGGAAGGTAGGATGGGCTTTCATGGAACTATGTGCAAAAACACCCAGATGACCTTTACCACATTCCAGAAACATTTGGAATTATTTTTCTCTACTTTCAAATGCTTTCCTTTGCAGATATTTTGGAATACTTTTGGTATGAAATATTGAACCATGCTCTAGATATCTAGATATTCTTTCTGTATAATAGATTATATCAAGCACATTGTCTAGACTTGAGGCAGTTGTAGAGGAAAAAAATATTAGAGCAAGGTTAATAAAGTACATACAGAAATGACAAATAGGTTTAGAATAATAATCTCTAACAGAAGTTGTTTAAAAAGTATTTTGTTTTGATACTTATTTCTTCTCTACCACTATTTACTTAATTCAAGAATGGGAAAGTGTGTTTTTGCCAGCTAGAGTACCACACTCAAGAACAATGATAGAAGTACTCTTCAGTGGGTTAAGATGACCTTTTTGTTGTTGTTTTATTTATTGCTATTTTTTTCCTTAGATGCTTATAGATTTTCAGGTGAAGCTTTTTAAAGGAGATGCTTAAATTTATGAGCTGTTTTTGTAACTCTTTCACTACCTTAGCTTTTTCTCCATCTCTTTAATTGCATTAATTTCACTTTATATATAAATTTCTTGTAAATAATTTTTTCTAAGATTTCTGCACATAGCCAGCTAATTCTGTCATTCCAATATCCACTTTTTCCCAATTATTTGCTTCTCATGCCTAGAAAAGCACAAGTCTAGACAGTCTATTAAGGTAAATATATTAAAAAAAAAAAAAAAAAGAGACCTAAAGACTTAGTGGGTTCAGTCATTTACACTGAAGCAGTTAAAGTAAAAGTCGAAAACTCCAAAAATATCTGAAAGTGTCTTACATGGGTGATTTTTGTTCTCAGGTACAAAAGCTTTTGATAGCTCTTAGTATTTGTACAAAAAGATGATTTATTTTTGCTAAATTGTCTTCTTGAAATTGAAGGCAGACTTTAGACCATCCTTTTTCATGTGGTGGGAAAAAAACTACTAATACTTTAAAAAGAGAAGTCACAAAAGTGAAGCTGAACATTTAGAAAAACTTATTTGATATCATACTAGCTGGGTAAGTTGCCACAGAATGATGGGTCCTTAAAACATTGTTTGTTTCATTTGGCTTTTGAAACAAAGATTCTCTGTAAAACTAGACTGCAGGTGCTCTAGCAGGAATTTAGACTCCTTTTTCTAAAGAGTTGCATCTTCGCAACTCCAATGAGTAACCAAGAGCTCTTATGTGACACGCACATACTAAATTCTAAGAATGTCCCTATAAGAAATATAACTCTCAGATTTTAAGAAAAACTTTTGAGTGATAAGGCCTCACCTGAGCCACAACACACAAAAAATGGCATCAGTAAATTGCTTGGCAAGTACCCATGTGGGGCTCCATGGAGATTTTTAAATCCCTTAAACGTCAAAGCACCAAAAAAGTCCTGTCGTCCCCCCGTCCCCCAAATTTTAAAGATAAAGGTAGTTTAGGAGCATTTGAAATTTCCCAAAATTTTAAATTAATTAAGAAAAGAAAGCTTTTTCCCAATTGATGTTTATTCTTATTTTATTTTCACAGTTCTACAATTTCCACAGCAATCTTTTTAACATCTAGAAATCGTCACTGCTGAATTTCAACAAAGTATACGTGTGTGTGTGTATATGTATATATAAAAAAATATGTATATATAATTACTGTATACTTTAATAATTTTGATTTAGTAAAATCTGAGTTTTATAAGCCTCTACTATACTTACACATATAACAGTCTTGCCTACATGGTCACCAATAATACACAAAACATACAGAAACTTATTTCTCTTTGTGATCCATATTCAGTGTAGGTATGTTTGAAACTGGAATTCAAAATATATGAGATGGAAGAAACGAAAATGGCAGAGTAAGCCTAGGAAACCAGGCTTAAATCACTGTAGTTTGCCTTTGTTTTTATCTGACTTTCAGTTCTTATAAATTGCCCTACTTTATGTACCACAAACTAGTGCTTGCTGCTTGCCCTCCCACAAATGATTTTTATATGCAGTATCTATCCAACTACTAGCAAGCTAATCTTATTTAAAGTACAGTAAATAGAACTCAAAAGCATAATGCAATGAAGTGCTAGGTTGGCATAATGCCAATTCAATTTTCCTGATTTAAAATCAACTTCATTATTATGTGCATTTTTCATTCAATAATCTTAATTATACATTGAAAACATGAAGAATGGCATAGTAAATCTGTAGTTAGGAGGCTTTTGACCAGGTTTAATCTCAAATGGCATTATATACAGCAGGTTTATATATTAATATGCATTTATGTATTTATATACATCAGCTTATTACTGACCACCCAGTGACTTTGCTAACAGTGGAATGACAACTCTGTCTTTCCTATCAGGATTTCCTACCTTTTCAAAGTGATCTTTTTTCATTTTGACTCCTTAATTTTCTGCATAGAAGGAAATAGAATAGACTGTTTTAGCCTGAAGGGGCCTACAGTGATCCTCCGGTCCAACTGTCTGAACTTTTCAGGGCTGACCAAAAGTTAATGCTGTTAGCGGCGTTATCCAAATGCTTCTTGAACAGCGGCTTTGAGCGTTGACCAATTCCTCAAGAAGTCTGCAATGTTTGACCACCTTCTCCTAATGCTTCCCTATATCCAGTCTGAACATGCCCTGGCACAGCTTTGAACCAACCTTTCTTGCGCATCTTGTCACTGGATTTCAGGCAGAAGAGGTTAGCATCTCTCCCTTCACTTCCCCTCCCCAGAAAGTTGTAGAAAACAGCAAGGTCAGCCCTCAGCCTCCATTTCTTCAAACTAGACAAACCCAGACTCCTCAGCCACTCCTCACAAGACATGTCTTCCAGCACTTTGACCAGCTTTGTTTCCCTCCTCAGGATACAGCATGCAAAGACCTTCAGATCCTTCTCAAATTAATGAGGACCAGAACTGCACTCAATACTCCAAATAAATGAGGCCAAAGCAATGTTGAATACAGTGGGCTAATTTTGACTGCCTGGTGATACTGTGTTGGATGCACATTTCTTCCTAAGTTACATATCCATCTGAACTTTTATGTTTCTTACGCCTGAACAGGTATTTTTACAGCTTGTTCTCACCGCTTACCAATTTTATTGGAAGCCTGAGCCACGATCACACAGTTGTACCATATTAGTGCAAGATTACAACAGAAATAGTCAAATTTCTAAGAGTCACAAAATACTGTAGTAGAGGTTATAGAAAAAGACTGTGGAGCTTCACTTAATATTTTATACATCCACTGACAGAGAATTCCTGAACAGAGAATCTTGGAGAAGACAAAATATAGATACTTATTTTAGGATTTTTTTTTTAAGCTAGAAGAGGTCCTTTTTTTTTCATCTTCAGCATCACAGAGTTAGCAGATGAAAAATAGCTTTAATATTGTATGTGTCTAAATAATATAATGGAAACATAAAGATCTTTGTGATGAAAACTTGATATGTAATCTATATGTCATTTAGAAACACTCAAAACCCCTCAAAATTATTAAAGCCTTCTTCTGACAGTTTACTAAGAAATATTCCCGAAAAGCTAAGCAAGACTCAGGTGAAAGTAAAGGAACCAGAAAAGAAAAGAAGATAAACTAAAGGAAAAAGTAGAAGAAGGGAATATTAACGTTGTCAGAGAACCAATATCAGTAAAATTTATGCAATTTTTACAATTATGTTGTTCTTTGCCTGGGAAAACTAGCTTTTATTTTTTTAACTATTAGAAAAGGATTGTTATACATTTTGGAGTTTCTACATAAAAATACACTTCACAATGACAATATTATTTTCATTTTTTCATCTAGTTTATATAAAATGGCTTCGCTAACTTAATCTTTTAAGATTACAAGGTACCTGCCTACCAAAGATACTGTGAAATCTGTACTTTATCAGTCTGAGATAATTTGGGGAGAAAATGAGAAATATTAGAGATAAATTATTCATTTTTTTCCAAAATTTTAGATGGGAAGAATGTGAAAAGGTAAAAATCCCACTTTATACATGCAAAACATTGTTTCTAAGGTTAAGTCTTCATAACAAGTTATGGCATGGATTCCAACAAAGCTCTTAAGAGGAAGATGTGCCCACATATTTGAGCAACAAAGCATCCTGGATAGTCTGTATTCCAACTTCAAAGCAGATCTCCACTTGCACATATTTGTGGAGCAGCATTTCACAATTTCCCAGGAGTAAGTTAATGACTGTAATTACAATATTGAAAGAGAAAGAATATCAATAAATGCACCAAAATCTATATGAATTTTGTGGTTGAAAAGACAGCAGAGGGTTGAATAAATGTCATTCAAAATGTGTCAAGTCAGACTGAACAAAAGCAACTGACTAATATTTGCCTATAACCATACTGATCTTTCATTTCTTTATAATGAGAATTTAAGGGGTTTTCAATCCATTATGCTTTCCCCCTCTTCCATCTGTTTCTATGACTTCAGATCATCTAATTCCTTCAGCCCTCTGTCAGTTATTTCAAATTTCTCTTGAGCTGTTTTCTCCCTGTATTGATTACCACTGAACTGCAAGAGATCTTCCATCAGCTTGCCCTCTTTACTGAAACATTGCCACAGGAGGTAAACAGTTCAGAAAGAACTTGCAGCAAGAGTTCAGTGTGTTCCTTAATCAAATTCTCATTAAAGACCAATATAGTCCACGAATTGCCATCCATAATGTCATCTATCCCATGAACTTCTACACCAGCCATCACTGTAATGACATCTGTAAAGCTCTTACAGACTTTTTAAGGTAGACATTAAGAATTTACACCCACAATGGCAGTCTTTACACTCAACTAAAGATTAACTAGCTGGTATACGCAATTACTTTAAAAGTAATTTCTTTTTTTATAGTGGCATCGAATGAGCACAGACATTGTTTTATCTAATGTTGGTGACCTCAAACAGAATGTGTAGCAAAATGACAAGACAAAGAGTGGTTTCTTGGATCAATATCCTTATAGCAAAAGTTGTAATAATGATGAAAAATGAAAGACTTGTCAAAAGTAATAAAAATAACTGTATCTGACCAACATAATGGGATGCTTTTATGAAATGGTAACTGAAAATCATGCAGGCTTTTTCAGGTAGACCTACACTTTTTCTTTCATGATAGTCAGGAATCAGACAACCAGACAGTAAAATTCAAACGCAGAAGTCTAACACAAGGAGAAAGAGTCATCTTAGTAAAAGTGCTTCATGTAGTGGAACAGCTGAATTTCCTTTTTGGCCTTTTTTTAGGTTTTTTTGGCTGATTTTGTTGCTGTTTTTTTTTTTTGTTTTTTTTTTTTTTTTGTTTGTTTTGTTTATTTGTTTGGTTTGTTTTTTTTTTTTTTATTTTATTTTTTAATGCTATTATTCTCTAGGACCAAAAGAGGAAGCTTTTTGGAATCTTCACATGTTCAGCCCAGCTACTCTAAATTAAGAATGACTGTAAGCAAAGATGTTCACAACTGCCATGACTAGGAAAAAAAGTACTCTTGTCATTGGGTGCTGATCCACACTTTGGCAGTAAGTGATGGTCTTGATCTTATACCCTTACTTCTGTATTTTCGTTCGAATTTAAAACACAAAGGCAGCCAAAACAGCTGCATCATAAACTCCTATCTTCTGCTATTCGTAGTTACTACCAATATTCAGGCCTAGAGGAAGAAAATATTGCAGATAATATTGATTACCTGTTGCTGTACTTACTGGTATTAACTAGAATCTATTAAACACAGATAGTGTCAACTAAATTATATCACTATTATTAAAACAAAAAAACAGGCAGAAAACAATTGGTTACATAAACCTTATGACTGTTGAGGAATCTGACACATAAATCCTGATTTTAATGAAGATCTGATCTTATTATTATTTTCTCCCCATCTCACAGTTGTCTTTTTCCTCAGCTTCAATTCTGAGTGAATTAATTTCGGCTACATGATATATTTTCAGACAACATTCCAATAAACTGAAATTATTTTGAAGTTGACAAGGGTTAAATGTAAGCAACTAGTCTTTTTAGACCAAAATTCAAGCATCTCAAAGTCTTTTATCTCCTCAGATTTCTTAGACCTACTTTTTAAATTAAATTTATTTGTATATAGCTATGTAAACATACAAGAGTTGGTGGAGTAGGGGGGGCTGATGGGACACTTGATAATATACAAAATTCAGTAAAATAAATTTCTTTTTTGTCTAGAATTATAGATAGTTTCAGTTGGAAAGGTCCTCTAAGATCATCAAGTACAATTGTTGCCATAACGTTGCCACTGCAAAGTCCACCAATTTTTATTGCCTACAATGTTAGTATCATTGTATTAAAACTATGTAATTGTTATGTTATTCTTACATAATGGTGCTACTTACATTCATGACTGAATGTGCTCTTGACTAAATCTGTTCTAAAACCACAACTAAAACCTTAGAATTTCCTTTAAATAAAGTGTTATAACATTGCATAGCTAATAATCAAAGGTCAGGAAACTTGATGCAGCAGTGCTCTTACAAGGCTGTTAATGTGTCATGCGAATTGTGTGGATGTGTTGTGGTGTGTTTATCAAAGCATTAATAATTTTAGAGAACCTGAACTACCATGTATGAAATTTTTAAACTTCTATGAGTAGATGCCATACCAGAATTTATTTGGGGTATAGAAAAAGAATACAAAACAAAGAGTACCATTCTTCTGGTTTTGGTTACAAAGTTTTAAATTATGATATTTAAATATATTTTAAAAAACAAAAAATCAAAATCAAAAAATCAAAAAAAAAAAAAGAGTTAATGAAAGAAGAAATTGAATGAGCTTTAGAGAAAGACCATATTTGCCTGCATACACATCAGGATTTGGTTTTCTGGCAGGAAAAATGGGAAAAATGGGAACTACTTAAATAGAGAAGATAATGATTTATATTGATTTTGAAATTGCACTTTCAATAAAATTGGAAAAAAAAATTGGAGATAAATGTGTCTGGAATTTTCATGTGTCTGGAATTTTCATGTGTCATGAAACTTCCCCAAATCTGAATGCTCATGCAAAAAACTGTCATTCCAATAATAAAAAAATATTATACATTTGGCTTACTAGACAGAATGAACAGAAAACATAAGACCTATATTTGAACATAGTGTTTGTTGATGTTTGTGAAGAAGGAGAAATTTTTGATGTAGCAGAACAAAATGATTTATATTTGGATATTGCTCAAGCAAATTTGGGAGACGAACAATGTGACATCTGGTTTTGGCAAAGGAGGCTCTGGTCTCTTCTGCTCTTCAATTCCATTTTGAAAGGGAATTATAAAGTCAAGTAAAGTATTTATT
Organism: Ammospiza caudacuta; assembly: GCF_027887145.1. Classification (NCBI taxonomy): domain Eukaryota; kingdom Metazoa; phylum Chordata; class Aves; order Passeriformes; family Passerellidae; genus Ammospiza; species Ammospiza caudacuta. The sequence goes on from NC_080594.1 coordinate 74,571,661, forward strand.
AATGGCTACTTAAAATATTTTAAAAATACTAAATTAAATTCTGGCAGTCAAAATTCATATATGAATGACCGTCAAAGATTTGTTACTGGTTTTGTTTCTGTGTTGTTTAATTTTGATATTGGAAGTTTTCCAACCAAAGCAGATAAACCCAAGTAAAGGGTAAGGCCCAGAAGAATCCAGATGGAAAGCAATATTATAGATTTATTTTTTTTCCCTACATGACTAAAAAGAAATATAAACAAATAAGAGTCTGAGATCATTAGCTGTCTTGCTTGCTTAGACATGGGGCACAGAACTAGACTGTAATATATAAAGAATTAAATTATTTGATGGCCAAATTACAGACTGGTCTGAAAGTAAATGCTTCAGTATTCTAAATTATGAACTGAACTTTAGTTTGAGACAAATCAGAAACCCACCTAGATGTTCTGATTAGAAAAGGTGAATTCTGGTCCAAAAACCAATGACAGTGTTAGAAGTACATTGGAGGTGCTGAAACTAACTGTATATATTGTTCGTGTTTTAACAATTAATTTAACATGATTTACACAGAGGAATCAAAAGAAAATAAAAAGGCTTTTTCAGAGGTTGAAAAATTTAAAAAAAATTGAAAACAAGAGCAGCCATGTGAGAATAAATCCTGCACCACTTTATTATGTTGATTAATGCTGGAATCATTTATATTCACCATTATAATCAAGGAAAAAATGACATTTCAGTGAGTCAAAACCCAGAAGTTTGGCAGATATTAAAGATTCAAACTTTTTTTGGTTTTTTTTTTTTTTTTTTAATATTTTGTTCTTCTACCAGACTGTCTGAAAAATCTTAGTTTCACATTGCCTTATGAATGGCAAAAGCAATTTGGAGCTGATTTCCAAGAAATGTTTCAGTGCCACTTCCCCCACATAGCAAGACTTACTACCTGTTCAAAGAATGTGAAGAGGGGAAAAGAGTTGAGGTTTCCATAGTAACCTTTAGTAGTCCAAAGTAAAATTGCATAAAATGAAATCATTATCGCTCAGCAACTAAAGAAGACAGCTCAGCTGATGAAGATCCAAGTTGTAAATGACTGCCGGTGAGTAGCAATTTTTTTTCCTTACCTTTAGTATTACTATGCCTTTTATGGCAGAAAGAAAAGAGAAAAACATAACAAACCAAAAGACAAAATGTATGCTTCTGTCACGTTTAACAATTTTGAAAACTGATTTTTAATTCAGAAACAATGTGACTTAGAATACATGGTATCCATGGTAACCCAGGAGTTCCTAAAGATCAGTCCGTTCATTTATCGGGAATAGGAGCAGATTGTTTGTCTCCCGGTAGACTGCAAAATGTCCTGTTACTATATGGCTGGAAAACAAACTCAAAATGGCTTATAGAGCTTTCATTTCTCTTGCACTGCAGTAAAGAAAGATCTTTATTCACCAGATAATAGTAGTATGAAATAAATTGAAATATCTTTTAAGTACTTAATTCCTGAGGCCTCCTAAAAGAAGCTGAAACATTGAGCAAAAATACCTTATCAGAATCAATAGAAGAAAGCAAATCCTTGAAAAGAAACAGTCTTTCTGAGGCATTTTTTCTCCCCTCTCGCCAAATGACTGAAACTATGCAACCACTTCAATGCTGTTAATCCCTAAAGGGTTTAATCAGTTTCTTACTATGAGTGACAAATGTATCAGAATATTTATTTATTAAGTTATTTCTTTATAGATATAATCTGATACAAAGAAACATAATTCAAGTGTGTGATGAGGAGGGGTTTGCTGCTTTGGTCTCCTTGGTTTTTTTTTTTGTTTTTTTTTTGGTTTTTTTTTTTTCTGAATATATATTTACTGAGAATGAAAGGAAGAATTCTGTGTACCTTACATTTTAGGCTCCTGTTATTAAAACAGCCTTATTCAATTTATTGTGTCACCAAAAAGATAGAGCTCTTCAGTCACTAGAAACATAGGAAAACATATACCTAGTGCCCCATTGCTAATCCCCTTTGGGCTGCTCAGTAAATAATTTGAAACAAAACAACAATACCAAGAATACAAAGAATCACAGGAAATAGATGAGGTTGGTATTGTTAGGTTGATTCTGCTGTAGCCTCTACTGGGATAGGAACTGGTGTGCAACCTGTTTCTGAGGAAAATCTGAAGAGTTCCCTGTCCCTATTCCATGGTCTGGATGAAGAGATGCACACAGGGACTGTGAAAGCATGTGCATGTTTATAGCTTGCAGAACAGTATGGTTAGGATTTCCAAGAATCCTGATAGTAAAATAAATGAGAGTTTTTCCATGCATTTTGCTTCTGGTATGCTATTTGAAGTAAATTTTAGTCATTACACCTGAAGAAAAAAAATTCCTTTTTAGACATCCCTGCATAGATGGAAATGGTTTTTGGCTGATGTTTGGGCAGTATTATTAAGCTGTGTGTTAGGATGTGTCTTCAGACAGATGTGGTCTTGACCTGTGCTAACCAAATTGTCACCCAGGTGGAAGTCAGGGCATTATAGAAATCTGATACTACATCCAAGCTAACAGGAGTGTGCTCCAAACTTCTCCAAGCTCTTGTGCTCCATAGCATGGCACTGCAGCAGCAGTGTGCCCACCATGAACTCGGTGCCTCATTTATTCAATTACTTGACATGATTGGACAGAAACTGAAGTAGAAAGTTTAAAAATACCTTTTTTGGGATACTGCATAAAATTCCCATAGAATGACTTTGATAACAGTGCATCATTCTAGAATGGAAAGATGAAAGAAACATGTTCTTGAATGACATACACATATTTTTGGACTGTTTTCTTCCTATATGCTTTAGTTTTCTAAGTGGATTACCTTATACACAGGAAGCATATCTATTCATTCATGCATAGTTGCTTTATTTTGTACGTGAATTCATAAAACAAAAATAAAGGACCAGCAATTGTGAAAAATTTAAGTTTTTTTTTCTCTCAGTCCAGGATCACTGATGGTTTAAAACATCAGTATATTCTATTTCCAATGATTTTCCCATTATAATTCTCCAAGGACTAATCAAACCTCCACTTCTGTTGAAATGTCTTACTTTAAACATATCTTTATAACACACTCAAATATCTCAAAAACCTTTTCACAATATATCATAATGAATTGCAAAAATTCATTAAAAATTAAAAAAGAACAAGAGATCCTTTCAAAAATTTAAAAGAAATATAATTTATTAAAATTAAAAACTACATCTAAAAAGAAATTCAAGTGCCACTTGAAATAATTTCTAATAGATTTTTCTAAAGAAAGAAAGCATAAGTGCAGTTGAAGTAATTGGAGACTACTAATCATTTAACTTAGTCAATATTTTGTATAAGAAATCTTACAGAAACAATATGAAGGGATATTAAAGATGTTCAGCTCAGGCAAATTCATCAGCAGAACTAAATTTATTTAAAAAAAAATGTAAAATGAAAACTGAAATTGTACATTTCTGCAGAAGATCATTCAAGATTGGAAAGTCCATTTCACAAATAATTTGCCTGAAAGCTTTATAATAAAGGAAAAGCTAAAGAAAAAATATAAGCCATCCGTACATATATTAACATATATGCCATATACTAACATATATTCCTGCTACTAAATCTTCAGTGTTTCTTCTTACATGGATTTAGCTACTAACTTGGTCTTGTCAAATACAGCTCTACAAAATTTTGTCTCAGACATGACAGTATCCAGTCCTTGCTCCTTATCACTGGCCACTGATTCCCTGTATTCCTATACATTTATTATCTTATATGTTCCCTGTCCTTTCTCAAAATTAGCAGTCAGCATGATTGTTTTTCTGTGGTTATCACTCCTTTTTTCTCACAAATATGTCTGTTCCTGTTACCTTTCTGAGAAGAGCATGCATTTCATTCTTTCCTTAAACTCTTCAAGGTCTGTCTTTTCATCAATGTCCTGAATTGTCTTGATACAACTCAGATGAAAAATAAAACCACATTTCTTGCAAGAACACAGCAAGACCATAGCTAACCTTATTCCTTTACTGAAGTGTTTTACGTACTGGTAATTTATCTCAACCTTTACTTACATGGAGTTTCTAGTGCAACTAGTAACCACAGGAGTGGAAACAAATCATAACCTGGCATCATTTCTGCAAATGATGTCTCATTCACGTTGAGAACAAGATTAATCTCACTCATGTTTACATATGCAGATGTAAGACAATGCAGTTTGTTTTCCTTTAAGTAAAAAGAGAGAATGAGGCTCACAAAGGCATAATTCAACTAATGTATTTTGGATTTCCTTTAGATGGCTCTATGTGCTTAGAACGAGTGAACGATAATATTTCAGATAGAAACATCTATGACTTGATTCCTCTGCCTGCACTTAAACACCCAGTGTTCATTGAGATGTCTTGGGCTATTCTGCATGGATGTAACAGGAGTCTTCTTGAAAGGTCTGGCTCTCTATATGTCCCCTGTATTGTCCTATAAAGATGTTTATTATGCCTTGGGAACTGTCAGATGATTCCAACTGATTTGAAGTTCAGGATATATACATTTTAATATCTGTGTGAGGCAGGGGTCAAACTTAGTTTTCCAAACATAAGTACTGAATCTTATAGCTACTAAAGCTTATACCTGGCTTTCAATTTTTGCTTCAGAAAGGCATTGGTCCTCCATAAGTGCTTTGTAATAACTTACAGCAGCTATTTTTCCCAAATAAAAATAGATGCCTCTGTATAGCAAACGGAAGAGCTCTTTAGGTGTGGAATCTGTCATTATATCTAACAGTGAACCAGAATTTAATTCTGTTGCCTAAATGGCGCTGATTAGAAATGTGTGAATGTCCCAGGTTATCCTAGCCTTTCTCCAGTTGCTACCTTGGAATAGCATATATCTCCCTTCTGTCCCATGTAGTGCCCAAGAGCCTCATGCATATCTCTGCCATGCCAGTACAACACAATTACATAATCATCTAAAATTTCACCCCACATCAAAATGTTCAGTGTTGTCAAAGGTGTTATTCAAATCAAATGAGGCTTTCAGTTACCCAGAGGTGGGCATCCATTTCCATACATTCCCAAGGAGATCTAGGAACAATACCAAATGGAGATCTGCATGGTTTTGGACCAGCGACTGGAAGCCAGACCTTGAGCAAGAAAACATAACTCCAGGTATGTGAAATTTTGGCAACTGAGAAGGTAACTTAAGTGCTTTGTATAAAGGTGCCCATAGGCTCCCTTGAGGGTGTTACCTAATTCTCCACTGAGCATAATAGTTGCATAAATGCCTCTTTCACGGGACTATACCTTCATTTAAAAGTTTTAATCTACAGCTACTTTCTTATTTGATCAGATAATGCGCTGATTAGACCAAAATCAGGAAGTAGATTTTAAAATAAGAATTATATCTACCAGTTCTCAAATTAGACTGCCATGCTGTGATCAATAAACTAAGTCACAGAAAGAATATCAGAACTGCAGTCTTTAAACTGACCTTAGTAAGGAATATATTCAGTCAGATTTTAAGTATGGAAAAACTTAGAACACACATGGGAAAAATAGCATAAAGATACTTTTCCCCTTGAACACTTGTTTTTCTCACCTTAAAAAAAATATGATTTTCACACTTTTCTAAAAATTTAAAAATTACTTATAGTTAACAATTGACGATATTATGTCTGTTTATTAGTTTTTGAATGATATTACAGTGATAACTGAGTGGTTATTGAGGAGGATGTACTGATTCTAATTTAATCAATACTGTGACTTTGAGGGTACACAGAGTAGAAGCTTTTCTAACACTTTACATTCAAAATATATGTTTAGCCTAAACTTTCCCTTTTCCTCTTTAACACTCCCATGCAACACTTGCTGCTTCTTTTTTTTTTTTTTTTTTTGGCATTTAAATACAGAAAAGGATTTAAAGCATATCAACAGGATCTAAGAGAACATGCTGCTCCTGAAATAAATTTAATTACAAAAGTATTGTCTTAATCTCTGCTGTGACTATATTAATGATTCAGCAGCTATCTCCATTATCACTCTGTAAGTGCCAGTTATAACAGAGCAGCATGCTTTTTATTATATTATGTGAATACAGGCTCTTTTTGGTTCTTCACTCTGTAAAAGACCTGTGAGTGAGTGCAGGTGTGAAAAAAAAAAAAAAAGGAAAGAATACTTGCTTTTTAGAATGTTTTCAGGATTGAATTCATAATAAGTTATTCAGCTTCTCCAGCTTTCATTAAAAAGCGCAAAACAGAAAAATATTATTACACTGTATTTACAGCATAGTATTGTTTTTCCATAGCTCATATATATATCTCCTATGTATTCAGATGTTGACACAAAGAGTACAGCTTGCTGAATCTGTTTTGATTTCACTTCCCACCTATCTGACAAGCATTCACGTCAGACAAGAATTCAAGCTGCATGAAACTCCTTTGCTCCTACCACGAGTTTTGAAGCTAGGCATGGGTACAGGTAAACAGGCATGCACACAAACCAGGAAATTACTGAAGTTTATTGTTTTCTTATACAATAAGGTGCTCTCTATGTAATAATATATGAGCAAAGTGGAAGGCTTGGGTCATTTTGCAACTGTATTCTTAAAAATGCAATTAAAAATACTACATGGTAGCTTATTTTTTAACCAATGTACTCTTATATGCCATGCATGCTAGCATGTTTGATGCATGGTGACTGAAAGTTAAGAAAGATTAATTCAGATAGATAGGGAAAGGTTAGAAACTTTTGGTTCAACCTGGAAAGTTAGCCTTGCCATCAGTTGCAGCACAGGATGGCAGATCCCTGGAGACACAGTCCCAGCATGGCCAGCAGAGCCATGGAGATTGGGACAGGCTGACAGGCCAAGATATGGGCTCATGTGCATCTCAGTGTTTTCTGCAATGTCAGCCGAATCTCAGTACTGGACTTCCATCTGAACTGTCCACTCTTAGCACTTTCCATCTGAAAGTGCTTGTTCCTTTCAAAGCAATCCTGAAGACTCACACTATCTCTTTAGTCTTTTAATAGATGTGTTGGCTGGCATTCTTTAGCTTGGATATGCTAGTTCTTGACCAGCTCTTGCCAGTGTTTGTCCGAAGCTAGACTGACAATAATTCTTTCTCCTCCGTTAGCCCCAGTCATTCCAGTTGGTGTTATCACACAAACACTAGTGGTGACAGCTAAAGCACCTTCCCTGTTCCCCTCTTTCCTCTCCAGAGTCTGTCTGACCTTGTCTTTAGGTGCAGACACTTCACAGCAGCAGGAGAAGCAAAGGAAATGGCTGCACAGCAGAAACATTCATGATATAAACATTAAAGCCATTCTCCACTTCCTCTTCAAATCAGGTTAGGATGGAAAACTAAGATGTGTACTTCGTTTCAGTTCCCTTCAAGATAAGTTAATTTGAATAAGGCACCAGTCATGAGTAGATAGGCTCAACTCTTCTTTTTATTTTCCTGAATACTTAAGCGAACATCTTTAGTATTAGTCTTTTACTAAAGACGTCAAAATTCATAGAAATTAAAATGAAACAGTTGCTGCTGTTTATAAAACATTTTAAAGTGTTGTTGCACATTTCTATTACTTTTCTATATGACCTTTTCATTACTAGATAACCATATGTTTCATATAACATCAACAACTTATAAAAAAACATTGTGAAAATTTCAGTAGTAATTAAAATCAACAGTATTCTTTTATACAGAGAAAATAAAATAAATCTTTTGGATTGCACAAACTCTTAAACAAATCAACAAAAAAATGAACAAAAAAGAAGATTTCAAAGGCTTTCTTAATTCTTTGTATTAAACTCAGCATAAAAATCCCAAAATGCTGTTTTTCTTATTGGAGAAAACTGCCTCTAGCTTTCCTTTTTTCCCCCTCAGAAATACAATATTTTTGTTGTGTTTTTCTCTTTTGTTTTTTTACCTCTCTCTGTTGAGTAAATCAGTTTTATGGCATTGTAGTCACAATAAAAATATATGTCAGTATTCATGTTCTTCCTGGAGAGGATGCTTTAGTCATTATTCATGATAAATAAAGACATTTGTATAAAAATTAATGCAACTTTCTCTGGAAAAAACTGCACTTCAGGATTTAATTTTCTGCTTTATTTTCCCATTATAAAAATATATCTTAGGCCATGAAGATTTCCACTGACATTTCCGTGACTCCAGTATTTTCTTTCTATATAAGCAAGGTAACACTGTGGCTTTAAATTTAACATAGTTTTTACAATTGTGCACTTCTTTTTGTATGTTTGATGCCACATTAATCGGTAACAGTGCAGTTCCTTGTACTGTAGGGGTTGGTATAAATTGTCCATTCCAAGCAGCTATAGGGCTGAACATTTCTATTACAAAGTCCTTAAAAATGTTATACTTCCATTGTGTGACTGAGACAGTAGTAATAGTTCCAGAGTAGAGCCTCGTTTTTGGGAAATATTAAGCTGTGTCATAACATATAATGATCCACATTTTCAAAATAAATAAGTCGCCCAGAGAACACAGAAGGACATTGTCTGAGCTCAACTTTAGAAATAAAGTCTTTCAACAACTCCATGAAAAGCAAGTAGTGAAAATTGATTATTCTCTGAACTGCTAACTCATGCAAAAAACTACAAAGATCTCCTTAAAGAAATACAAATGAAAATTGTCACTAACTTTTCCTTTTTTATCTTCTTTTATGTGATATATATGTTCCAATAAGCCTTTTGTGAAAATCAGCAGCACGTTAACTGAGCTGTTTTGCTTCTCTACCTTAGAACACTTTAGCTTTTAAAACATCCCCATTTCAACAAAAGGACCAAATAAGTATTTGGGAAAATAAAAGTTTGTTTTAATATATTTAAATGGAAACTGGCATCTCCCCTCCCACTATAATTTGTGCACACTGTGTTCTATGTTTTCATTACTTCTTTGGTCAATGGTTGGTTCTGTTTTTCCTTTTTAGTGGAAGCCTTGTGCATGTGTGTCAGTCCTCATGCACTGGCATAGCATGCCTGGGTGTTCACATGTGTATACTGAAGCTGAGCATATGTGTGTGTGATTGGATGTGGGTTGAACCCGATGTCACCAGTTTTAGAAACGTTCATTACCCTTTGATACACTTTGTCTACATTTTTTCATAAAGTACAAAAAATTAGCATCAATTTGAAGCTAACTTGCTGAGAGCCAGTCCCACCAGAGCTGGCAGTAATTGTTTGCATGTGACCTTGCTTTTTGATTATGCTGAAATTTTATTAAGGAGCAATCTACAGGCAACCCTTCTGGTCTGCTCACTTGAATGCGATTTATTCAGAACTTTCCTGCATGCTTTGTCCATCATTTAATCTCAGTTTCTAAGGGAATTAATCTTGAGTTTCTTAGCTTCTAAATGATTAAAGTAAACACGGGCAAGAATGAAAAGGGAAAAGAAAGAACCATAGGAATCTTTCTTCCCTTTTATTCTTTAGGGAAAGAAACGTTCAGTGCAATGAATAAAACTATCTTTCATGTGGAAATACTGCTTTACCGGCAATGCAAAGTACTTTATTTATGAAGATGAGTAAGCTAATCCTCATTAAGAAGAAATATAATGAATTGTGGGGGTTTTTTAAGTCCTAGAATTTTATAAAGACATTAGGGATTTGAAATATGATGAAAAATAAAGTACAACACAAAATGAGAAGTTTTCATTACCAGAACGACCTAAAAAACCCAAGAGAATGCTTAAAATTAGTTTATGAGTTGAGATACTAGAAGAGTATCCCCACTTTCCAAATGCAAAAGTGATATTGATCAGTAGTATAATTAAGGCTAAGATACATTCTCTAGAAAACTGGTCTGAAGGAAGTAGCAGGATATATTAAAAAAAAAAAAAAAAGAAGAAAAACACCTAGGAAAAAAACAAACTGGGGACATGGAGCTACACCAGCCTTGCCTCCCCTGGGCTACTGAACTTAACAAGCCCCTAAAATACCTGATGTGCATTTAGAGTCTCCTTTATAATTTCTTATATCTTTTTCTCATAAAATACATGATTGCTGAGAAAACTTATTTTCAGGATTGAAGTGAGAATATGTAAATGTGCCTGTGGTAGTTTTGAACATTGTTGTACAGACAGACACTCACCACAAAGAGACCTCATATAGATGATTTTTCTATTGTTATTACAACAGATTTTTGTTGTAATTACTCTTCCTCACATTTTGCAGCATTTATTTTTACTTCATGTTCATTTGCCTGTTCTTCAAGGTGAATTCACACGTTCTAGCCAGTTGTCTGATTTTCATTGATGCATTAGATTTTCTTCAACTTTATGTGAATGTGTTAGTTTTGCACAGCCTAGCTTTTGGTAGTGGGGGGGACCACAGAAGTGGCTTCTGTGAGAAGCTGCTGGAAGCTTCCACCATATCCAGCAGAGTCACTCCCTGATGCCTCTAAAGATGGACATGCTGCTGGCCAAGGCTGGGACAATTAGAGAGGCTGGTAATGCCTCTGTGATAACAGATTTAAGAAGAAAATCAAAGCAAAGAGGGGCACGCCAGAGAGGAGGAGGAGGTGAGAACATGTGAGGGAAAACAGCATGGAGACACCAAGGTCAGTGCAGAAGGAGGGGAAGGAGCCAGGCCCTGGGGCTGAGATTCCTCTGCAGGCTGTGGTGAGACCAGGGTGAAGCAGCTGTGCCCCTACAGCCCATGGGGGTCCAGGGGGATGCAGAGATCCACCCACAGCCCGTGGGGAAGGTGCTCATGCTGGAGTGGGTGGATGCCTGGAGGAGGCTGTGATCCCGTGGGAGATCTGGTGGAGAGAGAGGGTCTCTTCTTTCTGGAACAGCCTGCCTTTGGAGGACTGGACTCTGTGACCACATCCACAGCAGTTTTGGGAGGACTGTCTGCCCATGGGAAGGACTCATGTTGCAGCAGTTTTGGGCAGATGGCTGCCTGGGAGATTGGAGCCATGCTAGAGAAGTTCAGAGGGAACTCTCTTCCTTGGGAAGGGACCCCATGGTCTCACAGTGGAAGGACTCCTCTCCCAGAGCAATGGAAGAAAATCTTGCGTGAAAAATTGACCAAAACTCCATGCCGTCTCTCCCTGTACTGTCAGTGGAAAGGAGGGAGGGGACTGGGGGAAAAAAAAGGTGTTTTAAGGGATTATTTTACTTCTCATTATCATTATCTGATTCTGTTAGTAATAAATTCACTTTGCAACTTTAAGCTAAGCCTTTTTTGTCCTTGAAGTGTTTTGTCCTGGTGCTTAACTCATGAGCACTTTGTTGTTTGTTTTTTCCACTCTTCTGCCCAGCTATGGCAGGGGAGTGTGAGGAAGTGGCTTTTATGGGTGCCTGGCATTGGGCCAGTGTCAAACCACAGCAATCACAAATAAATTTCCTTCACAGATTCTTTTCCCCTGAAAAAAATAATACATGAAATTATAAAAGAGAATACCTCTTTGAGCTTATGTTACCTGAATACCTCTAATAGGCTGAGTCTGATGCATACTCTCCATCTCAAAAGATGTAATTATGCATTGCATAATTCTTACTCCAACTCTCACCTTCTACAAAATAGCTAATGTGGTATCCTGTCTTTTACTACACAAAATGATTTAATAAATCTAGGCCAGCAACTTTTTTGTGTTCCCATTTTTTGTAAAATTTCTTATCAAGAAAGCCATCAAACTTCCAGTTATATACTTGCAGTAAATACAAGTGCATTGTTAATGTTTCCTCTTTGTAGTGTAGACATTGTGGAAGACTTGGCCATACACTGGTTTTAAATTGGAGAACTGGATGTTGCAGCCAGGAGTGGAAGAAAATTAGTTTGATTGCAGAATAAGACCTTGATTATTTAGGAAATTGATTTAGTTAATTAAAACATTAATTAAACATTGAAGAAAATACTGAAAGGACAACAAAACCTAACATACAGATTTTAATTAAAATACTAGATAAAATTTTAGTGAAATCAAAGAAAATAGAATAACTTAATTATAAACATTATTTATATAACTGTCTCTTAAACAAGTTGTGGCAACTGTATAGGAACAGCAACATGTAAAACTAAGCATTAATAGAGCAAAATATAAGGAGATGAAGACACTAAGGATGAAATGTTCATTTTACTAAATTAAGTATATTTCATGATGAACAGTCTTTCTCCCATCCAAGAAGATACTTCATACATCAAAAGCAAGTAAAAAGCAATCCATTGTCCTGTGAGTAACATAATGCATTACTGCATTCTGCTGGAAAACATCCCAGGGTACTCAGAAACTCTAAGTACTGAAATAAAGGATATTAATGATAAAACAAAACTATGTGGCTTTTATAGAATCTATTTTTATTAATTCTGTACAGATACACAATTATGTCCTTTGCTAAGCTGTGTATCATGACAGCTCATTAAGAGAAACCATGGCAAACAATTTTGATGGGTTTTTTTTAATTGTCTAGGAAGGAATAACAACTTTGACAAATAAGATGAAATAAAAAAATAACAAGTGAAAAAATCAAGTGAAGCAATTTGAATACTTCTAACAGTGGTTAATTGCCATAAAACCAGAAAATAAATTATTTAGGCCATGTGTAAACATGATATAAAATGAATACATTCTTGAATACAGTAACATATTTGTGGTTTAATACTAATTTTGAATAAAACTTATTCCATTTCCAACTTACTAAGTGTCATTGAAATACCAGTCATTTAACAATATGTTCTGTAAATCTCACTCAGCATGTTATAGCATGGATATGTCTGATCAAAAGTGTTTGAATTTGCTATTCCACTATGGGCTTTGGTTCTACTAATTTAAATAAATGGAGCAATGTTATAAAAATTACAAAATACCTTTGAAAGACACCTCCAAGTCGAGCACACTACCAGCACTCTGTAAGTGTCAGAAACAGGTTCAATTAACAGAGTGTGATGAACGGCATAGGTATTTTTATTAAAAATTGCTTTCAGACCCTAAGAATAAAGATCCTTGAATTTTGATGGTGGATGTTTGTCATGACTTCCGCTGTCTTAGAATCTGGAGGTATTAATTCAATAGCCTACATAGAGGCACCCCTAAACATTTGAGTTTGCTAGGTGTCCTACCTCAGATCCACTTGTCCTTTCAGAATAAAAACCAAACATGAATTGTCTTTATGTTGTCTTTTATATGCCCACAAGAATATCTCAGACACCCTACAGCACCTCAGCTCAAACAGATTTTAGGTGTGAATAGCAGAAAGGTGTTCTGTGTTCTACTTTTGAGCTAATCATCCTACACTGCTCTGAGTCAGCAGGAGAAATAAAGGCTCTGTAGGGCAGTTAATAGAAATTTGACTTCTGATCTAAAACCGTATGAACTTCCTTTGGTGATTACCAATCTATCTACTGCCTGTTAAATTAACTTTAGTAAATCATGGACAAAAATGATCCTAACATTGAATATTTGAATGTCTAAGGTCAAGGAAGAAGAGTCCTGCCTCCCCCAAGACTCTGCATTATCTCTGAAGGTAGAACTTACTTGCTAGGTCCTTTAAGTCTTGCAGCACTGAGGAGGAATACATTAGTCTACCGTCACATAATACTGATTACAGCACAATGATGAGAGTAGAGTCTGTCTTCACATCTGCACTAAGATCTTTTCTTATTAGTTCCCTTAAAGTTCACAGAGCTTATGTCAGCTGTTTTCTTCCTAGTACTTAGAAAGTCTTCTTTGCTTAAAGGTCAATTCCATAGAAAACTATTTTTTATTGCTAGAGGGAAGCTGTAAACAATCTCAGAAGTTCATAGGACAAACAGCTAAAGAATATCTCTCAATTCAGTTAAAATTTTATTGTATAACTTCTCAGTGAAACACAGTAAACTGCCATAACTAATTAATCAGGTTTTCTTCAGGCAGTTCCAACTTGCACCAGAAATACATATTTGATTACCATGTTGTATATGATAATATTTTACCTACATAGTGTTAGAGTGGATTACTCCATATCCATCAAAAATGTTACATTGAAATATTGGCAGTTTGAATCTTCTTGTAACTAATATATTTGATTAGTCTCCTTATCTTCAGGTTATAAAATAAATGGAAATATACGTTTCAATTTAATTTAGTCATTATGAAGGACTTTACCATCAAAAGGTTTTAATAGTTTACTACTGTCCTATTGCTTGTAAGGCCTTAGTGCCACATCTGGTCTGTAGAACCGAAGAATCCCTCTGAAGATACCACTGCCACATCACTACTGGCTGTAGCTGGAGCTAAGAAAATAAATTGCGTGGTGAAGGGCAGAAACCACTGAGATTTCTAAGAGCTCAAAGACCCAGCAGTAAAGGAGATGATGAAAGCTTAGAAAGACCAGCACAAGCAACACAGAAAGGTACAGTGAACCTTGAGTTGGAGAACTATGAAATGATTCCACAAAACTTGTATCAAATATGATCAGTCTAATTTTATCTCCCCGAATATTTGGGTGTACTTATTCTGTACAATGAGACATAGAATATATTATGTATTGTTTATGATCTAGAATGAATAAAATTAACAGCTGCCTCACAACATTATAACATTTTGGGCACAGAAATAGCCAATCGAGTTCATATACTTGGCTCCTGTAAATATTGTTTTGGGACTGACCTAGTTGGGAATCTTAGTGTTCACCTAAAAATTCCTTCAGCTTAGCGGGTTCTAGGCTTAAGCACACACATGTAGTAAAATATAATATACACTATCTAAATGCTTAATTCACACAATAGATGAAGATTCGGTATGATGAAATATTTTCAAAGTCTTGTTACAGGAGGATGCACATACAACATTTTCAACATTATTAGCAATTAAATTTCTATGTTCATCTTCATCATAGAGAAGTATAAAGTTCTGAACCTTGGAGAGAGTGACCATATGCTTGAGAATAACATAAAATGGCTGAAAAATAGTTTAGCTGGAAAGGACTTCAGTGTTACTGCAGGCACTAAGATTATGGTAAACCCAAAGTGTGCCTTTTATTGCAGGTTTAGTGTATAGTGGGCTACATTAGGAAGAGGAGAACAAGAAGTTGAGTTAAATTATTATCTCATTGTTTTTATTATCTCATCTTAGCCCTGAGGAGGTTACATTCGAATTACCAGGCCCAGTTCTATTTTACTTTGCCCCATGGCAAAAATGCCTCAAAAAGAAAAGTTTGAGCAGGGCCCAGTGGACAACTACCAAGATGGTGAGAGAGCGAGAGCATGACCTGCAAAGGAGGTCAAACTGAAAGAACTGTCTGGTGCAGAGGAGCCTCATGATCTGACATTACAATTTTTTGGAGGGGCGTTTCAAAGAAAGCAGATTCAAATGCTTCCCTGTTGTTGCAGATGGTGTAGCAGAGTTGTTTTGAGGGGGAGATTAAACATCAGGAAAAACCTTTCCAGCTGGCAGAAAGTTCACTGCTGTAAAATATTGTCCAGAGGGGATGCATTAAAAACCATGTCTGTGGATTTTTCATGCTTCAAATCTGACTGATCTGGCTTTGTCTTGATGATAATCCTGTTTTGAGAATGATAATGGACAAGGCATCTCTAAAATCTGCTTTAAGTAAGCATTTCTGGTTTTTTATCTGTCATGGATGATAAGCTCTGAGGACAGCATAGCTCTTTAACTTGAATTCATTAGATTTAAAACTTCATTTTATTTTTTCACTATTTAAAAATCATTTTCTCAGGGTAAGAGAAACATTAAGGAACCATTTTTATCTATTCTTATTTTTCAGTTGCATATTTATTATATTTAACCTTATTCTATTTCTTTACTTAGCATGAAGTACAGCTGAGGTGAAATATTTGGGAGGTTGGTTTTTCTCAGTCTGTCTGAGCCCCACAAGTGTTTTTAAAGCTTAATCTTAAAATAGTTCATCCAAACAAAATGAATGAACACAGCATTGAAATTTAATGTTTACAAATGGAAGTAACTTTGTCATATCTTTTAATACTAAACTTTATCACAGTTATGACAAAAATGACTACTTTGTTCATGACTTTTACGTGATACAAATACTGTCTTTTGATCCATCATTTCTGAACCTAACTTCAACTATATAAATGTACATTTGTATGAGTAATTTTCATTATTGGGAAGAAAGAAATCATAGCAACATCTTCTTTGGAAGCACTTTACCTTTTTATTATGTTTTTACATGTTTATCTGGAATAGCCTAAATCTAATGGCTTTGTCATATGTATTGAATTATGCTCTCCTCTAGGGTCAATAAGTGCAGTGGAAAAATAGACTGAAGTGTGGCTTTACTCAAAAATGCTAAATTTTAGTCTGTATAGATAATTCAAAAGATTTTTATTTTATTTTTAATGTTTTTATTTAAACCTTAAAATGCTTTATGACAAAAAAATGGAAAAAGATGAATGAGGGATTGAACTTGAAGAATTTTGGATACACAACTGAGGCTCATACAGTCCCTTCAAATATTAATTCATCTGTGAGGAACCATATAGTTTTCTTATCTTCAATTTAAAAAAAATCAATTTAGTCAGATAACCACCTGAATTCTCAATATACAAAGTCCAACTACAGACTAAGACTTCTCATTTGATATTTATGAATTGCACTTCAAAAGAGAGGCTTGTGTTTTAGTCATGTGCAACATAGCTAATAAATATGCAGGGAATGAATACATACTAACATTAAAATATAACTAGCGTGATATACTTATTTAGATATAGAGCTCCTAAGACAGAAGTCTAGCTTTTCCCTTTCTCATTTAAATTGAGTTCAAATGCAAACCTTTTTAGAAAATGGGAAACAAACAAACACTGCCGAGGCATAAAAAAATACTTAAGATGAATCTTACTGACACAAAAAGATGACTTGAAATTTCAGACTACTCATAACAAAGAAGGGACATTGAACTTCTGAGAATTTCAGTGGGGACAGGAAGTGCTGACACTGTCTTTTTCATGGAAAATTTTATATGTATTTCAGTCACACAACTTGAAAGACTATCTAATCTGGATCAGAAATGCCATAGGTATCCCACATGGAGGCCATCTGTGGCTAACAGTGTAGGAGGGACCATGATTTTGACCTTGTTGTACACCTGGGACAAGGATGGAATGCTACAGGCGGTAGGGAAAAATGAAGAGGTTATGTTTAAGGGCATGAAGATATTATTCCTTCTTGATGTAGGTCCAACCTCAGTTAAAAGAAGAGGACTGAATGAGAATTAAAAGGTTTCCATGAAAGGAAAGGTTATGGTCACAGTGCTCTGTCTTGCAAACTGAGAGTAACTTTTAATAACCGCACACTGGCTGAGTAAAATGGCAGCAAATAAGCTTTCATACAGTCAGAAAAGAAAGCACCTGGGAAGACCCAGAAAGTGAAGACTGTTGGAGAATGAATACACTGCTGTTTGGGCCTACTTGCATCTCTAGTTTTACATGGTCTTCAAACGTCACATGGTTTGTTGTAAGCTTTGTTCAGAATGTCCTGCTAAGTCTGCAGCCACTGCAATCTTAAACAGGTAGGTAAAGGTCATATGTTAAATATATAGTGTCTACTTTGGTATTCTTTAAAGATAGTGCCAGTAGTGGAGTTTGGAGTGCTTCCTTGCTCTCATATGTATATTGATAGAAAATAGAGACAATTTGTTTTGTCTTTTTTAGACAAATAACTGCTTATAAATCTACTGTATTTGTAAACATTTCTTCTCCAAAAAACAGAAGAAAAAGAAAAAAAGAAACACTTCTTCACACAGTTACACCATTTTTTCCTCTCCAAATGTCCAGCAAGTCTTGGTTTTGTGCTAATTTCAGTTGTTCATGAGATTCTTTATATTGCCCTTTCTAGCAGCTCTGAAGATTATCATGTTTATGAGGATTTAATGTTTGTTATTTTTCTCAAGTTATTATTTTTTTTTCTAGTAGGTATAATAATATTTGTAATGGTTTATGAGGAACTCATGTAATATAACTATTTTAGACATTTCTTTTCTTAATACAACTTCATATATATTCCAAAACATACAAGCATCTTTTCTAAGGCAAGGGCATATCAAACTCATATTTATTTTGCTATCTACTGTCCCATCAAAAGCTACCAGCCAGAACTATGGTTTTTTGCAAGTTTTTAATTCTTCAAAGTTAATATCTAAATTTTGTAATTTTTTTTGTTGTTTTGGAATTACTTTTCCCCCTCCAAATGAAGCATGTTTTTAAATTTATATATATATTTATTTTCAGTTGCGTTTTAATCTCCTTAGATTAAATGTTCATGTTTCAACTTATCTTCAGAAGACCTTAGCAGTATAATTTATTTTTCTCTTTCAAAGATTTTTTAGTTCACATTCTGTTTGCCGTCAAATATTACTTGAACTCAAATTGAGAGCTAGATATGAGGTCTGTCAAGCTGTTTAAGAACAATTATGGTGTAACTACAGAGTATCATAATTTGTCCAGAGAATAGAGGAAGAAAGGAAATAAAGGGGTAAGATATTTTCTTACTTGTAACAATCCTTTTCTCTGTAGACAATAAACAGCTACATGGCAATTGAAAAACAAGCAAATTATAAAGTTCTTCTTTTTTTATAAAGGAAAATTATAGAAGTCTGCATTAAATGTATTTGCTGCATATATTGACAGGAGTATTCAAGATGATTATTGGTTCTTCTTTAATCAAGAATACCAGGAATAGCTTTTTCTTTTCATTTCTTTTAATTCTAAGTAGAGGTGGTTATTTATTTCCAATGAATGTAAAATGCATAGAAGTATAAGAACAATCCTGCAAATACTAACACTAAAACACAATCAGCATGAAACTAAAAATTTCACTACCCTTTATTTTTAATAAATAAAAAATAATGCACTGTTTTCTTGCACCACCCTTTCTATTTAATTTAAATACATGGGATAGAAGAAACTACAGAAAAGGAAGAACACAGTGCTGTTCACTAATAAGGTAGAAGCCAGGAAAAATCCACTGAGAAATTACCACATGACAAAATGCCTCAAACTTGGAAATGATGCTGAATATTTCAAGAGTGTTCACATTATTGTTATCCATGGGACAATTACTTTGTTCCCTGGCTGATGGTTCAACCATATGGCCATTTCAGCTGTTTGTAATCAAGTAAATATGTCTTTTATACTAGAAATTCATCAAGCAGACCTGATTTGAGACTTCCACGATTTTAGTTTGAATAAGACAACTCTTCTTTTTTATTTCCTTTCATTTAGAGAAGCTAGAACAGATTATAAATCCCCAAAAAGACAAAAATAACCTATTAAATCACCCAGTATTTCTTACAATCAGCTCCCAAAAATACATGGGGTAACATCTCTCTTAAAAGCTGTTGCATGTACAAAACCTTATTAAACTGAAAATACTGAATGTATTCCTTGAAATTAATTTCCTTAATCTAATATCATACTAATTCCAGCAATTACAATAATTTTTAAAAGGAGGAAACATTATTAGAAAGGTAAAATTTTAATTTAATTAGACAAACATTAAATTAATTTTAAGCCCTAGAGCCAGTCTTTTCTTTTTCTCCTCTGTGGGGTTCTTCATTAATTTTGAATCAAACACATTCTATGAGGGTGCATTATAATACCTCACACTTTAATAAAAAAATCTCATTTTAAATGATTTTCTGTTTAAATTTTCTGGTCAATGAACCTGATTATTCATGGAAAACTAAAGTCAAAGCTCATTTTACTTAATGGAAAAGTTAAGTCTGTGACAGAACCTAGAATGAATTCCATTTACTTTGACCTTTAAATTACACATGCTGATAAAACAACAAAGATTGCATCTTTGAAAATTAAATTTAGAAATACTAAATTTAACTAATTCAAGGAAAGTTAAATAATTAGAGGTGGGTTTAAAGTTTTGATTCATACATTAATACAATGTATCAACATGTCCTTAACTTTTGTTAACCATGATTAATTTTGAAATATGGCTTTGAAAGATATACATTGTAAAGGATATTTTCTTTTGATAAAGAGTATTTATCTAGAATTTAAATATCTTGCATGGCTGTTAGTCTTCCAGGAGATGACATGCTGGCCAAATGTTGACTCTTTCATATTAGGTATGCCTAAATTAAAAAAAAAAAAAAAAAGATTGTTATCAATTACTTACAGACTACATAGAGGGCAAACATTTAGGCTGTCTTGTGTTATCCTATGTATTAATGGCACAGAAACATCAAAAATTTCCCATAGTGAAATTCTGAGTAATTTGGTTCTTTCAAGGATTAGCAGATGATCAGAACTGTGATTAATTATCATTAATAACTTTCTTTAATTTCTGGAGATGTTCCTACACTGTCAGCACATAGCATCTCTGATAAAAATTCTCCTTCCACATCTCACCATACAATTACTGCAGAGAAATGTTACTAGTTTATTTCTATTTCTATTATGATCTAATAAGAAGAATAAAAAGCAAAATTAAAGACATAATTAAAACTTTTTCTGAATCATTAGAGCATGAATACTTTACTCTTATACGTGTTGAAAAGTATGGAATATAGGAATAACAGGATGAAAAAAGGGATATAAATTCTAGTATGAGAAGGTCTTAGCTGAGTATAGAATGGGCAAAACTTTGATTACATTCAATTACATCTGAATACCTCCTATTTTGAAGGATGTCAGTGTTTCAGTGCATACCCAGACTAACTGGATTCTGTTGGTGAATTTTTATTTTACTCCTTGAGGCAAATTAAATGCATATTTTTGCCTAAATATGAAGAATTTAATGAGAAATCATTCAATGATTAGTGTTGGAAAGGATCTTCAATATTCATTCATAAACCTCTTGCCATGGTCAGTGACATATTTCAGTAGATCAGGTTCCTTAGTGTCCTGTCCATGAACTCTTGAACTGGCCTTGAACTCTTGCCATGATGGGGCATCCACAACTTCTCTGGACAACCTGGTGTTAGAGTGTTTCACCATACTCACTGTAAAAAAGGTATTCTTTATTTCCAATGTAAGTCCACCCACTTTCAGTTTAAAACCACTACCACTGTCCTATTTCAACAGGCCCTATTTAAAAGCCTGTCCTCATCTTTCTCATGAGCTCTCTTTAGTTATCAGGAAGCCACCATAAGGTTTTCCCAGAACTTTCTCTTCTCCAGGCTGAGCAGCCCTCGGCCTTTCTTCACAAGAGAGGATATCACAGCACTCTGATCATTTTTGTGACTCTGACACAGGTGGAAGACCTTGCACTTGTCTTTCTGGAACTTTACACAGCCTTTGGGCAGACTCCTACCTCCATAAATGACTCTTCAAGGGGTCTGCAATGATATGTAATAAGCCAATTACTTATATACCCTTTCAGCAAGAAAGGCCTTGTGGAAAACATCATTAGATTGTTGCTGATTTCATTCCCCAGCACCAACTCTGTTTACCAGAAGGAGGCCCTGAGCACTTTAATTCCATCATTCTCACAAGAAAATATTTAAACATTTCTTAACCTCATTAACAAGCTTCACTTTCTTATTTGGTGTGAAGATATATATCTACGTATCTACATATCTACATATCTACATATCTACATATCTATATATCTACATATCTACATATCTATATATCTATATATCTATATATCTATATAGATATCTTATCCTACTATAGTTGGGCCTTCCATATACTAATATACTTGGTCACTAATTACTGCAGAACCACTACAATGTGAATTTTCACTTCAATTACTGAAAATACAGCTTTTCTGAGCACATATAGGAGTATTTCTTAGGCACAACATTTCTGACAGAATTAATTGCAGCATTAAAAACACTTTTACATACCTATTAAAAATAAATAAAAAATAACAGTGCTATTTTAAAATCATCGAGCTACATAAATACACAGCTGCCAGTTTTCTCTGGAGCACTTTTCTAAAGAGTAGAACATTAAATTGTCTGTTTTAATCTCAAGTGTTCTTTCAAAACTGAGCTAGTAAAGCACATCAGGTAACCAGTACCACTTTGCAGTCCTTTACATGGCCTTCAAAATAGGTACATTTGAAAAGGACTGGGCAAAAGAAAAGATAAATCACATCGACAAATTGATTAGAAACATAAATTCAACCTCCTAATTTTTTTTTTTGTCTCCCAAACCCAACGGCTAATACAAACATATTTCCAGAGTATTATTCATCTAAAATTTTTATGTATCTCTTTCATATTAACATAAAGCCCTTTTCTTGTTACAAATTTATCTTTATTTGTTATGAATGAAATATTTGCAGACTAGCACAGGCTTATATATTTATTATTTCAAGCTCAAACTCAGTTCTAAATTACTGGTCTCAGACTTGAACAGAAGAGTTCCTGTCTAATGAGTACCCTAACAGTTGATTATTCAATGGAAACCTTTCTTTTTCTTTTTCATGAGCTCTTTCACCCTGGATCTGAGAAAATTCAGCTGATGTGGTCACTGTGATCAATATTATGCATATTTCAGCACATAGATGCTTGCTGAAGCATTCCTCATCAGTTCTAACAGACTCCATTACCAACTGAGGCGTGAGGAGTGGAAGTTCAGTTCACTCAACTAATCCTCTCCACCTGTACACTCGGTCAACTTTTCATTTGTGAATTAATTCAAGCTCTCTTGGGGTTGGAGAAGAACTCGAGGCACATACCTAATACAGAGCATGTTTCTGTACAAAAACATAAAGCTACAGATGTTTCCTCTTGCATTACTGGACATTTTTCTATTTTTTCTTCACCTCGGACAAGATTAAATGACGAGGATTAGAAATAATGGATCAATAATTCAGTTAGGAGCAAGAAATTTTTTTTCTTCATTCTGACTTTACTTCTTTGAAATAGTTGCTGTTATAGCACTCAGTGTGCAGCATGATAGTTTAGTACCTTTGCATGGTTCCAAGATTATAAGTACAGATAAACTACTGTAATCTGTTGTGGGTTGTGGGGGATTTTTTTAATTTTGATTTTCAATTTTCTTGTTTCATCTATTTATTCAATTAAATGAGAATTAAGAATGATCTATAACTTTATGTGGGTGCTTGTAACTCTATGCTAGTTTTCTACACATCCCCTCCTCCCATGAATAACTTCTGAACCTGTGCAATTTCTGCCGAGTTTCACAAGGGTCTCTCAAGCAGCCAAGGCAAACCAACTTAGTTGCTGAATACTGTAGGAAATATATAACTGAAATTTTTATAAAGCCTAGTTTAAGTGCTGGTGTTTACAGAATGACAAGTTTTAAGGTTAAAATGTAAAATCTTGTCTAATGCTCATTTACTAATTTTGTAATTATAATGATAGAAAGGAGCTTTAAATTTTTTGGTCTTTTTGTTTACCAAAAAGAGCTAATTAGAAGAAATATTATTTCTCTTCAACATCTAATAATAAACTAATTTCTTATCAATTTACAAATAATAGGAATGAGTTTTTTCTTTCATTAGTTTCTTTGTCCCATTAAAGCTAGCTTTCATAAAATTTGCCTTTCCTTTTTTTCTTCCCTGCTCTCTTCTACTGTGTTGACTTTTACTAATTCCACAGAGACATGGAGATAGGAGTTTTACATAGACTCACAGCTCCTTGAAATTTTGTGACTTGTAGAAAACAACGGCACAAATCATTTTTCATAAATAAAAAATGCTGCAGATACAAAGAATTGTCCTTTATAGTTTGACAGGACTTAAGAGTGCAGAAGACTATGGCTGGCCATTCCTTACAAGCAAAACCCTGGATATGTGACAGTCGATTGAGAGCATGCTAAAATCAGTTCATAGCCCAAATGTTCAGAAGACTAGCCCCTATAAATCTGATCTCTTATTGTTGTCTGATTGGTTTTGATTTTTGCACTGAGGATTTTACCAGATACGCATGAACCTTTGATCTGCCATGCGTAGATGAAATACTTCTTCGTTCATCATGAAAAAAATCCTTTTTTCTCTGACTTGTTCCTTCATGTTGTTAAAAAGCTAAACCAAGCCCATCACTGGGCTATAACTATATGTCTTTGATTTTCAAATGAATAGAGTTAAATTGTGAGGACTGCCTGTATGCTTTTTTTTTCCTTTCTTTTTCCTGAAGAGTATATGTCTTTTAAAATTGTTATTGTTAATTACATATAAAATATTGTTATTCTCTGTACACAAAAGAATAAAATAATTTAAAAATGCAATTTATTTTATAGTTATTTATAATAATTCATAACTTTGACTAATAATTAGGTTTTGAATTTGAAGTGACATAAATTGACATTTTTTGTATTTCATATTGTGACTTAAAAAGCTTCATAAGACAACTGATGGTTAAAAATTACTTAAATGTGTTAATTGCCATGGAAAATCTGACCATCCCAAAAGCTATCTCACATAGTTTCTGATGCAAAATTGGCCAAACTCTGTATTGATAATACATGTAAGTAATGAGCATAAACTGTTTCTGAGGATTCATAAATGGTCAAAGAGAACAGATGTTTACAAATAGTAATGGTGGTTCAGAGAGGTTATGCAGTCCTTTTAAGATAATAACTATAGATGCTGTAGATGCTTGGTCACACAGGAACATGGATCAGCTGGATGTAAAGATTCATTTGAATCAGCTTGATAAATCTCATCTGATAGTGCTCAAAACTCTTCCACAGAGACCTTTGCAAGGAAGAATCCTGTAACTCTGGAAAGCCAAAGAATGCTGTCTGAAATTCAGGAGCTGCATTTCCCCTTCGGGACTCTTTATGTTATGTCATCCCTACACTCTATATTTACTTTTATTATTGCATCCTCTTTTGCAAAAAGGTTCCTTAGCTGTGCAGCCCCAGGCTCCATTAATTTTTTTCAATTAGGAGAGAGATTCCCATTCTTCATCTCTCCCACAAGGAAGATTTCACTAGAAAACAAAAACTAAACCCTGCATCACCTTTGTTCAGCGCCGGCTCTTTAAGAAAACAGCTGTAAGTTTATATAATTGCACGTGTCTTTTTGCACCTGTATATCTACATATGTGTTTATACAGATTTATAAAATGGTAATTGACATATATGTGTATACTGGTATATGTGGCAGGAGGGATTGGAAATAGATTATCTTTAAGGTCTCTCACAACCCAGACCATCCTATGAGTCTATAGAAACCAGACATTATTTCCTGTAGCCAACAAAGTTATTCCAGGTTCTACTATTTCTGTATGTTGTAACATCTTTAGAGGCTGGTGTATGAATCAGCACAGGCCAGCAGCCGAGAGCCACAAACACACAGCTAAAACACTGACTAAACATATTTCCATTGCCTTGCTTATGAAAGGTATCTGTTCCCTGTTTAAGGAGGAGTCCCCAAAGGAGCACCTGGGCAGTGGTACACAAGCAGAGACCCAGGCACTGCTAAACTTGTTCTGTGCTGGCCTCTTGTTCATGCAGGTTTATCAAGGGTTATTTCAAGATGCAAGGTCCTTTACAATCATACTTGCCAGTGTTCTGCTTGTAATCCATTCCTCCCAAAGGCTGATTTGTTTTCTGTGAGGCAACAGAAGTCTCACAGGGTATATATCCATATTTCTTAAGAAAACATAGGCAAAGTTTGAACACTGTCTGAGCACTACATATTTCCTATCTCTATACTTCCCACCTTGTTTTTGAGCCAATCCAAACTGCATCTCTAGTATAAAAGTGCCACCGAGGCAAACCAAAAATAAGGTTCAATAAAATGAACGTATACCACCTTAGATTTCAGAGTCAGGGACATGTGCATGGATTGTTTTATTTTCTAATTTATTTATCATAATAGAAAAAGGCAAGCTGTTTGGCTCTCCTAGACTTCAGGAGCACGTCAGACTGCATTCATTTTTGGCACAAAAGTCAACTATTCAGCAACTGCCAAATCAGCTGTGACTCTGCAATAGGTCTCATGGGATATTAAAAAGATTTAAGTAAGCAGGGAAACAGATGCTCTTTGTACAGGTGAGAGCATATGTTGTTTTCTCCATGTGTCCAGAATTTCACAGTGTTATGGTTTCAGTACTGGAGTTCAAGCTCTGATACATGTATACACATTTAAACATGCACCGATTTGTATTTAACTTGGCTTCTGAACAAGCTTTCTTCTTGCAGTTTACTGTGAACTGGTAGTAGAAGTATTCACACACCAAAACAATTATCTGGAGATGTTTCAGTTTTCATCAGCAAATGGTATTCAAATGCATTTCTTTGGTGGTGGTAGGATATTTCTAGTTTATGTCTGGTTTCGCTGCAACAATTTGTTTGTTTGTTTTCCATCCTCTGTATTGGTCTTTTGGTTTACAGTCAAACTACACATTAACCTCCCCAAATACTATCATTTCAGCTTTCTCTGCACAGTTTTTTCCCCTATGATCTACTTGGTGGTATGCATACTCTATTTTTGTCTGCATTTTCTCCTTAATTATGCCTTCTTAGATCAAACACAGACATCTGTGCTGTCTTAAGCATTATATGAAGAATTATTTCTGGTATAGAATCCCTTACGCATAGCTTAAAATTAAGAGCTATTACACTAGTAATGTTCCATACTAGAATAATTTTGATCAGCTCTCACTGCAGTTATAAACTTTGTAAATGTTGGAGAGAAAATGGATATTATAAAAAGATTTGAGAGACAACAGCTGTGGACAAGCTGTACAGCTGGCATATTCCAGCTCATCATAGCTGTAGAATGCAACAGACAAGTGTAGTTCATTCCCAGCTTTTGATTGATTTCCTTAAAATGTACAATAACTCAATACAAGTGATATTTCTGTCTTTTGGATGAAAGAAAGGAAAAGAGAAAAAGAAGAGAGGAGAGACAGAGACAGAAGAGGAAACTATATGAGGAAGGATCTGTCTTTATATAAAGACATAAGAAGGAAGACATTATGTAAAGATTTTTTCAGTTGTTTAATGGTTTAGACCTCAGAAACATTGGTTGAGTTTGGGGAGGAGGAGAATATCTGCTGCTCTATCATGAAAAAGTGCAACATTTGGCTCAAAGACATTTTTAGCCATGTTAGTAATGTAAATCCCCCATCCTCAGCAATGTATAGAAAAAATTAAATCTTTTATGTTTTAATACCAAAAACTTCTGTAAAGATGTTCACCTATCACATTTAAAGCAAAGTAGATATCTTGAAAAAAAAAATCTAATAATTTAAGCAATGGCTAACTCAGCAAAGTCATATAGTCAATTTAGGTGACTTTTTTATGGGTTGTACTGTAGCTATATCAATTTTAAACCTGCAGAGACACTTTGGAGAGAAAATATCATTAGGATTAACAGAAAAAGATATGTAAGTAAAACAAACTTCATTAGACAAAGACATACTACCAAAGTTAGAAATACATTTCAGCGCTAGATTACACATATGTGCAATTCAGTTTCTTAAAGTGGGTGTTTGTCTGCAAGCTGGGTGTCCAAAATTTCCACTGTAGTTAATGACATCTAGAAGTCTATTCAGCTCAGTTTAAAAATATTCTTGTGTGTTTGATAAGCTGACAATTTTCCCAAGGTCCACTTTGTGTACAGACAAACCCTTCACTGACTACAGTGGGATTTATAAATCACATCCCAACATAACTGAAGTGGAAGAGAGTAGCTTAGACATCACCACACAATATACTTGTCTATATATTAAACAGATGTGGATTTGATGAGTGGAATATTTGATGGATGAAAATTTGGCTGGGCAGCCATATCCAACAACTTCTAGTCAATGACTCTGGGTCCAAAAGGAGATGCTAATAAATTATGTCCTCAAAGCTCTATATTGCAGCCAGTATTGTTCAATATCTTTGTTGATGACATAGGGAGTGGGATTGAGTGCATGCTCAGCAGGTTAGCAGAGGACATCAAGGTGAGTGACGCAGATAATTCTCTTGAGGGACAGGATGGTGGCCTGAGAGATCCTGACAGGCTTGAGGAGGCAGC
This sequence comes from Ammospiza caudacuta, assembly GCF_027887145.1. Taxonomy (NCBI): domain Eukaryota; kingdom Metazoa; phylum Chordata; class Aves; order Passeriformes; family Passerellidae; genus Ammospiza; species Ammospiza caudacuta. Next base: position 74,599,526 of record NC_080594.1, read on the forward strand.
ACACGTGAAGCTCATGAAGGTGAAGGTGAAGGAGCAATGTATACTCACAGCCCAGAAAGTCAAATGCATTCTGAGCTGCATAAAAAGAATGACCAGTAGGTCAAGGGAACTTATATCCCCCTTCTACTTTGCTATTGTAAGACCCCGGCCTGGGGTATTGCATCCAGGTCTGAAGCCCCTCTGTCAGGTCTGGAGAAAAAAGGACATAGACTTGTTAGAGCAAGTCTGGAGTTGGACTACAAAAACTATCAGACGAATGGAGAACCTCTCCTATGAGAAAAGACTGGGAGAGCTGGGGCTGTTCAGCCTGAAAAAGAGAAAGTTCTGGGAAGGCCTGATTGTGATATTTGAATATATAAAGTGGACTTAGAGGAAAGGTGAGAAGAGACGTTTTGCCATGGTCTGTACTAACAGGACAAGGGACAATGGTATTCAACAGAGAGGTGGTAGATTTAGATTGGATAAGGAAGAAATTTTTTTACATTGCGAGTGATGAAACACTGGAAAAGTTTCTCAGAGAAGCTGTGGATGCCCCATCATTGAAAGAGTTCAAGGTCAAGTTGGACAGGGCTTTGAGCAACCGAAAATGTCCCTGGCAGGGGAGTTGGAGCTGCATGATCTTTAAAGATGTGAGAGACAAAAATGTTATAGTCAATGGCTTAAACATTGTTATGAAGGACTTTTTGCCCATTAAGGCAAAATTCTATAAAGAAGCTGCAACCACCTAAGCTCACCTCTCCCTGAATACGTCTTCTGAACTGGAAATTCAGACTGCGAGTTAAGATGCCTAAGGGAATTTGAGATAAGACAAAGGTGACGCTTCTGTCCCTTTATCTCAGGTCTAGGCAGAAATAAGCAAGGCTGAGGGAAAATAATTTATCCACAAGAAAATCAAACCCAGCAGCTGTCCTGAAAATCATTTCTCACTTGGTTTGGAGGGAGGCCACAGCCCACAACCCCATCTGCTGAGGCCAGATTTGCACAGATTCCCCCATAACCAAGGGGGAAGGAAATGAATTTTCGGGGTGTGGCATAACCTCTGTTCAGAGGGAGTGAACACCCACCCTCTCTTACACAAACTGGCTCAGTTGTAAAACCCCTTACCCCATGGTGGAGGACTTTACATGGGGCATTCATGTGAGGAGCAGATGAGGGTGTGTCATTGTCCATAAAGACATCTGAAACATTCCCAGACTGATCCCTTGCGCCAGAGCACTGCGCATGACGCAGAGATGCAACAGATCTGGTCCATTGAAAGAGACAGCGTCAAGCCTGCCCCTCTGCTCCTCAGAGGAGGTACCTGGTCATTCCCACCTGCATACCACGTGGTGCAGAATATCTCTGATTTATTCAAGTTGTCTGCATCATTATGACTCTTCCCTGGCTATTCTGCACCTCCTAATCTGTGCACCGAGGGGAGAAGGTGAGCAACAAAGTAGGTCTTGATCTGTATCCACTTTTCAGCAAAAATTAGAATGCTTGTGTGTCGCAGACATCTTTTCATGAAAATCCTTTCGTTAGGATTTTTCCTCCTGAGAAGCTAAGAGGCCTCAGGAACAAAACGTAAACAATGGTTATCTGCTGGTGTGGAATGCAACAGGTGACCCATCTTGGATGTTTATAATTAATGGCCAGTCACAGCCCAGCTGGCTCGGACAGAGTCCAAGACAGAGCCTTTGTTATCATTCATTCTTTTCTATTCTTAGCCTAGCTTTCTGATGAGAATCTTTTCTTCTATTCTTTTAGTATAATTTTAATGTAAAATAAATCATAAAATCAATATATATCATAAAATTTCAACTTCTGAAATATGGAGTGAGATCTTCATCTCTTCCTTCAACATAAGACCCCTGTGAACACCATCACATTGGTGTGTTATCAGTATTGTTTTGGATAAAAGGTCTAAAACGCAGCAACATATGAGATGTTATGAAGAAAATTAACTCTGTCATAGCCAGACCCAATACAATATTTTACAATTTAACTTGCAATTTTGCTATTTGGCACAATTTTGCTATTGCAAAACAATAAATCAATAATTCTTCCAGGAGTTCTACTGTTCTATGATACTTCTATTTTTCTTTCTTGCTTTTTCTACTTTGTTCCCATAAACAGTGATTTACAATTTAGTATCATGAAAAGCAAAATAAAAACTCAGTGTGGAAATTGTCTGTGGTTAATCTGCAGTCTTATTTATCATTTTGTTGATAGCTTATGACTGGAGGTTTTTTTAATAATTTAGTAAGGTAATTTTTTTTGTTTGAATCTATAAAATGTGACATAGAATGATGTATTTTTGTTATGAGTATTGGACCACTATAATATGGATCCACATGCTAACACCAGAAAACAGGAAATTGCTAGCAGTATTAGCATATAACTTTATTGTGTGCTTTTATTTAAAAAAATAATGATTTATTTGCTGAACAGCTTCTGGTAAAGAACAAAATAATGCCACAGGAGTAATTCTAAAGAGCCAGTATTTAAGAATATAAATCTTTAAAACCAGTTTAAAATCAAACCAACCAAAAAAAAACTCACCAAAGAAAAAATAAAAATTTCATGACAGCATTGAACTGTGTGGGGGCAGCAAATTTCTGAGAGCCAAGAATTTTCATGGGGAAAATAAAGGCCTAAGGAATCCCTCGTACATTTCAAATGTTACTAGAATGATAGCACTATGGATAGAATGACAGCAATATTGGTAACACACAGGAAGGATCTGAAGTTTTAGAATATCAGATAAAGTTGGGCATTACTATACACACGAGTCTTGAGGGGGCTATTACTACAAATCTTGGTACAGAAATGACAAATAAACAAATAACAAAGAGACTGCAAGTTCTAGATGAAGTTGAAAGAGTCAAGACCAAAGAGAAATGATGTAGATTCACCCCCTTCTCTCTAAGAGAGAAGTGATGTTATATTTCTATTTGAGCAGCATGTAGACAGAAAATATAGTAGTAAATATGTTGTATACTAACTTCATGAGAAGCATTGATATTTTCATTATTTGGTCGCAAATAAAATTGACTAGAACCACTTTAAAATACTGTCAGGAAACAGTTGTAGTGAAAAGACTGAATACATAACAAAAGTTGCTAAATATTGATTCAGCAAAATACTACTCACAAACACACATGCACACGCACACACACAGACACACACAAAAGTCTCGTGACATAAGATGTCTAGAAAGTAAAGCAACCAAGCAAATAAAAGTAAATCAACACATACAAATATATTTTTAAAAGAGAGAATATGAGCATCCTGGAAAGAAAAGAGTAAGAATTTATATATGGAAAAGAATAAAGCACAGAAAGGACTAAAAGTTCTCAGTTATGACCTAAATAACGAATGAATAAATTTGGCCAAACATGAATGAAGGTTTTTTCTAAGCAGGTAGGAAATATCACAATGTATCTGCTTACAAAAACTGACAGACTAACATGCAAAATGTTAGAAAATAGAGAAACCTAAGAGCTTCATTACTGTGGAAAATTCTTAAATGCTGAATTTATAACTTTTCTGAGGATTATAGTGGATAGAGATAGAAATGTAATGCTAACTCCCAAGCCAAAGCAAAAAAAAGCATCTAATAAAGAAAAAATGGGTTACCTGTGTGCAAATTCAGAGTATCTGCTGAAATACACCTTCAAGAATTTTTGAAGTGCTTCTTTATATCTGAAATGATGGTATTTATTCATAAACTCTATCAAAATAATAAAGTCTTTTCCCTTTGATAGCCAGCAAGTGTTATCTATATTGGTTTTATTAAACTCTTTGATGCATTCACCAATCCTATTGTAATTTTCAGAATTACGCTTTTCTGAGTTAATGGCAATTATAATTAATGTGGTGTTTGAAAACCATTAATTAGTGTTGAAATTAACTATCATATCTCACCCTCTCCCCAATGTATATGCATTGTAAAAACTAACATTTTGATGACATTTTTGATTTTGGAAGCAGAAAATTATGTTTTTAAACTTTCATTAAGATATCATTTTTGTTTTAAATATTAAGCAGAAATATTGTTTTTATATTCTAAAAAATATTTTGCATAGAATAAAATTCCAGTGCTCTGAAGTACTGATATTTTAATCCCACTCAAAAGAGACAGGAAAAATAATTTCTGCTTGAACGGAACCATTTTTTTTAAAACGGCACAGTTGCTGTGGCTGCAGGGGACCCAAATAAATGCCAAGTACCGGGGAGATGTCATTTCACTAAAAACTAAACTGTTGTTTCTCTGTTGAGGAGCTTGTAAAAAAAGCATCTGTTCAAAATTGTTGATTATGTTATCTGTCACAGTAAAATATTAATTTCCCACTCTGTTTGACATCTAAATTAAAATATATATGATGAAGAGAAAGTCCATATAGGAGAAATGCATAACTGGTTTGAAGGAACATCCTTCCAATATTTATTAGTAATGCTTCCAAACTGGAGGATTATTCACTGTTGTATCTCAAAGATGTCAGTTTTATTTCCAGTGTTGTTTACTGATTTATAATTTTGTTAATGAAGAAAAGAAAAATTTTAAATAGTTTGCATGGCTAGAGTACAATTCAGAATTTTCTAAGTGAATTAATTTAATTTCTGGTCCATAATATTGATGTACACATGTAAAAGCATTTGATTGGAAAAAAAAAAAAAACTAAAAAAGAAATTTCTTTATAGTATTGACTTCCAGGCTATACTTTAGTAATGAAATGCCCCAAGGAGCAAAGATATAGGTATAAATGTAGGCGTGTACATGCCAGGAGGAGCCTAAGAGAGGTGATATTGCTTCTTAAGAGACAAATAATTGCACATGGGAGATGAGGCATGCAGCCTCCAGAAACTTAAATATAAATTAATTATTCCATTCACTTAGATGAAGGAGAATGCGAAACATAAGGTAATGAACTTGAGGAAAATTTAAGAAACAATAAAAAAAAAAAGAATTGAACTTGAAAATTAGTTACATATACATTTATCAAGTAAACTTTTAGAAAGTAATCGGAAGATTCCTCAAGCATTTCAAGACACCGAAAATTGTGCTGTTGATGTAAAAAAGAGAAAAGATGTTCTGGGAATACTAAAAAAGTTTTGCATGAAAGACATGAAATCATGAAAGATTCTATGGCTCTTTTCTGGAAAGATGTGGTCAGTTTCTGTCATCCTCCTTTCAAAGATGAAAGGACACTGGGGAGTGATATCTTTATTTTGTAATGCCTGTGTGCATACATAAAGACATACATACTTTTGCAGACCATCCAAACACAAGCTCTCATGTTCCAAAATGCCATGGTGCAATCCAGCTTCAGTCCAAAAAGTGTGTTGCTAGATTGGATGTCAGTGTGATTGAGATAATCAGCCCAGTTCCTCAAGTGTGTCATTATGCTGGCAGCTGAGGAGGCTTTGAATTAAAGCTCTGCCACGTTGAGCCGGTTTGGACAGGCAGAACACACTTGAGTCTATTTCTGTGAGACATTACAGATATATTTCCAGGGGCAATGGAAGTGAAAGACAGTAAACATACTACAAATGAAGTATGAACAGTTTGAAAAAAAAATTGAAATAAAGAAAATAACCTTGTCTTTAAAAACATTTTCATTGAATGAAGAAAAGAGAAAACTGAGTCATAATGTGATTTTGTCAATGTTATTTTAAGGTTCATTTTGCTTATTTCTTAAAGAGTAGTGGAAAATCCACTGTAAGTTTGTGTCAAAGTGTAGTTTTCCATCTATTATTTCCCTGAAGGCATTAAAATGTTGTTCACTGACGTGTCTCAGGCAGAACTTTTAAAACATTTGTTTAAAAAATCTGTGTAAAAGATATCAGCTAATCGTAAAAGGATAATAGCCGCTTCACTTGCAAACACCCACATTCTAATCCAAGGCAAAAGGTCATAGTTTTCTTCAGTTCCCAAAAACATTATGTGAAACCCTTTCCAGCTTCTTGACTTTTTCCTTAAATTCAGTCATAGGTATGTTATGATCTTCAGCTTTGTTCTTTTACAGATACTGACTTTCTTCTAATGTTTCTTCTAGCTACATTATTAAATAAAAAAAGGTTAGATTACCTCAAAAGCCTGGTTTCTAGTCAAGCTGTTACTTCATCTGGCTCACAGTTCCCATTTCTTAATCCCAGTGCATTACCTCCCATTGTTACTCAGGACTCATTTTCTGTATGTTTCAAGATTGCAATACGGTGCTAGTTTCAGTCACATATGTTCTAACATCAGTTCAATGAAAGAAAAATTAGTTTAGGTTTCTCAATTACTTTTTATTTTTATCCCGTGGGAATGCATCACTTTTTTAGGACTTAATTAAAAAAAAAAGCTTGAATAACTTGTGTGTTGAATCATGGTTGAACCCAGATCCCTCAGTATCTCACTGGTTAGAGTATTGAATTTGTACATTTCATAGAATTACAGAGTTATAGAATGCTTTGGATTGGAAGGGACCTTAATGTTCCCCTATTTGAAATTGACTTGTCGCTTGCCGCAGGGACACCTTCCACTAGAGCAGGTTGTTCCAAGTTCCATCCAACCTGGCCTTGGACACTTCCAGGGATGGAGCATTCAAAGTTTCCTGGGACAACCTGTTCCAATACCTCATCACCCTCAGTGTAAAGATTTTCTGTCCATTAATTCTCTTTAACCTGAAGACCTCAGGAACATATTTCAGGAATTAATTTATTATAGGGGTGTGATTTTGTTCCCATTTGTAGACAGATAATTTAATTGTTTTTCTTCAGCAGAATTTAAATGTTTTCTCTGAAAGTTTATTCAGAAGATGCCCGAGTATCTCCAGCATGAAAAATCAACAAGGGATCTGAAAACATATGATTAACTCTTAAAAGATACTAATGAATGTAGTTGTTCTCTAGCTTGATGATTTTGGAAGACTTATCTGTGTGAACTTTAGTTTGAAAACATCTTTTAAAATAAATTATTGGGCAGTGCAGTAAAACCGTAAAGTGCATATATTTAAATTAAATTATTTCGAAATTCACTTATTTTCATTCCCTTTTGTCTTACTGTGTATGTTGCTTATTTAAGTCTCATCCATTTTCAACATGGCCACAAAAACTGTATTTTGATTCTCACACCTTGTCTCACAGTGATTCTTTAATATTTTAATAAATTCCTTTAAATGGTCTGCTCCTCAAGGACTAAAGTCTAGTTTATTTACAGATTTCTGTAAACACATGTTTTCATTCATTTATCACGTTAGTCTCATCTGTTCAGGGCAGAACAGGATACATGAAAACTGGCATCACATTTTGGGGGCTAAATTGACTGGGGAGAAAAGTCTCTTTACTCTCATATAAGTTTATCTGCAGCATAAAAGCTTCTTCCAAAAACTGGGATTCCACAGGGGACTTCTGCTAAGAACTAGATTTTTATACAAAGGAAATTATATTGTTCTACTTTCAGAGATAGTATAATAAAACTGAAGCCAATTTGCTTACACTAATGTAAAATCTGGGTAAGCAGAGGTACCTAAGGAGGTATAGAGAAATTGCTCTTAAAATCATGGAAGATTTGCATGGGAAAAAAAAAAGAAAAAACCAAAAAACCCAGAAATGCCTCAGTTTATTTAGAAAATATAGAAAAACTAGATAAATAAGAGACTGAAAACTGGAGATTTTTATTGGCAATATGGCAAGCGTTATTAAATATCAAGATGGACTCCAGCTTGCAGAGAGGCAAATTTACATGTAAAATTAGATGCCTAATACAGCAGCTGTATTCTGTACTTGGAAATTGGTTCAGCATCCTAAACAGAGCAGTCTGATGCTGCTTTAGATGACTTGAAGTGCGACTCCCAGATGTTTTCAGCTACCATTTCAGCTACTTATGTATGGTGTGACATGTATGCTACATTCATGGAGACATCTCAAATCTACCTAAGGCTTCTTAAATGCTATTTAACCCCTTTACCTAGGTATTTAGTTGCAAGTATGTAAACATGAACTAAGAAAGGAATGCAGCTGCCTGTCATTGCTCTTCCTGCAGGACTAAGGCCTCTAGCAGTTGCAGGTTCACACCAGTCAGACAGGAGGAAGTGTTGACTCAAATATCTCAATGGCACTAACCATAAGTTTAATTGGTGAAGCTCATGTCAAAGAGTTTAAGTTACTGCTGCAGTAGAAGTAACTTACTTAGTAGTAGTTTCCAGCAGTGTAAGAGAGAACATTTCATTTTATTTAGTAAGTTCTTCTATATCTCATTTACTTTCTAGATGCTGCTCCAGGAAAGTATGAATTTCTGTTGTCAGAATTATCATTTTGCAGTTTTCCAAAAGCATTCCACCTAATGCTATATGCTTGTGGTCTAGAAACTGAATCATGTCATTGGACTCATGCCTAGCCAATTACATTTGAATGCTAAATTTAGATCAAAAACCTGGTGATGAGCCCACCTCGAGCCTTAATTCTTTAGCCAGATCTTAGGCATTTGAGTTACTAAAATTGGATGCATGAATTTTAATCAGCTAAAATTTTCTGAGATAAATTTTACCATTGGAACCAACCCATCTAGACCATCTAACAAACAAAAGTTTATGTACCTAACCCAGTACAGATAATGTTTACATTCTTACATTTCTCATAAAACATTTTGCTTTATTCTTTGTATTTTAAAGAGTTAAATTATAAAAGAAGCTGCTAAGGAAGGCAAGACTTGCAGGATTTTCATTATTAATAAGTTGGGATTTTTATCTAAAATTTGGTGTATCTATGGATGACATCCAGAGAGGAACTACTTTCAAAGTAATGGGTAATTTTTAATGAATCTGCCAAAAATAAAGTATTAAAATTGAAGTGGTTTAGGCTCTTAGTTCCATGTACTTCCTAGCTCATTGCCCACTTTCTTAAGCTGCCAGGTATAATGCTTAGTGAGGTCTTCACACAGTGGAAAGAAAATTGAATTAGTTGACAGAGTTGATTTACTCAGAACAGTTTTCTAGTGCGTATTAAACAAATGAAGAAAAGGGATTAAAATGCACTTTCCAGTGTTTTTCAGATCTACTTTAGCGCTCAGCACTAGTAATTACTTGATTAAAATCAAATCTGACATGTTGATAATATTTTAATTAGTAATACTTCTGTGACTTGCTGGGAGGTGACATGCTAATTTTGGCATGCAGCTTGAGAGACTGGCTGGGAAGCAGATGGAGATAACTTGCAGAACGGTCTCCCTCCTGCCTTCCATTTTTATGATCTGTGGTAAAATGAGGCTTCTTTGGTGGGGCTGGAAAAGGTATGAATTCGCATTCTCAGAAAATCATGGTCAAGCTTTGCCTTTCTGGTTTACCTTAGAATTTATCAGCACAGCAGAAATCTGTGTAATACCTATATTGCTAAGAATGTTTATAGAATCATAGAATAGTATTATTTGGAAGAGACCTTTAAAGATTGTGTAGTCCAATGCCCCTGCAATGAACAAATATCTTCAACTACAGTTTGAAGGTTTTCAGAGGCCTGGAATGAGAATGAAAATCTACCAGTTCTCTTGGCCACCTGTTCCAATGTTTCAACACCCTCTCAAAAACAAATTATGACATTTATCTAAATCTATCTTTTAGTTCAAAACTGTTGTCTCTTTTCCTATAGTAAAAGGCTCTATTAAAATTTTTCTCCCATCTTTCTTTATATACTGAAAGGCAACAATATGATCTCCCCACCTTCTGTTCTCCTGTTGAACAATCTCAACTCCCTCAGAATTTTCTCATACAAGAGAGTTCTAGCCATCTCTTTATATTTGTGGCCCTCCTCAGGACCCACTGCAACAGGTCCATGTCTTTCCTGCATTGAGAGCCCCAGAGCTGGATGCAGGGTTCCAGATAGGATCTCACCAGAGCAGAGTAGAGGGGCAGAATCCCTTCCCTTGCCCTGCTGGCCATGCTGCTTTGGATGCAGCACAGGATACAATTGACTTCCTGTGCTACAAGCACACATTGACAGCTCATATTCAGTTTTTAGTACACCAGCATTCCCAAATCCTGAAGTCCTGCAGGACTGTTGTCAATCCTTCTGTCTCCCAGCCTGCCCTGTTACTTGAGTTGCCCTGACCCAGGTGCAGAACCTTGTATTTGTCCTTGTTGAACCTCATGAAATTCCCATGAGACATTCCTATGACAGAAGGCTAAGAGAGTTGGATTGTTCAGCCTGGAAATGAGAAGGCTTTGGGGTAATAACACTTCTCCAGTCCTTGTTTGCAAGATCATGTAAGAGGTATGTTTATAAATGCCTTGGCCAATTGTCATAGGTTTTCTCAGTCTCTGCTGAGGTATCAGTCTCATTCATCTCAGTTCAGGGGTGAGATCTTTGCAGATGAAGTTTACTTTCAACTTAGAAACTTCAAGCGCAATACAACAGGTTCATAACTCTATTATGAAATGCCTTTATTATATTATGATAATTTTATTTTTCTGTCAATTGGACTTATTCCCACTTATATTATGCATGCAAATTATTTTCCTTTAAACTATTTGTGTTCATTTTTTCCTCAAATTCTATTATTATCTTTCCTGCCCCCTACTACCCCCTCTACATTTACATTCCATATTTGTAATAAATTTTGTATACATTCATGAGCTGGCTCTTGACTGTATTTCCGTTAGAGGTAAATGACACAGTGGAAATATGTTTAATATAATATAATAAACGACTGTTTCCAAAAAGGACTATTAGAAAACGACAGGCATTTGAGCATAAGCCAGCCTGGTTGAAAGTAGCTAGGTAGAAGGGCCAAATTAAATCCAACAATTCTATGAAGCTAATACAGCATCTAAGATTTTAATTAACTAAGGAAAACAGTTTTATTTTGTCAGACTCAAAATAACTGGTAACTCCAGAGGCAAGTACGACAAAGGAATTGAGGTAAGTCAGTGATTCTCACTAGACTTTAGTTAAATTACAATTCCACAGCTGTACAAGTTTTCAGGAACAGACCTTCAATAATTGTTTTGCCAACATTAACTTTACACACTGAAGTTAGGTACTGCAGAGACTTCACAGTGGCCTTCAGCATGGCCACGGAGAGAAAAGAATTGCTCCGGCTCTGATGCCAGCACAGCGAAATTGTAGAGGTAAGCAAGACAGTGCTGATAGAAGATGTCACTCCAACAGTAGCATAACTTTCGGCTGGGGGGGTTTTCTTCTGTATTATGTGCTGAATCCTTGAGCAATTTGAGGGAACAGGCATGATACAACCTAGTAAAAGCAATTGAATAGATAGAAAATGGAGCCTGCACTGGTTAATTTTAATAGGAAATGTCCGAAGAGAACAATGAACAACAGACAGAAAAGAATAATTTTCTGCTATTTCAAAAGTCTTCCAGAAAAAAGAGAGTGCTACAATGGAACTATTTTCTGTTAGAGTTTTTATATACTAACAGAAAAGAAAACGCATAGTGTTTTATTGTTATAATTGATTTACTTAGTTATGAGGTCTAAAGGTCTAAAGATATACAGATAAAATCTGCAAAATGTATTCTTAAAATGATGACTGTGACAACACAGAGCAAAAACTAAAATGTCATTAAATTGGAATTAGGCTGCCTATTTTCACTGACATCCTTGAAAGATAGGAGCCCATTCATAATGCAGATATTTTGTGAAAAAAAAAACATAGTAAAGAAGAGTTGTGCATTCTATAAATAAACTTTTTGTATTGGCTGACCTCTTAAAATTAGCCAAGTTTTGTTCCAAAAAGGGAAAAAAACCATATAATATGAATATCAATATACAGTGCATTTAACTATTTACTGTATGACAGAGTGGAGATGGACTTGTAGCTTCTCAGCTTCATGGATGAAGATTTATTACAACCAGGAATAAACCAGTAAATCATCAATAACTTACATTGATAATTATTCAAGTTAAAATTAAAACAATTTTTAATATAAAATAAAGGGAGTAGAATCAGCTACAGGAAAGGAAACTTTCCATAAACACCTAAATCATAAACATTAGGGAAAATTCTCAATATTATTAATTTTTGAATACAGCTAGAGATACCTTGCTTATTTTGCTGTTAAATAGAGAGAGGGTTCTGTTGAAAACCTATTAAATATCCAAGAAATATATTAAGAACACTTATTATATGAACTACATTAAATGTATTATATATGTTATTTATTTCTGATAATTGATACCTAAACACATTTAATCTTAAATATATTTATCAATATATGTGTCTGTATGCATATGTAAACACATACCTTTATATGTATGACATAATGATCTGTGTTTGCATATGCACACAGACAAGTAAATAATAGAATAAGTGTGTATTTTCTGAAAGCATAAGCATAGTGTGTGCTTTTTAAGTTTTTTGGGGACAGCGCTATATAATTTTTACATTAGATGCATCTAAAGAAATTATGAAATAAGAAAGAAAAGAAAAAAGAACAAGCATCGAAAAAATTAAGCAAGAACTGCTCAGATAGGAAGGAGAAAAGGACCATTAATGATGTCAAATATTTCAGCAAAAGAAAATTCGGAGTAGCTGGAAATAAATAAATCCATACATGAGTACATGAGTACTGGGAAGCATCTGGAGAAGAGAGGAACTTGATGATCAGAAAATTGAAAATTAGCCTGCAATTGTTTACTGCAGAAAAAGAGGCCAGTAACTTCCCAGGCTCCATTGGGAAGAACATTGTCAGGAAATTGTGGGAGTAAATTATTCCCCTTAACTCAGCCCTGGAGAGGCCACCTCTGGAGTGCTGTGTCCATGTCTGAGCTCCTCAGTAGCAAGGAGACATGGACATAGTGGAGTAAATCTTGCAAGGGATCATGAAGATCATTAAGGACTTCAAGTGTCAGACACGTGAGGAGAGGCTGACAGAGCAGGAACTGTTTAGCTTAGAGAAGAGAAGCCTTGGGGAAATCTTACCAATGTGTCTAAATACCTGATGGGGTATACCCTGCTGGGGGTGGGAAGAAGAAAATCAACTCTCAATGATATTCTATGAATGGACAACTGTGGTGGACACTTGTTTAAGATACAAATTTATATGCAAAAAAAAAATGTGTAAGCACAAGGAAAAGCCTTTTTTTAACTCTAGAATGGTCAAAACACTGGACCAAGTTTCCCAGACAGGTTGTGGATACTCCCTTCTTGGAGACATGACTAATTCAGCTTGGACACAGCTTTGAGTAGCCTACTGTAATTGATCCTACTCTTAAAATGAACACTCAAGTAGAATTCCAGAGGTTCTTTCTTACCTGAACAATTCTATGATACTGTGCAATACAATCACATTTTACCACAAGAAGCACTAATTTACCTTGATTTCTCAGGTTCTCTAGCTGTGCCTCCATACATTGTTCAAAAGCATGAGATGAGATTGATATCAGACCCTCTAGAGACTGATAATTTCTAGAGACTTGTTTTAGTTCTTGTTTCCTTTATTTTATAGTTTGCTTTTGTGTAGAAAGCAGAAAAATGAAAATGTATTTTGGTTGTATTCTTTAAAAACTGAGTATATTAGTACCATTTCTTCTTTTCAAATGGGCTCAGTACCTAATTCCAAGTCACACTGTGATTTTTTACTTAGATGAAATTCATGCTGAGCGTCCTCAGTTTGCCAAAACACTCAAGAACTTTCACAACAAATGCAGTGCAAGCTCTAGCTAAAAGGACTGTGACTGTGTTGTCAGTTTGATGAAATAAAGATAAAAACTGTGGTAATGCCCAGGGTATTTAACTTCCCATTGTGTCTTTGTTGCAGAACTTTTGCACAAACTGAAATAGAATCTTTCTCTGTCTTTTGCATTAATTTAAGGCTATGTGACTTTGCTGTCACAGCGACACGAACTAAATTAAATTGCTGAAATGGTCTTCTCTGCCTCAAATTGACATTAGAGAAGAATATAAGTATATGGATTTTCTTCTCTATTTCATGTAAAATGAAAAATAAAATTTATTTATTTATTTAATATTTATAGCCTAAGAAAACTGTCTGGCATACACTGTTGGAATAGTATGATAAAACATAACTACAGCATTTCTTTCAGAAAAAACCCTAAAGCTTACCTGTTATAGGTTGGAGAATATTCTTATTTTAAAGCTATTATTTATACTTAAAATAAGAAACTCCAGAAATTGATTTACTGATATAGGAATTTAATAAAAGTCAACATTTTAATGTGAATATGTATGTATTTAAAGTTTGAATCTTGTCTAAATTAAATGCAAACATGTTTTGCTTGTCCCCTTCTACCCCCCAAAAAATCTGAAAATTCAAAATAATTAAAAAGCTAAAAATACACAATCTCCCTGAAATGTCATCTATTGTGTAGATGCTGGAGATGTGCAGTGCAGCTGACATTCTCACCAATTTCCTGGCTATAAAGACAGAATGTCAACTGTGCCTGGTAAACGTCAGCCTCGAGGGCTTTCAAAAGGTCTTGGAACATAGCTTGTTGCTCCAAATATCTATAATTTCATTTTTTTTAATCCAAGCTAACCACTCAGATTAACTTTAAGGAATTGGCACTTCTAGAAATAATTTATCTTGTCATAAAATGTACTTCAGCAGCTGATCACCCATTTGAGCTCTGTTCCTGTGTGCCTCAGCTGTGAGGAGTCAAACATAAGTAACTCGAGAAGAGAATATGCTGAAGATGGTTAAAACTACCTGGGAAAAAACTCCAGATTTCTTGGCAAAAACTAAAATTTCTGGAAGCACTGGATCACCAGCCATTGGGTGATCACAATAGTTTTTTACAGTATCAATGACAATGGCATTTCAAAATTTGTTAAAAAAGAAAGACTGTTGAATCAGTGCTGGAACTGAACTGCTTAGAACAGTTTTGCCCAGAAGGCAGGAACATGGTTGTACCTAATGTTTTTCAGACAGTCTCTGAAGCTTCCACACTTACTATTTTATGTGAAATATGCCTGAAAACAAGTGATTGCACAAACTGTGGCATTTTATCATCTGTTCTTCACATTTATTTTTATTTGCTTGGCAGACATTTAAAGCTAACATTGGTAGCAAATTATGCCATGAAATATATATGGCAAATCCTGAGGTTAAATAGGCAGAAATATAACCTTGTATATGAGCCTCAGAAATCAAAGCAAGGGTAAGTACACAGAGGCACAATATATATAAGAACCATCCAAGAGATAATATAGAAAAAAAAGAAACATAACAGGACCAAAGGCATACCAGAAAGACCTGTGCTTACAGAACTTGACAAAAGTTGCAAATGCTACAAACTGAAGAGCATTGGCAATGTGACAGAACTTTAGAACATTATTCATGGGAAATAGGGTGATACAATTGAATTCTGGAAAAAGGAATATATTTCACTGTACTAAAAGGTAGCTCTGGTTTGTGCAATGTCAGTGTTTTCTTGAAATTTGGTTTCCACGAGTTGAGGAAAAGAAAGGATTGACATGTCCTAAGAATCACAGAGTAGCAATACCAAAACTAGAACATAACCATGAAGAAAGCACAGAAAGAAATACTCTGCTATTTAACATGCAAAGGTGATCCTGGTACATCCCCGGTTGCACCAAGAGAAGGAGTATTCTACAGGTCCTCGACCATATTAATCTATGCTCTGATGATGTCTAATTTAACCCAGCACATCGGTAACAGCTCTAGTGGATTGAAAAATCCTGACCTTTAGCTCTTTAGGGAAAATCAGCAATACAAACAGGAGAACTAGGGAGCAAAAATGTATCATAGGATGTCAAAATAACATGTCAAAGATATATGAGATGCTGTGTGCTTTACTAGTTTCCGTTACCAGGCTGATTTAAGTTTAATTCCCTGAAGGGCTCATTATCATAGTCTAGTTTGGAGTATTTAAATTACCACCATGTAATTGAATAATAAGGAAAACAGACACCATATTATCAAATTACAGTAATACAGGAATTTCAGAATTCCCCAAAAACCACCTTATCAATAAGTCCATTAAAGCATAATGCAGTAAAATTAAAAAAAACCTCCAACCAACAACCCCCCACCCAAAACCTAAGTGACCTAGTGGATATCACCCTTAGCACTTCAAAGACAAGCTTTAAAGCTATTCATATTGCTTTTTTTGCACTTCATACACCAGGCACGACGCCTAAATTCATAATCAGTTTTGTCAACTATTTATAGACAGCTAGGAATTATTCAAAGTGTCCTCATTAAATGTTTACCCATCATCTCTGTTAAATATGCTTCCTTTTGCCCATATTAATAGGAATATTTGACATCATCTCAGTATTTTGAGAAATGCAAAGCAATTTGTAATGAGAGCAAAAATACTGGAATCAAGACAGGAACTGAGATATCATTAGCTTTCTTTTAAAAATGCAATTAATATTTTTCCATCATGTAGATAAGTTTTTATTATTCATAAAACCATAGGACTGCTAAGGTTGGAAAAGTCCTTGAAGATTATCAAGCCCAGCCATTAACTCAGCTCTGCCAAGTCCACCACTAAACAATGCTGCTAAGCACCACAGCTGCAGGTCTTTTAAATATCCACAGCAATGGGGACTCAGCCACTTCCCTGGGAAGCCTGTTCCAAAATTTGGCAACTCTTTCAGGGTAGAAATTTTTCCTCATATCCAATCTAAATTTCCCCTGGCACAATTTGAGGCTGCTTATTTAATCTCATCATGTAACTTGCTACCTGGGAGAAGAGACCAACCCCCATATCACCACATTGGTCAGAGCTTGATGATGATAATGCCAAGGTTGTGGATTCAATACCTGCGTGGGCCATTCACCTGAGGTGGACTTGATGATTCTTGTGGGACCCTTCCAGAATATTCTGTGGTTCTGAACTCTGTGATTCTGCACCTCCTTCCCAGTTGTTGTAGAATGGAATAAGGTTTCCCCTGAGCTTCCTTTTCTCTGGATAAACAGCCCCTCAGTCGGTCCTCACAAGACTTGTGCTCCAGACCCTTCAACAGCCTTTTTAGACACACTTCAGCACCTCAATGTTCTCCTTGTAAAGAGACACCCAAAGCTGAACACAGTTCCTTATGTCCCCATAATTTGAAAACTATGTTTTCATTATTTTTATGCCCAACATGGCCTTTATCCATCACATAACCCACCAGTTCTTGTCATTTCACTAGCAGCAGGTCTTTAACTCATTCCCCAGCTGTGTCTGCAAGTTATCTTCTTTATGGAAGCTATTTTGATGCAGGTTGTAGGACAATTTAACCTCAGCAACATCCTAACCTAGATGAATGTTTGTGCTTGCTATTTTTCAGTTTCACTTGCAAAACTCTGTACCCGTGAAGTCATGACACTCTTCAGTGATGTATCTGCTGTGCCATGCAGGAATTTATCACCATTGCCCCCGACTGCTTGAGCCAACACATTCAGCCAGGCAGAGAAAAGATAGGGAATCCTCCATACCATGTGTCCTGTCTGGCCTGTCCTAGGGCAGGCAGAGTGTGATTCCAGTAATCCACCCTTCAGGCTCCCTCATGCTCCTCCCCTTAGTCATTCCTCCTTGACGTCTGCTGCTAAGCAGAGGATTTCCTGCACCAGGACAGTCATCCCACAGGTGTGCTCGCTGCTGCATGTCCAGTGCTGGCATGAAAGCAGGACACACCTGCAGCTGAGGCCCTGGGTGCGCAGCGTGTTGCCGGCCACCGCTGCTCGTGGCCCTGCTCAGCTCTGCCAGCTGCCCTTGCACAAGCTGAGGGCTCCCAGTGGCTTTCTTGGCTGCCCCTGAGGTGGCGCCAGTTCAGAACTCCCCAGTGCGCTGTGCTGGAGTGCTCTGCTGCAGATCATGCTGGCACTGGAACTGCTGGTTCAAAGCAGTTAATGCTACAGAGAGAGATTACTTGTGCTTTAATTCTTAACCAGCAGAAGATGCTTATGTGCAGTAAATGTGGTGGGTATGTGAAGTAGAATTTTGACTTTATTTTTCACCAAACAGAAATCCAGTAATATGGAGCAAGACCACAATAGGCATAGAAATTTTTCCAAATACTAATAATTAAAAAAAAAACAAAAAACAAAAAACCCAAACAAAACAACAAACAAACAAACAAACAGCAACTGAGCAAAAGCATTTCTAGTAGGAATAAAATATGCCTTTCTTTAACTAGATTCTTGTAACATTTTTCCTTTCACATGTTGTCATCCTTAAAAACCCTATGTGGATATATTATTAGCAAACACATTGAGATAAGACATTGTTTGAAACAGAATAGAATTGTATTTGTTGAAAAGCTTGAAATAAAAGGAATTGGTAATAAACCTTCCATTTTTCTTTCTTTGTCCTTCCTGGGTAAGGTTGTGCTTTTTTGCTTAGATCCGAGTTCAGAGACTCTCAGGGTCTTACTGAACTGCAACAAAGTCAATCCACAGGAATATTTCTTTTACCCCTTTTTCCCTTTTTACCCTTTTACCCTTTTTTGTTGTTTGTTTGTTTGTTTCCTAGCTTTTTTATATATCTTTCTTTGTGTGATTCCACATTACCTTCATCTCATCTAACTTTTTGGATTTCTCCAAACTACTATGATATTTTGTCTACAGACAAATAAAAATTCCTTTTACCTTCTCTGCAGTTGCATTCAGTTCAGGAAGTATTATCCAACAATAAGGTAAACAGCTGGCTGCCTTTTTTGGTATTCTGCCATATGCTTTGAACAGAATACAAATAAAAAGGACATGAAATAAACACCAGAGAAATTAAACAGCTACATCAGACCCCTCAGTTAAGAAATTCTTATCAGACTATGTGTAGGAATATGAATTAAATCTTTCATTAAAATAGCTGCAGTAATGTCCTATCCTCAAAGTCTTTAATAACCATCATAGTAAATTGTGTGGTAAAACTAGAAGTATAAAAAAAAAAAAAAAAAACCCCCCAAAAAAACCCCCCAAAAAAACCCCAGCAAAGCAAAAAATAATAGAAATAACAGAGGTGTGCTTCATGAATCCATATATTAAAGCTATTTAAACATTTATACTTTTTTTGAAGATTTTCTTTTATGTGAAACCGGATTAGGCCATTAATTAGTTTACTCTGGTATAAAATCCTCCATCATTACCATTAAAAAAACATTTTAAGCTTCAAAAATATGTAGATGGTAAGGTGAAATCCATCTGTCTATAGACAGAATATTAAGCATTCTAATGCTATTTCTTCTGTTATATTTAAGATGTTTGCTACACTTGTTGGAATGAGATGCAAGATCCAATGGATGTAGTCTCTTTCATTAGAGTATTGTATCCTTTGTAACAGATGCAGAACTGTTTGAAATGTTTCCTGCCATTCCATTAGTGCAGCTGCAAAGAAAGGTGTTCCATGAGAACTTTGGTTAGGTCTCTGAGCTGATGCAGTTGTGAATCAATTCAGCAGTAAAGCCATTTATTAAAAAAAGTAGTAAGAGGAATGATTTTTCTTTTGTCTCTTTAGATTAAAGCCTGAGTATCTGTATGAATTTAGGCAACCTGATAAAATAATAATGTAGTGATGAACTTTTCAAAACCTTGCTTAGCTCTTTCTAAACCTGAAAGACTCCCATGCAGAAATATGTTTCTGTATGTTTTCCAGAAATTCATAGCAACTTGTGGCCCAAGCTGAACCCAAGTTTATTCTCAGACCAGCAATATCTACAGATAAATTATGGTCAGAATTGGAAATGATACACATTTTCAGAGTCTATACAGGAAAAAACCTTCAGGTTGTCTCTTCTGGACTTGAGGAAGCCAGATGAAAAATCCATGTTTCCTCATATAAGGAATTAATCAATAGATTAATATGTATTACAGGTGAGAATGAAATTTTGTTCAAATTCCCTAATCCCTCTATTTTATCAGGAACATTGCACACTTTGCAAAGCCAGAAAACAAAATGATCAAGGGATCAGCCTGGCAACATGTGGATCACCATTTCACATTTCAAAAGCAAATGGGAAGGATTTCTCCCTTCTCTCCACAAGTCTGTTTATTATTAGGAAAGCTGCTTATTGAGAAAAAGCACTTTCCCATCTGCTGTATGTGAAAAAAAAAAAGCGCCAAAACCCCCCCCTCAAAAAAAAAAAAAAAAGGAATCAAAGAAAGGATAAAAGTCTTTAATTTTGAATGTAAAGTCATGGAATATAACCTGATGTCTGTGTGTTTGTGAGTAAATGTGCTAAAGTGAGTTCTTGAAGTTTCAAGGGGAAGCCTGATACTTGCTAGCTGTCCCTGGTATGAACTTGTTGCAAATTTGGAAAGCATTTATATTAAACAGAAGTGAATCCTCCAATCAATAGAGATAGGAGACAAAACCCCTCAAAATTACAAAACTGGGAGCATTTGTTTATGCTCACTCTCCATTTTGATTGTGAAAACCAGGGACTTGATGTTCCAGAAAGAAAGTACTACAAAAAAATAAGGAATTCTGAATCAAAGAGGAGGCTGAGAAAAGAAGAAAGAAGTCCAGAAAGAATAAGGGGAGAATCCTAGCTGTAGGAAACCTCTCAAAATTGGAGAAGGTCCTGGAGATAGGAGAGAAGTACCGAGTGAATGCCTGACCTAGTGATGCACAGGACTGGTAACTACCAGCAGCTGCATAGCAGGAAGCAACAGAACTTAATGCCTGACCTTGCCAGAGCAGCAAAGATGTTCCTGCAGGGAAAGGAAGCCAACATCTAGGGAAACAGTTTATGATCTCTAAAGTCTCTTTCAGCCTAAAAGATTATATGAGTCTATAATCTTAATATTGTGGGAAAGTGAGGAAGACAACCAAACAGAATGAAAGTTCTAACTTCTTTTGTTTATTTTCTAGAATAAATTTGCTTGACTAAATAAAGGTTTATTAGCTCAGGGACTCATCCCATACATTCTGTTATCCATATTGGTCTCCAAATCACAATCTTTTTATTTTTTATTCTCTCTCTTATAAATATTTTGGCAAAAACATCCCAACAGACAAATACTTAACTGGAAAGGTGTAAGACTTGTATTAGTGTATCCAAAGTCTTCATAACTAAGGCTTTCTCTGAATGTTTAGAATAATTTTATCTATCCTTTTCAAACTGAGCTGGCAACAGTTGTTGCTTTTGGGAAGGATTGGTTAAAAAATGAAATATTTGTTTTCCCAAAATTGTGAAATTATTCACTTCTAATTGCTACTTAAATAGAAGACTTTCATGAAATTCCCAAATAAGAGAAGGTCACCACTCCTGACTTTAAATTACCTTTTCCTATCTGTTCCCCAGAATACCACAACAGGAATGACAGTAACTCACATGGAGTCAATGCACAAATAATCCTATAACGGACCAGGCTGCTGTGATTTTCTGCAGACAATGGAATGTCTTCTGTCTGACTTGCTGCTTACAATTCAGGGACTAAAAATTATTTTTATTCTTTTCGGCACAGTGGATGATAAAGGAAAATTACTTGCCTAAAGAGAAGTTATTACCCAAATGGTAGTAATTGAGTTAAATAAACACCATCAGGAACTTTCTCTATCATCCACGATCACTCCTTTTCATGGAAAAAACTGTGAGACATAATTCTGAGCATAATGTCTCTAGAGAATTCCTTTTTATTATTTCTTTGTTGTTGCTGATGTCTTGCAATCAAATAGTCAAATGTTTATTTGAGAAAAGAACAAGTAATATACACACCAAACACAGAACTTCTCCTCAGACATAATTACATGGTAGAAAAAAATCTACCATGATTAATCTCCTCTTCTCAATTTTGATGGTCATTAAAGTGACACAAAATATTCGTAGTATTCCTTCCCCATCCCCCCACTACCAGTATTTTCTGGCGTTAAAACGAGTGTCTGCTGTCATTGTTGTTGTTATTGTTAAGGGTTTATTTTGGCCAACAGAGAAAAGGCATCAGTTGTAGTAATGCAGTTATCTCACAACTCCAGCCATGTAATTTCAGAGTTTTTTGAAAGTACTGTCTTTTCTTGGCACTTCTCAGAAGATTGCTGAGGAGAAATGCTCATTTACTAAAGTGACTGAAAAACATTGTCACTCCAAATCAACACAGCCATTTAATGAAAATGGGCTTTTCAGTAATATAATAGATGCTGCCAAAGCAGTGATCAAAGAGAGAAGAAAGGGAATGAACTAAGGAACATGAGCTGTTAGAAATTTCAACTCTATTTTGCTAAACTGTCTGCCAAAAGATGATATCTGCCCTGTTAAATAATTTCCTTCACCAGCTTCAGCTACTTGAAAATGCATTCACTTTTTTTCATGGACCACATATTGGCTAATAAGGTGAAAGGTTTAATTCTTGTCATGTTAATATGAATCATTAATACAGAAGCATTTTTAAAAGTGCATTCACTGCAACTAGTGTTCAGATTATGTCCAAAACACGTATTTTGGGTTTTGTCTCTTGAATTTTTTCTTCTGAAACTATTGCTCCATCTTCCAAATTCATTAATTAATATGAGATTTACCTTTAGGTTTCTATAATAAATAGTTGGTTTCGTGTCTAATGTTTTCTTCCACAGTCTTTTATGATAAATTCCAATATTTCAAGATTTTTTCCATCCATATTGAGAATGAATTTCTGAAATATGCATTTATTTGATGAAGTAAATTTGCACAATGGAACTCCATACCTTAGAATCCTTCTGATGCTATATCATGTGGGAACATTCAAAACTGTAAAAAATCTATCCAGAATTAGAACAACTATAACAATAGGAGTCTGGTGATTCAGCTAAAGAAAAAACAAAAAACCACCTCTTTTGGGGTTAATCCAAGTGGTTTTTCTCATTTTGAAATTAAATATTTTATTAATTTGCTCAATTCTCTAATGAAAATTGTATTACATGAAAATTAAAATGTTCTTTATTTCCTTTCTCTTAAGTAAAATCCAAATTCAGGAACACCTCTGACTGACCAACACTGTACATTTCAAAGAATATTTCACCCACTAAATCTTCATTGGTTTTCAATATGTAATGTTAGTGCACTTCTGAAGGAAATCTTGTGGTCTAGGGCTGATGAAATTTATCTTAAAACAATGAGGGAGGCCTAACAAAGTATTCTAATCTGTTAATTAAAACCTTGTTTCGTCTTGCTTTTGAAAAATCTAATTCAGACCTCTTAATCTTAGGAAAAGGTTTTAAAAAAGGGGCCTGCTTTTCTCTTTATTTTTTTCCTGCTATGTGCAAGTAATTCCATTACCTCTGTTGCACTGTTGTGAAATCTAAGTGAAATAATAACATGGATTCATTTTGGTTAAAATATAAGCAATACATTCAGAAGCTAAATATATTTTTTTTTCCCTGAAGCATATAAATAACATTTGTTTTTACCAGTGCCACAGCCAAATCAGTGATCAAAACCAATAATCAAATTATATTTGTTAGAAAACTCTCAGTGGAGAGAGGATGAGAAAATATTCACAGTATTTTGCATCACATTCTGTCATTCTAACTTCCTAGAAAATCTGGCTCGCACATACATAATTGATGCCCATCTTTGCAGGTGATAAAATCTCTTCTAACATCTTCAAGGTTGTGTGCATAATTGAAACTGAAGACTCTGCTTAGCCAACTTCATGGCAATCTTATCAGGAAGAAGAGGCATCTATGAAGATGGAGAGGAATAAAAAGGGATTCTCAAGTTCTTAAAATAAGATTTTTTTCCTCTCTGTGTCAAAAAATGTAAATGCTTCAGGCAGTCTTATTATTCCTACTCAGATTTTTTCTGGGTTTCATAGATAGAATTATTGCCCCTGTCACAAATACATTTGCAATCATGTTAACACCTTTAAAAGTCTTAGTATCAAGTTATGAAGAAAACAATGTCTCTTCTATAAATGCAGTTCATTTTAAAGATGTTGAATCACAAATATCTTCTTCACTCTGTTTGTATTCCTGTTCTTTTTTCATTATCTTTTGACCATTATTGGTAAAGATATTGTTTTTTCTTCATTTAAATCCCTACTTCCTCATCTAACTCACTTCTGCTACAACATCTACTAGTTTTGAATCTTTAAAAAATGTTAAAAGTAATAAAACATAACTGACTTATCCTCAATATATATTAGCTTTTTATCTGTTTCATGGCTTGTAATTTTCAGGGGGTTTGGATGAAACTCATCCTCTTTCATTATTATCACAGCAGGAAGCTATGAATATGTAGTTTTGATTTGTTTCTGATTCTCCTTAATCTGTCTCCAGTTGCCCCTCATTTCTTCCACTCCGTGATATAGTGTATATTGATAATCCTTAATAGTTAACACATTCTTTTTCCTTTCCATAATACCCTGAGACAGAACACTGAGAAGTAACTTAATTTCTGTCAGAAAAGTGCCATTGTTTTAAATCTGATACTGTAGAAAAAACAGATGTTATCAAAGTCCCTGAAAGTTGTACCTGACCATTTATGCCAGAAGATTCTACTTCCAAGTGGTTAAAATTAGGTCTATTGGAAAAAAAAAAAAATAGGAAAATAAGAAAAAAAATATAGTTTTTTTTTTAGACCTCTCTAAATCACTAATGGAAAAAATTTTCAGCTTTGAAAAAGTGATTTTGAAAGGAATGGTGCTGGCAAAGTCTTATATGACTGGTGTAGCCAAGGGTGTATCACTGAATGACCCCATACTTGCAAGGCAATAGCTGTTAAAAAGCCTTTAATTCAGACTGCAAGAGTAAGGGCTTTGGATGCATCTAATTTTCTCTTCTCTTTGTTCCCTTAGCTGCCCCTCATGTCAGTTTTATGTTGGACTTATGCCGTGATATCTTGCTGGATAAATTTTTTCAGTCTCCAAACTGAAAACAATGAAAAATATGATGAAACCATTTGTTATCCCTTTGTTTCTACATCACTAATGACCCAGGACATTAGTCAAATACACACAGTCCAACTGTTCATTTTACTGGTAGTTGAAGTTCAATGCCATATCTTGTATATTGGCTTGTCAGCCCTAGACTGCAGTCTGTTTTTTTGTGAGTTACAGATTAGTTGATTAAAGCCAATGCAGCATGAAGACAAAAATTAATCCTTTAATAAATAGACAAATTTATATAATAAAAAAATCTTGTGGATATTCTGATTCATGTTTTGTGCTTGCCTCCTCACTTGGGGTTTCATATTTCATTCTTCACCTTTTGGTAAATATTTGTGGATTCTCAATTTGCAATAAGCTTCAGTGGACCTGACTGCATGATTAGTTGTTGTCTCTCGCTTGCTTTTTCTTCATGGTAGAAGTTGACTCTGTTTCTGTGTTTCTGTATTACAGTTAGGGCTATGAAGGGAAGGCTGGGGTGCACTACTGCAAAAGAAGGAGTGTCTGTGCTCTGGGTATGTGCATCTTCTTGAAATCAGTGTGTATGAATAAAATAAAAGGGAATTAAAATCCTCAGGGAATTGGAATAGCCAGAATGACAAGCACTGAGATATCTAAACCCAGGAAACAAAAAACCACCAGAGGCTAATGGCAGAGAATCTACTTTTCAAATGAACAAAGATATTCTAGTGAAAATTATCAAGACAGGGTGCCACAAGGAGAGAATTTGAATTATACTACCATAAACAGGGAAGGGTCAAAATTAGCCATATCCTGTAGCAGGATTTCTTGTAAATAGTTTCACCTATGTTTTAATTGATTCTAACTGTTCTAATTAAGATGAAATGTTCCAATCCAAATTTTTTTTAAGTTCACAGACTACAGGTTTTTACTTTGAAATCTGTATATAACATTTAAAATATAATTTTTTTCTTTAGAGAGTTGTTTTAAAACTCAATATTAATAAAATAGAAACCCTATTTAAAAAGTCTGGAATGAAAATAGACATCTAGAATTTTCCAGGTTTACAATTCTGTGAAAGGATTGGTATTTATTTCTTGTCCTTTTTATATTTTAGTTTTTTTCTAAAAACACCCTTGCTATTTTAAGGCTTTCTTAAGCAGTGAATAATAATTACAAAAATTACTACGAATTTACTAGGTTAAAAAGACCAATGAATTAATAAGTTCATTTAAACGTTCAGTATGGTTTCTAGAAAATTTTCAATCAAAACTATTATGCAAATTTGCATCCATTATTTGCTTGATTTTTGCTTACTTTTTCATTACACAACAATTATTTTCTCAGCCAAATATGTCAACACTGAAGCCTGGAGATCTTTTTTTAAGCTCTCTACAAACAAAAGCAGAAGGAAGGTAACAGTTTCCTAACATTCCCAGGTGCTAGGAGGGAGTGTTCAGTGGGAAGAGTTGTTTGTTCATTTATGTGGGTGGTTTAAGGGAGAATGAAAAACAGGGTGTCTCTGTGTGTTCCTTCTATACTGCATTTTAAAATTAATAACACAAACACTGAGGAGGAGACAATGATACTCATCAAAGCAGAACAATAAATATATATATTTGTGTACAAATACATACATAAAAATTCATATATATGACCATACTTGTGATTGCACAGAGACACATTCATAAGTTAAGTAAACCTGCTCCTCTGCTGCCTCTACTTGTTTGACAGGTATCAATCAGTTTTAAAGCATTGAGTTAAAAGAAGAAAGAAGTGCCACTGACCTAATGCATGTCTCATAACTGGATAACTCAGGAAGCTCTGAGAAGTTTATGTGAGAAGTAATGAAATTTATATCAAGACAAGATATAGATTTATTCTAGAAACTCAATTTCTGTATGCATTCTGCACCTGTTTCAAAACCAGTATTTTTCTCTTAGAAGAAAATTCTTAGTATTAGCATAAGTGACTTCCCCTGAAGTCTTAGAGAAATGCTGATAAGAGTACTACAGTGGCAGAAAGCATAAATGCCACAAGCAATATAGAATAAATATTTTCAAAAATTTTAAATCATTACTGCATTTACTACTTCATTATTTCTTACTTCATTTTTATGTATTTAAGAGAGAAAAAGAATGTATTCTGAGCAAATAATATGCTCAGGAATTCTCATCAATCTGGGAGTCTAAAATTCTAGAAATTATTTTTCTGTGGTTTTTGTTGGTGTTTGTGATGGTGGTGGTGGGGTTTTTTTGTTTGTTTGTTTTTAAGAACAAGAAAATCTTTTTATTTCAGGTTTAATTACTGACCTTTATGTACATTTTTTTCTTTCTGTTCTGATTATCAAACTTCATTTCACCCAAATTAAAAATTTAGCCCAAAAGCACTAACTTCCCTAGTCCTTTGCAAAAGATAGGAAAGTCTACTAGATAATTCAGAACAAGAGAATAATTTTAGATTTTTTTTTTGTATTACATCTGACTCTCAGCTATAGAGACAGTTCTATGAAGTCATCCTGTATAGTATAAAATTAGCTTTTGTGAATCCATCTTTCGTGTCTGCTCTCTTGGCTTCACCTGTGGTTTTTTTTCTTCTCTCAGTTCCTTTTTCCTGGGAGTTCTCTCCTACAGTAGGTCAGGTTAAATCCCACCTGTTCTTTAAAAGCCATCAGAAACTTTCAGTATCCTCCTATGCTACTCAAAACTTTAAATCAAGGAAAGCCAAAAAAAGTACTTCAAACAGCTCTCCTCTTTCTGTCTCTACTTGCAGAGATGTGGGAGAACTGAAGTTGCTTTCTGCTTTTCTGATATCTTATAACCAGAAGAAGGAACATAAGGAATGTCTTTTTTTTTCCCCTTAAAAATAATCAATCTTTCTTTGAGAACATAGAAGGTCAGTGTCTGTCAGCCTTATTTTTACTGATGTGGTGAGAAATATTGGATTTCTAGCTTAGACATAATTATATTCTTAGCAGGTAACTTGGTTTGAACCTCTCTCCTTTGATTCTGGGTCTCCTAAATCATTAACCTTTACTAATTGTCCTCTGGAGTTCTGTACAGAGTCCTTGACATTGCTCATTGTTTCCCATATATTTTCACTTGTGTCACAAATGAATGATTTGGTAGGCTTAAAGGATCAGTATCAGAGGTATTAGCAAGAAAATAATATGATGTTGAGTGCATCCATCACAACTTGACTGATTTAAAAAATGTCATAGAAAAATATTCTGCCTTTGTGGAGGGGGAAAAGGGGAATTAAAAAAAAACATTGTTTTTCTGAGTATTTTCTAAGTTTATCTTCCGCTTGGACGTGATCATTGACCTGGAGGCCAGCCTGTACACACTGACTGGGGATTGTGGTCAGACTGCCCAAGCTTAACCCCTTCTGAAGCAGCTGGGCTACACCTACAGCACTTGGCCTTGAGTGTCCTGGAGTCCTCTGTGGCTCCAAAACCATGTTGGCTTTCTATTTCACAGGATCTAAAATAATACGATTGTCTCACCACAGTGGTGACTGTAAGAGCGGTGTTTCTCTGACTTCAAAAGAGCAGTATGACAGCACAGGGGGAGTTTGGGGTTCAGAGCCTGATGGAACTGTGCATGACAGCTCAGAAGGCTGGATGGGCCAAAGTCCCAGCTACAGCTCTTCTAAATTTCACAATGGGAGCTGCTTTCATAGGCTGTTCACAGAACCAAGAACATGTTTCAGAGGGAAAATGCTGACTGACTTCAAAGCAGTAAAGTTGCATTCATGCAGCATAAACGGTGAGGCTACCAAGACCCAGGGATCAGCTAGGGAGATATTAATTAGCAGTGTGAAGTACCCACTGAGAAAGAGTAAAAACACTTGTAGCATACAGTAAGAAAGATAAAATGTAACTTATCTCTCATTAGACAGAAAGACTTTAAAAACTATTATTTATTTTTTAAGAGACATTTGTTTAAGACAAACATGTTTAACTCCAAGAGGTATGTCATACGAATTTTATTCTGGAATATGAGGAAGCCGTGCTGTTCAACCTGTCCATTTTTAGTGCTTGTTACTCATTTTAAGTTCATATTTTACAAATTGTGTTGACCATTTCTATTTCTTGAAATTAGCACTTTTAAATAGTTTGTTTCTGTGTAAAAAAAGGCAATGTAATAAAAATCTTTGATTTTGATCCAGAATGGTTATATGCATTAACTGTAGTTGATTTTATTAATTTATTTTAGGTCAGTAGTCTTGCCAGAAACTAATATTTTACTTTTATTGCAAAAGATAAAATGTATGTATGTCCTGTAAATATGGAACAAGAATATGGATGCTATCCCAAGTCTAAACAATTTTCTTAGGATTATGTTTCCCAAAATTAATAAATCTTCTGAGATTCAGAGTATTACAGCCACTAAGTTTCACTACACTTCTCTGAAGAAAATTTTTATTTAACTTTTATCCATTTATTCCACTTTCTCAGGATGTGTATATATATCCTATTTTTGCCTTTGATCTGTGACTTTAAAAGATTTAATGGAAATATAAAGTCACTAAAGTAACACAAAAAAATGGAATTTCTGCTTCTTGTTCTTCATTCATAATCACAAACAGCAGTAGGACAGTATAAACACACTTAAATATGTTTAAATCACAGTACGTGTAGGAGTATGTATATAAGGCTTCCAAACAGCAATTGGATTTCAGCAAAGCATTTGATTCTCTCTCACTGGATCCTCCTGGACAAAATGTCCAACATTCAGGTGGATAAACACATCATGTGATGGGTGAGAAACTGGCTCACGGGTTGGGCACAAATGGTTACAGTGAATGGGGTAATATCAGACTGGTGAGCTGTCAGCAGTGGGGTTCAGCAGGGCTCCATCCTCAGTCCTGTGCTCTTCAACATCTTCATCAATAACCTGGACACAGGACTGGAAGGGGGTACTAAGTAAAATTTGAAGACAATACAAAACTAGGAGGAGCTGTTGGTTTCCTCAAAGTCAGGGAGGCCCTGCAGAGAGACCTTGACAGATCAGAGAACTGGGAAATCACCAACCATATGAAGTTCTACAAGGGCAAGTGCTGAACTCTGCACCTGGGCTGGGGCAACCCTGGTTGTGTGTACTGTCCAAGGAATGAGAGGCTAGAAATCATTGCCACAACAAGGGACCTCAGGGTTCTGGTCAATGGCAAGTTGAACATGAGCCAGCAGCCAGGAGGGTCAGCTGTGCCCTGGGGGGCAGCAGGCACAGCATCTCCAGCTGGGCAAGGGAAGGGATTGTCC
This sequence comes from Ammospiza caudacuta, assembly GCF_027887145.1. Lineage (NCBI taxonomy): Eukaryota > Metazoa > Chordata > Aves > Passeriformes > Passerellidae > Ammospiza > Ammospiza caudacuta. The sequence goes on from NC_080594.1 coordinate 74,629,499, forward strand.
CCTCTGCTCTGCACTGGGGTGGCCTCACCTCAGGTGCTGTGCGCAGGTTTGGGCACCACAACATAAGAAAGATATCAAGTCATTAGAGAGTGTCCGAAGGAGGGCAAAAAAGATGGGAAAGGGTCTGGGGGGAAGCTTTATGAGGAGCAGCTGAGGTCACTTGGCTTCTTCAGTCTGGAAAAGAGGAGACTTAAGAGGAGACTTCATTGCAGCTACAACTTCCTCATGAGGGAAAAAGGAGGGACAGACACATCTCTGTGGTGACCAGTGACAGGACTCTGGGGAATGGCCTGAAATTGCATCAGGGGAGGTTTAGATTGAATGTTAGAAAAGGATTCTATACCCAGAGGGTTGTTGGACACAGGAACAGGCTCCCCAGTGAAGTGGTCACACTAGGCTGACAGAGGTCAAGAAGCACTTGGATGATGCCCTTGGGCACATGATGTGACTCTTGGGGATGGTCTTGTGCAGGGTCAGGAGTTATACTTGATGATCCTCATGGGTCCCTTCCAATTCAGTGTATTCTGTAATTCTGTAATAATCTTTCAGACCCAATGTTTAGTGCATACAGTACTGCCACCTTTTGGTTGTAATTACCACTGCTAAATATAGGTAGCCACATTACAAGCATTTTGTCTCAAAAACTTCATCACAGTCAAAACTTAAACATGCTAGATAAAATATACAATTTTAGGAATTTAAGTTCCATGGCAGTCTTTCAGGATTTTCAGAGCAAGATGTTCAAGTTTATGTAAATTTACTTGTGCTATTTACCACTACATTTCTAAGTCAGCCAAAGCCTGTATGTGAGGCCCGGGTCTACAGATTTGATGATTTGGCTTCCCAAAAGGTTACTTACTCAATATGTGTTTTGAAACTTGTGACATCAGCCAATGCATTTTCTTTTACTCTGTATGAAAAACTAGACCTTAGGGGACAGTAGATCTTGTAAACTACTTACACCTTACCTGCTGCTTCTAGAGCTCCATCAGAAGGCTAGAACAATCACACATTTTTCAGACTCCTGCTTTCTGGCAAGGTTTAGAGTTAATCACAAACTTTCACATTTAAATATCTATGAGATAACTTGGGACCCATTATCTTCAAAGATGTGTTTTGGTAAAAATATTCACCCAATATAAATATGGGTGAAGGAAGTAAAAGACTAAGTGAAAACTGTGAAGGTTTAATATGTGCATTTGTATAATTCACAGCTGATGTAATTCTAAAGTAAGGCAAAATGACTATCATGTTAAATCTTAGACATTACTGAAATTATGTAGTCCTTGTGACATCTACATGTAGACATCTAGACATGTAGATGTCTACATGTAAACTGCATATCTAAGCTCCTCTTACAGCCAATGTAAACCGTGGTTTTGGTTCAGTTGTTGCCCAAACAGTGGGAAATCTATACATATATATACATATGGAATATGCGACACGAGGTGTTGGAAACAATCATGCTTTCTGTAAGGTCAGATGAAGTTCAAACAATACATGTATGTTAAGGCATGTAAAATGCCACTGAGCATTTATGTTCAGTCTTGTCCTTGCATTACACGTAATTTAAATGCCCAAGTGCAGGTGTCTACTTCTATACCTGACCTCACCCCATACTGCCTGTTGAATTTGAAGTCTGTTCTTACACTGACTTCAATACATATATGTAGATCCAAATGTTAGTCAAAAAGGCTTTTAGAGGAAAAAAAGTGCTTACTTTGCCTTCTTAGAATCTCAGCAGTGTAATGAAGATATAACAAGTAGTTGTTACTAACTCAATTACAATAATACAAGAGTATATGAAGGGTAGCCTCACTCGTAAAAGACTTCAACAAACAATGCCAACACAAACAGAGCCAAGTAAGAGTAGAAAGATTCACTAATAGACAAAACCTTTTCAATTTCTAACCCTTTTCTTTGGTGTTACAGTCATCCAATGTTCCTCTGGGTCCAGAGGGAAAAAGCTCCTGGGGTTGAGCAAAATAAAATTGTGTGCACTTGTGGTGGAGTTAGACCAGTACCGCACAGTCACAGCCAGGAGAGTGTGGGGCCTGTGGCCCTCCCAGGCCAGGACACGACTCTGGGCTCCCTGTGTGTGTTCCAAGAAAAACCCTGTATAGCCGCAGGTAATACTGAAAAATAGACCAAAATGGGAATGACAATGTGTTAATTAACGCTCAAACCTGTTATTTCTTAGACTGGAAGTCCATTATAACTATGATGAGATGCAGCATTTAAAAGATATATAAATCAAAAAAAGCAATGTAACATAAGGAAATAATGATTCAGGATAATTGTCTCTCCAGAATAATCTGCAGAAAAAGTGCTATAAATTAACAACCAGTTCATCAGAAAATAAAATGTGTTATTTAAATTTAAGAATCTCTTTCAGGTGAGAATCTTGCAACATCACCATAATATATATTTCAACTAAGCACTCTAATTTATTTGGACACTTCAGCCAAGCATAGTGTTTTTATTAAATGATTCTTTTAGTACTGCATTTAAATATCATTTATTCAGTATTGTTATACTTCAGATTATTTTCCCCTTTTATTCAATTTATTCTGTGTATTTCTGTGTTGAAACCCTTGATGATCTTACAGAAAAGATAGATCAGCAATTTTAATACAGTTTTTCTCCACAAGACATTTTGCTGGTTTCAAAAAGCTGTAGAGAATGCCACTTACAACATGACCTTTATCACCTGAAGAAGTTAAAGTTATAATGAGGTTTCCCAAGCTATTTGCAGGAAGTGTTATGGACTTGATGTGATATATACACCTGAATTTTACTGACATCATGCTATTTGGGATTCTGAGATGACATTTTAAGACAAATCTTTCCTCATGACCTTCTTAGTTACCAAAAGTTTAATTCCATTTTTATTTCTATATAGAATTTACAGTGCACCGAGTGGTACTTGGAATTAAAAAGCCATTTGACTCCAACTGTCTTCAGCACTGAGTGCCAAAACCTAAAATGTCTTTTGAATTTTTTTCTTTGCTTGAACTGGCCTTTTCGATAGATTGGATTGGACTGCTCTGCTCAAGAATTCTGGTCGAGGAAGGGAAAATTGGTCTTGTGTCAGAGTTATGGCCTTAATAGCATTTAAAACAGCCTGTTTTGCTATCCTAGGGAGTAAAATCCCTTAACACGTTTTGGCCCCCCAAGGGGACTGTCACATTATGATGTGTTGTGCCGTCTCCCTGACAACTGAAGAAACAGATCTTGAAGTCATGACAGGTTCTTCTGGCTGGCACTTGCAGAAAGTGTCTTTTGACATGGGGAAGATATTTTGCTATTTTTTTATGACTGTATAATCATTCCCACAGTGTTGCCTGTGTAACAAAAGAGCCTTCAAAAGATCTGCCCCATTATACTTTTCTCACAGAAACATCAGCTATGAACAAGTAAGCACAGAAAAATAATAAAGCACAGAGAAATGAATCTCCAAGAAAAGCTTCCTGTTTTAATTGGTCAACTTAGTATAAAATTCTCTGTGATCTATTTCAGGTCAGTCAACTCCCACGAATAGATACTCAACCCTTGCAGAGATTCATTGGCAGATTATTCTAAAACTTAATAAATAAGATAAAAAAATTGTGCATTTTTAATTTTCAGATTTAATTTTAACACACATTTTAAAAAATACCTGAACAAGAGACAAATGGAAAGAGAAACTAATATGTATATTGTTTAGACTTTACAATAGCAAATATGTTTAATATGGTATTGATATGGTTTTAATATTTTTATTCAATCAGCAAATCCTGGTGAAATTCTTGGAGGAAAACCAATCACAACAGAAACAAGTATTGGTCCTGCAGAAACACAAGAAATCTGTTTCAGGAAGGCTGTCTATTTCATGTAGAGACTTCTGCTTTGGAGAAATAGAGAGGAAGGCTTGATTAGTAAGGAAAAAAAACCCTCTCACAAACTGAAGACTGCCTAACTGGGCAGCTTTTATGCATGACTCACTGCTGGTTAGCTATGCACAGGTTACAAAATTCAGGAAAGATCATGTGCGTCAGTCACAAGTAAGCATGGAAAAATCTGTTCTTTGAAAAAGAAAAGAGAAAAAGTAAGATTTAAGAATTCTTTTTTTCCAAATTATGTAAATTGGATTAGGTGCCATTGAATTAGATGCCATTGAATCTACTGAAGATTCAATACTTTGATCAATAAGAAGAAATGTAATCTTTGAAATAATAATATATAAAACTGTCCACTGAAAATATTATTCAGTGGTAAACTAATATCACTAATAGATATGTTAATCAAACATGAATGATTTTACTAGGCAGTGATATTCATCATCCTTAAATATTGTGGGGGGGTTTAATTTTTTCATACAAAATTAATGTCAGCATGTCTGACTATTTATATTTTTATGAGAAAATATTGTTTTAGAGACATCTGTGTTTGTATTTCAATCTTCCAATTTATTAAGAAGGTACAGTTATTTTATATATCTATATCTATATCTACATCTGTACCTACATCTATATCTGTACCTACATCGATATCATCTGTGTAAGTATCTACATCTATCTATCTGCATACATCTACATATATATGTATATAATTAATTTAATAAAAATGTAATTATTAGTCTTTCATTTTATGAGTTTTGGAACCAAATCAGTTTGAAAATAATCAAACAACCTGAGATTTTTTGACTGACTTTAATTTTTTCCAAAATCACTCACTAAAATCCAATGGACAACTCAGCAGAGCTGTCGTGTTTTATTTGTGTAATACCTGGAATACATAAATAAGACTTTTGCAGTGAAGAACAAGGTAATTTGACAGGACATGATAGAAAACTATCACAACAGCTTCCTGAGCAGTTTTTTTTTGGCCTGCTAACTTACCTGAGAGCTTCTGGGAAAATATATATAAATTATCAACATTGTATGGTATTATTTGTGCACAAATTATTTTAGGATTAAATCCTTTGTTGTAAAAATCTATCAGCTTTTCCTTTGTGTATATGCATATAAGAAAGTACTCATAAATAATTTTATAAAGAGCAGGGATAAGAAAGACTTGATGGACAGTGCTCTAAAAAAGTCTTATTCCTCTGAGTCACTCTCCCTCACAGCTGGCTTTTCCACTCCTAATTACTACCTTAAAGAAAAATCATCTTATCTACCTGCTATTCTTGCAGGCTGCTGGCTGCTGTACTCCTGCTCAGTGTCCCACTTTTCTATTTATAGGCTTGGATATTTTTCTTTCTATTTCATGCTCTCCCAGTTTGTTGCACCGTCCTCTCCACAGGAGTAGAGTCCCATGTATGTGCTCAGAAGGGCGTATGTACATTTCTTTATTTCTTTACATCTGTACAGGGCTGGGGATCAAACAGGGAAGTGAACCTGAACTGCAGTCAAGTATTGGCAGGCAAATAGCAAAATGACTGACTTTTCTGCAGAAAGAAGGATCCTTCTCCTCTTGTATGTTTTGATTCATTGACTTTACTGTGTATTAGGTGCTCCCATAGGAAATAATACCAAAAAGAGCCCAAAAAACAAACAAAAAAAAATCCTACCCACAAAAAAAATAAAAAAGAAAAAAAAAAACAAAACCTGTGGAAAAAACCAAAATCTTTATAACTTTGCTAAGTGTGGGGGGGTGTAATTTGCATTGCCCACTTCAGATCTGTGTAAAAGACTGGCTGTATGGTTAGAAGATGGGGCCCTGTTCCTCTTCCCCTCATATCCAGATATGCATTCCCATTCCCCTGGCGACTTTGCCACATGAACTAGCTCAATGTGTGAGTGAGCAGATGGGCTGCTGCGATACAGGGAGAAAGGAAGGCCAGGAAAATCCCTGTGAATGGAAACTACCCATAAGATGCCTTTTCTTATACTGTCAAACCTGAGCTATATTTTAGGAATGGATGGCATTGTGATCTCATTTGCAGATGGCTCACCTTATGCTAATTAATGAAAGTCATTGTCCCTTAGTCTTAGATGAACATGAGTATCCCACATGGCTCTGGCTTCCAGGACTATTTAAACTTTTGCTATTTAGATTTCTATGGACAACCGATTCAATAGTGAAGGGATGATTTGCTTTTGTTTTTGCTTCACAAATTTTGTAATTATAATCTTTTCCCACCTATGATATTGGAGTTTTATACCATATTTTATTTACATTTTGGTCTAGAATATGGATCAGTAATTAAGTTCCAGTTTCTTCATGTCTTAAAGCTCTACTTTTATCTGTTAGCTTTGAAGAAATTTTATAGGGATAACAGAATCTTTAGTTGTTCAGAATACATAACACATTAAATTAAGATACAAAGCTCTACAGTTAAAGAAAATCTACAGCGTTGCCATTGATTTTGGTATGAAATGACTTAAGATATTAGATTTCTGGAATTTAATATATTGATGAGGATTAAGTTAGCAAAAGCAGAGGCTATCTCTTCTGCTTCTCTTGAAGTTGTTTCCAAGTTTGGTAATATTTATGGCACGCCTGCATTTTTGGACTAACAGATGTTCATTCTTGATTGAACCAGAAAAGACTGCACAGAGGTAGTATCTACCAGTGTCCTTATGCCCATTGGCTGGTCATATCATTAGGATTAATCAACAGAAATAAATTATCCAGAGGAAATTATTAAATACAGAAAAAACTATTGGGGATATTTCTGGGGATTTTACATATGAATTTTAATGCTACTACACTGGAAGATTAAATACTCCTGTTATATGAATGAAATATTCTTGGTAATGTTTTTGACAATGAAATATAATTTTTGACTTTCAAAAAGGAGATGGAAAGAAAGTCCCTTTCATATATCCATATTTCAGAAAAACTTGAAGGAATTGGGAAGAATACGACTCTACTCTCATTCCACCCCTATTAGATACACTAATATCCCTGCCCTGCCCCCCTCCAAATCAAATTTCCCTTCATAAAATTTTAGTGTGATACTGTTTGGATCCATTTACATAAGTAGAGCTCATTGTTTATTGCTGGGTTTAAAAAACAGCAAAACAAAACAAAACAATTTATTCTGTGAGAATAAGAAATAAAGTCATTAAAATTTACTAGCAGATTATTTCTATGAAACTTTTGCTTGCATAATTTCCCATTGGATCTATTTTCTCCTTATTCTCCTAGGCCCTGCAAAATTAGGTAGAAGAATACAGACAAATACCATATAGAATGTATACATTTGAAGAAGAGACTGAAAACCAAAATCATTCAAAACGTAGCAACATTTTGCTATGGATGTTTGTGAACATTTTGAAATCTACCTCAGAGTGGAAAAAAAAAACCCAGACCAAATCAAACCCAAACACAAAACCCAGGGTCACCTAAAAGTAGTTTTAAGAATATGCTAATTTTTTAAAAAGAATTTCCAATTATTTCATATAAAAAATCCAAACCACGTTAAGTAAGATTATGCAAATAGTCACATACTATTTTTTTTCATAATTTTTTTTATTATTAGGACAAAGAAATTTCTAGTTTCTGTCAGGAGCATTTAAGTTAGGAGCAACAACCAGGAAGGACAGAGGAAAAAATTAAGAAGATGTAGATAAAGCTATTTGCACCTCAGTAATGGTTCCTACAGAGTGCTTTAGCAGTGGCTAAATTCAATCAGGATTTACAAATGTTTGTCAAGGACCACGTATTTTTTACCACTCCTCAAATTTTAAAGTAGACCAAATATCTTCTTGTTGATAAATTCTGCCATTAAGTAAGGTTTTTCTACAAAGCATTTCTCTTCTCATATCCTACCCTTTCTTAGTTTTTTTCAAGTTCTAATAAAGATTATTAATGAGTTTTCTGAGTAAATACCATTGTTCCAGTCTATTTTTAATTCATGGGGATTTTGTTCAACTGTAAAGAAACACACTGAAAAGAATATTGAACAGAATAATTTTAATTCTCAAGCTCCTAGGCAAAAATCGTACAGTGACATCCCTCACTTTACATGACTTATGCATGCAAATAATAGTAAAGATATGTGCACTGAAAAGTGTAAATACTAGACTCTGTGGAATGCCATAGATCTTAGGACAAGTCAGAAGTAATAATAAAAAAACCCCTGAAACCCAAAAACTGACAAGATTTTCCTAATCATCCTAACTTATTCCACCCCTTATAAGAGAGCATGTGCCATAAATTTTTTACCTGGAAAACATTCCTGTCATTGTGGAAATGAATGTCAATACGTGATTTCTTTGGGCGCCTTTCCTTATTTTTCCATATTGTGTTTCTTTAAGAGGATCTACAGGGATTGTCATCAGTCCCTTTTTAAAGAAACAAACTAGAAAAGTCACCTCCAAATGCTAGGGGGGTTTATATAAGGATTTCTTTGACTGGCAGGAAATTTACAGCCCTTCCATTTTTTCTTTTTTCTCCAATAGAACAACTGATAAAAAAGATAGCTAAAAACAAGCAGATAATGCAGTCAGAAAGCAATCTTTCAAAAATGGAAGAGGCTGGAAAAACTCCTCCTAAATGACTAGATATTTTTTGGCGGTTGTGTGGGCCCCTTTCACCTTTATTTAGATGCATTCCTTATGACAGAAAGCTTTGGAAAGGAAATCATACAATAAAGTAAAAATATATTTGCCAAGAGCACATGATAAGCAAGAAGATAACAGCAGTCTTTATGGGAACTGTGGTTTTATCTTCAAGAACTTGGAAGAAAATAAATAAATTCACAAGAAGGGACAGTCATACGTTACCAGAATCTTTCCTGTGCTTCAGATATTGCCAGAAAACTGAGATGAGTTTTGCATTCGCAAATGAAACACGACACAGTCTTGTTTTGCATGGGCTTGCTTTCTGTAATGAAAGTTTTACACAGCTTTGCTTCATGAAGTAAAATGTTGATTGAAAATATTTGTGACAGTTGTGGGTAGTTAACAAAGTTACTATTACAGTACTTCAATAAAATGTTGCCACTTTAAATGCTAGGTACTAAACTGGTTGGAGTACACAGCAGCATTTTAGACACTCTGCTGTGTGTGAGCTCACATTTCATTAACTGAGTCACTACTTCTGACTGACACCCCATTTGCTCAGTGGAAACACTGAAGTTATTTACTGGATGGAAAAATGAAGCCAAACATGAATTTATATCCCCACACTTTGTGATAGCAAAAATTCTGGCTTGCTTGTCAGCATTTGCAGAGTATGAAAAAGCCATTTAAAATTTGTTAAGACTTCTGCAAAAGTATTGATTGAGAAGCTACAGTCTGAGGGAACACAAATATTGTTACAATAGTTTTTATGACATTTATGTGTGTCAATGAGTGTTGAAACTCTAGATTATGAGAGATAATATGTCTTATAACAGCCATGTCAGGGCTTTTCCTTTACTTTTTACAGTTTTTATTTTCTCAGGGTATTTGAAGTTATGCCTACAATGGATCAAATAAAATCAAAAATAAAAAAATAATATTCCAATACAATAAATTCACATTTATAGAATTGTTTTCACAGGCTTTATACTCTTTAATTCTTTAGTTTTCTTACATTAAAACAATAATTTTGCATATTTTCTTGCCTTTAGATATAATAAAGATTTAACTGACTCAAGCTTATTAAATGATGCTGTATATTTTCTAAGCTCTTCTACACTAAGTATGCATTAAGAAAGTATCCATAATTCAATCACATACATTGTATAGGAGTTGAAAAGTTAAATACGAGTCTGATCTATTCCAGGAACCTTATATCTCCAACAGACAGGAATTCTATAGGAAAGAAGACTTGCTTCTAACTCTCTGTCTTCATCCATTTCCTTTTCTTCCTTTTGGTTGAAAGAACTACAGAAGTTCTTAAAGGGAGCCAAAGAATAAAGGATACAGCTGTGTACTGGACAAGGTTAAAAATCTGCCTGGGGTGCAGTTAAAAGCAGTTTAATATCCTTTTAAGTTAAATGTGCATAACTAATGTGACAGTGTTACAGGCTGTGCCACAAAGAATGTATACTAGAGGTAGGCTGGGGGGTAATGGCCTGGAATCTGTGCCTTGCTGTCATGGAGCATAGACCAACAGCAAAAAATTCTTGTAAGACCCATGCTCACACAAAACATTATAAGCTGTGTGAGGTTAAAAATGTGAATCAAAAAACAGAGTCCAAGATTTTTTTTTTCCTTTTCCTTCCCATGGTCCAAGCTTCTCTCAGAATAAACAAATAAGTAAGTAAATATAAAGTGCAATTCAAGTCTACTTAATCTGAAATCAGAAGATATGATGTGTTTGATACAACTTCAATATGAAAATTGAAGTTCTGATTTATATTTTTCCACAGATCTAATAACTCAAAGTGAAGATTCAGAGACACTTGGAAACCGAAAAATGTAGTCGAGGAGTCATATCAAAGTTAAGTTAATCATTTCCAAGTTAATGAGAGACATTTCCAGCTAGTGATTCATTCTGTTTTAAAGCAGATAAATAATGTTAATTACCCCCAGGGTACAGCTGCACTGATTATTGACAACTACTAAAACGTGAGTTATGCCTAGATACTTATTTACTTTCTTATGCTGAAGTTAAACAAAAAATCTCACTCTTAGTGCTTTTCCTCTCTCATACTTCTGTAAAATATGTGGGTTTGTACAGACAATTTAAGGGTGCTTTTTCAAATTTAATATTTAATTTTCCATCTTGTCTTAGGAAATAAGATTAATTTTAAAGTCTAACACTCTAAACACCCAAATATTTTTATATTACAAAAAGTTGAGTGTCCTTCTGCAAGCCACTACATTTATCCAGTTTTATAATATTTCTTTATGACTGTCTTTCACCAGAGAAAATATAAATTGGAAGTTCCTCATAATAAGCATAGTAGATGAAAAGCAAAAAAATAAAGAAAGAATGTGTAAAAGAACAAGAATAATCAAGTGGCAGGTCACAACACCAGAACACTTATCAAGTCAGTATTATTAGTAAATATTATGTTACGTTACGTTACGTTACGTTACGTTACGTTACGTTACGTTATATTACTATTGTTTCAGCTGTTTCTACAATTTTAGTAAAGCTCATTAAATAAAATTGGAAATTGAAATCTTGAAGTTTGCTACTGAAGACAACTGGAGTTCAACTCATATTATGGAGTCCAATTGTTTAAAAGAAACACAATTTTTTTAAATTAGTGTTCAATGTGAAAAGAAAAAGAAACAAATATAACAGAAATATTGTCTCTGGAAGACTGGTGTACAGGGTTGTGATGACTGAAGCACATGGGTAAAAGCATGATTGTGAATTGAATGCTTTATTATACTTCATTGCAGCATTAAATTACTCTTTCCAGTGTCTGCCTGAGTCAAGCAGAACAAAATCTGTGACATCTCACACCAAGCTGAGATTCTGAGGAGATGAGACTGAGCAACACTATGGTGGACAGGTACAAACACATGTTTTTACAAAGTGGTCATCTTTTTTTTTTGAGCTTCTTCATTATTGCCATTGGAGCTATAAGATAAAGATAATATATAAACTACTCTTCTCCAAAGCTCTGCATTAATTTTTGAGAATTTACTGACTTTACCATGTTCTTATGTAAAATTTGGTGTGGTTAACAGAATATGTTGATGAACCAGAGTCATTCTGGTAGTTCTGTGGATTTTAACTTCAATAGGCATTTTACGAAGAGGAAGTTGCACTTGTCTTTCCATGACTTTCACTTTATGACCTAATTACTGGAATAATGTATTTGTATTAATGAATTCTTTTATTTTGATGAGCAGTATTTTGTGGTATCCTGTTTTGTTTTCAACATGTTCTGCATATGTACCCATGCATTCATTACTTTTTTTCCTTATTTGCACTTGTCTTTCCATGACTTTCACTTTATGACCTAATTACTGGAATAATGTATTTGTATTAATGAATTCTTTTATTTTGATGAGCAGTATTTTGTGGTATCCTGTTTTGTTTTCAACATGTTCTGCATATGTACCCATGCATTCATTACTTTTTTTCCTTATTTATAATACAAAGTCCATGACTTGCCAGATGAATAGATAGAGCAAGTCCATATGATTTTGATAATTGAGGGAGATAGATCTTGCCTCTCCAACATCTTTGGAACAACCTACTTATTTTATATTCCTTATACTAAGAATTTAAGTACCCTCTGTTTATAGATGTGCTGTTCTAACTAGGCTATATCTATGCCAGAAAATCAGACACTCCCTGAAAATATTCTCGTGCAATGCATCTCACTCCTCTGAGAACAGAGATCTACAGAAGTAAATAGATGAGATTGATTATAATATTTTTTATTTTTTTAGTTGAAGTGGTTTGTAAATTTAGGTATTATGAAGTGACGTGTCTAAGAATTTTCCTCAGACTATATTTCTTTAAGAGTGGAAGTGCTAATTTTAAGACCAAACTGACAGCACAAAAGAACCTTGACTGACACTAGCCAACTGGTAGTCTTTACTATGATCTGATTGTTAATACATGTTTTACAGCTGACCCATATATATCAACTTGAATTTTCTCTTGCATCTTTGGGTTTAAAAATTGTTTAAAATTAGTCCTATTTTATTCAGCAGTATTAATACTGTGGAAAAATATTTAGAGAAATTCATATTGATAGTTTCATAGTTAAAACAGGGGCTTTTATATGAAGGATGCATCTAGAAACACAGATTAGGAGTCAAAATTAAAAAGCAGGTTACACTACTATGAGAAATTCAGTATAAAAAAATCTGTCTCTAAAGCTATAAAATATTCATCTAAATTAAAAAATGAATCTTTCACCAGGGTATTTTAAATACTAATAATGATTTTTCCCTAGTTACAGTTCTATAAAAATGGAAATGGTTGATATTTTTTATTGCTGTAAAAGTTGTTATTATAGATTTATTGGCATTAACATTCAGATTATTATTTCAGTTTAAAATTGATTTAGACTATTTAGGTGTCGGATGGCAAAATGCAGTGGATGTATGTAGGTTGTATTTTGTGCAGATCTGTAGGAAAAAAATGAACATAAGATATACATGAAACTCATATTGGAAAAAATAAAAATAGGGAGAAATAGTATTTAGTCTGACATTCAGATAGGTATTCCATAAATGCTAGTCATTTCTTCTGGAAGGGTCAAGAGGGAGAATTTTTTACAATTCTTTCTAGGAGCTAGTTTGTATGGATAATTTTTCACAATGCAGAATGCATTGATCAAAAAGGACTGAGTATTGAAAGTGCTATAAATCAAATTTCCTCTGTTACTTTAGAGCAAATTCTCAAAATATTCTTACTTTCTCCACCTCCACTAAAACAGCTCTCAATTTGTTAGGTACTTTTCTGTCATAAGTTTTCTTATATTTTAAAGTGCAAGGATTTAATCTTGAAGCAGATCTTAAGCGGAAAGGTGAAGCGTGGATCTGCAGTTATTTTAACACTGGAAAACCTCTAAATGTACTGGCTTGAATGTATTGGTGAGCCAAAAATAGGCATTCCAGGTCATGCACACTTCCTGTATGCCTTGATAGCAGAAAATAAGAATAGGGATTACAGACACAGACCCTTTGAAACAGGTCATACCCTGAACCTTGGGAAATGCAGTTAAATTTAAGTCTGATATAGAGAAATTTAAAAAGTAAGATTTCTAACAATATGTTAATGACTCATAATGCTTTTCTGTTTTTTTTTTTTTTGTCTGTGCTATGTTTTCTGCAAAATTAGGAGCAGTGCTTCAGATTTTCCTTTTTTTATTTCTCATGTTCTTTCATACCACAATATTATGATACTTACATTGAATTCACAAATACAGTAGTAAGAAATTAAGATAAGAACATTTTATAGCTAGTGAATGAAACTAGCTGCTTGTGAAAATGTGATAACTATTGAGAAGAAACATTTGAGGGTCTTTAAAATGCTTGGTACTATTGGAAAATAAAATTGGCAATTTATGTTTATATACTTAGAAGGCAATATACTAAGTCTGAACACTTTTCTAGTAAAGAGCCTGAATTTGAACAAAAATTACAGTGTCTTTAACTCTGTGGATGCCAGAGACCTCCAAAAGTAAAATAGGTGAGAATCCCCTGTACTTGTGCTCATTGACCTGCCTCTAAGTATCACCCATTTCTGATACTCAGAGAAGGATCCAGTGCCAGAATTATTGGAAGTTGTTTGAATGTCATTGCTCCGTGCTTAATGAAAACTTCCTGCCCTTGTGCTTTTGGAGCTAATACAGAAAGTTATCCATACTACACAGCACAGAAAAGCTCCTACTGCCTTTCAAGAGAGTTTAACAAACACAGTATTTATGAAATGCTGAAACGAAATCAGCATATCATCAAGACATGCTTGCAGCAGCTGAAGAAACCTTCAGGGAATGTTACTGGTTATAGCACCTTTAAAATGGCAGCTTCTAAACTAAACTTGTCCTACAGGCCTTATCTTCAGCACAATATTCTGGCCTTCTCACTTTGCTTCCTGACTACGTGGTCATTGACTTTCTAGGGCTTTTCAGGGAGCTTTGTGTTGTGGGTTTTTGTTATCTGTTTTTTTTTTTTTTTAATGTGCACATAAAACTATACTGTTGTTTGACGGGTTTTTTCCCTCAAAATAGGTCATAGCCACATGAATGGAAAACAGGTTTTTTTCCAAGAATTAACTACTTCAGAAAAAAAAAAAAAAAACAACCTGCAATACAGTTTAACCTTAAAATATAATTATTTCTAAACACCACTCCAAAGAAAATGACACATTCAAGAAGCAAAATACTGTATTACCCCTAACAGAGTGTTAGCTCAAAAGAGAGACAAAGTCCTATAAAGTATACATATTTTCTGGTCTTGAAAAATGCTGATTTGTTTAATCAAGCAGGGTAAGCATAGAGCATTAAGCCACAAAATCAAAAATCAATAACAAAGAAAATCATTCTCAGCTCATTTTAGTAGAAATGTGATTTGCACCAGAATTTAAATTAAAGTCAGAAGTGTGCTGATACAAACAAATTTTCCTTTTTCTAATTTAGTTCAGAGAAACTAGGACACATAGAAATTGTTCACGTACAATTTTTTTCAGAATAATTAAATAAAATCTATTGGTCAGCACAGTTAGAACAATAAAAATGAAAACACCCTGACTCTAAGTTCAATTTACAGGCTTTTTTTTACCCAGCTTGTCCTCTTTATGGTGATTTTTTTCCTCTGTGGTGATGAACAGCTAGAACTGGCAGCATTCTGTGTCACCTGCTTGAAATTTTCTGTCTCCAGAAGCATCTTTTACTGACATACCTCAAATGTTTGAAGCCACATCTCTTCATGTACATTGCATAAAAATTCAGGATTTGTTTTCTAATTCATTCTTTTCACTCACATGGAAGAATACTTAGCTCCTCTTTAGTGGCTTAGGGTATTAAGAAGTATCCTGCAATAAGGGAATTCTTTCAGGGTATTGGCCTTGTATGAACCTGGTGTTTGCTTCCAGGGAAGCAGTAACCTTTTCTCTCTGTGAAATAATACTTTGCTCTTGGTGTTTTTCAAACTGTGTTTAAGACACTTCTAGAACTGGATACAAGTTGGGATTCTCCTATAAATGCATTACTTCTCTGAGTGGTGAACATTTCAAAGTGCATGAGAAGAAACCTACTTTTTCCTTTTTCCTGGAAGAAAAAAGCCTTGTTTCTCATTTAAATCTGCACTTTTTCTTAGAATATTCCTCTTCCTTCCTGCAATCAAAACCTAAATAAAACTAGGGCTTTGGTATTCATTGCTGAACTGTCCCCACATCGTATTATGAAACCCATTTTGAATGCTGCCGTTTCAAACAGATTTCTTTCCATTTCTCACTGAGGTATAGAGGAAGATTTGGGATAAGGAATGAATGAGAAACACAACCTCTTACTAATATAAACTTGTAGTTAATTGAGGAATGCTATATTAGCTATATAGTACAGCAGCTATGCATTAGACATGTTTTTTTGCCAGGCATTTTGACAATCACTTGTAAGGTTGCTTTGTTACAATTATAATGGAAAATGCATAGATGATTGACATAGGGGTAAAGGAGTTCCTCAAAAAATCTCCAGAATTAAATATTCAAACATTGTAATCAAGTTGTAGACTTGGAAAATCATGTGTTAAATGATACAGCAAGGTAGGCTAGGATATAAATAGAATGCTCACTTGAGATTTCCTGAGACAGAATTCGTATACCTTGCTATCCCTTTCCACTGCAGAGGGACACAAGTCACAGCTGATCTTTCCTGTTCTATTCTGAGTCTATATAGACATAAATTGCTTTGATTTTGGCAATACAGGATTCTTAATTTCTTAATTTCTGCATATTTTTTGCTGAGTAGAAATATAGGATTTTATGAAAATTTTAGGGTTACTTTTTGGTGAATTGAACTGAAGGAAATACTCCACCTTGAAGGGAATTGATTGAAACTTATTCTAAACTGTAATTTTAAAAAATTGTATGTTACATTAGCAAAAATAGCTGTTGATGGGATTAGAGCTTTAATCTGAAATCAGCTCCAGCTTGATCTAAGAGGTCAGTTTTTGCTGTTAGACTGATGATGATTAAATTTACTTTCATATGTTCTAGTTAATATTTCTTCTCAGTGTTCTACTTTCCAAATATCAGGAAGTACAATTACCACCACAACTGCGCTAGTTCAAATCCAAATCCTTAAACCTAGGATTATACATACAAATGTGGGAATTCAAATATTGGAAGTATTTGCTTGTTAAGGAAAAGTTCAACTGTTGTAGGGTAATACACCTTCTCTTTTTATTGATTGTGTCTTCTATCAAGTAGAAACATTCTCACTCTTCAATATGTCTAGAACTGATCAATAAAAAAAATCTGTTTTCTGGAATATTTTCCTCACCATTAACTTAATTTCTAAACTACTACTGGAAATATTTCACTATATGAAACTAGCATATAACCTCAAAATCTCTCATTATTATTTTTTTGGTATACTGAGATAATGATAATCATTTTTCATTTATATATTTTATATACTTCTGGACAGATGATTAAATACATCATCTTTATCTACAGTTATCCATTTTTTGTAGTACTTTCTTGTGTGGCACCTTGTCACAAGGTGTTTGAAAGTCTACTAAAATTATGTGCACTATTGTACCTCTACTTAGGTTTTTGTTTGCAGTTCCTATGAATTCTCACAGAATGTTACAATTCCCCTTTGTAGAGAATACAGTGATTAGTTCACTTTGAAAGCTCAAATGTACTGAAGAACAATTAAAGGAGAATAGAGAGTTGACAAAGGATCTTTTTAATGAAACTAAAACAACTTCCTTTTTTTTCATTAATAGACTACTTAGAGGTAATTAAGGAACTGGCATTTGTAAATTGGAAAACTCCCAAGCTAGATTAGCATATTAAAATTATATGCTACAAAAAAGTCAGAAAGTAATATCAGGAATTTCTCAGTGTCTTATAAGATATCATTTTTATCATAGGTAGGCTTTCTCTTCCTCTTAATACCTGTCTTTAAATCTTTAATTTTTAAAGGCCATTTTCGTACAGACGTAAAAGTGTGAGCACACAGCTTTCTAGGAAATACCAAGATGAAAAAAAGTATACCTAATTTCTAATAATATATTTTAAAAATGAATATTTACTTGTATTTCAAAGGAAAATCTTTAGAAAAATATATCATTATTTTCCATCTAACTCTGAGTAGAAATTGTTTTCCCAAAATTTTGATAGATGTGTTCTGATCATCCACAGTGACAATATGAAGATGCATCTTAATAGTTTTTACAACCTAACTCGGCCACAAAATTTCCCAAAATGTTATCTGGAAATAGGACAGAGGAGAGAAGCAATATATGAAGTAATTACAGGTAAACAAAACATGAAATACACATATGAAGGAAAAAACCACACAGTAAGGAAGGCTCAAAATTGTCAGAATGAGCATTTAAAAAAATCCTACTCTTTCATAGACTATGAAAGCAATTAATTTGGTTTATCAAGGCAAGTCAGAATTAATTTCTTTAAATTTCCTCTATAAATCTGTATGTACACTATAGTTGCCCTAGTACTTCATGAGTCTTGTAGTTTTTCTACTGAATTTGCTCAGCCTAAGGTCAAAAACTTTACAACTCTTCTCATTATGCATTGGTTATTTGTTTTTCAAAATAAGCCCCAGAGATACAAGCAGAACTTAACATGTATATGTGGTTTATAGGTGATGCCTGGGTACAGAGTCCATTCCCTGAAAGACACAGAGACTTGTGTTTTGCATTATGCAGGATAATTTATTTCAGTCACAGTAACAATCCAGAGAAACTCACCTTAATGTTTAGTCAATGTAAAACAAAATTGTTTCCCTCCGCTTAACTACCAGAAATATTCTGTTTCAAGACTAAATTGAACATTCCTAAATGTGAGCCTTCTAGAGGAAAGCATAATATGAGAAAATCATTCTTTTCTGTCAGCAGCTTTTTTTTTTTTTTTTTTTTTTTTTTTTTTTTTTTTTTTTTTATTATTTGACCCATTTAGATATCTTCCATAAACCTTCTTTAGGGTGTCTCTTACTTGTTCATGTAGCTTCTTCCTTCGTTTGGCTACAAGTATTTCCTGGAGTATTAAGTTCATCTTGCACTCCTAGAGATGTGGAACACACACAATTATCTTCTATGATGACACCATCAAAAAATTAATTATTTTTTTGTGTGTAGCAAAAAAACCCCTCCAAAATTAAAATATTTAAAACTAAGTTTTAGATAAGAGTACATTGATGATGGAAGTTTTTGAAGATATTATTAGTGAGACTACTAATAAAATGCTGTGATCAGTATTCCTAAAAAGAAAATAAAAGTAATTTAAAAGTTGGAAAGGTTTCAAAGAACAGATCAAATTTATCTCAGGGTTTAAGAACCATCAGGGAAAGATATATTTATCTAGTTCCACTATCTTTGTTGTAGTCTTCTCAGACTTTGCAGATTTAATTTAAAAGATTAAGAGGGATAAATTCCATTGAAGAGAGAAATAAAAAAGAAGATATAATATCCCAAAAACTGAAACATGAAAAATAAATAACCAGAATAAATATTTTTATCAGTAAAAACAGTAAGTAATCATAAGTGAGATGGAAATAAGATATTAACCTTTTTTATAATGAAAAAGAAAATAGTATAAATGATCTATTGATGCTCAGTAAGAACATCCTTGTCTTCAAAATGTTGTGTTTCCACCTAGAAAGATGCAACTTATCTGCAAAAAGAATAGGTAGTTATGAAATATTTGAAGGACAAGTGAAAACTTCCAGTGCTTGAGAGAGAACACATTTTGATGCTTCTGAGTGAAACTATTTATTTCCTAGTTAATGTGTATTATAGGAACTTAGGACATGCAATCAGAAATCATGAGGTATATATCCAAGAGTAAATGAAATTCAGAACTAGAAAAACAATTTATTTATTGCTGGTTTCCATGTATGTTAAAAAAAGAAATTAGTTCATAACGATTCAACAGATTGTGATCCTTGCTAAGAGATTGCTCTTAAAATAACTTTTATATTGCTCTATATGGTACACTGCCAACAGAAAGAAATCCTTGTCAGCTGTAGTATTACAACTTTTTATTAGAAAATCTACGCAAGCTTTGCTGAGAATTTAGTTTTTGGAAGATTGTATGACCTTGAAATTCTCTCTTCTGTTCTTAGTTTTAAATAGATAATGGAATTTCCCTCCGGGTATATTTTAAAGACCAGTTCAGGACAGAGAGTGAATTTGGAAAACAAATTTTGTCAATACTACTCCACTCAGTAAATTTGATTCAATTTAAACCATCCTACAAGTGAATGAGAGCAGATTTTTATTTTTAGTACATGTATCATCAATGCATTTATTACAGAAATGTGAAATTTTTATCGCCACTGCTAATGCTTGAACTAGAAGGAACAGAGCTTAACTGTTATAGAAAAGGTCTATTTTTATTTTAAAATATATGTCATTTCATATCTGTATTATAGTGGATTATGATAGTCACTGTAAAACAAGCAAATTCTAATGATGTATTAACAGACATCAGAAAGGACTCTAGCATTAGGCAATTTACATAAGAAATGGAAGATGAAGGTTCAAACCTCAGTTCTGAATAGTCAGTGTAATTTCAGAAAGTTTTTCATTCAAATTCTTATTTTTAGATTTATATTTTTCAGTGATTTTATATGTAAAATTGTAACAAAGACAAACAATATAATAATTCCTTTAGAGACAACAGAAGAAAACTTTAAATCTCACAGTATTACATGGAAGACCTTTTCTCTAACTGAAAACTTTGCTGAATAATGTCACACATCATTTCATTAAACTTATCAACTTGTCCTGTTATTTAAATACACACTGCTTTATCTGACCAAATATTGGACTTTCCATCATGATAATAACATAGAGAAGTCCTGACAGCTATAAATTTGCAGCCAGAAATAATATAAAAAGAAATAATGATCAAACAAGAGAAAAATTTTTAGAAATTTTCTGATGAAAACACTTTCATTCTTATATAATTTTTCAGATACCACCAGAAAGAAAACAAAGACAAAGCATACTACACATAATTCATCTAGGAAAGAGTGAAATATAAGCCTTCCCCATTAGCAGTAATTTATTTTCTGCATTAATAAAACTTATTCTAGCAATAAATTAAATGTAATGAACTGTACACATTCAATTTCTTAAGAAATCTTATGTTCTCTATCTTGCGGCGTACAACTTATGGCAAAGATATTTATATTTTAATGCCCTAACTAAATAAATCTTTTCTGCATTTTAGGATAAAAACCTTTAAATAGCGTGTGCACTGTTTCACTAGGAAAAGTTTTGTCTAGCTAATTGATTAATGAAAGGCACAAAGTTTTGAAAACCTGCTATTGTCATGGTTTAACCCCAGCCAGCCCCAGGCAGCCGATCTCTCACACCCACTCTCCGCTAGCAGATCAGGGAGATAATTTAAAGGGCACAAGCTAGGAAACTGTTGGCTGAGATAAAGGCAGTTTAATAGAGAAACAACACTAGCAAAGCAAAAAAAAAAAAGAAAAAAGAAATTTAAAAAATTAATTCACTGCCTCCTAGGAGCAGGCAGGTGTTCAGGCATTTCCAGGAGAGCTGGGTCATACATGATGGTGGCCTGGGAAAACAAAACACTATCACTCCACAAATCCTTCTCTTCCTCCCTCTTCCCCCACTTTACATACTGAGCATGTAAAGCCACAGGGTCTGGAATGTCCCTTTGGTCAGTTGGGGTCACCTGTCCTGGCTGTATCTCCTCCCAACCTCTCATGACACTTCAATTTCTTCACCAGTGCGGCAGAAAAGTAGAAAAGGCCTTGGCTCTGGATAAGAGGTGATGAACAATAATGAAAACACCTCAATATTATCAGCCCTGTATTCAGCACAAATCCAAAACACAGCCCCATCCAAGCCACTCTGAAGAAAATTAATTTTCCCTCAGACAAAAACACCACAACAATTTAGAAGTTGTGGGATTTTTGTATTGACTTAAAATACTGTGCAGGGGAAAAAGGCTCCACACTGCTAGCTTTTTCTTGTCTTATCTCATTTACCTTCCAAAGTCAGTATTCCAGATATTTGCACTAAATGTATAAAACAGCCTTTCAATACTCATGTATTTGTTAGCATTTAGTGAGGAAGATTTACAGAAAAATAAATCTTTTAAATGTCAGCATTAATGAGAAGTTAAAGTTATGTCAAATGTTACAGCACTCAAAAATTATGTGCCTCCTTGTCTGCCTTTCTTGTTTCAGTATGTAAGTGGTACTTTTTTCTTTCGGTGCATTAAATATTTTAATTAACTTTAAGAGCTGTTTGGCTGTGTTACTTGAAAATAAAAATAAATTTGATTTCTGTAATTCTTCAATTCTTCCATTCTTCACTTTTTTTGGATGAAAAGTTATGAGACCCTTGGAGGTCTGTTTAAGTGAATGCTGTGTGACTTCCTGGGTTCTGGCATCACTGTAACTCAATCTGTTCAGGGTCGACACCATGCAAGTAGAATATCAATTAAATGCTCTGTTCCACAAATGGTATTATGACTTTCTTAACCTCCAGCAGAATATTCCTGCTCTCTTCCATCCTTTCTTACCTGAGAAAAAGCAAAAGTTGTATCTGCAAATGCATGAAGACAATAATCCTGCAGTACTCTTCCAACGAGCTTTCTGTTCTTCTGGAGACAAAAAGAAATCCTGTTTTGAATGTCATCTATTTATTCCTTCTGAAGTAAGGTAAAAATTACTCCTAATCTGAAACTCTAAATGATTTACAGTTTCCATGGAATGGTACATTTTTCTGGTGCTTTGGTACTTTTTTCTGCTGTCAGCTACCTTAAGTTTTCAAAGAAATTTTATATGACCAAAAAATACGCACAGGCTTACACATGCTGATATGTTCTTTTTTGAAGTTGTGCAAGAGGCACAAGAAGCATGTATTTTATAACAGTTGGCCAAAATAGTCTTCAAGCACATTTCTTTTTCAACTGAATTCTGCTCACCAAAAGGCTCTCACAACACCTTCTATGTAGCTGCTCACAGTCCTTTGGTCAACTCCAGACATGGTACAAATCTAATTCCTCATCAATCGTGGTCCCAAGTGTCACATTATTTTAATCACACAGCCATACTGATTAGATTTTATCTTATCCCAAGCTTTAAAATCACTGAAATTGCTGTAGAAATTGCTCTTTTACATACATAAAACTTTAAACTATAATATTGGAATTATTTTAACCAGCTTAGCTGTCAAAATTGCCTCTATATTTTAGCACATGTTGAAGCAATCCCTGAAGAAGGTGCATAGGTTCCGTATGTAGTCGATGGACAGCAGTGGCTGTACTTGAAGATTTGCAAACACTGAGCACCAGATATAAACTGCCCCAATTTCTTCCTGGAGATCCCAGAGTACATGTAGTCATAAAATGTAAGATCAGCAGTTATTATACAGCTGAATGTATGGTACAAGTTAAAAAAAAACAAACAGAAAAAAAAAAAACTAAAAAAACTTGCAAGACTTATTTTTTACTTTTTTCTCCAAATATGAGAGTTGGCCTAATAAAAAATACTGACTCTCCATTTTACCTGACTCTGAGCATGCAAATGTGGTATTGTGATAGCTTTCCCACTGAGAAAGGATTGTCCCGGGGATAGTCTTATCCTTTAAAAATCCTCTTAATAACTTCTGGCTCCCAAGATAAGGCAGTCAAGTCAGAATCTATTAATATTTAAAATTTCTATTGACAAAGTAAAAGATGATTTCTTTAACAATCATCTTTGAAGAAATTAAGTAATCTTTGATTGAGTGAATCTGCTTATACAGAAATAATGCTTTCAATGTATTAATTAACTAAATGTTGCTCTCGGGGTGCAACACTTATAAATTTTGTACTTTTCATTATGTGATTAATGTAAAAATGCAGGTAGGCACTCATTCAGATTTTAATTTACATTATTGTTAATAAAAATCTAATTAGAGTAATTTAACATAAAAAAAGATTAGTTATATAATCCACTACTTAATTCTTTATTTTAAAAGAGTTTTATGAGAACAATAATTCAATTGTGGTTTGTTTTTGCTTTTAAAGTGAAAAATATTAAAGACTTCTCTCCTTTTCAGTAAAAAATATGGGGTTTGGGGTTTTTGGGAGGTGAAGTACTGAAAACCACTGTTCTAGTAATCCTCCAGAAAAAAACCCCACAGCAATATTGACTCAATTAGAGTAGTTGCATGTCATATTATTTTTTATTTTAAAAAATAATATTACAATGTTTTTAATTGGTTTGGTTACTCAGCATGGCCAAGTGCCCTATGGTAAGAGAAAATATGGATAAAAGCAATAATTGATATATAGCTCATTGGAGGAAAGAGAATCTTGCCAAGGCTACAGGATCAAGGTGAATGTTGAAAATATTAGGTAATATGAGGGGAAAATAAAGCTAAAATACATCTGAATTTACCTACAAAGAGCATGAGA
This sequence comes from Ammospiza caudacuta, assembly GCF_027887145.1. Taxonomy (NCBI): domain Eukaryota; kingdom Metazoa; phylum Chordata; class Aves; order Passeriformes; family Passerellidae; genus Ammospiza; species Ammospiza caudacuta. The sequence goes on from NC_080594.1 coordinate 74,653,475, forward strand.
TATTAAAAGGGCATGAGAGGCCTTTCATGGAGCAGAAAATTGAAATGAGAGAGTCATGGAAGAGTTGAATTAAAAAAAAAGCCTGAAATACTGTACTTGACAAGAAAGAAAATCCATAATATTGTGGGGTTTTATAAGCCTAGAACTTGATTTTCACTCAGATAAACCAGAATAATGGGCATGAGCCCTGTGGTCTGATAATAGTTACAGATATTACCTCATGGAATTTTTCTGTTGATGAACAGATTAAAGAATATCTTCTTCCAGCTTATTTACAAAGTTTTTTGTTTGGTTGTTTTGGGTTTTTTAGCTGTTTAATCTTCAGAAGAACTTTTTTTCGGGAACGTGTATGAGAATCACATGAATACGAATTTGAAAGAAATGGGAACCACAGATAGGCAGAAAATATTCTTTTATAGCATTATACTGTAGCCTAGCTTTAAATTCTCTTGGATCCATCTCTAAGTAAATTTCAGAATCCTTTTAGTGAGGTAGACTGTAAATACTTAAGACATGATGAACTAGCATGCTCCCTAAGGCTTAAAGAAACAAGAAACAAACAAGCAATTTCTCTATTTTTTGTTTACTTTTATATTTCAGAGCATGAGGCTTCTTGTAGCATGTTAGGATTTATTAGACAGTTGCACAGACCAAGGACAGATTTTGAGAGCTCTGAAGTCATGCAATGTTTATTTGATTTATTTATAATATACATGAGGCAAGTTAAAGTCCCTGCTTTCTTGCTTCCTATCAATGACTCTTTGGTCTGCATATCCCAAAGCATTTTGAATTATGAAAGTGAATGTTTTCCCTTTTCTTTCAACTAAGAGAGAAGGAATCTCAGATCTGAGATCTTTGACGGTCAAGTATAGACAGTGCTTTTTGCTTATTTTTAGGCCAGACATTACTTTTATCTTCTTCCCCTGAACTTTTTATTTTTCAAATTGATTTTTTTCTCATTGATGATTTGAGATATTCAATATTTACCCAGTTCCAATAAAAATCCAGAGCGTATGTATGCGAAAAGGATATTTATTCTATGTGTAGTCTTCTTGTACTGAATGTTAAGAACTTTCACTAGAAGAAACCAAAACTAAAACCAACCAAATAAAAGCAAGAACTACCCCCCCTGAAAAACAGCAACAACAGCAACAACAACAACAAAAACAAACTACAAAGTCTTTTTCTAAACGAGAACAACTTACCAAAATAGCAGCTAGTTATTTTGCCAATGACAATGTGCAAAGCCAGAACAAATTAATCCTGATCTTTATTTGAGTACATTTACATGGACCATGTTGAGACATCTATTTCTGTGATGATAACACAAAGAAGTTGTATAAAGCATAAGGGAGCACTTCCACCTAAAACATCATACCATTTTTATGCCTAGATTCCACTTACAATCGTTTGCATAGGGAAAATTCAGAGCAATACCTAACATTTACAAGGTGTGCTTTATTTCTACATGCAGTAGAATTCTAGCATTTGAAAGTGGATCAGCTTTAAATGTCTTTAAAGCAATGTGCAGAGTTCTAGGACCTGTGATACACAAAATATTGTCTGTGAAGCCAACAGCAATTCAAATGGGAATGTGTAAAATTCAATCCTTAGGCTTTATCTTGAGCTAGCACTACATTTCTGTTCAATAATCATGGCTGAAATTGGAATCAGCTACAAGACCATGACAGAGATCAGCCAGGAAATCATAAAGCCACATGACATTGAGGGGAAATACTTTCCAGATTTGTCATCTGATTTTGTTGTTTGAGAGATATGGAAAGACCTCTTTTCAGAAACAAGAAGTGTAAATCACTGTAGAGTTAAGTCTGACAATACACTGATTAGCCCATCAGCTGATTTAGCCCATTGGCTGTAAAATTAACTACTGGTGAAATTTAGAAACCCAGTTTTGCATATTTAGGAAAGCTGCTGTCTTCATTTATTTATCTCAGAATATGGATTGACACCCAGCATAGTGGAAACATGCACAGCTTCTTTCATTTGTTTTTTTCATTAATTTACAAAATCAGGAATGTGGAAGGAAAGTGTTTCATGTCTTGCCCTTCATTATTGTTATTATTAGTGCTGTTTTACAAATCCTTTCCAAAATATTTCTTGTTAAGTAAGACCAGACTATAAATCACAAAAAATAACTCCAACAACTCCCCAACCCCCCAAAAATTATGTACATATAAAATACATGGTAAATATATATTAATAGTTCATATATACATACAATGCTTTGTACATATATATAAATATATAAAAACATAAAAAAATCTAAATATATATATTTCCTAGAAAAATTTGATTCAATTTTGTCAAAAAAACTGGAAAAATATTATTTTTAAAACCAAATTATAAAAATTCTATATTATTTGTCAGATTTTTGCTATTCAGGTAAAAAATTCGGAAAGTATTTCCTATTTTAGTAAAATGTTGATGCTAATTTCTTTTCATTTGTTCAGAAATCATTAAATTCCATTTTTCAATACCTATGTGACCTCATAGAAACATTAAAAAGCGCAGACAATATAAATTGGCATATTTTAAAACACTTCTTTTCCCGAAACAATTGCTTTCATGTGTAAACTAAATGTAAACATCTACGTATCAGTCAGAATTACTATGAAAATGCATATGTACAGATGTGTATCTACACTAAGTGCAAAAAGTTTTAAATTCTTCAGAAATACTTTCCATTTATTTTATTTTTCTTCATTATTTTTTTACTGTTCTCCACAATCCTAATTGTTATTTAAAATAATTGTATTCAAGCTGTTTGCATTTTCCTTAGCTTTCTTCACTATGACATATGTGGAGTAACTAACTTGAAAAGTTTTTGACTAGCAATTCTGAAGAAAATTTTTTAGGCTGGGACACTGCTAAGACAATCTAAAAATTTTCTTCTAGAGAGCATTACTAAATAGCTTGGAGGATAAAAATGTTGAAGTAAATTTGATTTTAGGGTTAGTATTTATTTACAAAGACTAAATTTGTGGCAGTTTGGGAAGATGCACCGTTTTAAGTTTCTAATGTTTGAATTCTGAATTCATTGCCTATACTCATCTGTAAGAATTGTTTGAAGACCTTGAGGACCAAAAAGGTTCCTAACACATTCAAACATCCTGGTATTTTGTTTACCTTAGCATGCAGTACCACCCATTGAGATACTTTATTGATTTGCTGATTTTCAAAATTTAAAAAATACCCCCTCACCAAAAAAAAAAAAATCAAAGCTCTACAGTGTATGCCAAAATAGATGCTCCAAAATAAAAACACTACCTGACATTTTTATTGACTTCTGAAAATTCTACTGGGTTTATCTCAGTTTATGGGTTTATCTCAGTTTTTCTCTTTTTGCTCAGGCATCAAAATACAACTAAAAGCTACAAGATATAATTGGATAAAAGCTAAAAAAAAGACTACTTAGAAGCTCCTAGCATGTTTTCCTTGCTGTCACAACAGCTATGTCAAGCCAAAAGCAACAGCACCTTCAAGGTGACATTCTAAATGGGTTAATCTTGACAGCTGTCTCAATAAATAATATATGATAATTTAAATGCATAAAATGTATTAATTTACATATATGATGATAACTTTTGCAAACATAAGTAAATTCATAGAAAATTAACATCAAAATCTCTTGTCAATCACAACACATTAAACTGAACATTTCATATGAAATGTAATAACATGCCCTAATATTTGACATTAATAATAACAGCAACTACAATAAGATTTTTATTTACATTTCATTTTTTCCAAATTTTGCTGCAAACAGACTTTGAGGGAAGTCACTGAGGAATGTCTAATATGAAAAAACATGAAAAACAATGTCATAATTTTCATAATTTTTTCCAAATTTTCAGATTTATTACTTTTTTATTGACAAATATTTCACAAATATTTATTTAAATTATATTTTTTGGTTCCCCAAATGAACAGCAGTTGCAAGGAAGATGAGAGGAAGGAGTTAAATATATTGTTCTGTGATCATATTTATATTTGTAAAAGTATTTCAATTAAGTTATCTTTTAAAGGTGGATAGTGATTAATAACGATGGGAAATCTCTTCTTAAATGTATCCCACTAAGAGTTAGGCACCTCATCTAAAGTAAGTGTCTATAAAGGCTATGACCATAAATTTTAGATGCTTAATAATTCTGAATGCTACATATCCATCTTAGGTTGTGTTTCGGAAATTCCTCCTCAAAGTTGAATGAAGTGAATTCTGGCCCTATTCTCCTAGGATACATAAATATTGATGCAATACAATTTGAAATAGGAGACATGTTTTTGTTAAAGAAAGCATGTATTCAGTCTGTATAGCTTGAATTCTTTGGTGAACTTGATTAACTCTGTTTAGTCACTCTGCGTGGGATTCATTTGACCGTATGTGCAATGGCTATCTAAGGAAGTCTGGCTCACCTTCCTCTGAAGCATATACCACTACTCTTCATTCTACAGTGAAAGCACGATTTAAACTGAGAAATATAATTTTCAGACATGAGAATCTTCATTAAATAATTCTTGTCAAAGATCATGACAAATATATATGTTGCAATAATCTTTGGAGGATTTGCCCAGTATTTCCCTGATTTTTTTCCATTTAATCAGGCTTAACTAATATCTGTGTTAGTAAAACATTCATGTCTCACATGTCAACATCATTCTTTAAAAACCGTTATTGCATAGTTTTGACAGCCCTTCTTGATTAGCTTGAAATGGTTGTTCACGTATATTCAACTAGCACATTAATATGAGCGCCAGTCAGAGGCATACAAAATAGTTGCATCAGGGAATTCAGGAGACACAGATACAGATTGCAGAGGTCGAACCCTGTGATCACATTTGGCATGAAGGATTCTGTTACTCTTCTTTTTTGCGGCTGTGGGATATTCTTTAGGTGAAGAGCATCTCAGTTTGCCCTCACTAAAATGTTACAATCCTGGAAATGCCCATCGCGTCTTTGATCACTGAGGAAAGATGTAGCTGACTCTGGAAGTCAGCTGTCAAGCAATCCCTAGAACTGTGAAAAGAATTGCTAAAAAGAAAGCTTTAGGTTGAGCATATGAATAAATTCCTTCCATTCTCTAATTCAGTTTTTAATTATATTATGGATAGTATTAGAAAAATTATTTTGATCTAAATTTTTTTTTTATCTCATTAATTACAAGAGAGACACCTTTATGATCTTGAACTTGTGTTTCAACAATTATTTGAGTGCCTGTACAAAATCAAGGATTAAATCAAAATAAATGGAAGTACCATTTTAGTATGTAAATACATCTCTGTGTTAGGAACACACTCATGATTGAAATATTAAAACCAGGAATGTTATTCATAGCATTTGCAATTAAAACTGAACTGGAACAAGGGAAATGAGAATGCATTTTGTCAAGGAAGGTTTTATTGTTTGGACTCCATTACCAAAATATATCACAGTAAGTCCCCAAAACACACTAGGAGGAGGTTAGCCAGTGCATGAAGCAATAGCTTACGGATTTTCATTTGGAAAATAAAACCTGCTCTGTTCAAATCTGTGATATACTCTGATGCTCAAACTTGAAATATAAAATATCTACAGAATTTACAATTTGCAGAGAAAAATTTATTTTCCTCTGTAAGACCTTTATCCAATATGGGAGAACTCTGGTAGATCTCAGTTTTATGGTGAAAGGAAAAGGCCAGCTTTACAAAAGTGAATCTTGTGAATTTAAAAAGTTCCGAAACTTTAGACAAAAAAGATATGAGCAGAAATGTACCACAACAATTGGTAAATATTTAAGACATTTCCAAGGTGATCAATATCTGGAATTGCAAACTTTAATGTAAAAATAAATAGTGAAAACATACAAGCAAGAAAATCTATACTTCCTGTGAAGGAAATGGAAAGAGGCTATAAAATATAAATGACATCTCTTTCCCCCAACATAGAGGCCTTCAGCATATACAGACAGAAAATCAGGAAGGTTTTATAAATAAATAATAACCAGAAGCTAGAGGAGAATGTAAATATGGAAAGGGATAAGAAAATGTAGTCAGATTTTCCCAGAACAATGCTACATTATTTAATTTAACATAATTATAATTCTACAATTAACTAATAAAATATTTGAATATAATAATGCTATTTATAAAAGCATACATATTAATTTAATTTATTTTAATGATTTAATTTTGAAAAGTTATAAAATATTACAGTGTGGTTAGTTGAATTTGAGTGGCTGACTGACCAGCCAGTTGATTTTCTAGTCCCCTTCTTCTAGCGGGGGCTCGTGTTGGGGAATAAGAGCAAAAGCTTTTGGGACACAATAATTCATAGTTGAAACTTACCATCACTGTCAATACAGACCAAGCCTGGGGAAAATTAGCTTAATTTATTGCCTGTTAAATGTAGAGTTGGATAGTGATGACCAAAGTAAAAACTGAAAACACCCTCTTTCTTCATTCCTTGCTTCCCGACTCTTCCATCTCCCCAGCCCTCACCTCCAGCCGAGAATGGGTGGCTGTGGTCAGTCCTTAGCAGGACCTTTTCTGCATCTTCCTCCTCCTCACACTTGTGGCTCCTTTGCAAAGCAGGCTGGCACCAGTTCCTGCCTCCTTCTCCCCAGGGCTACCCCTGCAGCCCCCAACACACAGGACTTGGCACAGGAACCCAATACTCCATCAAAGGTGGCAGTGTCACAACATGAATGAATGAATGAAGGGTTGTGGAAAGGAAGGGGGCAGCCTCTAAGTTGCTGTTTGCAACCTGGACACAGGATTAATGGGTCTAGTTGTTAATTGTCAATTTATTATATATTAAAAAAATTCTTATTTTTTAACTACTAAATTAATTAATATGTGGCTATGAAGTTGGCAGTTGGACATACATGAGTGTACCATGCATTAACCACAGCTTCCTGTGAGCAAAGAAATATACTGCTACTGTTGCATTGCTATTACAATTGCGTTACAATTGCAATTGAATTACATGTATTGCATTTATCCTGAGAGTTAAAAGAAAATGGAAGTTGGCAGGTTGAAATAATGATTTGATAGAAAAGGAAGTAAATGGTGTTAATTTCCTCTCAGCACTCCATTTCCATCACTCATGGTGTCTCCTTCACTTGAAAAAAAGAGGTCTTTAAGATCCACAGAAAAACACAAACTGGACATGACAGGCCATTTAATATTTTTCTACATACAATAAAAACACAAGCTTTCATATCCATTTACTGGTATATCTTATACATGTTTTTACCTATAGATATATTTTAATAGTGTTTTTAAGGCATATGTAATTACATATGCTAAAACTTAACTGCAGAATGACTTTTACATCTTCACATTGTCTATGAAATATATATAAATACCAGTAAAATAATAGAATTTGGCATGACTGTCTTAAAAACATATTTGAAAAAAAATTTAACTTCAGAATCTTTTTTTTTCCAGGATTATTTTTTTTTCAGTTCTTGATATGAGTTGGAGAAATAAGAGTACTGTTCCTCTTGAAGCTTCAAATGTAATGCATTGATCTTTGTCACCTTTCCTACAGCTGAATGTTTCCCTACACATAGAGGAGTCTCACAGGAACTGATGCAACTGTTTTCTGCTAAGTATGGGCTATGTTATGCCACAAAAAACAAGGTCTACTAATCTATGAGTAACTTTACACTGCTTCTGTCACACGAATCTGAGACAGCTGCATGACTGCTGCACTACTGTATCCTGTCAAGTAATGTGCAGATTTTGTTTGAAGTGCAGAATTTATAAGCCAAAATAAACAGTAAAGAAGCAATGAAGAGCTCTGCCAGGCTGAATATTGAACTGCCAAGCACCAGTCTTCCCTCCTCTTTATTTATTCACTTAATTTCTGTTTTACTAATTTTGGCTGTAAAGATTGGCAGCAATAGGAAGAACTGAAATTAAAGTGGCATGTATAGAAGAAGGAAACAAGTAATTAGGGAAATAAAAGAAGGCAACAGAATTTCCAGAACGTTGTATATTGAATTACTGGATAGGAGTATTATCTTTTTCAGAGAGTGTGAGATAATAGCATACTAAAATGAAACCATAGTATACTAAAACAATACAAAAGAATATTTGAGCATTCTATCTGCCTATTCTATAGCAGAGAAGGAGTCATGATAATAGTATTCAAGTAGATGAAAAGCTGCTGTGAATGTAAGGGGGATAAATTGTTTTTCTCTTGTAAATAACTTGCAAAATGGACTTAAGTTACATTGAGAGATTCAGAAAAGAAAAAGAAAGACAAACAAAAAGGGGACAATCAAACACAAAAAATCACATATGCACACAAAAAAACCCCTAAAATCTACCAAACAGGAAAAAGCCTAACCAACTTCCTAAGTCTAGCTATAGCTACATCCTAACTGCTAGTTAACACGATAATTACCTGCCAGTAAATTGTGCAGAATAAAACCTATTCAAAAGATAAATTAGTATTGATAGATTAATATTAATAAGTACACATTAATAAATTAAATATTAATCTCCCTTCAAAAAAACTTTGAAAGTCTTGTAACAGATGTGTTCTCTGCTTTAGCTAAGTACCTAGAGAGCAATAAAGTTCTCAGTAAGAATGCTTTTTTGAGAAATGTCAAACACAGACTGAGATACCACAGAGCAGAGCACCAGCCACATACTAGTTTGATGATTCCATGGCTATGACAGCCTAATGGTGGCACCTCTTCTTTCTGACAGGTTATATTAACCTGAGTAACCACATAATGGCAGGGAATGGGTTTAGAAAACATTTCTAGATCTTTCCTGAAACATCTTTCTCTGTGAGTGTGCGTGTATTCATTTATGTATCTGTTTCATCATGCTACACAAGTTGGACAGAAAATAGAACACATCCTGGAGTATCACAGATGATGTGTTTTACATAACACAGGTGCAGTTTCTTCAAATGTAAACCCTCTTTCTGCCTTCATATCTCCATTTAACATATTTCTTAAGGCTAGAGATTGTGGGTGCCATGTGCCATGTTATTGAAATAATTAGCATTTACTTAGAGTTTGGAAACATATTTTTGAACCAGAGGATAGTTAATATAGACTGACTGTCATCAATGTCAGGTATTCCATGCAGTGTACATTTTTATTTTCTCACATGATTAAATTCAGAGTTTCCAATTTTTTTTTGCTTTTAAAAACACATTTTCTATTGTGGATTCATACAGTCTTCAATTCCTTGATGAAATAGCTCAAAATGTGAGCAACTTTTTTGTATTCCTTGCATATAGTCAGACAGTGAGACCAACAGATGTGACCAAATGTGCAACCAAAACAGGGGTTTTTTTTCAATTCTCATTTTGAGCTGCACAGGACAAGTTTAAGCATTAAGATATGAAAATATAGTCTCATCTTTATAATTTATTAGTAATTAATTGATACAGTTGATGAAACTTTGAAAGAATTCTCATTTGTGATAGAAGTAGCAAAGATTTCTTTCCTTCTTCCATATTCTCAAAGATACATTGCACCTCACATGTCAAATCAGAGTATGAACAGTGACTTAGAGGGGTAACGTACTTAGCCTAGCATTACACTGAGTTGTGCTGTTGCATAGCAGGCAACCGCTCCCATAAAAGTTATGTTTTATCACTACCATTAATTGAGCAAACTAAGGTCAGGTTCAATTGCCATTGAGTTGAAATATTCACAATCATTCCTGTCCTAGAAGTGCTGATGAAAGTTGTTTATTCATGAGTGAGATACAAGAGCTCTTATTACAGGAAATTAAGTGTTCTATGATACTTTTCCAGATTTTCCAGTAAGTGTGGACTAATTTTTACATACTTTCTCGATAATAAATCCTGAATGTGTTTTAGCTTCCCTAGCTACATAGAGATTTTATTCTTCTGTTTGCTTTTTGGTTAATATTCTTGTTACCATGACCACCTGAAACTTTCATATTGGAAAAAACAGTTTCTCTTTCCTATGTTTTGCATCATCTTATGTACCATTAAAAATGTTTTTACCCCTTTTTTTCTGTTCTCTGATATTTTAGTATAAATTCCAAGTAATTTGTTTTTTAAAGTAATTAATCTGCCAAGTTAAGTGTAAGTAAATCTGAACATTAGCTATAAAACCTCCTTTCTCTTTCTGAAAACTTTTTTTGAAAAATCTAAGTGTGAGTTCTGGTATTTAATGAAGCACTAAAACAAGATGTTGTTTTAAAGGAAAAGCCTGGATTTTTTCTGTTTGTAACATGTAAAACCAATAACCCCCATATAATTACGTGACTGAAAAAAAAAAAGATAAAAAAGAATAAAATTCTATAGTTTTATCCATGTGTTTTTTCATGGACTGCTTTCACACTGATGCAATACTCATTAAATATCACTTAATTGTTGTAATAGAACCAAGGCATTCCTTAATATTCTCTAATACCATTAAGGCCTTCTAGTTGACTCTTAAAAATCTCCAATGACACAAATTCCACACTTTCTCTAAAAACTTCCTCTAACACTTAGCACTTCCATGGTGAGAGAGATTTTATGAACAGACAGAATTACTCCTGTTTTTTAGATTTTTGTTTATTGTCTCTCATCCTTCTGCTCTCCACCTTGGAGAAAAGTCTTTCTATCACCACTATGATGTTCTACTAGCTAGGTGCAAAAAAAAAAAAAAAAAAAAAAGAAAAACGAAAAAAATCCCCCTTGATCTTATAAAGGTAGATAAACCCTTAGTTTTCTCAAGTGTTGAGGAAACTTCCATTGACCATTCCCAAGGCTCTGGCAGTCACACTTCCAAACATGTAAATTTCATAGCTCTATTTGAGATGCTTTGTTTAGCTAATTCTCATCAGGACAGGGTTAAAATGAGAGAAAAGCACATAGGATATCTATGGTTGATAACCAAGTAAAAATCCAATCTAAAAAAAATTAAATTTTTGTAATGAAAGGATATTTTGCTGTATGTCTCCTCTGCGTTCAGCATATGTTTTGGAAATTTCACATGTGAAACAAAAGAAATATATGGAAGAAATCCAGAACTGATTTTTAAGTCAAAAATGTTTTTTTTTATTATCAGGTCATTCTGTCTGTGATTTATTATAGGTAATATTTTCTTTTTCCTTTGACCATGATCATAAGCTTACAATCATCACCTGAATACTCATTTTCAAGTCTGAGACAGTGACACTAATATAAGAACCCTCTTGCTTTGTTCTTTAAATTTTCTAGAAGTTTTAGAAGAGTCAGGCTGTCCCTCTGAGTACATGTCTGTTACAGAAGCTCAGCATGAATGGTCAAAGACAGTGTTTTGGTTGTTAGGGGGAAAAAATGTATTATTGAAAATGTTGCACTATTTTGTCATTATGTAACAAACCAAAAGTAACCCAAATAACTAGAAGTCCTGTATAATATGTGCCTAATTGTGTCACAATGGAGGGCTATAATCCATTTCCAGATTCCTAGATGGGTCAAAGAAATATATATATATATAAATAAATAAATAAATAAATAAATAAATAAATGCATAATCCTTTGACTGAAGGGTTTTGTTTGGTTTTTTGGTTTCATTTTTTCCAATTTCTGCTAATGCGTTAGTTCTGTGTGTGCTGCTCCACAAAGTTGGAAATTATCTTCTTCAGTCCTAGTTTGAATCAGTATATTAACAGCAGTAATTCTGCAGTCCCAAGACTGATGATGCTGTAATTTTCCAGCCTAATCACACTGAACTTCAAACATATTCAAAGCAATTCTATTGAAGTTACTGTCTCTGATGTATTTTTGCAATGTGTGAATTACACATGAGGACATGACCATTAGACAAGTGCTTTTCAAGCTCATTGGAAATGAAATAAAGGAAGATACTTCCCTAAGGTAGCAGCTCATGTGAACTGCGTCCCAGTCTTTGATCATATTTAGACCTCACCTGAGTAGAAACTAAAAAAAAAAAAATAGAGAATCTAAGCAAAATATAACTATTTTAAAGTCATCATTGGCAGCTCACACCAGCTATTAAACTTGAGAAGTAATGAATAATTAAAATCTCCATGCATTCACACAGCCCACTGATGCCGAATTTGCCCCAAAAGGCGAGAATAACTGCTTAAGAGACTCAGCCTAAGTCAGATAAGCAGGAGGTATTTTATTACGACGCATCGGAGAAATCACGAAATGGATTTCTAAATTATGCACCGCAAAAGCGGGTTTTTATACAATTTTAAACAAGGATTACATCATTTATTACATGCATATTCATAGGCAGGCGGAGTCTTCTGGGAATTCTTGGTCTTCCTCAGTTAAATTTTAAGCTTTTCCTAATTTGGTCTTCTTCCTGTTATCCTTGGCATGTTTTTCCATGACTTAGCTGAAGTAACTGTTATACTTGGCTTGATCCTAACGGGTTGGCAGGTCACTTTAACTTATTGGCTTCCACTTCTTCTTCTTCAAATATTCTAATTCCAAAGTTTCTTCTGTGAGTGTATTTTAGATTACCTATCCAAATATTGTGAGTGTATTTTTACATTGCCTTACCTAAGTATCTGATCAAAGATCTTCCTGAAAGTGTATTTTAGGTTATTTATTAACTGCTGCAATTCCCTTAATATATTTTTGAGTGTCTTTAATTCTTTTATTTTTCAGAAGCTATTAACCATTATAATAAATGGCTTCATTTCCCCCCTTTTCTTATTACTTACGAATTCTTTCGTCAAATTCTAACCCTGTAGGGCGCTGATATGCTCGTACCATAGCCCAGATCATTTGGGTTCTTCTCATTATAATTCTCAGTCTCCACCACATGCAAATATTTGTAAGAGTTAATAGTAACAGAACTATGATTATTATTAGCGTTGGGTGCACCAGATAGTTAAAGACTTGTGTAGCTGTTGGGGAGTATCCTACAAAGATATCCCACCAATGATGCTGGCCTACTTGTTCTACTTTAGTCAGGACATTCTGTATTTTTCTGAATTATGTTCTACCTGCCATACCATTCGTTTGGTTGTTTGATTTACCTTTTGTATTAATTCCCTTACTTTAGGATGTGTGAGCATTGCTTTAAGGACTTCGACGTCCATCCCTATTTGTAATTTCGGTATCTCTTGATATAGGTCAAAATCTGCATTAATTAGCTGTTGAGTAGTTATTGGGACAGTATAATGAAAGTCACAACCTACTATCTTGGTGAAGTTGCATACACAAAAGTTAGTATTGTTAGTCTTTTCTTGGCAATTATCTATGGTGACGTTATCGCAAGCTGTCCTCACACAAGCGCACCCATTCCCTATATAATAAACTTGTGATCGTGTTCTATTATGCGGAAGCATTTCAAAGGTACATACACTATTTTCAGCATCTAAACATAGATCTTCCGCTTCTACTACAGCGTTTTCACAGACATAGCCTAATTGTCCTCTAGGAATACATGCTTCTGTGCTAACCGATTGCCACCTATTTTTGGTATTATCATAACTAGCCCAGACATTATGGTCTATGGGCTTGACAATAACATCTTGATGTATTGTCCCTAGAGTGAGGATAGGAAAGATAGCTCTTTCCTCTGCTGCACTAATGGTGAAGACATAGGCTTCAATGTGTTCTTGTTGAGGCTCATAAGTGAAATTTACTAATTGCCACCAGGCTTGGTGGTCCTTCTCAAATTGTGTAGTATGATTGTCCTTTAGTATTGTTTCTCTTATCTCTTGAGGTAATATACCTGACGTTCCTTCTCTCATTATTCCTGCCGCTACTGATTGTACCCATTGTTGTGTCTGAGGGCACTGGATAGCTAGTGCAATTTCTCTGCTAAGTTCCCCTGTATAGTTAGCGAACTTCAAAAAATCCTCTTCAGTATGGTTTGCTACCATGGTTAGTAATTTTACTACAAGTGATTATGTTTCTGCTAATGTGAGCATGGATGAACTGAGGGGCATTTTTAGCTTTCCTAAGTTCGACGTGACGGTACTTAATTTATTCACTAATACTTCTTGATCTATCGTGTTTAATATACCAAATCCAGTGCCAATCCATCCACCTAGATCTCTTTGTGCTCTTCTATGATGAGACCTTGTTGCTAGCCATGCATTCCATCCCTTAAGGCTTTGCTGTATCAATGGTTGGCAACCCTTTTGCAAATACGTAATATCGGTGTGAAGGTTAGTGCCCTATCACCACAGTAGCATTCTTATCAAACTGTTTCCCCACCGTAATTACATAATCATAAATATACTGATTACCGATTTGGTCTATAGCGTCCCCATTTACAACTTGCATAGCATAAGGTCTACCATACAAAATTTCAAATGGGCTTAACTTTTCTTTTGATCTTGGTTTGACTCTCAGCCTAAGCAGAGCAATAGGCAAAGCCTGATACCACTGCAAATTAGTCTCCTGGCATATTTTGGCAATTTGCTGTTTGATGAGATGATTCATCTTTTCCACTTGCCCACTGGCCTGTGGACGATAAGGTGTGTGTAGTTGCCATTTGATTTGTAATGCTTTGCTTATTGCTCTCACCACTTTTGCACAGAAGTGTGTACCTCTATCCGAAGAAATGCTCTTTGGTACCCCAAACCGTGGAATAATTTCATTCAACAGTACTTTAGTCACTTCTCTTTCCTTATTTGTCCTACAAGGGAATGCTTCAGGCCACCCAGAAAATGTATCAGTTAGTACCAACAAATACCGAAACCCCCCTTTTCTTGGGAGTTCAGAAAAATCAATTTGCCATACTTCACCTGGGAATTTACCTCGATTTATGGCTCCTTGATGTACTTTGGTTCCTGTGTTCGGGTTATTTTTCAGACACCGCTCGCACTGGGATGTGACGTGCTTTACAGTAGTAAATAATTTCGGTCCTGCTATCCTGGCTCGCAAATGTTGATAAAGCGGATCTAGACCCCAATGGGCCTTTTCATGCTCCGCCTTCACAATCTGCCACATTATGTTCCCTGGTATTATCAACTGTCCTGTTTCTAATTGTCCCCATCCACTGTCTAACAGTTTACCTTTATTCTTTTGAATCCATCTATGATCTGATCTTGGTATTCTGGCTGGATATTGGTATCCAGCTCTCCTGGTATTAGGGCCACTATTTCCACTTCTCTTTTCCTTGTGGCAGCCAATTTAGCTTCTGTATCTGCCTTCCTGTTCCCTATTTCTGGAATAGTGTTACCTTTCAGATGTCCTTTACAATGCATTATGGCCACTTGTGCTGGGAGTTGGACCGCCTCTAGCAATCGCAGAATCTCTTCTGCATGTTTGACTGTTTTTCCTTGTGTAGTCAATAGTCCTGTTTCTTTCCAGATGGCCCCATGAGCATGTACAACAGAGAAGGCATATTTAGAGTCTGTCCATATATTAATTTGCATGTTTTCTGCCAATTCCAGGGCTCGGGTCAGAGCTATCAGCTCTGCCTTTTGGGCTGAGGTCCCTGCAGGCAAGGGGTTTGACTCAATTACCCTTTCTGTAGTGGTGACTGCATAGCCAGCCATTCTTACTCCTTGCTTCACGAAGCTGCTGCCATCTGAGAACCAGTTGTCCGCACCTTCGAGCGGCTCTTCTTTGAGATCTGGGCAACTGGAGTAGACGGCTTCAATTGTTTCCAGGCAGTCGTGTTCGATGGGTTCTGCTGGGGCTCTCCCTTCTAGAAATGAAGCTGGGTTCACAATGTTAGTTACCTGAATGGTTACGTCATCTGATTCAGCCAAGATGGCCTGGTATTTTAGGAATCTGGAAGGCGACAACCAATGGTTACCTTTCTGTTCCAGCACAGCCATCACAGTGTGAGATACTAACACAGTCATCTTCTGGCCCAGTGTGAGCTTTCTGGCCTCTTCTATGTTGATTATCACTGCAGCCACTGCCCTCAGACAGCCTGGCCATCCTTTACTTACTTCATCCAATCGCTTGGAGAAGTAGGCCACAGCTCTCTTGTGTGTTCCCAACTTCTGTGCCAGGACTCCTAGGGCCATCCCTTGTCGTTCATGGGAGAACAGCCAGAATGGTTTTGATACATCTGGGAGACCTAAAGCCGGTGCTCTCATTAGCTCCAGCTTCAACTTCTTGAAGGCCCCTTCTGCCTCAGGAGTCCAAACTAGAACATCCTTAGTTTCTTTCAACAAATCGTACAGTGATTTAGCGAGTATCCCGTACTGGTAGATCCATAGCCGACACCAACCTGTCATCCCCAGAAAGGCGCGCAGATCTCTCACTGTCTCTGGTTTAGGCATTTGACAGATGGCCTCTTTCCTAGCTGCTCCCAGGGATCGTTGTCCTCTGGAGACTTCGTATCCCAGGTACACCACTTCTTTTTGCACCAGCTGTGCTTTCTGTTGAGAGACTCGGTATCCACTTAAACCCAGGAAATTTAACAAGGAAATAGTCCATTCAATGCATTCTTCCTCTGTCACTGTTGCTATTAGGAGGTCATCTACGTATTGCAGAAGGGTGCCATCTCCCAGCGGCCTTTCCCACTGTTCTAATTCTTTGGCTAACTGATTCCCAAAAATCGTAGGGGAGTTCGCCCATCCTTGGGGCAATACCGTCCTGGTAAGTTGGGTCTTTCTTCCTTTATCTACAGATTCCCATTCAAAGGCAAAAATCTTTTGACTCTCGGGAGCTAAGGGAAGGCAGAAGAATGCGTCTTTCAAGTCTAATACGGTGAACCAGGCCAAATTATCCTTGAGTCTAGTTAAAAGCGTGTATGGATTAGCAACTAAAGGATGTAATATCTTGGTTATTTCGTTTATTGCTCTCAAATCCTGAACTAGTCTATAAGCTCCATTAGGTTTCTTTACTGGCAAGATTGGTGTATTAAAATCCGATTCACATTCTACCAATAACCCCAGTTCCAGAAACCTTTTGATTATGGGCTCAATCCCCTTCCTGTCTTCTATTCTCAAAGGATATTGTTTTCTTACCACCGGTCTTGCCCCGTCTTTAAGTTCAACAACAATCGGTGCTGCTTGTTTTGATTTTCCAGGTATATCAGTAGCCCATACTAATGGGTATGCCTCGCTCAGGACTCGCTCAAAATTGTGATTCTCAGGTTTAGGTTTCACACAACTGATTGTTAGGCTTAGGGCTGTAATCAGTTGTTCTTCTTTTACTTGAAATTCAAATCTGTCCTTTTTGAACTTTATTATGGCTCCCAAGTTCTCTAGTAAGTCTCTCCCTAGTAGAGGTTTTGGCGAATTTGGCAAATACAGAAACTGGTGTATTCCCATTTGTTTCCCAATTTTGTATTTGATAGGTTTCAAAAAGTAAGCTTTTTCTGGTTGGCCTGTTGCTCCCACAACTTGTACAAATTCATCACTTTTAGGTACCAATTCTTGATTTAAAACCGAAAAGGTTGCTCCCGTATCAATCAAAAAGTCCAATTCCTTTTTACCTTCCCCTAGCTCCATTTTAACCAGTGGGTCTGCTAGGGTATGGCCCACCGGTCCCCCTTATTCACTTTCTTGCTGTGTGGTGGTAGTGGTGGCCATTAGCCTTCTCTTTAACTGGGGGCATTCCTGTTTCCAGTGTCCCGTCTGTAGGCAGTATGCACATTGATCTGGCCCTACTCTAGCTGGGTGGGGTTGGAACCTCCCTCCCCCTCTCACCGGGTAGCCTCTACCCCTACCCCTGGTTCCAGGTTCCGAGTAACCTGTCTTCTAAGCTGCCACTGCCACAGCCACTACTCGGGCTATCCTCCTGTCCTCCCTTTTCTTCTCCTCAACTTCTCTATTATTATATACCTTCCATGCCTCATTCAGCAAGGCCTCCAGGTTTTTATTTTCTGGATGTTCAAGCTTTTGCAATTTCTTTCTGATGTCTGGGTTACTCTGTCCCATCATTAATCCTAACAGGTGTTGTTTCCCTTCTTCCGTTGCCGGGTCCAGGGGTGTGTATTGTCTCATGGCTGCCCTAAGTCTATCCAAAAACTCTGACGGGGTCTCATCCTTTCCCTGCCTAATGTCATATAACATCGACCAATTGATAGCCTTAGGGATCGCATTACGCAAGCCCATCGCTATCAGCTTTCTGTACTGCACCAATCGTCGATAGTGCTCTTCGTTGCCCGGATCCCATTCTGGTTTACTGCTGGGGAAATTATCTTCTAGTCTCCCTGATAATACTTGAGCATGTCGTTTTCCTGTTTCCAATACGAGTTCCCTTTCTGTATCTGTCAATTCTGACAACATCACCTCTATATCTTCCCAATCAATATCTAAATTCTTTGCCATTAATTCAAACCTCTTCGCTACTCCCTCTGGATTCCTCCTGAAGTTCCTTGCCTCATCCCTCCAATTGTTCAGATCACTTGTGGAGAACGGTACCTTTACCCTGGTCCTTTCTCCTACCATTGGCATAAGTTGTCGGAGAGGAGCTATTGTATGGTTCCGTTCCTCTTCTTGCTTTGCTTCCCTCCGTGCCACAGATCTGGTATAATACGAATGACTAGTCCCTTCCCCAGGATCTTCCTGTGCCTCAATGTCTTCCCTATTCTTTCTCTTCTCTTTTCTCTTTCCCTTTCCCTGTTCTTCATCTTCACCTTCTATTTCTGTTAACTCTTTTCCTACTACCCCCCTGGCATGGTTTACACAGTCCAGCCGCGCCTCGCTCTGCATCTGTCGCCTTTCTTCCCGCATCTGCCGGCGCCTATCCTGTTCCGGGCTACTGTCCTCATCTTCTGTTCCCCTTCCATCTCTCTTATCCTCTATCTGAATTATTATATTCAGCTTCTGTGAGTTGTTCTCTGCCTCCCTTTCGCATGTCTCAGTGTCATTCTTCTCACTATACCTTAGCTTAGAGACGTTGCCTCCTAGTGAGTTATCCCCAGTCCTCGGTGTGCTGGTTTCTATTCTACAGGTACCTGATTTCCCAAAACCTCCATTTCTGGGTGTACTACCATCCCCATATGGACTTAGTTCGGGGAGGCTGCGTGTCTCCCCTCGACTCTCTGTTCCATGTGGGCTGCCTTCTTCCCTCTCAACTTCTAATCTGGGTGGGTTGTCAGCATCCCTGTAGCTTCCCGACCCCTGTGGACTATCTGGTCCCTGCGGGCTGCTTTCCCTCTTGTCCATCCCCGATTTTAATGGACTATCCTCCTCCCAAGTGTTATCTAGTTTCTGAGGACTGTGCCCAAACTTAGATTTCCACCATCATTCCAGCTCCTTTAAGGGGCTAGGATCCCCTTGTTCCTCCTTTGGCCTGGGAAGAGGCCCTTCCCGTCCTGGGGCGAATGGATGGTATTCCCACAAGCTTATTTCGCTCTCCTTTCCACTATCCCTTGGGGTCCTGAGGTGCTACATTTACCCCGCACTCTTTTTGCCACTCCGGTTTATTTCTTAGGGTAAAGAACATGTCAGCATACATCACTTCGTCCCATTTGTTAAGTCGGCGAAGGAAAAGCATCAATTGCAAAATAGTATTATAATTAGTTGTTCCCTCCGGCGGCCATTTCTCATTGTCATCTAACTTGTACAACGGCCACCACTGCGTACAATATTTAAGGAGTGTCTTTTTACTTATGTTTCCCCCCGGGATCCCTCCCAAGTCCTTCCAGTGTTTTAGGATACATCCTAAGGGGGTTTTCATATTTACGTCCTTACTCTGTTGACTTCCCATAGTTATTCCCTGTGTTGGTTTAACACTTCACACACAATTTTCAGTCGCTTTTGTCCTGGTTTGCAGCGATGCTGCGTCTCATTCACTCTCAACCATACACGCGCACCTTTATAAAGGAATTCCTACCTTATGGTCTATATCAGAACAGACTGTTACCAGGTTTGGTCACGCGAGATCACCTACAGACCGTGAGACACCGGTTTGCCAGATTCGTGCAATCGCAACCGTAGACAGTGTAACAATTGCAGGGGGTCACAATTTTCTTCCGGATATCTATCAACTTATTCTCTTCTAAAATTATAGAGAGAGCAGCAAGATGCTTTCTGTAAGATTTTGCAACAAACACATAGAACAGACACGAAAGATCACCGGCTGACAGACCTCTTCAGATAGCAGTTTCAGTTCTTAACCCTTAATTCACAGTATTACAACATCAAACACAATGTTAAAACAGTTTCCCATACAGACCAAAAATACCAAGATAAACAAATACTTCTTTCAGCAGGACTTTATCCTTTTCTTTACAAAAACAATGCCGGGAATCTAACCCTGGCAACCCAATGCTAGCAACCCAATGCTAGCAACCCAATGCTAGCAACCCAATGCTAGCAACCCAATGCTGGGGTTTTAACCCAGCTGGGATTCGTTACCGGGGCGTCCCCCAGCTTTCCCTTCGGGCGGTCACGTCTGACCCCCGTTTCCCTACCAATAAAACCAATAAACAATTAAAATACCTCTTAATTGAAGCAGGAGATGCAGGGAACCCTCCGTCCACCAAGGCGCCGGTCCAGGGGGGTCTCTTCTGACAAAAAAATTCGTCAGGGGCGCCCAGAGGATCCCGACCCCGGACCCGGCCCGGGAGGACCTCAGGGCCCGGATCTCCTGTCTGGTCCCACCTGGGTCGCCAGAAAATGATGCCGAATTTGCCCCAAAAGGCGAGAATAACTGCTTAAGAGACTCAGCCTAAGTCAGATAAGCAGGAGGTATTTTATTACGACGCGTCGGAGAAATCACGAAATGGATTTCTAAATTATGCACCGCAAAAGCGGGTTTTTATACAATTTTAAACAAGGATTACATCATTTATTACATGCATATTCATAGGCAGGCGGAGTCTTCTGGGAATTCTTGGTCTTCCTCAGTTAAATTTTAAGCTTTTCCTAATTTGGTCTTCTTCCTGTTATCCTTGGCATGTTATTCCATGACTTAGCTGAAGTAACTGTTATACTTGGCTTGATCCTAACGGGTTGGCAGGTCACTTTAACTTATTGGCTTCCACTTCTTCTTCTTCAAATATTCTAATTCCAAAGTTTCTTCTGTGAGTGTATTTTAGATTACCTATCCAAATATTGTGAGTGTATTTTTACATTGCCTTACCTAAGTATCTGATCAAAGATCTTCCTGAAAGTGTATTTTAGGTTATTTATTAACTGCTGCAATTCCCTTAATATATTTTTGAGTGTCTTTAATTCTTTTATTTTTCAGAAGCTATTAACCATTATAATAAATGGCTTCACCACACACCTCCATGCAGAACTGCCATCATGCCAAAGGGCCAAAATGACATTGAAACTGTTGCACATCTCTCAGTATTTGGAGAAATCAACAAGCTGGAGTGAATAATCTGATTTTCCAAGACCTAGTGCTAACACTTCTACAGTCATGAGTGTCTTATTTACAGACCATGTGTATATGGGGGTGATAGAGAAATTATTAACAACCTGCTATTCCCATCTCACTCACGCCTCCGTTTTTATGTTATAGAGTAGCCTAGATCTCATCTTGAGGTCACCTCACTCTATATTGCCTTGTGTCAACAGAAAACACCATAATATCTTCATAATCTTAGTCATTATGTAAACAGAATTTACAATATCTTGACAGAATCTTAGTCATTATTCAACAGGATTGTGGAAGTCAGGGGTCCTCTGGGGACTATATAGTCCAACCCACCTAACCCAAGATGAGTCACACAAATTTTGAATCCCCCTCACTCTCTACTTATCAAATCTGTACTTCATCAGATAACTTTAATATTATGTTATGACAAGCCTTAATAAAACAAAAATTGCATTCAATGCTCTACCTTCACACAAAAACAAACTCACAGATGCAACTCTTAGCTTCTTCCAGGCTAATAATAAACATACTGAAAAAAAAAAAAAAAATTATACCAGGCATCCTGAGAGATCTTTCTGTTGATCTTCCTCTGTCATAAAAATCACCATAATTTTTTTTTCAATTCCTTAATCAATTCCTCTATTAAGTCTGGCTGTCACCCCCTGTAAGCTCAGGGACAGCATCCACAGCTTGCATTGAGGGGTCTCGTGTTTTTGGCCCAAAGGCCCCAGGGACAAAAGCAGGAGTTTGTACCTGGAGTAAAAGAGCTGCTTTTCTATATATATGTTTCCTGTCTTCATGTAAAAAGATTTTGTCGACATCAAGTCAAGTACTCCTCCAGGACTGTTGTTTATCCCTCTGTCTTTACTGAAAACAATCCCGCATGATATTTTTATTCAGGTTAGTTTGTCTTCTAGTTAATGGGAAATGCATCTGTCCCATGCAGTTTCTTTAGGTTTTGCATATGCAGCCAGCAGTATTACACAAGAGATGCCTTGTTGACAAGAGATTTGGACTCCCTGCTGGTCAGAACCCTAGCAACCTGAATTTCACCCCTAAATTCCCCAACTATGCTTCCCTACTCTATTGTTGCCAGCATGGGTTAGGACTAATAGTTCTGCCTTTCAACATCAAATAGATTTATTTGGTAATTTTCAGTGCCACAAAATCAGCAGTCAACTTGAATAGTTACCAAAATTACTGCTACAGACATGTTCTGCCACTGCTGAAGATGCTCTGTTCCTTTGCAATATCTCTTGCATAAGTTAATAAAATACTGGTGTTGAAGGCTACTTATACCTCTGATTCAGACATACCTAAAAGTATAGAGAGTGGAGGTGAATTATATACTCTTAGAGATTCCCACTCCCAACTCAAATAATCCATTTATTACATTCTCTCTCAAGGTTGCATGATACAAATTCAAAATTCACCAAGTTTACCAGCTCCCAGAAGTCAACCTCAGATCCTCTTGCTCTGGCTCTTCCAAAAGCAAAATTGTCATGAAAACTGCACTGTGTCCTTTTGTTATTCGCTACTTTCTCTAAATTACTGAGGAAAAATATTTTAAAAAATGCATCAGCTCTAAACTTAAAAGAGGTTCAGGTGCAATTTGTATTTTTACCCGTTCTCTCCCACTGCCAAGACAAAAATATCTAATTGAGTCCCATTTTTTCCCATTGTCAGCTGTGACTTAAAGGATATTTGATGGAGATACTAATGAGAACTGACATAAATAAGCTAGATTTTCCAGAACAAGAACAAGACTGTAGATAGATGACACCTGTAAAGGGTTTTAAGCAAGTATGGGTGTAAAACCATTTTTGTAGTAAGAACTCTGAATTTGGGTTAGTTGTCTGCTTTCTCTTTTTTCACAGTTTAGCCAGTTTCTCTCTTGATTAGACATCTTGTCTACAGCTCATTTCAGACACAATACTCACAATATTTCTACTTACATCTTCCCACTCAATCCCTTCTGTTACTGAATTTGTAGGCCATGTTACCTTTTGGTGTCTGCTCAGCAGTGCTAAACACAGTGTTATTCTACCAAAGGTTCAATTCATCAGCCATGCGCAAAAGAATTGGAATATATAAATTCTGATGATTTTATTAGAAAAAAAGATGCATCAGATGCACTACTGGGGACATCAAATCCCCTGTTAAATCTCAGAGAGTAATAACAACAGCAAATCTGACAACAGAAAATTGAGTGCTAGGAGAGATTAAACCGGTAAAAGGAAAAGGAAGGAAGTTGGTCATGCAGAGGTGACAAAAAATCAGAATTCTGAACAATAACAGCTGGATTTATTTCAAGGAACTGGAATGCTAAAATAAATCAGTTTGTGAGATGTATAGCATAAAAAAAAAAAGTAAACTATTACAAGTTTGTTTAATATGCACATTCACTAAAAAAACTTGGTAAAATTACATATAAACAATATTTGCAAAACCAATTTGATCAGCCTTGTGTTCTGAACACAAATACCAAATCTCACTGTTCTATGTCAGACATATTTTTATCATAAAATCACTAATGTGAAGTTATCTGAATATAAATATTTCAAGAAAATGCTCTTCATTCTGATAATCTGAGGTCAAACTAGTGCTAACTAGTCCAATTTGATCATTCTGTGTTTAAATACATCTAAATGTCAGCTGTGGAACATTCAGCACCTCTTAAGTGTTCTTATCCTATCATTATTTCCATTTCATGTGTTTTCCTTATAGCATTACTACTTAATGTAACTTAAGTTCTTATGCTAATTTAGGCTAATTTATGCTAACTAATGCAGCCTTAGACCTGTGCAAAATTGTCAAATACAAATGAGGATCTCAGCTGAAACAAAGTGTTTCAGCATTTTCTTGATATATACCAGGATACTCCATATCTGATAAATTGTTGCATTTTTTCTGTGAAAGTCATCCTGATATGTAATGTGGCTCCAAAGAATATTGCTTCAAGCTCATAATGTATTTATGTGCATATATGTAAAATACATAAAAAATATGTATATTTTATCTTGAACTATGGTCCTTAAAATAAGAATAATCTGGGTAGCTGTGAGGTAGGTAGCAAGGTAGTATAAATATATGTCTGAAAAGGCATGCTGACTCAGAATTTGTATGTAAGACCATGATCTGGAGGATCATGACTGCATGATCATATACTGACAACTCCTACATCAAAATATTTCCTTGGTCAGAGACTTATTTTTCTTTTCCATTTATATTATCCCATTTTTAAGTGATTTAAGTGTGTTTATACTCAGGACAATTCACTTTCATCACCTCCTAGAGTAATGATAAATGTCTTCAGCTTAGTCCTCAAATGGCCTTTGTTAAAACTGCAGTGCAAACATCAATTGACATTTTGAAGGTCATGACCAATCCCATTTAAAAGTAAGATTAAATAGAAGTTCAATTTGTAATCCAAAAACAAAAGTGCAGAGTTCACAAAATGTTACTAACAGCTATATTGTAGACACAATTAATTCTAGTATCAGAATCTCAGGATAAAGCCCATCTTGAGAGACCTCTATCTTATTTTATGTAAGGTATATTTGCATATTATATATTTCATTGTAGCATTTACAAACCGAGAATAAAAGTTATTGAGAGAAAATAGTGTTGTGTTCAGCTGCTGCTTTTCTTATTTCAGTTATTTTGTATCCTGAAATATGCAGAACACAGTTATTAATTTAAGTTCTTTCATAGTGGATTCTTTACAAGGTATTTATGCCTTCATATACTGTTCATTCTTGTAAAACTCCTTGAAATTTCAAATTGTATTTATCAAAAATTATGTATATAAAGTAGCAATGGTAAAGACAAATTTTAATAAGTATGGAGAAATAAGTCCACACCTAAATCGCCTATTTAGTATGCACACATCTACCTATTGGATGCCTAGATTTATCAAGTATAATGTAGATCTTTTTTGCTGATGCTTTAAAAAAAAAAATAGTTGTGTGCAATCCTAAAGAGAAAGGAATTAAATCCAATTTGTTCTGATGGCGTTCAAAACTTCAGTACCACAGAATGTATTGGAAAACAAAAATTTATACCAGATATTAGTATTATTCACAAAATAAGATGGAAGGAAGGCTGTTATCTGTTTCTAGTTTCTTAAAACTATAGTCTTTTCCCTGCTACTCCTCATTGTAATTATATTTACTACTGTGAGAACAAAAGACAATACTAGAACAAGATTATGTTACCAATGGAAATATCAGAAGGAAATTTACTAGAATAAGCTGTGTTTTTTACGGTTTCTCTATTTTCCTTCAAAATACCACATATTCTCATCCAGGGGAATGGATGAGAGGAAAAGAGTTATGTAATTCTAAGTTCCATGAACCCATCTCATCAACACCAAATATAGATGCTATATTGCAGAAGTGCTTTTATTGTCTTTAACAATAACAAGTATTACTGTATTTTTATGTATTTCTGTGGTCCAGTGCTGCAAGGAAAGAACAGTATAACCTATGTTTGCTTGTTTGCTGTTATTCTGCTATTTGCCCCATCTTTACTTTTCCTTATATTAATTTCTTAACTGCAGTCTTGAGGAGGTTAGAGATTTGATAAATGCTCCCATTCTCATTTTCTGTTCATCTACAATTTACCTCAGTCTTACTACCTTTGGTATCTTCTGCTTGTGGCATCTTGACATTCCTCAGTCATTTCTGGTTGTCTGATTCTACTTGTGCTGTCCCTAATCTCTTTCTGCAAATATGCTTCATCTTCCTGAAAATGTTAAAGGATGAAACTGCTCCACTGCTAAAATTTTATCTTGTAACAAATCCTGCTCCAAATATTAAGATGTTGAACAGCTTTTTACAGCTTTTTACAACTATAATACATCAATTTATATGTTACATAAATAAAGAAATTAAAGCAAGAAATTTGAGAGATATATTTTTGGTATTTAAATTATTAATAAGGTTTTTTTGATAGATTAAATTATAATGCAAATTAATTAATAAAAAGTATTCATTAAAAGAAGCATTTAAGACCATAATATGTAGCTTCAGATTTAATTTTTAAAAAAATTGCTCTTGATCATTTGGATAATTTTTGTGATCATATATTGTAGTATCAACTTCAAATTAAAATAGTGCAGGAAAGAGAAATTTCCTATTCTAAATAACAGAGACTCAGAAAGAATGATGTATCAAGTTTAATTTATGATCAGATTTTAAGAAATGAAACCCAAAAGCAAATAAAAATAATAAAACCCCAACAAAAGAACAAGAAACTAACATGTTATGCTTTATTGTGCAGAATGGAAGCTGTAATACAAAAGGCAGCATTAGTTCCAGAATGGAGTTAAACAGATAAGAATGATCCTAGTATTTCTTTTATGGTTTATATTTGCACAAGGAATATTTTCTAGGCAGGATTTTTAAGAACATCAGCATTTTTTGAAGTTTGGCAGATTTTTGAAAACAGACACTGCATCAGCTAGACCAGATTGAAGAATGAAGAGAAAAATCCACAAAATCTGTCAGCTGATAATTTGTAGGGGAAATGGAAAAATGAATATCAAACAATTATTTTAAAATATAGTTAAGGCTGTGTGAAATTTGGTTAATTCTGAATCTGTATTTAGGTTGAATGCCGACATAAAATTTTTTTTTAGATTTCTCGAGTCATATTTGAGTCTGGTTCCTTAGTATCTAGGGCATTGATTGTACAGGAAGAGACCCAAAGTTATTTTGCAACACATGTTGAATTACAAACACTTTACAGAAGCAGTGGGAGGTATTGTAACTCAAGTAGTGTTGAGGGTCTTATAAAGCCATCTGGCCAGTTAAAATTGAAAGGGAGGAAATGATGAATAGTTGATCCCTCACCCACAAACGCACTGTTTATCTCTAACCCAGTTTAAAAATAACTTAAACTAGTTTAGGATGTCATGAAAGTTATCACAAGTGGAAAGGAATGTGAAGCAAGAGATTACTTCTATCTGTAGTGGACAACCAGATACCTGTGATTGGAAAAAGTAACCAGTTTTGCACATCCCCTCACAGGTTACACCTAGAATGACTGCTGTGGAAGGATGATGCAGAGAAGAAATTAACAAGCTGCTCAGTCCTGGCCTATCATCATCTGTCAGGTGAGGGAAGACTCGGTTGCTCAATATGAGATCAGCAAGCTTCGTTTCTTGAAGAGAGCATCAGACACTTATACAGCAAATAATAAGCTCATGAATATTCTGTAAGCCAAGCGATCTATTGGTTAAACCATACCATCAACTCTTCCTCATTCCTTTGGGCCTACATTCTCTATTTCCCACGTCTCTCTGACCACTTGTTATCATACCCAGCTAGGCCCAAGGACACGCTATCTTGCAGGTGCAAAAGCTCAAACTGGCTGTGTTCGGTACTTTCCCAGCTCTTGGCTGGCTAACAAGCGAATGTCTACGTGACCTCTGTCATGTAGCCATTTCTCCAAAATCATTTAAGAACAGTACCAAGACCCAGGAAAATGCATTGGACCTCGGATTTCTTTCTGGGGATGGGGAAGATGTGATCAACAGTTTCTTAAACTAGGCTAAAGTGATATCTTTGTAATAGCTGTAGAGCTAAATTGACACACTGTATTTTATAAAGCTAGCCCACAGGTGACAGGCTGTACTACAATTTGTATGTGTGTTATGGTGAGTTAGAGCACCTATTTGTTGCTACTGTGGGATTCCTTTGACCATTTTCTGAAGAAAGTAACTAGACAGGGCACTCAAAATATTTTCCCAGACTATTGATTCTGTAGCAGCATTCCTCCTGCAGTATGAGCAGGAGAACATTCCAGATCTTCTATGCTCTAGCAGAAATTATAAAAAGAAGGTCCTTGGAGGTAGAGCAATGGGAGAGCCTCATGCCTTTTCCAGAGTGTTGAACCCCTCATAGGTGGCATGCTGAAAGAATAATTAGAGTATACTGTATATAATTTGTCATGAAAGGCAAAAAAAATACTCTCATCTTTACCGTCTTTGTTTTCACAATTATTACTGAGCAAAGAGTAAATAGGCATGAATAGAGGCAAATTAAGTAAATCTCCAAAATTGCAAAGGTTAAATCTCTGCAGTGTTCAAAATCTGTTTCTAGTATGAAGCAATTAAAATTGAAACTAATTTATACAGTCCAGGTGAGTGAAAATTTTTAACTGCAAGCTATAGTTATGTCAGATTAAAAATCACAACTAGGTACTGTATATGAGAGGCTGAAATGTCAAAGGCTAATGACTCAAACAACTGGCTATTGGCAAAAGCAGCAGCTACTTTGCTGAAACCAGGTTTGTACCCCTAAACTGAAGGGAGGAGGAGAGGCTTGGCTGTGGGTTGGCAAAAATTTCTGATCCACATGGAACAAAGGGGGTCAGCACCCACTGTCAGAGTATGAGCACGATGAACTCATTTTTTATATACAAAATGATTGAGCCCCAGAATTATTGTATACTTGATGGCCTGCAACTAATGTCTTAAGCCGTTTTCTGGCCAGATAAGGAAAATGATCAATAAGATGCAGATCCTTCAGAGGTGGTGTGATGCTTCTGTCATGCCATTTCCCCTCTGATAGGCATTGCTGGCTCAACTAAAGTGAGAGAAGCAGAGCAAAACAGCAGTCATGTCATTGAAAAGTGCTATAAACCACCAGAGACCACTGAAACACCCCAGGATCATTTCTGGGGCCTTCCACCGCAGAACTTTGCACAATCCACAGTGTTGTAAAAGGCAGCGTAAGAGTTTATCTGCTCAGGGGAGGTACATGAGCATTCCCATCCAAACCTGAAAGTAGGTCAAAGCATTGAGCTTTGTGTTTCATAGGCTTCCCCCATCCCCAACAGATAAAGATTGCACCCATCAATTCAATCAATGGGCATCAAAACTGTCACATTCGAGTCTCATCACTGCTTCCATGGGTGGTGACATCTTCCTTTCCACATTCTTTTATCCTTTCTTTTTCTTTTTTCCCCCTAGGTATTTTCTTAAGCAATATTTTTATACTTCTATGTTGCTATATAATAAATAAAACAGTTACATACCTGCTTTCTATTTCAATCAAATTGTTCTGAAATAAAAAGAAAATTATATGTATACATATATAAGAGTATAGGTCTGTCAGTGTTGTTTCACTCTATTTTTCCCCAAGTGATCTATTAACAAGAACTTCAGTAATCCCGTGCCTTCAGGTGCAGGCCCCAACAGCATGTAGATTGTTAAGAAACAACTTCAACATGTAATTCCCATAGAAATTATAAGCATGTTAGCCCAGATGGGATATCATCTCACAAAAAGATTGTGGAACTAAATTTCTGTGGAATCTTCATTCCTCAGGCTGCTCAAATCACAACTGTACAAGACCCAGAGCGACCTCATCTAGCTCTGAAGTTACACACATAACAAGCAAGAAGTTAAGCTGGAAAAACTCATGGGCTTCCCTGCAAAGAAGTTTTTCCCTGTTTTTCTACAGGCCTTCAGAAACACACTCATTCCAAAACAAATAATATGGGAATCCATGTATAAAAAAAGTAATCAGTAGGAACAAAGGTATTGCCTAATTTTGTTTGCTTTCTTTGCAAACTCATTCCTTGTGTGAGATAGGGACTTTAGTTTTCTCAAAATCAGAAAAAGATGGAGATCATATGCATATGGAATTTGTGATAGCGAGAGTCATCAGAGCAGAAACATTAAAAAAAAGAAATACAACAAAATCAGAAACATGATAATAGAAGACAAACTTTTAGCAATCAGTAGACATGTGAATTCATGTAGTTTTGTTTCAGGGCTAAATATATGCACTGGGAATATGCTATTAGTATCCATCTTGTACAGACATCTTGAGTTCTTATTGCTGTTGTATAATAAGTCAAGATTTATATTGTGAAGTGTTCATTTACAATCCTTTCTGCCCACACTAAGTACCTTTAAAAATGCATTATCTGAGACAAATGATCAAGAGCTCATTGAAAAATTGCTGCACATTTATAACTGACTACAACTTTATTACAAGTCACAGACTATACATTACTTAAAATCTGGTCAGTACAGCAACATGCCAAGGAAAACAGTGTTTATATCCTACTACAAGTTGGGGTTTTTTGAGTGTTGGAGTTTGGGGTCTTTTTGGTTTTTATTCCCTACAAGGTGGCTTCCTGGTAATGATGATCTTCTGACCATCTCTGTGGCTACAGTTCTGCACAGCCTGCTTGATGGATTTTGCAGTGTCAGAAACCCCTGACTTTGCATGCTCTACAGACTCGGAACTTATATAGCAACACACTGGGGATGGCTTGCGGGATTTCACTTGATACCTAATCTCTCTATATACCGCTGGCAATAAGTAGCAACTGTCTGTCTCAGCAGTCTATCTCTCATTACTATTCCTGATGGGCTGAACTGAACAACTCTCCTTCAACAACATTATCTATAACACAGATTCTCTTTTCTGTCTAAACCTCATTTCCAAAACGTAGGTGTTTTTGCCACTTCTGAATCCAGCCTTATCCATTTTCAAAATTCATCTTGCCTTATGCATTTTTAACCTCCACAGCACAGTTAGGACTGAATACAACTACCATGTGTCTTACCTCATTTTCTTAAAAAGAAGAACTCAGGCTCCAACAAGCATCTAACCTTCTCAATTAACAGTCAAGACCTCTGGGTTGTTTTGCAGCATCTCTGCAGATAATTAGTTCAAAGGTATTTGAAAACCACAGATAAAGACCTTGAAGGACTTTTTTCTGACTTTTGCAGGAATTATTTCATATAATAGAAGTCTGTGACTGTAATTATGTCACTTCATGAGTTTCACATCAAAAGAGCAATAGCTCTGGTAGCGTTAATGAAAGAATATGCAAAGCATGCAGCTTTTTACTCCTTACTAGTCCATTCTTCTTCATTACTGTGATTGAGTGATTCTGTAGCTGCCCTTAGATAGAAATAGTAGGGCAGATTTTGGTGAAGCAAGACAAAAATAATGACATGCATCTGAGGGTATGAAAATATTCTTATCTCTAATTAAAATCACTGAAATGTACACTCATGGACTAGTCATAGTAATTGTTTTGTCCTGATCACACATTATGAATTCACCATATGGGCTGTTCTGTTGAAAGCTTTTATTTCCATGCTCTCCAACTCTCAGAGTTAAGAAAATAACACATAATGTTGAACAAGACTCCAACAGTGCATTTATATTGGTTCTCAGCTTGGTTTTGTTTCCCATGGCATTATCATCAAAAAGGACAGTGCATGTTTCTTCTATCATGAGATAAATATAGAAACTTAGAAGTTCAGAAAAATTTCCCAGATACCAGATGTAAAAAGTCACATTTGTTTTATGTCCATGTTTTAATTGAAATTTTTAAAAAAGAAATATATCAGATAATAGAATTTATATACACTTTAGCCATAGGGCACTCATGTTCACTGAGAGGTTGCTGCATTTTTCTTCCCTTTGGGCTCTCTGAAGGAGCTCTTGACTCCAAGCAGCTGGCTTGCTAAAAGCTGAATAAACCCACGCTGCAGAACATACAATCCTGTCAGTAGCTTTTACTTAAACAAACAAAAAGAAATTACACTAATAATAATTTCCTGAGGATGACTTCATGTGTCTTGTTATTCTGCTCAATGCATACGGGTAGATTTTGTTCAGTTACATAAGGACTGAAGTAACTCACATTATTCTCGTTTTAGATCAATAAGAGTGTGGTGGGTTGAGCCTGGCTGGGTGCCACATGCCCATCAAACGTGCACAATCACTCCCCTCCCCAGCTGAACAAGGGAGAAAAAATATAATGAAATCTTGACAGTTCAGATAAGGACAGGGAGAGATCACTCACTCGTTACTGTCACGGGTAAAACAAACTCAGCTTTTGGAAATTAGTTTAATTAATAATCAAATAAATCAGAGTAGACTAATGAGAAATAAAACATCTTAAAAATATCCTCCATCCACTTCTCCCTCATTCACAGGCTCTACCGGTCACCCTCCTGAGAGGCACAGGAGATGGGGAATGGGCATTATAATCAGATCATGTTTCTTTTGCTGCTTCCTCCTCAAGGGGAGGGGTTCCTATTCCAGTGTGGGATCCAGTCCTCCATGTACTTATCCAGTGTGAGTCCTTTCCACAGACTGCAGTACTTCATGAACTGCTCCAGCATTGGTCTCCCATGGGGTCACAAGTCCTACCAGGATACCTCCTCCAGTGTTGGATTCTCTTCTCATAGGTCTCTGGGTCTTGACAGGACCCTGCTAAAATGTGGACTTCCCCACAGGGTCACAGCCTACCTTCAGTCATTCACCATGGTCCTTCATGGGCTGCATGGGGACAGCTGCCTCATCGTGATCTTCTTCGCATGTTGCAGTGCAATCTCAGAGCCTGGAGCCCCTATTTCCCTTCCTTTCTCCCTGGCCTTGTTGTCTGTGTGCTCACACATATTCTCACTCTTCTCTGAACTCTATCATTTTGGTCCCATAATCTTTTTTTTCCGCTTCTTAAATATGTGATCACAGAGGCATTACTATCATCTTTGATGGGCTTGGCCCTGGCAAGCTTTGGGATGGTCTTAAAGCACCTTGCATTAGCTGTCAGGTATGGTGAAATCTTCTTTTACAGAAGCCACTCTGCCAAACTCCCACAACTTACAGCACTAGCAAAACCTGGTCATGAAAACCCAATACACAGTAAAATCAAAATCCATAATTTTGTGTTCAGAAAAGCCTAATTTTTGTTAAGTAGAAATTATTATTAGAGAACTACAAATGTGAAGCCATATCCTTGGTCAACATCAATCAGCACAGCACCATAGAGCACAATTCATTTATGCAAATTAACCCCACCTGATGGCTGTCTGATCTTCTCTTACAGCTGGCATTGTAATCTCAGACCTCTGGTAAGATATTGTTCCAAAAATGGGGAGCAGTAAGAACTGGCATATTCACTAATTTTTAGGAAACCATATACAGGCTTTCAGACACATTCAGACATCTTTGAACAAAATATAGATCTGAAATTATAGCAGAAACAAATGGGGAAATAATTACTTCATTAGCTTGCACACTCAATTATAGCTAATAAAGTAGCCATATAGAAGATAAAACAAAGTTATCTCTTCCTCCTACCTTTGTAATTGTTGTCATCTTATTGCAAAGGTTCCATACTGTTGCCTCCTTATCACAAAAGTGTCATACCTTCTTGCTGGTCACCTGGGCAGCTTCTCAGAGCGCTGCCTCTTTCTTCCTCACAAAGCAGCCAACTGACCCCAGTTCCCTTCTCACCCAGCCACCCCACTCTTTTATAGCACTCTGCTTCTCATTGGTTACAGCTGGGTCCTGTTAAAGTCAGGCCTGTTCCTAATCTTTGATAATTGGCCCAGCTGCAATTCCTTAGGGGTAAGATTACTTTCTACGCTATCTTTATTTTCTTATATTCTATCCCCCTACATATAATATTTTGCTATACAGGCTTTGAAATGAAAATTGTATTTTAAACAGATAGAGTCACACTGGGATATATACAAACCACAATTAAATATGATTAATTTACATGAAGTTATATTAAAAACTTCTGATGAATGTATGACAGGAAAATATTCTCACATGCTTGAAGGCAGATGCTGATTTTCCTTGAATTTATTTATGGAAATATACTATGGTTATTATTTACTTTCCCAGTAATGATAAAAATAAATTTCACACGAGAATTGCAATTTACCTTTGAATATTTTCCATAATCCTTTTTTGATGGATCATGATAATAAAAAAAATGAAGATGGATATTTCAGGGCAACTGAAGAATCTAGTTTATACCTGGGAGGTGTGGCATCGTCTAATAATGTCCAACAAGTTGGTGACCCTGCTCATAGAGTTAGGGAGTTCCTAACGCAAAGGAAAAAGAAAAAGAGCAATATAAAAATAAATCTCTATTTTTTGGACAATATTTTAGTCCTTTTACCTAGTAAGCTAAACTAATAAAAGTGTAAAGGCTACAAGTGGAGATTAATGTTACTCTAAAAATTTCCTCTAAAGATCAGAAGCTATTTCCAGATTTTTCATAGTAAATCTTGCCTATGAGACCCATATGGAGAGAAGTGATAGGTGTGAGACCCTTAACAAATTACTAATTGCATTTGGAGCAGTGAAAATCATTGCTCTCAGCAGTTGACTTGCACAGAAACCTTCTTCACGTAGTTGCCTATGACAAAACAGAGCACATGGCCAATAATGTTAAGCATGGACCAAAATCAAATCTGGCTTCATTGAAAGTTTCTGCCAGAAGTTAACATGAAGGTTTAAAAACCATCCTTCACTGCCTATTCATTTACCTTTTTTCCTCCAGCCAGTTATTTAGGCACTTCCTACTACAAAAACTAATTAACGACTATGGAAGCCATTAGTTCATCTGAAAATTCTTAAAACTGATTATATTTTTTATATTCGCAACACTTTTTTGGCAAATATTTCCACAATTGAATGGGCCATTCAGAAGTCTGGATAAAGAAGGTATCCCGCAAAATTGGGAAGTATTATGCAGATAATAGATGCTTAATTTAAAACATTATTTCTTACAATAAGTCATCATAAATCATGTAATAATTACTTTTTTCTCTATCAATAGTTTCCCCAGAGCATGCACTTCACTGGAAAAGAATGAGATAGTCTGTATTCTTTTGCTGTTTGTTCTCAGTCTGCAGAAGATCCATAAAAGTCAGGAGATAAAGCACCCACCAAGAACTGCTAATAAGGCTACTCCTGTGATTTGCTACAAAGAAATTTAACATAAATATTTCAAACCCTGGAAATAATCAGACAAGAACAAAGAAAATACAATATTGGCATGTAGTCTGCAAACAGCTAAACTGATGCTGAAATTCCTGCTCAGAAGTGACCATGTAATTTAACTAAGTGCACAGGATCCTCCTACTCTCCAGGTTATTTAGGAATATTGTTTTTGCCATATATTAACACCTATTTAGGTCTTATACTACTGATATGCACACTTACATGACAGTTGTATCAAAGGCTCATGGTGACTTCATTTAAGGGACAACTGAAGTTCATGTTTAGTCCCACAGATCCAAGCACATTTCTCTGGGATAAATCTTACATGCCACTTTAGAAAGACACCATTAGTCTCCATGAAGCTCAAAGTAAATTATGAATATCAATTCTAAGTAGCATCCTACTATACCTGAACATTCCATGCTCAAAACCACTGATTAACATAAGCTGAATTTCAATAAGTAAAAAAAAGAAACACAGAATAACTCCCTTAAGAGCTGCAGTATTTCCAAGAACTTTTCTTATTTTTTTTTTCAATGAATTCTTTGAGCCTTTCCAGAGTACGTTATTATTTCCAATACACCACTTCTGTATTTTCCTGGCAAGAAAAATATAACACCTAGTAGGAGTCTGATTCATATGACTCTATAGATACAGTTACATCCTGAACCTTCATTTAAATTTAATTTAATTAGTTTAAATTAAAGTATAATTTTATACCATTGCTTTTTACTCCTTGTAATTAGGTTTAATCACAACTTTAATCCAGCAATTTATTAATTTATTAGAAGTGGTAAGAAAGTAAGACATATTTCTATCTCTTTTCATGTTTTTAAATACAGAACTCAGAGTTTAGTTCCCATATCAAATGGCTTTTACACTAATTTAATTTCTTAAATTGATTTGTTAGCATATTTAATGTGTTATAATTTTAAAAAGCATTAAATATCCCACTTATGTTTACTTAAAATGACCCAACCCATTGCACTTGTTGCTTGAGACGATGATCACAGAAAAACTGAGCCAGATCCTTAAGTCTTCATGTTTATAAACTGATTTTCAGATAACCACATCAATGTTTGGCACCTGGGGAGAATTTAGTCACTTCTTTCAAAAGCATAAGTTTCAGTTAATGCACAAATTGAAGACAACAACAGAGACAAATCATCTTAAAAGTGTAAACACTGCACCCCACTGCAGGCCACTAAATGTAAACATGTAACTTCACTCCTCTAAAGAAAATGCAAACTGCCCTTAGAGTCTGGATTTGCAAACATGAGATGCAAAAAATATTATGATCTTTTGATTGCTACTAAATTTTGTTGTTTTCATTTTTTCTCTTTACCTTTCCTATGTGTTGTCCTTTCTTTTTCCCTTTCGGTTTGTTACCTACAAAATCCATCTCTCTCATTCTTTCCTCCACTCCCTGCTCACCACATCAGGGTGGGGTTCTGGCTCCATTTTCTCCATGCTCCCTCATTTGGCAGTGTGGACAGAAATTAGGTCCCCTGGAGAATTTTCTTCTTCAGAATGAACAAACCCAATTGTCTCAGCTTCTACCCATATTTAATGGGGCTCTGTGGCAAATGACATAGGCTGGGAGTGGCTGAAATTCAATCATAAGGGTTGAGACTGGAGTGAGATTGTAAATTAAAGTCAAGAGACACACCAGTCTCTGTGAGAGATGCAGAGTCTTTAAGAGCTGGCTGAGAACACCTGCAATGGTGACAACCTGTTCAGGTGTTTAAAAACTCTGAATGGGCTGATCAGATATAGATATTGTCTGCCCAACCCTTTATTTGACAGGATCTGGAGTAACTCAGGGAGAAACCTGTATCACACACAACACAGACAGGACTTGTG
Organism: Ammospiza caudacuta; assembly: GCF_027887145.1. Taxonomy (NCBI): domain Eukaryota; kingdom Metazoa; phylum Chordata; class Aves; order Passeriformes; family Passerellidae; genus Ammospiza; species Ammospiza caudacuta. The sequence goes on from NC_080594.1 coordinate 74,690,327, forward strand.
CACTGGCCAACATGAGCTTTCTCTGAGACTGCATTTTTTTTTTTCTCTACGGGAAAAGGAGGTCATATATCACTTGCCAACATTAAACATATCTGTGAGGGAGTGTGCATTGGTGTTCAAGTCCATTGACTCCCTGCACGGTCAATTTGGTATGAAACCACAAGAACAAATGTCGATATCAGAAGTGGAATGCTATTGTACTAATCAGATGTCTGCAACATGGGGATGGGTGAGCATTAGGATCTGGAAGCTGATGCCATGGCAGAAGCTGTCTCTGGGCTGCCTCAGAGCAAGGGATATCTGTCATGGTAGAGGGTTGCACACAGATGCCTAATTCCCAAGTTTGGCCAGTGAGCAGCAGAGCTTTTGATGGCCTGAGGGCAGGCCAAAGAGATGGAGCTGCTACTCATTGGTGAGTCAGAGAATAAAGGGTAGATGTCTTTATGAGACTTACTCAGGACATAAATCATTGAAAACTATGTGCCATCATAAAAAAACCTCAGCAAACTATGTGCCATCACTTTCTGATATAGTTTTATTTTGACTTTTGAGATCATTTAGTATCTAATTTGTTTGGGAGTTCAAAATTATAAATCTTAATAAATAAACAAAAAAATCTTCTTATGTGGACTGTTGTGAGTACCTAAATTACATGGAAAAATTCTGGAGTTTTTACATAAGAATTTCTATTTTCCCCCAAATAAGATATATTTTCAGAATGTCCAAGTTTACTTTAATTTTTATATATTTTTTAATCAAGAATTGGTGAAACAAGTCCTTTCACTAAAATTTTGTTTCAGTTGAAGGACTTTTAGTTTGTTCACTATTAGTATAGCAAACTTATTTACATATTTCTGTTAAAGATGTATGAAAAAGATGAGATTCCTCCAATTTTATTTTATATTCTATAGTATATAGCATGCACTAAAGCTCAAAGAGGATACGGTGTTAGAATTTTGTTTAGAAAAGAACCTTACCTGAGGTGAGAGGATGTTCCTGTGACTCTAAGGTCAGCTGATTTCTGACCTTAAAAGCCCCAGTGTAATCTCTTGCTTAAGAGGGTCTTGTATCCATTGCCACACTTATAATGTGTGTGGAAAGTGGCAGACATCAGTTTTTTTCACTATATTCAGGTATTCAAGATTTCCTTATAGTTTAATACTTATGACAAAATCATGGGATAGGATGAAAAAAATTACATATTGATTTCAACTATATGGTTATGAGACCCATTCTATCCTAGGTATACACCCCCAAAAAAAACCTCAATCTGTGACAAAACCCCAAAACCACCCACAAACAGTTTATCTGTGATATCCTTAGCTCTTCCTCAACATGAAAGAAGAAGAACCAGAGTTTCAAGTTTCCAAAGATAACTTTGGAATTGATCCAACCCTTTTGCTAGGATTTGCGGGAAGCAGTTGCTTTCCATCATTCCTGAAAGATTCTCTGAGGAAAAAAAATGCTACTCATGTCTGTGTTGTCAGCTTTCAGCCTGCTTTATGTTCTTCCAGTGTTGAACCAGAGATAGGAAATATTTCATTCATACACATGGTTACCAGTGTCACAAACCAAAATGACCAGATTTGCTACAAAAGGGAAAGAGCAGAAGCAAGAAGATATTCTAATGCAAAAATTAGTATCTTGTGATTGTATGCAAGAAATTTCCCCAGGGCAGTGCAGGAAAATAAAAGTTGAAGAGGATTAAGAGTTGAAATTTTCTATACATTTACTTTGTTGTAGATATAGGTGGGTTTTTTTTTTATTGTTTTGTGGAACTGGTGAGATACATGAGGAAAAAATATGTTGTATATCTCTTTTCTGCACCCCTTATGCATGTTTATGTATCTGTCTCTTATTCTGAAGCTATTAGAGTAATTCATAACTCTCAAAACCATGAGAAAATATTTTAAAACATTCACAAATCTGCCATACATGCCAAATTGTATTTGGCTTTCTTATCTCTCTATTATATGGATTTTGACTTTAATAGTACACATGGATTTGTTAAAAACAACAATTAAGGGAAAGTAGGTTTTTCACTCTTCACCAATAGATTGACACTTTGTCAATTCTGAAATAGTCCTTTACCTAAACTGATAAATGCTTGATTTTGTTTCCATTTCCTTATGAAAAATAAAGATAGAAAATTGAGGTTTAAATCGAGGTCAAAGAACTTTCTCATCTTCACTGTAATAGTTAATAATTCCAGTTTGACAGTTTTTATGCACAGATAATATTTTTTGTATTTTAAAAAGATAACATATTTTAAGAATATTAAGATATTATTAATTTCTATCCTCTTAGAGAAATTTTATCCCAGAGAACAATTTGCACAAACATATTCTCAATGGCAAAGATTTTTCAAAATTCCATTTTAATTAAAGCATCAAATAGTACCATATATTTAAAAACTGCTAATAAGAACTATTCTACAAATTCTTTCAAGGAAGGAAATTATATTTGATACCTCTTTATTTTATAGTCATTTGAGAACAATGAATTTAACTCTTTTGTTTTCTGCTTATGAAAAATTAAATGTTCACATAGCAGACTGTATTATTTTCTCCTGAGATCCTACTGGCACAAGTTCACATGAAATTCATGATAGAGACCAAGATATACATCACCTCATCTTTTCTTCCAGAGAGCAGTTAAAAAATTTGATATAGGTAAAGTTTACTAACACATTTTGGGGAATATTTATAAAGCTTCATTATCAGAGGTTAACATAAACATATAATATGATTATCATAAATATATAGATAAGTATAATTTCTTGAATATATATAATAAAAATATAGTGATTTGTAGCAATTACAAACAATAGTTGCTGAAAATATTTTTGATGACAGAGAGATGTTTTAGCTGTTGCTGAGCAGTGCTTAGACAGAGTCAGGGCATTTTCCAGTCCTCAGACCCCAGCACCAGTGAGGAGACTGGGAGTGCACAGGAATCTGGGAGGGGAGACAGCCAGGGCAGCTGACCCTGACTGACAAAAAGAGTATTCCACTCCCTATGGAATCATGTTCAGTAATAAAATCCAGGAGAAGAAGAAGGTCACAATGGCATTTGTCTTCACAACTGACCATGGGACGGAATCCTATTTTTGGAGAAGCCTGGACACCTTCCTGTGGTTGGGAAATAGTGAATGAATTCCTTATTTTCATTTACTTTAAAGTTCAGGTTTTGCTTTACCTATTAAACTGTCTATACCTCAATCCATGAGTTTTCCCACTTTTGGTCTTCCAATTCCTTCCCTAATTGTACTGGAAGACATTGAAAGAGTACCTGCTTTGGTTCTAACTGCCTAACACAGTTAAACCACAATAGTCAATTATAAGTAGTTTTCTAACTAGTCTTTGTGCAGTCATTTTTTTGAGATTCTTAAAACTAGGGTTTTTTTTAAAATAAAATATTTGCTGTATTTCTTCTAACTATTTCTATTGCACATTCAAGTACTTAAGGAATTTTTTCTGGGAACATTGATGTACAGATGCATCAAAAGTGTGTGGTTTGAGCATGTTTCCTATGAAAAATTTTGCACTTATTTTATCATGGATCAAAACCTATTTTAATAACATTTTATTTTTTAAGTTCATTAAATTTCTTTTGTTTCTGGTAGTGAAACATCTGCTCTTTAGGATGGGAAGGCTTCTGTCTCTGCAGAGGGTTAAAGAGTGGCTTGCACCTCTCTAAAATAATAAGACTTTTAATTTCCACAAGTGGAGAAAGCCCTGAATGATCAATTTTACTTGAACAGTCACGAGATGACTCTGCATACTGGTTTGAAGAGTTCCATTTCCACAAGCACCTCTTCAAGCCACCTGTGGAAGGAGGATTATTCTGTGCTAGGTGAAATGTTGGTGTCAGTCTATAAATGTGCTAAAGCATGGCATAATTCATTTCCAATTTATTTTCTGCTTTTAAATATCTTTATTACTGTCTCCAAAGCTTATAATTCCACATTCTAAGATTAAACAGGTGCAATCGTTCAAAACAGTAAATTTTTTGTATAATTGCATTAATATAAACTCTAATAATTCTTCATCTTCATAATTCAGCAACAGTTAAACTCACACACACCTGAGATGCATATAAATAAGTATCAATGCATTCTCTTAAACAATTTTATTTCTACTACTGACATCTCTGCTTTTGATCCACTTCTGTCACTACCTCTGATTTTGCTTGAGTCATCTGAGGGTGTTCATTATATGAGAATGTATTTTAAAATATTTTTTCTTTTAAAATAGGATGTATTCATCAATTAGTGCATTATACATGTGAAAGTAGACTGATTATGCAGTAATTTATGAGTTAAATTCTTTCTCCTTATTTTTTCCCATGCATTTCAAAGCTCTTCTCAAAAAAAAATCACAAAGGCTATTTTCTAATAATAGACTAATTTAAAAAGAGAAAAGCATAAACTATTTCTTATTTTAGACTGTTTCAGTCTACAGTTTCAGTTTCAGCTTTACTTGATCAAAAATGAGTCCAGAGTATTCATTCTATTTAATATATATTTTACAAATATATGTGACAAATCTTTGTTTCATTAATAACTATGAAAACTGTGAAATTACTGCAAAAACCCTTTTGGAGTTCTGTTTAATTTATTAGTAGATAGGATTTCCTAGAACAGACAAAACATTTTTCTGATATTGTTGCATTTCTGAGATCCTTTTCTTTTTTGTCTGTAAGGCTAATATATCACACCTACTAAGCATGCAAAATTTACAAGCACAGTAATTCCTGAAGAGCCCAGGGAAGTTTGATATGATGTTAAGACCCTCACTTATAAAAAAGAACAGATGTCAATGCATACCGTGAAACTCAAAGACTTTTGCATTCCAGAAACCATGGATTAGAAGCTTCCTAAACAATCAGACAATACTTTGTGGTTTAGAAACCTGATTTTTTTTTTCTGAAGCAATAGGTGAATGCAGTGAAGAATAATTTAACATACAATGCTGTGTCATGCCTTTGTGTGGGCAATAAAACTGAGACAAATTGTCTTAGGTTACTTAAATCAGACAAAATTAGGAAGAAGGAGATTGCCTTAGATACCCAAGGATATATGTACAAGCAAGATTGTAGACCAGAGTTTGGCTGAAATTCAGTCAGAGAGAGTGAGGTTCACCCATGCCAGTAGTATATTTTCAGTATGTCCTCCCACAAAGAATAACTTATTGTTTTAGGTAAAATGAAATAGTGTCTTGGTTTTATCTCTGCTGGCTTGTGATGGTTAGCTGAAATAGAGAGTAGGAATTTTCCTTGTGCTTCTTTAAATAAGCACAGCTTATGTCAGATGAGGAGTCTGGAAATCCTTTCTTACAACTCAACCTATCTAACTCATATATTTGGATATGGATGACTGCCTTTCTTTGCTATTTTAAACACTCCCAGAACCTGTCATGTTAGGTGAATGAAATAGTCCAGGAACTGAGATATTATTGCTTACTTCTCAGCTTTGGGCTCTTACCTAATAGAAGTGGTAAAGTTGAAGAAGTAAAGTTGAAACCAATCTGGAACACAAACATACAATGATTATTTGATTAAATATGATGATAACTCACAAAAAGACCCAGGAAGAAACAGGTGAAAATTATATTCTAAATGTAGCAAGGCCAATTTGAGATGTGAATAGTAGTATGTTTCAGTTCCTGCTTCCAGGAATGTGTATGCAGTACTGTAAAAGTCATATTGAGAAAGAAATTATCCTATATGCTTTATAACTCCTTAGAGGGCAGAAGTGTGATATAAATTTCCATGTATTTAATTCACTTTAATGATGTCTTCTGCACTGCAATAGTCACTAAATATCTTCCTTTATGGAGATCAGTATGAGAAGTCCTCGTATTGTAAAGGTTAAACTTTTCTTCTGGTAAGAAAAGAGGGATTCCAGAAATTCTTCATCTGTAGATTCCCAGGGTGTGCTATTCCTTCATTTTGAGTGGTTTACAGCAGTACATCAAGTAACAATAGAAACATAATAACTGCTCTGCATCTGTCTTGAAATAACACTTGATCTGAGAAACAACTCAGCAGAAGCAGAAAGTGCTTGAAAAGATGTCAAAGATGTAGGCCATAAGACAGATCTGCAAAAAAAATAAAATACAACTGCTACTGAAGGTTACTTTCATGAGTTCAGCCACACAATGCTGAGTCCAATTTCTTAAGACTGTATGAAAAACCTAAAATTTTGCTTCTGTTAAAAATGTGACTATTTCAGCCATTTCATCCACCAAACCATTTTAGAATAGAACTAAATATACTTGTATACAGTATTAAGTTTCCTTTACTAAAACCCTAAATAAAAATTCTATTATGTCATTTGGTCTTTCAAGTACGCCTAATCAGTTTTGCTGCTATGGTTACTGTCAAATACAGTTTTTCAGAGGATGGAATGGAACAGAGCATGTATCAAATCCTATGTATGTATGTATGAATGCATCTATCTATCTATCTATCTATCTGTCTGTCTGTCTGTCTGTCTATCTATCTATCTATCTGTCTGTCTGTCTGTCCATCTATCTACCTACCTACCTATCTATCTATCTATCTATCTATTACATGCAAAAAATGCTGGGGCAGTATTTCTAAACTTCCAGTTGCTGAATTCCTGTGTAATCTTTCATTTAACTACATGCTAGACCCAACTGGGATATTTCATTATTCCAGAAATTGCTACCTAACTCCCTCTCTGAAAGAGTGTGATCCCCCATACTCCCATTATCCAATTTGCAACTTACTTAAGGTTCAGCAGCTTAGTTGCCCTTATCTGGACATGGTCCAGCACCTCAGTGTCTTTCCTGTGATGAGGGTCCCAAAACTGAACACAAAACTCGAGGTGTGGCCTCACCAGTGTCCAGTTCAGGGGAACAGTTGTTGTCCTGGTCCTTGCTGGCCACACTATTGCTGATATCCAGGCCAGGATGTCACCAGTCTTCTTAGTCTCTTGGGGTCACTGCTGGATCATGTCCCTGGGACTGCCAACTTGGACCCCCCAAGACCTTTTCTGCTGGGAGATGATGAAATTATTCTATTGATGGAAATATACATACCCGTTGAAATAAACATAGATGTTGACAAGTCTCTGTATTATTGGCTCTTGATGATCTTGCCCAGGTTCTCCCAGGGCCTTCAACTACACCCATTGGTCCTGGGACAATATTTAGCTCAATCCTTTTAAAAATTAAAAAATATTATCAACCATTCCAATAAAGGCCCATTAAAGTGAGAGAAATTGTGCTGAACTGAGGCATGTATTTAAAGTGATTTCTTTCCATGAAGTTTAAAGTAGAGTAAGCAATGGAAAGATTCAGGTGCATTAAAGAAAAAGTAATTCTGCAGCCAAGCTCTTATAAAAAGGGCCCTAAGTAAGAAAGTATACATATCCAGTTTACTGAAGTTTAGGACTCATTTTTTATAATGTCATACCCTTTCTGCTCCCCAGGTATAATTCAGTAATAATAATAAGCTCCATCCTGTTCAAAAAGGAGTTTCAAAGATGGAAGATGTGGAAAAAAGTAATGCAGTAGCAAGGGAAAAGTACAGAAAGAACCACTTCTAAGTTCTTTATACTATAGACTTATGAATCTTACTGGGTGTCAAAGGGTAGTCCAAAACACAGATCTTTAAGATGCTTTGTGATCTCTATAGGATAATCTCAGGTAAAATGTGACTGCATCCTTAAGCTATGAAAGCCTAGCAGAGCCAGAAGCCAATTCTTTCAAGGGTGTTTTATGTATAAGCCCATGCATCTTCTCAAGTTATCTTCATTTCTAAACAACTTTAAGGTAACATTATGCTTTCCAGGCTTGTTTCCCATGTTGTTTTTATTTTGTTTGTTTGTTCGCTTTTCACAGAGGTAAATTACAGCACACCTTTGAGAACAATTTATGGATTTAGCCAACAGGAATAATACACCCATAAAAAATTGAGGGTACCAAGGTTACTCTTCAATGCCAATATCAAGAACAATAATGATCCACTAATATCCTAGGGTGCTCAGATATGCGTCTTGCCACATCTGAAATTATGACAAAAGCTTTGCACCTGTGTTTAACAGCAGGAAATGTGGAGAGAAGCAGTAGAAAATCATCCAATTGTGCTAAGGTGAATGCTTTGTTTCTGCTTGTGGTGCATTTTAAACGATATCCTAAAACTTTGGATACTGAAGGACCCTGCCCTATCAGATATACTTAATGAGGCATTGTTACTTGTCCATTAAGTCTTTTAACCATAAAGTTAAAGGTGAAAAATATCAGTGAAAAATATTGTCTTTCAGTTCATTCTCCTATTACAGTGTTGGAATTATTAGACCATGGACAGAAGCAGCAAAGAGCATATTTTTAATGACTGGATATTTTCCATTCACTTCAGATATGAGCTGTTTTTGTTAAAGGAAGATAAATCCCAACTTTCTATCAGAATGATTAAACATTTCTTTTAATTCAGACTTTTGCCTCTGTGTAAATACATTAGACACTTGGGTGTGGTTCATTTGTTGCCCTGTGTATTAAGGCTATTGGAAGGATCACTACTGTTGCAGATAAATTGTGGCTATCATTTCATGGATCCTGACTCCATTGCATGTCTGCAATGGTACTTGTATGTATATCTTCATACAACTAAAGAAAGCTGGAAACTGGCTTTTTTTAATTTTCAATTGATCATTTTAAAAATTTTTTGTTGACCACTATTTTTTTTTTCAAACTAATTAAACTGTGAGCATGACTTCCAAAGCCTCTCTTCAGTACTAGGATCTTAAGTGAAAAACGGAACTGTCAAAATTACCAATATCTTCTCTGGACCAGACTGCATTTCTTTGAAGCACTTGGCAGCCCAGTTTTCTCAAAAGACCTGTACTTGCATAGAGTATCTTTCCTCCCCAGTGATTTTCACCAGCTGGAGGCAACCATGTAATGAACACAAAAATCCAAAATTTCTTTGATGTCGGGATGAAGGAGGCTACAGCATGCTGGTGTTCATCGCTCTAGAAAATGAGGGGTAAATACTGTATTTTGGACTAACTGAGCAATTTCTGTACAGATCATCACTCTCAATACACTTCTCTTCAAACCCACAAGCACATTCATAAATGCACGAGGGGGTTTTTTTGGGTTGTTTTTTTTTAAGTGCTCACAAATAGATACCAGGTACTAGACAATCTTAACAGAAGGCCATATAGCCCTGTTGGTGAAGAGGACATGGAATTATAAGGCTGACATTGTGTCACTACGACAAAGTCAAACCCAAGTCTGATTTAAGTGTAAATAGAGTTTTATGTTTGGGCAGAAAATATTTAGACTATCACACCTAGAATCACCTCGCTTTTTTTTTCATGAAGAAACAATATGTATTCAATAAAAACCAATTACAACCCCAACAGCTAATATAGCAGTAGATATATTAAAAAAAGAAAAAATTGGTTACAAGAAACACAGGAAATAAAAACAATGTAGTAATTCTGTGTGTGCTATTCAGCATGAAATTTTTATTATATAACTCTCGATCCCCATTTAAACAGATCCCTTTTTAAATACTGGGGTACATCAGAGACCAATGAATTTCATTGTGATCGTATGTCACTGCACAGATAATTTATTTTAGTTTTTATCTTTGCAAGATATCATAACACTGTAAGATTGACCTTTTAGCAAATATAAGTAGTTATCTATATCTATATGCTATCTATAGCATTATTTGCTATCTATTTACCTGTTCTTGGCTCACTGGAGAAAAAGCAAAAAGTGTTGTATTTAAAGCGGGGAGTGAAATTCAATTAAAATCTTTGAATTCACACAACTTTCCTCTCTAACTTTTCATATTATTACTCAGTTAATAGTCTCAGTGGGAAAACAGTTGCTGGATTATCCAAATGTTTCAGCAGCTGGACCCCTGCATCCATTCCACTTTTTTCTTTTGCTTTAGCTTGTATGCAGCTGAAGGCATGAGCTTGGGAATGATCTGTCACGGATGGTCTGTGGTGGGTGCCACGAGGTGTGTGGTCAGAAAGCAGTCCTGAGCTGTGTACAGCCCCTGGCAGAGCGTACAAAGAGCGTCCAAAGAGCAAGTGCTGTGGTAGCAGAAGGCAATAGGCTAAGTGGTCGTAGCCTATCTGCAACCAGGAGCAGTACCACAACCCAAGAAAGAACATTACATCTCAGACACCCTGTGGGAATGTGGAAAATACAATCCACAGCTTCTTTATGCTATGACTAAGCATAACATAGCTCAATTTTAATACACATCGAGTTAAACTGAGGCTATGAGATGTGTCCCTCTGTGCTTCTTGCTGAGTCAATGCTTTAAATGTGAGATATATTTACTAGAAAAGCCATTTCCTTATTGCACTGGGTCCCTTGCCAGTATTCTGAAGGAACCAATGGCGAGTGAACTGAAAACATTCCCTCAGTCTGGTGGTACAGTTTGTTCAGGGAAAAAATCCTTAGATGATAAGAGCTATGATTCAAGAGCAAAGAAAAATTGCATAATTTTACAGTTTTTCATATTATTTAACATAGCAGAGATGGAAAGTATGAAATGTCCTCTGAGATTTCCTTCTAATCTGTCCACGATGCAGTCCAGTATTAAATGGGTTATTCTTCTCAGTTTAATGCAACTGAAAAAACCAACCAACCAACCAACCAACCAAAAAACACACACAAAAAAAAAAAAAAAAATAAAGACTGCTTCTATAAAAACATGTAGGAGTAAAAGAAAAGGTATTTAAAAAAAATTGCTTCTATTCTCTCCATGAGAAGGAGGTCCAGATAGTGGGATTAAAAGTCTGAATGTCACAAAAATAAATGGCTGATACTCTCAAAATCTAATTACCAGCAAAATGAACAAACTATATCACTCAAATGTTATTCCAATTAACGTGTTACCCATCCAAATTATGTAATGAATATAGAAAATATTTTGTAGTAATACGCATAAAATATAGAATCCCCCTTTCAGCAACTCTGAATATGTATATCTTTGCTCCAGTGCTGAAATCATCTTTCTACTCTGACTTTTAGTCTGGAGGTTGACAGTGGCAGTCATCTACAAGGTTGCAGGATTTGGGGATCACACCTTCCCAGGACCTTGAATCATGAGCTGGGAGTGGAGTGGTGTGCCTGTAGGTACAGCCCCTTTGGCATGATGGGCCCTTTCTCTCTTCAGTTGTGTTGGGGCAGAACTCCTCCACCCCATCAGCTGGCACTCAGCATTGTTGGTGGGGAACATCTAGACTTCTGAGCATTTAACAAAAATTATAAATGTTATTATTTTGCTTTAAATACGGTCATTATATAAAACTACCTAAAGGAGTTATAAGAAAACTTTCCTGTTGAAAATTAATATATAAATTCATATTGCAACTATTACTACTAAAGTCAGTGACTGGGTACTAGACTAGATGGATCTCTTTCTCAATTAAGTATGACAGCTTTTATATTCTGGAGGTTTTATTTAAGGGATAAACCAATATTTTTCACTCTAATTTCATTTTTGGGAGGATTTTTTAATTTAAAATGTACCTCCTATTATCCATTCAGTTCCCCAGTATATTTAAAAGGAGAAGAATTAAAAAAAAAAAAAGTGGCATATGGGTCATGAATACTAGAACAAAAATACTGTATAAAAATTTGCCACAATAGCATGGAGCATTATTACATATGAATCAAATTTTCTTTTTATGCTGACATTTCAGGAAGTATTTTAAATCTATATAGTTTTTCCATAATTTTAGCAAGCAAATTCAGGGAGGCAATTGCAGCCAAACACTGTTAAATTGAATATTTTTGCTCTAATGTCAATATTGACTTCAGTCAGTACTTGGACTTCAGATTATGATCTTTTTCTGCTGCCATGTTCTATTTTTTTCTTGGCTGTTTTTTTCTGTCCCAAAATGCATTTATTAACACCTTCCTAGGGAAAAAGAAAAAAAATAAATCTCACTAAAAACTTCCCATCCCTTTTTACTTTGTATCCATATAAGCAGGAAGAGCTTCTAAAAGATAGATCTGCATAGTCTAAAAATACTGCACAGAAATGTATTGGTCAGGGCTGAACCAGCTAGCAAGAAAACACTAAAAACTGAATTCTGTAGCTGAGCCATGCTTTCTTTCCCACTATCACAACAAAGTGGTAAGGAAGCTTAGAAATTGGTTGACAATGAACAAGTACTATGGACAGCAATTATTTTCATATTTACCTGCCATGTGTAGTCAAAAAGCATCAGCAGTCCAGTGACATGTTGGTGGATTTTAAATAATCCAGGTAGGGCAATCTAAAGTCACAAGCTAGATGTAGTGTGGAATTTTCATTGTGTGGAATTCTGATTATAGAACTGGGCACACATAAGCCCTCCAACATGTTGTTGGACTGCTGAGTGTAAAGAAACAATAGATGGAATGGACTTTTAAAGGCTACTGATACACATTTCATGCCATGAAGTAGAAATGAGTGGCAAATCACTGCAGCTGTGGTTTGAGATCCACATATCCAAGGGAAAAGTTATGCCCCTTGGTATTAATAATGGCTGGAGGATGAACAGGTTGAAAGCAGCCCTGCTGAGAAGGACTTAGGGATTCTGGTGGATGAGAGGCTGGACATGAGCCAACAATGTGCACTCACATTTAGAGCAGCATGGCCAGCGGACCAAGGAAGGTGATTGTGCCCCTCTACTCTACCCATCACCCTAGGTGGAGTCTCTGGTGAGACCCCACCTAGGGTGATGTGTTCAGATCTGGGCTCTCCAGCATGAAAAAGACACAGACATGTTGGAGCAAGTCCAGCTGAGGGTCATGAACACCCCCAAGCACTGAAACACCTCTCCTGTGAAGATAAGTTGTGAATTGAAAATACTTTGCCCAAAGAAAAGGCTGCTGGGAGATTTCATTGTGCCCTTCCAGCACTTAAAAGGGACCTGCAAGAGCTACAAGAGAGGGATTTGTTGCAAGGGTATCTAGTGACAAGAGGGCATGGTTTTAATTTGAAAAAGGTTAGATTAAGATATAGGGATAAAATTCTTACTGGGACAGTTTGCCTGGAGTGGTGATAGATGGGGCAGTCGAAGTTAGGCTGAATGGGGTTCTGACAACATGATCTAGTTTAAAATGTGCCTTGTCTTAGCAGGATGTTTGAACTAGACAATCTTTAATGATTCCTTCCCAAAATATTCTACAGTTCCCTGAATCTGTAATTCTACTCTTTTCAGTTTTGCTGCTGGAGCAATATAACAATTTTCTGTTTCCAACTTTGGACATAAAAGCATAATTTAGTGTTGCCACTTGCTTTGTGGCATAGAGTGTGAGTAATTCACTGAATCATTCTTTTTTTTTTTTTTTTTGATGTTATATGTAATTTTAATCCATAAAGAAGCCTGTTGTTTGAAAGGCACCAAGCAACAAGATTAAGAGACCAAGAACTGCACTATTAAGCACAAATTACTGAACTGCAACTCATGCCAAACTGACTGCTGCCCTTCCTTAACTGAGGCTTTAATTAGAAGAACAAAAGAAGCAAACAAAGTACACGATTTGATATTCCATTTGAGATGTAGTACAGTATAGTGGTCTTGTAAGTGAAATGAAAAAAAAATTAATAGAACTTCTAAACCTAGAATATTTTCTTGCAGATAAGAATTATTGCTCTAAAATTTCATCAGTTGAAAGGAGTAAGGCTGAGCTTTCCTAGAAAGAATTACAGTATGTATTTAAATATGCCTCTAATACAAAGAAAACAAAGGAAAATTAAGCCATAAATAGTTAATTTTGTCTGTGTATATATAAATGGGAAAGTATTTAATTGCATTGCCTCATATAAAAATAATTCCACACTCCCCCTTTACCATTTCTACATACAACAAATATTTTTTTTAATATATGAAGATTACTTCAAAATATGTATTTAAGAGAGGGCATCAGCTTTTATGTGGTCTTAGAGGTAAGTTCTTCACAAATATTAAGGAATTTGTCTTTAGAATATATGTATTAGACAGAATTAAACTCATTCATAGTACCTTTTTGATGATGTTTTTAAAAAGGTGGAAATACTGCTACACAGCAGCAGCTGGGACAGAAGAGTGAGAATATGTGAGAGCAACAACTCTGCAGATGCAAGGTCAGTGAAGAAGGAGGGAGAGGAGGTGCTCCAAGTGCTGGAGCTGCAGTCAGTGATGAAGATCATGAGGCAGCTGTGCCCCTGCAATCCATGGACACCCACAGGGGAGCAGAGATCCACCTGCAGATCATGGAGATGCTGTCTTTCTGGATGTGTCCTTAAAGAAGATGTGACCTCCTGGAGAGCCTCTGCTGAATAAGGTTCATGACAGAAACAGTGGCCCATGAAGGAAGCCAGTGCTGGAGGAGGTTGGTCGGAGCTGTGTATCCACAGGTGACCCATGCTGGAGCAGTCTGTGAAGGATAGGAGAAGACACAAACTGGAGCCATTTGTGAAGAAATGCAGCCTGCTGGAAGGACCCATTTTGGAGAATGAATGTCTTTAATGAAAGACTATCTCCCATGGGTGGGATCCCATGCTGGAGAAGAGAAAGCACATGAGGAGAGAAGACTGCAAGAGAGAGACTTTGGCAAAGTGCTTGCAACACCCATTCCCTGTGCCCATATGCTGATGTGTAGAGAATTTGAGAGTCAAGTTGTTGCATTAACAGTATAGAAATTTGTGAGAAAATATAGCCCTCAGCATTACAGCTGGTCCTCAGAGATCAGAGGAGCTGGGTGCCTTAATTTCTGATTATAGACAATTTAGCACTGTCAGCCTGGTTGAGTTCAATAAGAAATTGCACAATCACAGATCAGAAATAGTGAAGTTTGCCAGCTCTATACCACTGGTCTGGCCATGTTCGATAAGAATTACTCAGTCCATATTCACAAATAGCAGAGTTTATAGAAGCAACAGGAAGGCAGGTTCAGCATTGCTGGTGATAAATGCACTAACTACTGAGTATTAATATGTGTCATGGCAGAATGTACAGTAATAGAGATCTGATAACAAGAATAGAGATAGATAGATAGATAGATAGATAGATAGATAGATAGATAGATAGATAGATAGATGATAGATAGATAGATAGATAGATAGAACCTAAAAGCTCACCTAAAAGTGACCCTTCAGGGGAGGAGGAGAGAAAAAGCCTGTTGGCTGATCCTAAGCAATCAGAAGAGTTTCCCTCTCTCTCTTTTTGCTCCCCTTGTATACTATGATTTTTGTCCCTTCCCAAAGGGGTGAAATAATTCCATGTTGTAGATGGAATTTTGGGGATTGTGGTCTTTATATATAAGGTATGTTGTCTTTTCTCTTAATTTGCATTTTGAGAGACGTGAAAGTCAATATGCAAATAGGACTTAAAGTGGGTCTCAGTTACTTTCAGTCAGAATTTACAGTTGATTGAAGAGGTGGAATAAATTTGTTGGTCCTCTTACCTCCCCTAAGATGGCAATAAAAGCTGTCTGACCTTTGTCAGACAGTCTAAGAGTAATAAGGCCAAAAGATAGTAGAGATATGTGGGTGATTTTCTTTGAGCTTCCACTTCCCACCAGTCACTCTTTAATTGTTAGGACCTTTCTCAAGTCAGGGGACCAACTCATGCTCTTTTCAACCAGCCTTTACCAATTCTTCAAATCATTCACCAACCTAAAGTCCCTCTATAGAAAGTCTGACAATTTGCCACAAAAGTTGAACTCAGGAAGACAGGGAGAGGATGATGTGGAGCTTTTAATGTTTGTTCTTATTTCTTATTATCCTACTTCAATTTGAAGGTGAAATAATAAATTCATTTTCCCTAGTTGAGTCTGTGTTGCCCATGACAGTGACTTGAAAGCAATCTCTCTGTCCTTATCTTGACCCACAAGCTTTTTGACATACTTTCTGCCTCCTATCCAGTTGAGGAAGAGAAATGATAAAAAGCCTTTGTGGGCACTTCGTAGTCAACCCACCACAATTATACCTAGAGAAATGATCATGTTACTGAGAAAACATTGAAATAGAGTGATTAAGAAAATACTTGTTAGCCTAGCCCCTGTTTTATTACGGAGTTTTTTGTTTGAGGTTTTCTGTTTGTTTCTGAGCCTCAGCATTCTAACACTGCAATATTTTCCAATTACACTTCTCATTCAAAATGCATTTCAAATGCTTAGTGGTTTTGCTTGTGGGAACCTTGATTTTCAGTTTAAGCACCAGGGAATGAGAAATGCACAGTTAATGATCACCTGTGAAGAGTTATATCGAAATAATTTGTTCAGCATCACATTAAAAATCTACAGAGGAATAGAGGAAATAATTGAACATTCAGTGCTGACATTCAGGTGCCTCAGCCATTTCTTTCTGAGTTGTATTCATTCACTTTGCAATTTCAACAAGAAAAGAGACTGGGTACTGATAGCACTTTGAGCTATGCTGCTTCAACAGTCTAAAATGGATTTTCATTTGTGTTGTCACAGTTTCTAATGTTTCTTTGGCAAGATTAACAATATAACTTCATTTTTTTTTTCTTCCTACAGGTTTAAAACTATTCCTACCAAAGAATAAACATACCATTATTTGAAATCATTTAGCTCCTCTACAATGGTTGCTTTCAGGGTTGGATCTTTGCAATCACTACAAACACCAGCTGCAGTAAGTAAGGCAATTGTAGGCAGCAAGAGGTGGCTTTGCGTTAACACTTTGTTAGCATGGTGAACAAATGCTGGAGGGAGGGAGTCTGTTCCTTCTGTAGCAGTATTTTTTGTTTGGTTTGGTTAGTTTTTATAGATGCCAACTCATTCACTGAAATTTAATGCAATGAGTAATAGCCATCCAGACTTGACCCTATGATGGTATCACTGATTCTGGGGAAGTCCTTTAGTTAAACACATACCCAAAGAATGGTCATCATTGTTCTCATACCAAATTGTGCAGGAACTTATCAGGAAATTGCCAAAAGGCAAACAGTCCATTGTTTTTAATTATTATTTTTAATGATTGCAGGATTATATTTATCATTGCATTTTAAACTTCCACTTCAAATCTGAATGAAACAGCCTTCCTTTTTTCCCCTCATGCTTCTCATTCAGAAGCAGACCAAAATGTAATCATTCAGAGCAATCTTCATTATGTTGTTGTGTGACCTCTCAGACATTGAAAAATTTGGAGAAAGTGAGAGTAGAAATCCTACTCATCCCCCCACAACCAAATCACAGAAGTAATTGCTAGGGTTTTTATCTGATGGTACGTGGCAATTTTATAATGATAATTCATGAAGAATAGTTTTAAAGATATAAAACATTAGTAGAAATAGGGGGTTTTTGAGCATATTTTGAGGCTTATTTCTGATCCCAGAGTAACATGATGCTTACTAAAAGCTTTTTGTCCAAAACATAATGGTAGTATTTACTTCTTTTTGTCTATTTTTTGAAAAAAAAACAAAACCAGAAACAACTGTTCCAAGTATTTATTAATATGGGGAAAAATAGCACTTTCTAAAACCTTTCTAGCATTCACTTTTTCCTGGTCGTCGCTTCTCCCAGTTAAAAACCTCATACAAAAATGTGATATGCAAAAGTGAATTCTGCTTGATTGTAGAAGTCTTACAGAAAGTATCAGCCAACCTCAGCTGTAAGGGTTACTTCCAGCTTCTGGAAGTAGCACACAAGGAACACGAGACCATTCATATAGCTTCAGATTCAACAAAAGACTGCAAAAAAGATACAAAGATGTGCTCCAATGTTTAGTCATACCACCGTTTAAATGAAAAAACTTTTAGTAAAAACCTTCTGTGGAAAGTGACATTTTGAACCTCTGCCATGATGTTAGGAAGACATGTTGAATCTTTATTTTCTTTTATCAGGTACATTAATAAAATAAATATTTGTCTTCAAGAGAATATTCAGAATATCACATTTATTTGGATGATAAAAGCTCATCATAATTTATTCTGAACTATTTATTTTCTGTGTTTTTTGTCTTGTTATCTAGAACTAGAACCAGAGTTACACATACAAGCAGATATAAAAAAATTTCTCCAAGCTCTATATTCTCTTATCTACTATGATTTTTGCAGAATTAATGCAATGCATAGGTGCATTTAATAACTTTGTATCACTGTCCTTCAAAAACACAATATTTTTAATTTAAAGTTAGGTGTTCATTATGATTGTTACTATGTACCCAGAAACAGATCAACCGTGGGGGTTATTTTCAGTCCATAACAACTTCTCACTGATGTTTCTTTCTCCTCAAACATTTCCCCCATACCAGTGTGGCTCCTTCCATGGGCTGCCTTTATCTCAGAAGGGTTTCCAACTCTTGTATTGTGGAGTAGGACACAGGCTGCAGGGTGGGTATTGGCTCCAGTGTTGTCTTCTCCAGGAGCTGAAGAAGAACCTATGGTTCAGCATCTACAGCACCTCCTCCCATACCTTCACTTTGGTTTCTGCAGGCTTGTTCCTGTTTTCGCTTTTCTGCTCGCTCATTCTTCTCTGCCTGTGCAGCATTTTGCCCATTCCTAATTATGTTTTTATGTTTTCCTGGCTGTGCCGCCATCATCACTTGGCACAGCCATGGCCTGAGGTGGGTTGGTTGGAGCCAGCTGGAAACTCTGTGTCTGGCACAGGGCAGCCTCAGCCATTCCTCACTGCTGAATGTTCTCTGCTACCAACGCCTGGGCACCTACACCCAGAGCTACCACACAAGACAGACACAGTCATCCTGGTGAACAAGCCTACCATGACTGAGGAACCATGTCAATAAGGAGGTAGAAATGGGTTTCATGCAATTACTGATACTTTAATGTCATTGGCATTTTTCAGAAATCAGAAATAAGTGCAATTAAACTTGAACGATAAAAACCATTTTGAATATTATGTAGACAAGGTAACTGGCAATAGAAAGACACAATATGGGGAACAAAAATACATTCTGATAAAATACTACTTTTTTTATTTGGTGTCATTTGAGATGGTTACTTGAGGTAAGAATTGCAACTTAAAAAATACAGCTATTAATGTGGAGAAATCTGTTATATTTTGTTACCTAACATTTCACAAGTTTCCTGTTGTGTTTGAAGAATAAAGATGAACAGTTTAAAACAGAATGTTACTTTCTAAATTTGTTTTATGATGATTTCTCCAGTTCTGAAATGTACATTGCCAAATTACTCTTTCCACTTTGATAGAAATGTCCCTGCAACTTCTATTTTCTTTGCATTTTTTGGTCATGATTTTTTTTCTCATAGAACAGAGGTGTCGGAAGTTATTTTGAGAAGTGCACTTAGTTGTAGGAAGTATGTTTGTTTCTTTTTAGTACTGAGTTATGTGTACAGAATATATTCCATCAGATATATATAATTTAGGGAAGAATACATACACACACACAGAAACACACACACACACACACACACACACACACACACATATATATATATATATATATATATATATGTTCAAAACTGCCCTTTTTAAGTCACTTCTATTCAGAAATCCTAGTGTTTCAGAAGTTGATACAGCAAGCATTTCTTATAAAAATGATGGGGTTTGTTTTATCAGCAAACCATGTTAAACATCACCTTTTATAAATGTTGAAATGGATCAAAGTAGTCGACATCTGACCTTTCAAGAGATTGTTTAAACTTACAAAGCTGCATGGGAAATTACATGCTGGAAGGAATAAATAGAAGTTTCAGGACTGTCATCTGAATGGAATAAATAGTGCAACATAAACTGTTCTGAATTGTATTCATCTAGTCAAATGTGAACAACTATGAATCACATTTATACAGTTGAGTTAATCCTGTAGACTTGTTGCATAATGATGGAGAATATCAGGTGGCACCTCCACTGACTCCCTGGGCAGTTGCACCAGAGTCATTTGTGTCAACTGATTCATGTTTTTCAGGCCAGACCCTCTAAAGCTGACTGATGGTATCCACAGTTTCTGGAATGTCATTCAGCTCCAAATTCCAGGCATATCGATTTAGGTCTCTAAACAAACAGGGTCACTACAGCTGCCATCAGCTAGATGGCTTGCACCATTTGGGATTTCTCCTGATGTCTAGCTACCAGCCTGCATACAGATCTTCTTTTGGACCTCTAGTAGACCTATTACCTTTGTAAATAGCTTGAACACCAATGGGAGATCTACGCCTTTTCTGAGCAGCAACTGAAGACCAGGCAAAATCCCCGGGGGATATCACATGACATTTGCTTCCTACATAAGGGTAAAAATGAAATTAGGCCTTATGTCCAGAAATGTATGTGACTACTATAGACCTTTTGACATGTTTTCCAACCCCTGGAAGTAGGCCCCCTGGATTCCATAAAATATTTTAAATGACATTAGGTGCATCTGCTTAGACAACTGAATCCCACACCTAATGCCACTGACACTAAAGCGATAATATGACTTTTAGATAGAAACCTACGTTAACACCTATATTTTCTGTATTTCTAGGTTATTTCTATGCATATATTCTAAATATGGAAATTCAAGTAAGATTATTAAAATTCTGCATGTGTGGTTATTGCATTTATAGATGTCACATTTATTGATACCTTTATCTGATGACACTTGTCTTATAGGCCTTAAACATTTGCAAAGGATTGAAAGAAAGAATGAAATAATAGTTTCAGGACCCATCTGTTTATTGTGCATCAAGATTTTAACTGATAGATTAATGAAACACAACTCTAGTGGGAAAAAACAATACTGAAAAAATGTGGTCCCAGGATAAGAAAAAAGCACTGGAAGTTTTTCATAAGTAACAACTGCTACCAATACAGTAAAAGATGTAACTGCTTAATATTTAAAAATTCTTTGGAGCAGAATAAAAGGCAACTCCTGCAGCAATTCAGACAAGAGTGTTTTTAAAAATTATTATGCTGAGTTGCCCGGTTGTTCATTGGATCCTAGTTGTATGTGATTCTAATCTCACAGAATCACAGAATTTGTTGAGTTGGGAGGAACCCCAAAGATCATCGAGTCCAACTCCTGCCCCTGAACAGCACCATCCCCAAGAGTCACACTAAAGAGTATTGTTCAAACACTTTTTGAGCTCTGCGAGGCTTAGTGGTGAGATCACTTCTCTGGGAAATCTGTTTCAAACCCTCTGGGTAAAGAACTTTTTCCTAATACCCAATCCAAACCTCCCCTGACACAACTTCAGGCCATTCCTTTGGGTCCTGTCACAGGTCACCAGGGAGAAGAGACCAGTGCCTGTGTCTCCTCTTACCCTCATGAGGAAGGTCTAACTGCAATGAGCTCTCCCCTCAGTCTCTCCCAGGCTGAACAGACCAAGTGATCTCAGCTGCTCCTCAAACATCTTCCCCTCAAGCCCCTTCACTATCTTTGTTGCCCTCCTTGGGACTCTCTTCAATATCTTTATTATATTGAGCTGACCAAAGCTGCACACAAAACTTGATAACAGGCTGCACCAGTGCAGGGCAAATTGGGACAATCCCCTCCCTTCTTGACCATGAAAAAATATATGACACCAAGCATGCACTTTTAATAAAACTTAACACATAATTTACAAGGCACTATCAGCTTTGTCCTGTAGCTCCTGTCTCTTTAAATCCTGTATGGGATTCTTTGTTTCCTCCAGTATTAAAACCCTCAGAACAAGGCTCTCACTGACAGTCCTTTAAATATTTATTATTTATACTATGCTATTTCACATACATGCCAAACACGTATAGCAAAATGCAAAACATGCACATAAACACATACACAGTCTGTACACAAGTTATTATTGTTAGTTGTTTATTGCATAGCCCAAAGCAAGAACCATATTACTGATTAAATGATGAATAACTGTACAGCAAACTGACTCTGTTTCAACTTCATCTTTAAAAAGACAGTAGAAAGACAGGTGCTGGACTGACACTTGGCTGCTTTCTTACAATATTTCAGATAGGTGTAAATTTATAGGCACAAGTTCCAGGTACCTGTCTATGTGGTACTTCAAGCAATGACAATACACAAGGTTAGATAAGTGAGCTTCCAAGAATAGTTAAGTCTTCAGCCTCAAAAGATCATGAAATAAGTATTCATTTTGGAAGTTCTTTTTGAAAAGCGTTATCTAAAAGTCAGAGGAAAAGCTGATGATAGTGATGAAAGGGGGGATAGTGATGAAAGCTATGCTCCACTGAATAAGAAAATTTGAAAGAGCTCAGTGGTATATAAAATGAAGAATGATATTCCAGGCATATTACAGAGAAGAAAAAATTTTTGAAGTTTTGAAAGTGATCTTTGCTTTCTGTTTATCTGCAGAGAAACCTAGTATTCTGTTTTGCTCATTACAGAGAGAACAAAAACTATTTCAGTTAAATGAGAAGACCCAGTCTTCCTGCTGACTACTTTGGTGACTTCAAGCAAGTCACTCAAATGTGTTTGTTTGATTTCTTTAACCTGTATTTAATCATCTCACCAAAATGTACTTCATATTTTGCACAAAGTTGGTGTATGGTGATTGTATTAAGGAAAATGTCAGTGTTTGTACTTACAAAGAGCACACAGAAATAGAAGGTGTGTAGACATAAAAAGACAGTTCTAAGATATGAGATCTAAGGGTTTAAGGTTTTTGGCAGCAGATAGTATTCATCTGTTTTTTATATTCACCCTGGACTATCTTTTAGAGAAAAGTAATGAATTTCAAATTTCTCTCTGCTTGAAAATAAAAAAAAAAGGGATGAAAAATGAGGATGAAAGTGAAATAATAGCTGGACAGGCACACATTGAAATTCATATGCTTGAGTTGAAAAATTTTTGAACACAGCAAAGTTGATTGACTGACTCTTGATCATTCAAATATGTAAGCAAATGACTTTTCCTTTCTTCCATATTTGACATAAGAAAATGCTATGCTTAGGAGTAAAGACATTCATTTTAATTCATATGAAAGGTAAATATTATCTGGGAGGCTATCAGGACTTAAAATTATTTTTCTTAATCTTGTGTACATACTGATTTTTAAGTATAATTCTTTGATCTCAGTTTGAAGATCCTCAGAAATAAGAAACATTCAAGCAAGATCCTAAAGCTTTATCTATCCTAGTGGTTCTAAGAGGGCACTAAAATTGCTCTGAACTGTTCCCAGGCACTGAAGGCATCACCATGACCCAGCCTATTACTATGCTAGCGAAGTGCCCTAGGCTTCCAAGCACTGTATACTGGGCAAGTAGAGTTTCAGAGCTAAACTGTGTCCAGGAAATAGTAAGGCAAGTGCTACTTGAAATGGGTCAAATCTGTGCTAGGGAATATGCCAAGACTTTTGGTAAACACAGTCCAGTGTATGCTGAATTTGATGCTACATATTCACATGTTCTGATTTTGTGAACTGGTTTTGTGTCTGAATTACCAATGACATCTTGTACGTAGATACAAAACCAATATATTTCTATTTCCCAATGATGCTGTAAGAACTCATAATACCAACATACTTAAACCTCTGTTTTCAAATATGACCAATATGAAGGATAACTAGAGAACATAACCCTGAAGCTGGATTCCAGAACTCTTGTCATTTTCATGCCAATAGCGTGTTTCACCTTCTGACAAACCAACTCATTGGGATTCTGTTTCTCTCTACAATAAGCAGAACTATTGTCAAAGAATTGGAAGGTGCAATAGTGGGAGATGAAAGTGACTTCCCTAAAACAAGACAAAAGGAAATAGGGCAGATTAGAAGCAGAACCAAAAATCCTGCCTGACAAAGTTTTTAGTCAGTATCAAAATTTCCAGACTCTTATTAAAGGGACAGAGTATGAATAAAAACATATTTTTACATCTTTCATAGCATTTATAGAAGTCCATGAACTAGGTAACATGAAAGATAAGAAATATTCAATGTTATGTTTTGTCTCATATTTTAAATGTTGGTATTTTATGTATAATACAGTGTACTTGCTATGAGATTGTTAACTTGGTCATTTAATCCCTTTTGTCAAACATAAACTGCCAGCAAGATCTACAAAACCTTTGAGCAGACTCAAATTAACCACTAAAAAACCAATTTTTATAGTTAGTCTGTGAGAGATTTTGTATAATTATGTTCCCCACAGGAAAAATGAAGAAGCAGAACTGAAATTCTTATTTAATAATGAAGTAAATGTGGCAAGATGTGTCTAGCTCTTTAGGAAGGAATTACTCTGGGGTTGACTCTAGAAAATGTGTTTCTTTTATTCATTATTTTTAAAAGATTAAACTGGGAAAAACTTTTTTTTTTTTTTTAACAACTTCCCAAAAAAAAAAAAAAAAAAGAAACATACAAACTTGGGAAGATCTGATAAATTAGTTGAGTCAATTTTCTGGATAACTTATCTGCAGTCATCCCAGTATGTGAAAAAAGATACAAGCAGTCTTTCCTACTTTCCTGTAGCAGGTCATAATTGGTTTAGTTTGGAATTCCTCTGAGAAGATGCTGCTTATGTTAGTCTAACTATATAATAAAAAGCAGACTGCCCAGTGTTCATGAGCAACACCAGTCAATATTACAGTTAAACAGAAGTTATGATTACAATTTGAAGAGACATGCTCTCTCCTAATAAGAAAAGAGGTAAAATAATGGAACAGTTTATATTATGCGCCATCATGCAAAATTTGCAGGATGGCCAGGGTATCAGACCCAGCCAGCATGGATTTAGGAGGGGTAGATCATGTTTGACCAATCTGGTCACCTTTTATGACCAGGTAACCCGGCTAGTGGACGCAGGGAAGGCTGTAGATGTTGTTTACTTGGATTTCAGCAAGGCCTTTGACACCGTCTCCCACAGCATACTCCTAGACAAGCTGGCAGCACATGGCTTGGACAGGAGCACTCTTTGCTGGGTTCAGAACTGGCTGCATGGCCAGGCCCAGAGAGTGGTGGTGAATGGTGCTGCATCCAGCTGGGGCCAGTCACCAGTGGTGTCCCTCAGGGGTCTGTGCTGGGGCCAGTTCTGTTCAATATTTTTATTGATGACATGGATGAGGGTTTAGAGTCTTAGCAAATTTGCAGATGACACTAAATTGGGAAAGTGTGTAGATCTGCTAGAGGGATGTAGGGCTCTGCAGAGAGATTTGGAACTGTTGGATGGATGGGCAGAATCAAATGGGATGAACTTCAATAAGTCCAAGTGCCGAGTATTGCACTTTGGCCACAACAACCCCCTGCACCGATATAAGCTGGGGACGGTGTGGCTGGACAGTGCTCAGGTGGAAAGGGACCTGGGGGTGCTGGCTGACAGTCGATTGAATATGAGCCAGCAGTGTGCCCAGGTGGCCAAGAGGGGCAATGGCATCCTGGCCAGTATCAGAAATGGAGTGGCCAGCAGGAGCAGAGAGGTCATTCTGCCCCTGTACTCAGCACTGGTGAGGCCTCACTTGGAGTATTGTATCCAGTTCTGGGCCCCTCACTTTAGGAGGGACGTTGAGATGCTTGAGCGTGTCCAGAGGAGGGCAACGAGGCTGGTGAGGGGCTTGGAACACAAGCTGTATTAAGAATGACTGAGGGAGCTGGGGTTGTTTAGCCTGGAGAAAAGGAGACTCAGGGGTGACTTCATCACTCTCTACAACTTCCTGAAGGGTGGCTGTGGTGAGCTGGGGGTCGGTCTCTTTCTCCGGGCAACAACAGACAGAACAAGAGGACACAGTCTCAAGCTGCGTCAAGGGAGATGCAAGTTAGAATTAAGAAGGAAGTATTTTACAGAAAGAGTGGTCAGATACGGGAATCATCTACCCAGTGAGGTGATGGAGTCATCATCCCTCGAAGAGTTCAAAAAAAAGACAGGATGTGGCACTTGCTGCCATGATCTAGTTGAATTGTTAGAACATGGGTTGGACTTGATGATCTTACAGGTCTCTTCCAGCCTTGAATTTCTGTGATTCTGTGATTCTGTGAAAATGCAATACTCCACAGCTTCCAGTCCTGTGGATTGGCCTTGGCAGGAAACTAAGCCTCACACAGCTACTCACTCATTCCTCTGCAGTGGAACCTGGGAGGCAATCCCAAGATAAAAGTAAAAAAGACGTGGGTTGTGGTAAAGATGGTTTAAGAGCAAAAGCAGCATATGCAAGCAATGCAATAAAAATAATTGATTCCAAACTTTGCCACTTCCAGGAAAGCAGTACTCCATCATGTGTGAAAGTTACTTGAAAAGACAAATATAACTTGTCCCAACCCTTTCCTCCTTCCTTCTCCAGCTTTTTTTTTTACTGAGCATGCTAGCATTTGATATAGATCATTCATTTGGTCACTTGGGGTCAGCTGTCTTTGCTCTGTTTCCTGAAAAATTCCTGGAATCATAAAGTCACAGAAAGGTTTGGGTAGAAAGAGATCTTTAAACACAACCTAGGCCAATCCTTCTGCCATGGCAAGGGACATATTTCACTGTGAGAAGCAATAATTTTGAGGAAGAAGATAAAGAGTGGGAAAACTATTTCAGAAAACAAATGTAATTGTTCCTTACTTGTCGCAGACATTTTTTTCATAGAAATTCTTTCTTTGGGATTTGTTAATCTTCTGGGAAGCTGAGGCCCCAGAAGAAGAATGTAAACAATTGTTATCGGCTGTTGTGGAATGCAACAGGTGCAGCGGTGATTGGTCTTCTGTGAGTGTTTGGATTTGCTGACCACTCACAGGAGAGTTTGTCCTTGCTTTCTGCTGGACACAGAACTTTGTTATTCTCTATTTTCTATTCTATTCTTAGCTTAGCAGCCTCTGCAACTTCTCTCTTTATTCCTTTTAGTATAGTTATAATGTATTATATATCATATATCAATAAATCCAGCCTTCATGATCATGAACCAAGATTCTCGTCCACTTCTCTCACCCTGAAGACCTCATCAGGTCGCTGTAATACTTACTCTTAAATAAAAAAGCCCATTAAGTGAAATGTCAGAGGGAGGGCTGGCAATGTGCTACTTCTGTCTTATCAGATACCAGATAAACAAATGCTCCTGACAAGAAAGGGAGAGGCTTCATCTGTGTTGTCATGTTAGTTCAAGATATCTCCGTGTTGACATGAGTGTGGGCTTGAGTTAACTCCATACATCTATCTGGCTTTCTTCATACAGCAACTTGCTTTAAAGAAGGATGTTGGCCACCAAACCTTGCTAATGCTCTGTGGCAATGGTTCTATTACTGCAGGACGAGCATCAAAGTGTTACATGCAGAATCATTTTATAGGCAAAAGGGAACAGACCATATGTTGAAAGCTAAAACTTTGAATACTACACCAGTTAATGTTTTACCAATCCAAATTATCTAAGGAACAGAAAGTAACAATAAAAATACAGAAGAAACTGTTGTACACACTTCCACATGATGATACATTATGAGTATCTACCTCTATAATGCTGAGATTAAACTTCCACACCTATTGGGAAATGGGGAAAGGTGGGTCTTCTTTTCATAGCTGACTTTATTTCTTGTCTATACTCATCTATTTCAGTTCATTTCATTAATTTTCCTCAAGTCTGTTTCGCCCATGACAGTTTGCTTACCATTGCTTACCATTACCAGTAATGGTAAGCAATCTCTCTGCTTCTATCTCAGCCCATGAGCTTTCTGCTTCCTCCCCCTAAAGAAGAGGGGATGAGTGATCAGCTGGGTGGGAGCTTGGCTCTTAGCCCATCAAAGCTTACTTCTCATGTATACTCTTCTGAGTATCTACATCCTCTTTCTGGTGCTGAAATAACCCTTCCATATTCCATCTAGGCTTAAAGGCTGTCCCTGTGATTCATTCCCACAGTTGCTGGGCTGCAGGATGTGACCATAGTTCACCAGTGCTTCAGGCCTCAGGCCAGAAAGGGCAGGATGCCCATGGCAAGTGTAGCCCTCCTGTCACAGGACCCTACTCAGGTCTCTGGGAATGTGTTTCTCCTGCCTTTCTCCCTCCCTTGCTCCCTCCCTCCCTGACAGCTCTCTCCTGGGGCTGTGCAGGTTAGGATGGCAAGTGCTCCTGTGCCACCTTGTTAAACAAAGGTCAATTGCTCCCACTTCTGACCAAGACTTGTCAGGCTGTTGGATTTAGATAGCCAGCTGTGCTTCCAAAGTCAACACCTGCTTCCACCAGGAGGACAAGGATTGCAGTAGGGAGGGAACAGGGCCAAACGACTGGTGTGTTCCTCTTATGACCCTCAAAAACTCTGGATAGAAACAGTTGAGAGTGATTCTTCAAATCAAATTTTGTGTAAACCAAGCCTCAGTCTTCTGTGCAAAAAGAACGTTTTCTGGAAACATCTCTTGCAGATGAGTATCTGTACATATATGACGATTTCAGAGAATTAGACATACATGTGGTTAGATTATTTAGAAGATTTCTAAAGAAGATCAGTCTCATAAAACTTGACTGATATTAGCATCATACTGCTTATTGTTATTCTTCCATGCTATCAGTCATTATGTTATCAGTGTATGTTATCAGTGCATTTTCAAAGCAGACAGTTCCTAAGAATCATATCCTGCCCTACTTGTGAGTGTGCAATAGCATAGCTGCAGTTACTGATGGTCAGCCACCAAGGCTGAGCTGGCCAGCCTAGAGAGCTCCTCATTGAGGCAGGATAGGATTGAGGCTGAAGGATTTCAGTACTTGACCATATGATAATATGTTAATTTCTGACCAGATTCTCTGCTACTCTCCATGTGTGGAGGGTGAAATATTTAATATCAATTTGCTTATTTGAAAATTATTTGTTTCACAAGATTACTAATTTTGCCAGTTATATGATGTTTTATAAAAGTTATACAAAATCCCTGAAAACACAATACGGATTTAAGTGGCACTTAGCAAAATACAGTGAGTGCAATGCACAGTTCAATGACAATTCCAATGTGATTCCCCTTCCTGGTATTTATAAAATGCTCATCATCACTATATTCCTGTTCCAGATCATCAGAAAGGAATACATGCACTGAAGCCAGCTCAAGGTCATTGGTGTCTTTGAAATACTTTTGCTAGCTTTCTAATTTTTGTCATCTCTGTTGGGCTGAGCCATATGTTTATTCCTCCTGTCCTATGGAGTCAGGAAGGCTCAGAGAAACCTTTACACCACCAGTTGATTGATTAAGCTGTTGGCAGTGGTCTTCAAGTCTTTTGCTCTTATCCCTTGCATAAAATGCACACCATGACAAGAGATGTCTGGTACGAAGGTTTTACACAGCTTACAGCACATCTCCTCAATGGACAATTCTCTGGATTTTTTTTTAAATGAATGTATTTATTTTCCACAGATATGAAAAAAAGGGGCCTATAATTATGCCTGCAATATTTTTTATTATAATTTTAACACTTTTAATATTATTTTTAGAAGATAAATTTTATTGGAAAGAAACTATGTAAAAAGTTAGAAAAATTTATTTTTAAAGTAATCCAAATAACCAGTTGACTAGATTGCTATGTCTTCTACTCTTTTCTGGAAATTGGAATGATATCAATGGCTTCAGATACTTTTCTTAAGATTTTTTTTTTTTTAAGTAGACTAATAAATGTTACTTACAGGCTATGAAGAGGATATTACAATACACCTTTAAAGCATATACTTGAGATGTCTTGTCTTCCTTTTCAAGTGTCCTCTCAAAGTGTGCTGCTAAGTATCTTTTCTGGAGATATATATTGAGATTTATTTGTGCTTGTTTTTTTAGCAGTTCCAAACCATGTAAATAATTCAGGAATGCAAGAAACACTATAGAACTAAGCACAGGAAACAAGTAAAAAGGTTTGACTATTGCTATACACCATATTTAGCTCATTCTCAGGAGTTTTGAAAACTTGTTATCTAAAAAGTAAAATCTTTATGTGATTTGTGATTTATGAGATTTATTTGTGATGCCTCATTTTATTGTGATGAATTTTTAAACACCTATGTGCTGTGGTAGAAAAGAATCTTACGAAAAGCCAATTTTGTAAATATAAAACTTGGGAAAAGAAACAAAGAAGGGAATTATACTTTTTTTCATATCAGATTCAATAACCCAAAAGTTTTTGTTGATCTCCATATGTTTTTTTCAGTAGTTACATTCCAAATGATAGATAATCTAATTCAAATTCCTAAAGACTGAAAAACCTAAAATCCTTTTTGATGATTGATCTTGAGATATGCATCAGCAACAATCCAGTTTTATACCAAGCCAATTCAAACCTACCAGCTTCATCTCCCTTTTTCAGTTGTTTGGTTGGTTTTATATCTAATGGTACAGCTCTTGTACAAAGATGGAATAATCTTAAATGAAGAAAACTTCCTTTTTAGGGTCTTTAATTGGTGGCATACATCAATTTAAAGGTACCAAATATAAAGCAGAGAAAGAAAGGAAAAGAGAGAATTAAAGGGAAACCTCTCTCCAGTGCCCAGGTCAGAAGAACAATTGAGTCCCTAGAGAAGTATCCTTTGGACATGTTCTACAACATATTAAGTAGCCCTATTATAAATTTTCATTAGTCAAAGAGAAAAAAATGGACTCTTCTAGGAAACAGCACAGTATATATCTAAGCTTATAAAGCAAGAACATTTTCTTCCAGTGTGATGGTGTTCACAGGGATTCTTGGATGAGGGAAGAGACGAAGGATCTGACTCCACATTTCAGAAGGCTTGATTTATTATTTTTTGATATATACTACATCAAAACTATACTAAAAGAATAGAAGAAAAGGTATCATCAGAAGAATAGCTAAGCTAAGAATAGAATCAAAAAGAATGATAACAAAGCTTCTGTCTCGGGCAGAGAGTCTGAGCCAACTGACTGTTTTGGCCATTAATTACAAACAAACTAACATGAGCCAATCACAGATCCACCTGTTGCATTCTACAGAAGATAATCATTGTTTATCCTTTGTTCTTGAGGCTTCTCAGCTTCTTAGGAGGAAAAATCCTAAGGAAAGGATTTTTCATGAAAAGATGTCTACAACATTCCAGTTTATTGCACTCCACTGACTAAAGATGGAAAATAATGGAGTGATTTGATTTTAACTGCTGTTTGTTAGTGTCATGATGGGGTGTGTCATTATGTCATTATGGGGTATCCTGTCCATCTCAGGGTGGTTTCCTGCAGAAATACCTGCTAGCATCACACAGAGGTCTGAAATAACCTCTGCTATTTCAGGACTTAAGCTTTCTAAAAAAGACACTTAACTTTGGTCTGCAGTTTTCATGGTGGGATGTGGCTACAGTGTGGCTGCAAAATTAATGTTTGCATATTATAATATCTTGTACTGAACACTTTTAATGAGAAAACTCTAATGTTATTTACAAAACTAATTCAAACGGGCACTGTCACACTGAAGGAAAACTGCTGAAGGTCAACCAACAAAGTCATGTGAAATTGCAGTGGCCAAGGAGGTGTAGCCAGGATTTGGGTTAGACCTGGTTTTATTTAGCAAATTTATTTCTGTTTTGGGTGGATGAACAAATGCCACATTAATTAAATTTTTAGATAATATGAAATTGGAATGTATTGCAAATACTATTGTGGATAAAGAAATAATCTAGCAAGACCAAAAGAAGTTTGAATTATTGGCTGGAAATAAAATGATATTTGTTCTTGGGAAATATGCAAGCTGTACATCTGGGACATAACAATTCACAAAAAACATTTGAGGGATGGAGGAAATTTTTTGGCAATATAAACTAGGGTTGAAAAGAATAGAAAAACTCATGTGAACTTGAAGGCACTGTGACAATGAAAAAAGGCCCCAACACTGAAATGCAGAAATATGATGTTGGAAAATAAGCTCAGATACACTGTGCTTTTTGGTACTAAAATTAGGTTTTAGAACATGGAGAAGACTTTAATATGAAGAGTATCTTGACAAACATTTAATGTTTAGCAAATCAAATAAAACAAATTCACATTTTGGAAAAACTAATGAGAATATTAAAGAATAAAAAGTCCACCTATTATGTACTGGTTATAGGAAATTGCTAATGATAATAGCAATTTGAAATATTGTAAAGGTAAAAATACTGAAAACAAAGAGCTGTAAATAGAATAATCAGATGACGTTTACTCAAAGAGAAATCATTATGTTAAGATAACCAACACATGGCAGATATATGTGTCTGTTTATTAATTGTTCATCTTTAGAGATGCTTGTATAAATGGTTTTGTTGGTTTTTTGCATGGATAGAGTTAATTTTCTTCATAGTAGCTGATATAGTGCCGTGTTTTAAATTTGTGCTGAAAATGGTGCCGATAACATGGGGATGTTTTAGTTACTGCTAAATAGTGCTTCCACCGTTTTTCTGATTCTCACACCACCTCACCAGTTAATACATGGTGCACAAAAATCTGTGAGAAGGCACAGCCAGTACAGCTGACCCCAAATGACCAAATGAATATCCCATACCATATAACATGCACAGCATACAAAGTGGGTGGAAGAGGAAGAAAGAAGGAGGGGATGTTCAAAATGTTGGCATCTGTCTTCCCAAGTCACCCTAACTCATGATGGAGCCCTACTATTCTGGGGATGGCTGAACACCTGCCTGCCCATGGGAAGTGGTGAATGAATTCCTTGTTCTGCTTTGCTTGTGTGAGTGTTTTTTTTTTGCTTCATCTATCAAGCCATCATTATCTCAACCAATGCATTTTCTCACTTTCACTATTCTGAGTCTCTCCCCCATTGCAACAGTGGCAAGTGAGCAAATGGTTGTGTGATGCTTATTTGCAGCTGGCATTACACCACAACAGCAGTTTCTCTGGTCAATAGTGCATTTCACACAATAGTTAATATTAAGCATTGAACAATATTTAATAATATTTTTATTGGGACTTTTCAAAACAAGATTCTCCTATCTAAAAGTTAAGTAGTAGATAAAGTTATTGGCATTTGTACCATTTGGGGACAGATGGTTTAGACATTCTGCTCATGGCAAGCATAAGAGATAAAGTAACTTTGAATGATATTTCTTCAGGACCTTTTTGCTTCCTACTCAGTTATTCTGACCACTCTGAAGAAACTGGAAAGCTGAGGCAATGCAGTGACCAATGTTTGGAATATCTTTTTTCTGCCACTCCTGATTTTGAGCATTTCTATCCTGTCTGTTTAGGCTCAATCATTTGATAGAACTGCATCAGTCCCCAAATATTTGTGTATGTAATGGGGTTGGCAGACCCGCTTTATGTGACCTCTCTAGACATGTCTTCCTGTACTTCCTCTACACTGATATATTTCATTGTGTGATGACTGTGAAATATTAGGACTTTCCTTACATTCTATAGTAATTTTAATAATAAATTAGTTTAGTTCCAACGTGCAATTTTCAGTTGATTATGTCTTGTTTCACCTAACAACTTTGTGGAAGATAGATTCAGGAAGAAAAGAGAAAAATCACCAACCTTTCCCAGTCTTTTTAACTCCAATTTCCTTAAAGTCTTCAATTATGTAGATTCTGCATGTATTCCAAAATTGTAGTTCTGCTGAAAGGAGAGTTGGAATATCCTTCAGGGGTTCTCATTTATGTGACCCATGTTTAGCTATTCCAGTTATTTCAGAAGACAGACAAGGGTTGTCACTACAACCCATTCAGTGACACTGCTGGAAGCAGAAGACAGAAAACAGAAAGTGGGGTGCTTATTCAGGATCTGAAGAAGAAATGCTGCACAATTTAAGAAAACCATTGCACTAGAACAGTTACTTTAATCCTTTAATCCACTTCAAGCAGATAAAGGGAAGGAATTATTTCCTTCTCTTTGGTGCCTGAAGACAGCATGGGTAGGACTGTGTCCATTTGGGACTCCAAGACACAAAAAGACACAATCAGGAGTCAGATTAGCAGAAGTTGTGCAAGGAGAGGATGAGCCAACCTGTTTTGTTCAGCTTTGAAAAGTGGAGGATACCTTGGGGATGTTACTGCTGCCTAGAAGCTCCAACAAGAGGTGATTAAACAAAACAAACAAAAAAACAGATCCAGAATTTTCCAAGGAAGACAGTGTATGAAAAATTGTTGAAAAAGCACAGTGTGAAAAATTGGAATGGGAAATTCCAACTGGATATAAAGAAAAAATCTTTCACTGTATGAGTGATTGAACTCAGGAAGAATCCTCTTGGTCATATTCTTGAAGATATTCTGAATCAGACTGGCCATGATTCTGAGTAACCTGCTTTGTGTAGGACTTTGGACTCTGTGACTTCTGAAGGTCCTTTTCAACTTGCCTACTTCTGTGCTTCTATTAAAAGATGAGCCTTTATGCAGGTACAGAGAAAATTTGAAGGGGGGAAAATATGTTTGCAGGTTCAGATGACATCAAAAGAATATACAGATTTCTCACAATGAAAGTTTTTCCATTACAGTACAAGTAAAAATGTGTACAAAGGATTGATTCTTTCAGAGTGACTGAATTATGACTAAACATGGATATTTCTATTTCCATTTTCAACAATTAATTTAAGCTAGATTAATCTTTGCTTCTATTCTATCACAGTACCATATTGATTGACAGATTGTGGATAAATATTTTATCAGCTGAGTTCTCTCATCATAGGGACCTGGTTAAATAATAACCCTCAGATGGAGCAAAACAGTAGTAACTGTCCATATTCTGCAAAATCACAAGGGGACAAAGGACCATGAGAAAGAAGTAAATATAGATATAATTTTTCAAATTAAAAACCAAAAATATTTATATCCAAAATACAGGTGTATTTTGAACTTTGGCTTGAGTTCTAGTAAGTGTATATTCTTAGCATGTAACTACTAAGCCCCAAATTTGCTTTGGGCTTAGCGGACCTTCTAGAACAACTTTTTTACCTATATTATTAAGATATCAAAAATTGATTTCTCTCTTTCCTAAATACACTTCCATATCTGTTAGGCATATATTTCTTTATTTCTCATCCATCAAATTCTACTGCTTAATGTGAGATGATACTTTCCAAAGATCTGTCATGTATATTTTTAAACTTGAAATAGCAGATTTTCAATATAATTATCTATTTGGACACCATGTATGCATGCTATGAGTATATTAAAGGGACAATTTGAAAATAACATGATTTTTTTTATCAACACATCTCTATAGTTGGATTTAATACTGAATTTTGAAGCTTCAATCAATTTGAGAAAAACCCCAACTTTTAAGTTTCATTTTTAAGGTTTTCACAAAAGACAATGAAAGGGAGACAAGCCTATGATCTTTATCCTTCATTATAGACAAACATCAGTCTGTAAACTGACCTTGCAATGACCCCACATTCAGCAAAATAGCGTGCTGACTATTCAAGGATAAGTTTAGAAACGGGCTTTGTCTTGTCTAGGTTGAGTGGAGTATGTGCTGAACATCACAAACTTCATTTGTTAGTTCTACATCACAAAACAGACACCTAAAAATCAAAGGAAATCCTTGAAATAGAACCTGTAAATAGCAAGTCTTTGAACTGGAAGATATAAAGTTTAATTGCTGTGCAACTTTTGCCTCCCTGACTGATCTCTCTCTCCACAGGAATTGGGAGTCATTGTTAATACCCTCACTTTGTGGCTGTTTCCAATGTCTTTTTACTTGATTATCCACAACATATCTTTTAAGCCTTTTTTTTTTTATATCTGCCCTAATACATAAGCAAAATAATGAATTGAACCAACAATTTTGCAATCTGATAATCCAAATTTTGCATTCTGCGTATGTCAAATTTCCTTGTCACTTGATTCACTGAGTGATGCAAGTATTTTATAAGAAATGCCATTTTCTTCACATTCAACCATTATAGGGACAGATGAATTTGAAGAAATAGAAGATTTGTTGGTAAAATAATTTGTAAAACATATTGTATGTGTATTCTCCATATTCATATTCTCAATACAATGAAGGAAAAAAAAAAAGAATATTTATTATTGAAGAATAAATAATTTGGAAAAAAACACAAACCTAGTTTGTTAAATCCATGTTCAAATAATGCCATCAAAACTTTATAAATTTAACTAAAACTAAATTTAACTAAAACTGACTGAATTATAAGACTGGCAATAAAATTCCAAGCTTAATAAAAAACCACCTCACTAAAGAAGTGTAAAGACAATTTCAAGGAGACACTTAATTAGATCATTTATAACTCATTAAGTAGCAAACTGCTATACCCCCTGTTGGTTACTGTTAGGGATGAAAAGACATGAAACAGCAGAACTGTTGTTTCAGGTGTTAAATATCATTTACATCTTCCAAGCAGCTAGTCTACATGTGTCCATTTTTTTTAGTAGTATCACTTTTTCTGCTGAAGCCTAATTAACTGGTCTTTGGAATATGAGAGCTCAATACCAGCAGTGTGCTGTTTTATTACCTCACTTTGCAATGCAATTGCAATTCAAGTTAAAATATATACAGAAAATCTTGCTGTGTGGGTATAAGATCAAAAGGTATTCACCTGTCTACAGAAGGTTTTTTTTCCTTTGGAAAGATGGCTTAATCAGACTACATTCAATAAGGGGGATGCTGCCTTTTCTGAATTTGTAAATACCTACAAACAAGTGTGAGGAAAGGGTAACTTCTACCCATTATACTTTGACCTGCTGAGCTTGCAGGAGGTCTTCCAAGTGAAGATGTGAACAAGAGGTCATAAATTACTGCATGGTACTGTCAGGTCTCCTCTTTCTAACATTCTGTGGGTAGTAACTCTCTTTCAAGTAGAAATGACAGTAAGTTAACTATACCTTAGTGGAAGGACATAAGCACTATATTTCCAGGCTATAAGTTTTTGAAACTCAGATAATATCTCTTAGAGTTAATATAGGTGACTGCCTTAGGTGCTAGCTCATCAAAATATTACACACTTGGCACAGATACCTGTGTCATTGCAATTTGTATGATTACCCTGTGGTATCAACTAAGAAGTGTTAGTAGCTCTGAAGATCTTCAGAGATACAGCCACTATATGAAACAGATATCTAAGGGATTTTACATACTACAAGCTTGATCTAGTCTGGAAAGATAAATACCTGTCTCTAAAATAGTCTGTACTTTAGTGATTGTCGTATTGTGAACAAATGAATTTGTGTGTGTGAAGTTGTGTGAATTTGCGAAGCCTCCTTTGGCACTAAGAAGCTAAAATTTCCTGGTTAAATGTTAGAGCTAGGGACCTCCAACACCAATTCTAAAATTAGCTGTGTGACATGGAAGCTTGAAAGGTCATTAAGGTGACTTTTATTCACTTTACCTGACATAGATCAATACCAATGTCCTACGATAGATGTTCCTGAAAAGTCCTGTGCAATTAGACACACCAATTAAATCTCAGACTATAAAGGAAATAATTACATATTTTTGAATGCCAGTGAAGTTAACCAGTCATGGGAAAAACACAGGCAAGATTGCTGTTTTGGTCTTGGTTTGATTTTAGACACCTAACACAGAATATAACCATGTGTTATTGAAAAAATTGCATTGCTTCTCATAAGGAAAAAGATCTGGATTAGGAAGCCTGAGCTTTTCGCTCTCCCACAAGTCTGTGATAAAGACAAGGGTATCTAACCTTCCCTGGAATAAATTAATATAATTTTATCTCCACTATAAATTGATGAAACACAAATATTTTGACTTAAAAATGTATTCTTGTACAATATAATATAATTTGGACTTGCTACAGAATAATTTGTTCTGAATGTCATCACAGTAAACAGCATGCATAACATAATATAAATAATCATATGCTTAAGCAGTCTTTCTAAAAAAGATTCTCCATGGTAATCACTTTCACCTTGCTGTTCTACCAAATTCATGCTGAGTTTTTGTGTATATTTTCGCTGCTGGAGAAAACACTATTTCATTTTTGAGTAATGATTTGGGTTTCAGGGTATTTATGTTGTAGCTAATTTATGCTTTTTTGATTCTATTAAAATAATATTAACTTTATGAATTTTCAAATTTGAAGAAAGAAAACAGGAAAAAATATATTCTTAACAATGCTGGTGGGTTTTGTTTGTTTGTTTGCTTGCTTTCTTACATGTATTGGTTTTGTCTGGGATAGAGTTAGTTTCCTTCACAGCAGCTCGCATGTGTCCCGTTCTCGGCTGTTTTCAATGGCCTGGAAAGGCTCGGGGATGGCCTTGGGACAGCCCGCGCTCCAAAGGATGAAAAGAGTCTTCAGGTTTTTTCTCAGTCTTCAGTGTTTATTAGTTTTTATCTACAAGATTTTCTCTCGGCCCGACAGAGGTCTGCACAGCAGCCAGCCATGAGCACACTGCGAGCCCCTGGGGCGGTCACTTATCTTTATACCCGAAACTATGTATACAATATTTACCTATTTCCCCCAATGCCTTTTACCCTTATTGACAAGTGCACTTCAAGTAAGAACCAATCCCAAAGTGCCACCACCACCACAGAAGATGGAGGCCAAGAAGAAGAAGAAGAAGAAGAAGAAGAAGAAGAAGAAGGACAGGACACGCCCCAATTCCTCCATCTTACTTCTCTAGACCCCCCTGTACTGAAATTCTAAAACCTGTGTCTCACACTATAATTAACCTATCCCTTCACCATTTATCCCAGTGAGATCCTCCCATCCTCATACAGGTGTCATCTCCTGTGCAGGATCAAAGTCCAGCCACCAGACACGTCTGGCAACATTCCAGGACCTCCGAGCCCCCCAGGGGTTATCTTGGTGTCTCTGCATATCAGGTCTGATGTGCTGAGATCCCACACGCATGGGTCCATGTTCTGCACCGGTGCTGCAAATTGTGTTTGTCTTGGTAGCACAGGGATGATTTAATTATTTCTGAGCAGTGCTTACACAGAATCAAGGCCTTTTCTCTTTCGGACCACATCGCAGCAACAGAAATGCTGGAGGTGCAGGGCCAGGGGATGCAGCCAGGACAGCTGACCACACCAGACCCAAGGGATGTTCCACACCATGCAGTGGAAGATCCACATAACCATTCCCAAATAACCATCACATGTGGTGAAGCCCTGCTCTTCTGGAGATGGCTGGACACCTGTCTGCCCATGTGAATGAATTCTTTATTTTGCTTTGCTTGTGTACAAAGCTATTGCTTTTCCTATTGAAACGTCTTTAACTCAGCCCATGAGTCTTCTCACTTTCACACTTCTGATTCTCTTTGCTATTGCAACAGATCACGAAGCAACTGAGCAGGTATGTGGTGCTCAGCTGCTGCATAGGGTTAAACCACAAAAGAAAATTTGTTTAGTTTACCTTTTACTGGAGTCTTTCTGTCTTGTATTCTGCTGTCAAAATCTGCTTAAAACTAACAAATAAATTTAAGCCACATTGTATAGATGACACAAATCTGGCTTTAGCTAATCAAACCAGAGAATAATGTAAATCACTTTGAAAGAGCCAAAGACAACCTGCTTTCTAATCAGCATGATGAGAAATGACATCTTCTACTGACTAATACAAAGTAGCATCTGTTGAAGGAGTAATTAAGGTTTATGTCTAACTTTAAGACTAAAACAGGTTAAAAAGAAAGAAAAAACATAACTGTAATAAAAAAATAGTTGCCTTCTTTAAAGGTTATGTTAAAACCCACAAAAATAAGAATGTGGAATTGAGTTAAAAGGTCTTTTGATCTTTACAGTGTAAACTTTGTTCTCTGCAGTGAAACCAGTAAAGTATGTTTTTATTGGAAAAATAAGCATCATATGTTGGAACAGACAACAGTAAAATTAATTATGTTTTATGTGACCTAAAGCAAGTAACCATAAACAGGGTGATTTTTCACACCCTAGACAGCATAGGAGTCATGATATTTTGAGAGAGGGAATAAATGAGAATTTTATTTTCTACTTAAACTATGTAAGAAAATCAGAATATGTATCTGAATGTCTTATTTTGAAGTCTTAAAGCAGGACAAAAATTAAGACCAAATATTCATAAATCTTTAAATGATACTGTATTATAATTGTTCTGTTCATTTTATTATTATTTGAAGTCTAGTCAATACATTTGAGACCTTAAGTACTTAGGGTTGGCAACAGATAAAAACAGCCCTGAATTTGATTCAATGTTTAAATAGGTCTCAAAGTAGAACTCTTCTTCTCCTTATAAGATGACCTTTAAATTTACTTTTTTAAAGTATCTATTTCATCCTGCACTTAGCAGTATAATAACACAAATTTTGAATGATCAAAGTTATATTTTAGTGTGTAATTTAGTTATAGCTAAAGGGTGAATGGACTGTGATGAAGGTTAGAGTACCCATTATTCTAATGTCCCTTGGAGAGAAAAGAGGGGGAAAGCGACCAAAGAAAGATCTAATTTATCAGCTAAAAATTCTAACTTCACTGAGATATTGATTGCAATGTTTCTCTACAGAACAGGATAAATGGTGTAAGAGACATGAAATATTTGAATATTAGAGGAGATATCCTTTGCTTTCATGAGAAATGTGTAGCTTTCTTATATATCTATGCTCACATTGACATTGTACTGTGAAAGGTAAGTCTTCTAATAATAATTCTTAGGGAAACATCACAATCTCTCTTTGGAAAATTATTTAATGTACTGCCTTAATCTTTCCTCCTTATGGCATGCTCTGCCTCTAAAAGTTTATACCTATAGATATTCTACGTTTGAAGGAAGGTCTTTATAGCTCAAATAATATGAACTTTCTAGTGAGTCTAGTACATATTTTTGGTTCAATCAGAACATTGGTAAGAGAAGATTTTGGAATATCTAAGATCTGATGTGTCACTTAAATTATCATAAGTACCAATTAAATAAATAATTTTAAACCATTGTTTAAAATATTGTGTGTTTGCAGGATTACTGTGATCTTAAGAATTTTGGAAGTTGTTAGGTAAAAGAATACAAAATGAAGTTTTACTTAATTGGTACAAAGAAATTAATGGCTGATATCTGCTATTGTAGGATTAGAAGTTATAGAGGTAGGTCCTGTAAGCAGATACACTTATGAATATACATAATAAAAGTGATTTTTTTTTTCTTTAAGTACTAGTAAAAAATAAAAATCACAGAGAAAAGACAACTATGAAGTTAATATTCTATTATTTAGGGTTTGGTTGATTGTAGTATGTACTTGTCACAGTCTTTTAAAATTGGTCAAAGTCATAACTCAGGGATTTTTGATCAAGGATATTCCTATGTTTAGAGTTATTAGAGGCAGACGTATCATTCCAGATTCAGCAGCCCATGAGAGGTGAGGCTGCTGTTTCTTTATGTCTCCAGGTCCAGCCAGCAGTGAGACTGAAGATGTATAACCGGCACGTACATGCAGAATGAATGCAAATGTGCCATAGATACATAAAATCTTATATACATAAAAACATATATTCATTGCTTGCCACACAACTCACAGGCAGATGTCCAGAGCACTTACCTGGGAAAAAGTAAGAGGGAAGGCATCATCTGCAATTCCAGGTCCAGCTTCTGAGGTCTCCAGTACAAGTAGTATGGAGTATGCCAGCAACAAGTTTAATAAAGGACCGTGGGATGATTAAGGAATTGGAGCATTTGTCATATGAGGAAAATCTGAGAGCTGTAAGTGCTCAGCCTGGAAAAGATGAATGTTCAGAAAGATTTTATCAGTGTGTATAAATATCTGGGGTGTAGGTGTAAGGAAGGTTCTTCTCTGACTCCTTTCCCATATTAACGATTCCATGTTGATGTGATTTTATTAATTATTAATTTCAGAATGGATTATATATTTCATTTCACCATTTTCAGAACACATAATTCCAGTATCTAGTCAATTTTTTTCTCCAAAAAAATTCAGTCTTCCACAGGGAATTTAGCTTGAAAGACTTTTAATGTCTTCACTTGATGAGATTCAGTCTGAAACCTACATTTACAGGTCGAGGTCTGCTTTGAAGCAATTATCTGAACTTCTGTCACAATTTGTAGAGGATAAGTTGAGGTTACTGTCCCATAAATAAGTTTCTGGTGAGTTTTTTTTTTTACAATTTTTTAGTGTGTCCCTCCTGATCTGCAACAATCAGTTCAGAAAGGTATGTACTTTCCACAGCTCCTGTTTTTAAACTATTAAATACATATTGAACTATAATCAAATAATTATGAAGATTTCTATTTTTACAAATTAAATCAAAGTCAAATAACAACATTATAAATATTAAAGGGCAATCTGTCTTCTTGGAAGGAGAGGAACAAAAGCCTAAAATAAATAAATGTAGTAAGGTATTTAAACATATTATGAATCAAATAAATCCTGTAGGTTTTACAGAAATACTAACAAATATCAAAGCTAAATTTATAACTAAAAAACCCCCTAATTTAATTAAGAAAAGGTATAATAAATACTTCTATTTTTATTTTGAGAGAAGAATGTTATACTAAAGGATGATTGAGTATTTTCCCCTGTATCAGCAGCTAAAAATATTATATTAGTAGCCAAATCAGTTTCTTGAAAACCTGGAAGCTGTATTTTGCAAA
The DNA here is from genome assembly GCF_027887145.1 of Ammospiza caudacuta. Taxonomy (NCBI): domain Eukaryota; kingdom Metazoa; phylum Chordata; class Aves; order Passeriformes; family Passerellidae; genus Ammospiza; species Ammospiza caudacuta. Next base: position 74,732,644 of record NC_080594.1, read on the forward strand.
CCTTTAAAAGTAATAACTAATTACATAGTACAGAAGTTCTCTTTTTTAAAAAATAGATATTTTTTGGTGGTATGCTAATATTCCAAAAGGGAAAGAAGATGAAATAGAGGTGTGTTTTTAATTTTCTATATACTCTGGGAAAGAGACCAAAAGAGAAGATGATTTAATAGAATACACAGCCCTAAATGAATATTTAAGTCTTTGTAGAACTAGTGTAATGATACCTTGGGGGCAATAGCACTTATAAGCACCTAGGGAAAAGAAAACAGCTCAATTTTTACTTTATACATTTGCTTGGATGTTCTAATAATAATTTTTGTGAACATGATAATTTAAGTCTGCCCATTTACATTTTCAAAGGGATGTTTCAAAGGTAGGAATACAGTAATTTTTCTTATTTAGTTTGTTTAAGTTATCAGCAAAAGGAGTTTTAATTTGAAATGGCCCAGCACTAGCTATTTTATTGCATTATTAGTCCTTAGATTAATATGATTAAGTTCATTTGTGTCTACTTCTTGTGCTGCAGTTTACTTTATTGTCTATTGGCATTGCTAGGATTTGAGTGGTTTCCTGTGGACCTGGAAGATATCCTGTAGATTTTTACATAATATTAACATAATTACACATCTACCTCTATTTGTTCTACCTGCTATATTTTTAATTTTTTATGACTTTGTTGTTGAGGTCAGATTATTCTAATCACACCTTTAATAGCTCTTTGAAGTCTTTTATTTGCTTTTGATGATTCAGTTTGGAGGAATAATTAGTGGCTTTTCTCAATGACCAGGAGGCTCTGAATGATCATTAGAAAGGAATCTATTATTTACAAATATGACATTAGACATCAGCAGAGATAATATAACTTTTGATAACCAAAAGCAAGAGAATCACAGAATCACAGAGTTGTTGAAATTGGAATGGGCCACTTTTGATCATCTACTCTTGTTCAAGCAGTGTCAGGTAGATTTTGTTGTTTATGGTTTTATACAGTCAAGTTTTGATTATCTCCAGGGGTATCTCTTCTGGGCCACCTCTGTTTACTACCCCCAGAGTAGTTTTGTTTTTTGTTTTTGTGAAGACAAAATATCATGGATTTCAGTTTGTACATATTGACTCTTGTCCTTTCTCTGAACAACATTGAAAAAAGCCTGGTTCTTTCATATTTCTTTCCTTCCATCAAGAATATTAAGTAGATATCAAATATCTACTTTGAGTCAAAGTAGAAAACTATTCACTTTCAGAGTGTAGATTAGAAGTTATAGACTTATTATGTATAGATATATACATATCTAACATACATTGGTTATGCTTTCACTTCTGGAACAGAAAAATATTAGAAAAGTGTCCAGATCAAAGGTAGGTTTCTATATTTCAGCTGTCTAAAGTTAAATGAGACAACCCCTCTGTACACAATCAAAACTTCAATTAAATGCATACTTATTCCAATTATAAACTCATATCTTCACATTCTTTAAACTTTTCCATCAGTGCAAACACTGTCACTCCCTCACTCCCAGCAGTATAGTTGCAAGGTAAATGCAAGTGAAAGCACAGGCCCAACTTCCCATTATATTATGAGCAAATACATACCCTGTGTAGGCAGAATTAACTATGTAAGTATCAGTAAGGAGAAAGTTGCTTTTAGCGACACAAACTTAGCAGACAAAAGGGAAACAATCTAGAAGTCAGTCAGTACCTCAGGAAAGTTCGCATATTTTAAGCCAAGCTGGAAGACATGTAAAATCAAAGATCTCTTAGAAAGAGAATTTCACTAAAAGAGAGTCAACATTATTTCTGTGAAGACTGTCTTACAGGTCAGCACCTTTTGGTGCGTCATAACCAAAGAAAGCACTTGTCATATAAGTACCATTCTTGCTGTTTCTAGTGAGATAGCTTTCCAAAAGAAATGGTATTACATCTCATTGAGCAATAGTTGTGACATTGACTTAAAATTTTAGACTCGGTAATATCAGATTTATAATGGTAATAAATTTATAATGGTAATCTGGTAATACCAGATTTGGCCTGAAAGTCAAATTCTGATCATTTCGTTGATGTATCATACTGACATTTCTAAAATTCGCACAACTATCTAAAATTCGCAGAACTATCTAAAATTACTAACTAATAATAATATAAAAGTAGAAACTTATATTGTCTGTAAGGTATAAGCATATAAAAGGGCAGTTACATAACAAATGCAATGACAAGCATTTCTCTTAAGAGCAATAATTCTGCCTTGGTCTTGAGATCCTGTATTGAGATCCCATATTGAGATCCCATATTCTTCTTTTTTCCCCTTTATGTGTTCTAATCTGTAGAGTGAGATTAGTGTTTTCATTTTTTTGAGACTGATGACATGGTGATTTATTAGATTTTTTTTTTCTCTATTCACAATGGTTTTTTAACAATTATTTGTGTCCATTCTGGAGAAAACACCAAAACATTATCTTCTCTTTTCTGTTTTTCTTTTTCTTTTGATTGTAAATTGTAATAACCTGAAGGCCACAAGAATTGCCTATTCTTTCTCATTTGTTTTTGTCATGTCTGGATGCCTCTCTAAGCCAGCCAAACATCTCAAAAATACTATGCATAATTGCATTTCACATATTGCAGACATTCTTGTTGTGGATGAAATAATGCACTTCATTTGTAAGAGAGAAGTTGCAGTATGTTTATGGATCTAAAACAACATTTAAGAAAGTTTTATAGTAAATGAGACAGTGGTTTAACAAGATTTCATGGCAAGGTGCACTCGATTATTTACTACACAGAGGATGGGGTAAGCCAGATGCAATGGATCCCTCCCTTTGGGTCACAAAGTTCACGGATGACACTCTAACTTTCTTAATTTCTACTCAAAAGAGCCTGGATACACCTGAATTCGGTCCTAGTCACAGGCTTAGTCAAAGGTTTATGTCTGAGTGATTATATGTGCACATGGAATCTAAGATATAACCTTATCAAAGTTTACAAAGTCCAGCAAGTTATTAATCCCTTGTGGTGGATCTGTTGAGGTAAGAAATTTCTCAGTATTGAGGAACAAGGAATCTCTGTGGCAGGCATAAACTTGTCCATACTTGGAGTAAGATCCTGTGATGCAGTCCTCTGCGATGTGGGATTGCTCAAAGGGCTCTTGGGCAGATCACTATTTCAGGGGTAAAATTATTGACTCATCATCATATTTGCATACTGACTAGAGATGTTAGTTTCTTCCAAATTTGGCTTGAGTTGGACGTCTACCAGTGCTTTGATTAGGTTGGGTGCATTGTTTAAATTAACTCTTGGCTGTTGTGTTGCTATCTGCCTGCCCCAAATCCACTTTGAGCTGCTTGCGGCCGTCACTGCCAAATGCATCCGTTATACTCGTCACTGGTGGTTATGTCTTGAGCAGGGGAATACAGGTCAGTTTGGGGTGGAAGGAAGAACACTACTAAATTTCTTAAAAAGCAGGAGTTTTTTTTTTTTTATTGCATCTTTACCTTAAATGTAGTATTTAATTTTAAAAAGAAATTTATGAGGTTTGATAGTCATGAATGATTAAATTTGGAGACAGATGAAAAGCATGCAAATTGCATGTATTTGCTTTGGTCTTCGTGTTAAAAAAACTAAATAGGTAAGTGTATAACAAGAATATATTCCTTCAGAAAAAATGTTACAATTGATCATTTGATCTCTTTGAAAATGCTTCTGGAAGGCTCATTATTCATGTAAACATATGACTGACATATGTGCAGAAATCTTGTGATATCAGATTTTTTTTTCTTTATAAACATTGACACCACCCAGAAACAAAATAGTAACTGTGATGGCCATTCATAACTTATGACTTCGTTAAAATAAATTGTTAAAACACGATCTAAATAACTACTGAGTAAGCAGAACTGTAAGTTAGGAAACATCCATTTCAGGTTGGTCTAGAATAAGTAGCAACCCTTCACTGCCAGCTCCTTTATTTGCAATCATAGAAAGTTTACAGAAGTGAGAAGTTTGCTAATACTTTTGTGTATCTTGCCTGCATTACCAAAGCTGAAAATATGCTATAGCATGTGAAAAAACCCCAAAAACAGATTCACACACCCCCTGCTCCAACCAAACAAAAAAAAAAAAAACAAACCAAAACTCCAACATGTAGAATTATGAGATGTATGGAAAGTTGGTTAAAAATTAAAAGCATGGCCGCTTGTGATTTATGTCGTGTCTGGAGACGAGGCACACACCTAAATATGTATCACATATTTTATTTCAATACATTAAATAAGGTAAATGCTGGGATTCAGCATCAGCCAGTAAAAAATAAACACTGCAGAAGACTCCTCAGAGAGGCTGAGAATTTCAAAACTTTATGTAGAAGGAGCAGAGCAATCTGGTCTGATTTTGAACTTGATATTGCTTGAAACAAAGAATGGGACTACATGATCACAAATAATGAATTTGTGAAATATGTTACTATTAATGCAGGATGATAATATTCCACCGCATTTTGCATGCTGTTTAATTTAAATAAGTTTTCTTTCCTAAAGAAAGTTATATTAGTCATATTTAAACTGTTGTATTACTTAAACTATTCCAAACGTGAAAGAGTTCAGCCCTGGGTTACCCTAATGAGCTCAGTATTTTCAGCTTCTTTCCAACCATTTAAAGTTATGTCAAGAGGTTCCCTGGATGCATGTATACCCAGGCAACTCCATTCTTCATTAATAGTTTAGGACCAGTTCCGTACAGATTAATGCAATTACTCTGCAGAGGAAGAATGATACATTAGGTATGATTTCTGATTAGCTTAAATTTGATTGAGTAATGAAAGAGATATACTTCAAATACTTTGAAAGTATGTCTTACAAGTGGACCAAAGGAAAATGGAAAGAAAAAAAGAGAGAGAAAGAAATGCACCTAAGATTCAAATTAACTCAGGAGAATAAAAAAGGAGCTGGCATGAAAGAAGAACTGTGATGATTACATACATGTTCCTCTACTTGACTGAATAGAATGGATTATTTTTCAGTTGGAAGAGACCTACAGTGATCATCGAGTCCATCTGCCTGAATACTTCAGTGTTCACCGAATTTAAAGCATGTTAATAAGGGCATTGTCCAAATAAATGCCCCTTAAACTCTGACAGGCCTGGGGTGGCGACCACCTCCCTAGGAAGCCTGTTCCAGTGTTTGACCACCCACTGGATAAAGAAATGCTTCCTCATTTTACCTGTAAACCTCTCTTGACACAGATTTGAACCATTTCCCTGTATCCCATCACTAGAAAGCAATGAGGTCACCCCTCAGTCTCCTTTTCTCCAAACTAGACAAGCCCAAAGCCTTTAATTGCCCTTCTGTTTCTCTCTAACATTGTCAGAGAGAAAAGAAGGTTCAAAAGTGTTCTAAAACTCTGTCTAGTTAAGAAAGCTGTAATCTGCTGTGTTTCTGCTCAAATTTTGGAGGAGGAAAGATTTTTCAGTGTGACTGATAGATTGAAAAATATGTAAATTTGTGGAGGTTTATGGAAAATTTTATACTGAAAATACTGAGATAAAATCTTCCCATTTTCATATTTTTACCTGTAGTTCTTGGGAGCAAAATGGAGAGACAGTGTGAAACTATTAATTGATTTCACAAAGAGTTGCAGTCACTAAAAATTTAATCTTCTTGTAAAATTATTCTTTTAGATCTTTGTGATCTGATTTTACACTAGCAAATAATAAAGAAAATTACAGAATATAAACCTCTAAAGTGATTTTTTTTCTCTCCCTTAGGCTACTGACTATCTTTTCCTCTTGATCCTATGTTTTGTCCTTTCAAGGTCACTCTCATTAAATTTAGTTGGTTTTTAATTTTTAAGCTGCTCCCCATTTGATGTAAAAGCCAACTATGTGTGAGAAGTATTAATTTTTCTGCCAGTCAGAAAAATTCGATTTAATTGGCTTTTATCCTGAATCATGTAATTAAACTTCAAGAAGATTCCAAATTAATTATTTACAGGGCACATATCATGTTCCATGCAGTGCAAAATCTTAAATGCTTGGACTTGGGAGTACAGTATTTTAACAGTTGAGTTTGCAGCAAGGTAGAGGCAAGGATGGACTTCAGGTATAAATACAATCTTTTAAAAATACCTTCTTTTTTATAAGTGAGTGGCAATGAGAAGTGATGGTGTAGCACAACTGCCTTCACCTCAACTTCATTTTGAAAGTTTAAACTTAACAAAGCGTAAGTAACTATAATAAAATGCTCCTGAAAGAGCACAGCATGTCTCCTCCACAGTGTTCTTCATCAGTTCTGATTCAGAAAGTGGTGACTGCCTCTAAGGGCAGTCTCTTTAGAAATTTAACAGTCCAGTTCAGAGAAAACTAACCCACAAGGGTTACAAAGATTCAAACACCACAGGACCTAGTAGGGAAGCTATTATAATTGGCTTTCCACTGCTATCCTTAGCTATAGGAAATGTGTCACTATCAGAGAGTCTTGGAGCCCTTGTGGGTTGTAAGAACATTTGGAGATTTGAAATGACAGAGTGGAGGCCTGGAGTGTGTGCAGTAAAAATGGAAGAAGAGCTCTGTTGTGTCTGTATGCAGTTTAATTACAGTGTTTGCTGCAACATTTTACAGCAGGAAGAATGTATCTTGAGGGGCTACACAAGCGAATTAGCTTCATTTGCACTGACTTTCGTCTAAAGCCATTTTCCAAGTTCAATATGCTCAAGAGCTACCTATCTTAGTTATTGGAAAAGTTCTAAAGTTCAATGAATATAAATGCTCCATGTCATAGCCCCACATGATGATAACATTGCTAGTCAAATCTCTGTAATGGTGTTAAATACATTCTATCTGCAACAAAAGATCCAGCAGATCAATCTACTACTGCTGCTACTAATCCTTTTGTATGCGTCCGTGTATTTAATCATACTTTTGTATGATTAAATTTACCTTTAGATAATATGAAGCAAATCAAAATCTATCAACAGAATCCCTTTTGTGATGGTCTGTATCAGTATAACCATGACAGGCTTCTTTTCACTCCAGAATAATCTTACAATGTGTGAAGGAAAGAGCTTAGAAGAAACGGTTAGGGATCAAATTGGAGTCTTCAGCTGAAAAAAAGAGTTTTGCGCTTAGGCACTTTGAAGTAAAACTGTAAATAGAGGTGACTCAACTGTCACATAAAAAAATTTTATGTGTTTAGCCAAAAACATATTTCTGCAAAAAATTTTGTCTGTGAAATAATATTAGGTTTTTAGTAAGAATCTGCTTCTGCTCTCAAGGTAATCAGCATATAATTAAACATTCAATGAAGAATATACAATAAAATATTTGTATTAGAAGAACTGGTCTTGTAAAATAATTTTTATTGAACTACAATAAGTTCTAGTAAAAACTAGAACTTATTGTTCTAGTTCTAAGGTTTTCTACACAAACAAGATTTCCTGCAGCTTCTTTCTGAGCATATTGAGTTCATATATTTTTTCTTTTTCTGTATGATATAAAATATATTTTGCTTTAGTGTTTACTAGTAATATTTTTTGAAAGACAATTGTAGATAAATGTTCTAAAACAAAAGGTAACCTATGTAAGGGCCAAATCCTAAGAAAAAAGAAGCCCCAAACTACCTACCATTATTTTACCTACATTTTGCCTTCTGTCAGAGGGAACCTATCTCCAAATAGATACTATGCTTCCTTTCAGTATCAGAGCATATTATCTGTTCTTGCACATTTATTTGCCTTTGAAATACATTATAGATAGGTCACATGCTCAGGAAGAAAGGAAGACTATTCCTTCCTTGAAAAGCACTGAGTGTACCTAGAAGAAAGGAGGCTCCAGAGTACAGTGTGTGACTGTAGCAGCAAATATGAAAATCACAGGAAGGAACTAGGAAATAACAGCTCAAGCAGAGACTTAAAAAAGGGACTTGGTAGGCACCTTAAGTGATGTCAGCTCAAAAAATATCTTGAGGTAATTAAAAACAGGCCTGAAAGGTGAGACCCGTTCTACAAAGTCCCAACACAACAAGAAGAAAAAATTACTATATTTTTTTTAACTTGTATTCCTACCTTACCTCCTTAAAGCTTTCTCCATCCATTAGATAATCTGAGTGATCCCCATTTCTTAGATAATCTGAATGATTTTTTTTCATAAGGCAGCTTCCTGAAAGCAAAATGGGTCAATCTGCCTCAAAGGTCTTGCTGACTCAATATGCATTTCCAATGATTTAAAATGTACCTACATGAAGTTGTATGAATAACTGAATTTCTGTTCCCGTTCATCCTGAAAACTGATTTAATGACTGGGTTGTGACTCAACCCTATGTTATTAGGCATAAGGAGAAGTTATACATTTTTTCCCCACAAAATTTGGTTTGGTTTAATTGGCCCTGATTATCTTGAAGTCCAGAAACTAGAATGATAACTTACTGAGGGAAAACGACCAAAACTGACTATCATGAGGGATTTAGTAATTTCACTCAGTACTGCTACAAGAAATGTCTTATTTTGAAGTTTTAAATGCCAACATTTTTTTTTCAAAGAGGAATAGGCTTTTCTGATTCCTATTTAAAGCACATAAGTAAACATCATCATAACCTTATCTTTTATTAAACAAGTAAATCTTCAAAACTCACCCAAATCATGGAAAAACTACATCAGACTTTTTAAATTTATCTAATCAAGTTCAAATTGAACCATTAAACTTTCAAGACAATTATCTAACTGCATATTGTAGATCATATAGATAATGATTTTATAGTGAGGTACTTTTAAAGGATTTTGCTCCTTTGTGTTAAAACATAAACAAAAGTGTGTGCTAGATAGAGATATAGAAAGAATAAATGTGGTTTTTAAGATTAATTTTTAGGAAACATGTATAGGCTAGGAGAATCAGAGATTTTTCAATTTCAGAATCTTGTTACTCAATGTTTTATCAGATTACTTCAGCATAAAAGGTAGAAAATATCTCTGGAACAGCAGCTGAACTCCATCCATCTCTTCTGCTAATTGAGTTGCTTTCCTGCAAATTATGTGGTTTGCCTTTTGGTGTATGTTGATTTTCCACAATTAAATGGACTGGTTTCAATAACTTCTCTTACTAGTCACCTCAAAGTTTTAACTTAACAAAGAGCACATTTCTGAGGGTAGGATTTTGTTGAACTAAATCCTCTGTGACTGCATCAGGAGTTTAAATTGGATATTCAATGGCTTTAATAAGTGCTGCTTGCGAGATATTGTGAAACAAGGAAGCACGGATTCCTGAAGGTGTGCTTTTTTTAAAATGATGGTAGATACTGTCTTTATGTAGCATGAGGTACAAGGTTTGAACGAATCTGTTTACCACACGTTTCACATATTTTCTTTCCAAAGAACTCCCCAGGAGCATGTGAAAGGAAAAGCAGTGTGAAAATCTAGGAGCTGCTGACTCACTAAGGTACTGCTATTCTCCCTGCAAGTCACCATGGGTCACCGTTACTTCCCTTGGATCTTTGGATCCAAGGGTGAGATAGATGTTCATTGTTCCAGAATCATTGGCATATGGGCATGTCACCCAAGACTGCTCAATTGAAAATAGAATGTGTCATTCCTATTGCAAGTTTCACTCTTTCTATGTAGGAAAGGCATTAAAAACTACTTTATGAATGCTTGTAGTATCTGTTACTGTCTGCCAAGATACAGAAAAATGAAAATTAAGGAGGTTCTGATCGTGAGGTTAGTTTATCTGGGGAACTTTAGTGTAAAGTTAAACTACACATATATATGGGTTACCCATTTTCCTGGTTTGTTAGCAAGCTGCTGAAAGGTTTTGTCTTCCTGTTTTACAGGTGAATGAGTTTGGACTTTTTTTTTTTTTCTAATATTCATAGAATATTAGAACACAGAAACAGCACGGTGAAACAGAACACAGAAAGTTCAAGTTTGCTTCATTTAAGTTAATTTTCCCCTTGTAGAGACAACTAGGGAAAGGCCTGCACATCTCTTATTAGCCATGTACCTGTGTAACTCTTCTGTGGTTTCTGGACAATAATGCATGGCAACTCTTTGCAAAACATTAAATTAAGGAAACAAATTTTCTGCATTATTATCGTCATAAAATAATCAAAGATCTGTTTATTCATCTCAATTCTTTGTATTTTATTATTTTGTGAGTGTTATCCATCATGGTAACGACTATTTATTTCTGATACCACCAGATCAGAACATCTATAAAAAGATAACAGAGGGGTGGAACAGGAATCCATTAGGATCACAGAATGTTTTGAGCTGGGAGGGATCCATAATGATTATCAACTACAACTTTTAAATGAATATTCATAAATGTAATCCTGTGCCATTGACATTACCAGCATCATGCTCTAACCAACTCGGCTAATCTCAAAATGGAAGGCATCAAGAATTCCGACAGCTATACCATTTTAAATGGATAAAAACTTTTAGCAAAAGTTAACAATTTCTAGTTCTAAAATTTTTCACGCATTCTCACTATAAAATATATGCTTGACTTATTTATTGCAAAGATGCAATTGTGCAACATGGAGGTACTGATTCCTGCAGGTACTTTTTGTAACATGCAGAACATGTAAGATGTAATGTAAGTTGGGTTTGCTTATCAATGTGCAGTTATTGTTACTACATCAAGACAGCAGCTTTAAACAACAAGAAACATGGTACATCAGACAAGAATTACTTAAAATTATTCCACTTAAAGGTCTGGAGAGGTGTGTTTCACCCACCTTGAAGGACTGACTTACACTAGGATAAGAAATTCATGGACACAGCTTCAAGTAGGAGACCAGTAAATGTAAATTACTGCCTTGAAAATAAAAAAAAAAAAATTTAAGTTTTCCTTTGGAGAGATATAAATGCCTGATCAGACTCTAACATATAATAAAAGAGCTTTGAACCAGAATGATCAATATATTTAGTCTATTACTGGACTTTTGTCATGTGCATAAGTAGAACTACTGCAGATATAACCTGATTTTTGAGAAAAGCAAGAGAAAATATTGTCCATCTCTGTCTTTAAGCAAAATGCAAAGCTGCATCAGTCCCATGGCTCACAATCTGCCTTTATGCACTGTCAGATGTACAATTTCATTTTCTTTCATTGTGTCTGTTAAGCTATTCTATAAAATGTGCTGGTTTAAAACCGGCTTGTTTTCTTGGTTTTTTTTTTTCTTTTTTGGGAGGAGGGGGGTTTGTTTTTGGTTTTAGGTTTGTTTTGTTGGTTTTTTTTTTTTTCTGAGCAGCAGAATAGTAATGAATTTTTTACTTTATAAAGGATAGGTTTAGACAAAGTTATAAAAACCAAGTATGAGAATGCGAATAGACAGATAGTGCGCTAAAAGAAGGACGTGACTTTTGGACAAAACAGGGTGCATCTTAATCACTTGGTGGCAAAAGGCTAATTAAGCTCCACCAGTAAATTAACATAGCACAAGCTAGGAGAGTATATGCAAGTTATCATTACATTATGCAAGACAGCAAAGTTTACAGTCAAAATTGTAGCCTTCAAGGGCAGACTGTCAAGTGTAGAGGACCTCTCGGTTAGAAGTAATGTGGGACTAAAATCAATTTTAATTGTTTGATAAAAAATTCGTAGCTTTGGGAATATTTTTGCTCTTTTATCCTTTGTTACTTTTTTCTCTTCTTCTTTTTCTGACAAAGAGGTGGCTGAATCCACCAAGCTTTGAAAAGGCTTTTTACTTTTTTCAGGCTTTGAGCCTTTGTATAGAGTCAAATGACAGTAATGTTCTCTACTGCTCATGACCTAATGCCTCTTGGCACCTTAACAATCCAGTTGTAATTTTCTTCAGCTTTTATTTGTGGTAAAGATAATAAGTTCGATTCAACAAAATGATTACTGATGATCATTAAATATATACTGCATAAGCACAGATAATGGTACTGTTTGTTTCGTATGAGACCTGACTTTTTCATGGGGATAGTTTTAGATTTTACTCAGTGTAAAGCTATAATACCTGCCTTAAGAAATATACTTGCTCCACTTTTCTGATGTGCAGCAAAGAATAAGAATTTGATGCTTAAATCTACAGCTTAAATGACAATCCTAGCCCCTTTGTTAACTCATAATGAGAATTACTGATAATGAGCAAACAGATAAACTTAAGGGAAGTAATAGAACCCCCTTATCCGATTCTGATAAAAGTAATTTTAAAGAATTTAGTGGAAAACAGAAAAAACACCTATTCTCAAAATGCCCACCAAGATTATATACGTTTTTCCTTACTTCCTGCTATTCAACTTTTACCACACCTCCATAACAATAAAGTGAGAAAATGTTGAAATAATAAGCAGTCTTTCAAACTAATCTGAAAAGTATTAGAAATCACCTATTTTTTCTCATTTTGTTGCATATTGTACTGAATTTACAAGGTCTCAGGACTGAGATTATAATTATACAGTCGAGGTTTTTCTGATCTTATTTTGAGTCGTCTGTAACTTTTTTTTTCTTGGCTTAGTTTTGACAGCATTTTTTTCTAATTGATCAGGTGTCTATTTTTCTTTTTTTTGTATTTACTTTTGCTAATCTTTGCAGTGCAAAAACGTAGTTTCTTATAGATAATGTTCACAAGCAGTTGTTCTGTGCAGAAGGATATATTTACAAGTCTAACACAATGACATAGTATAGAGAAATACAGGTTTAGTATGATAAAGGCCTTGACATGAGCAGACAGAATGCAGCACAAAGGAGAAGGAAAAGAGAATAGAAGAACACAGGAAATGGGAAAGAGAAAAAATAAACCATCAAGATGATTCTATTCCTCCCTGAAAAGGACTCCAGATGCTAACAACTGGCTATAATAGACCATCATTGCTGAACCCATAATGAAATTGTTGGCCCAGAGGAGCAGTGAAAGGGTAAGTGTAACTCTAGGAAAAGGTGTAGAAAGTACGAGTGCAAATTACAATTTTAAATGTGCAATTGATATTATTGAGATCCTTTCTGCATACAATTATCAGCATTTTAACTCTTTATTTCTCTAAAGTAATTTCATATAAACTGATGATGATTTTTGAATTATAGTATTATGATGTCAATTATACTAACCAGTAAAGTCTTAGCTTGACTTACATAAATGGTTGTTGCTCTTCCTCTTTTGCCCATAGAAGGATTTTGAAAATAATGCGCTATTCAGTTAATTTACATATTGATTCAAAACTTCTAATATTTGTACTACATTAGGTGTTGGAGGTTTCCATCTGCAACAACAACCTCATTGTCATGACTGAAGTACAAACTGAGCAGCAAGAGCCACTGGTACTGAACTGTTTACATGACTAAAATATTAGAGTAATTTCCAACATTACCTAAGCCTTGGCCACCCATCATTTTTCCAAACTTCCCATTAATTGTTCAGGATTTTAGTGGACAGGAGACCTTATCCACTGAGAATTCAGTCATAGAGTTTGGATAACAGCAGAGTGTGAGAGAATGGACAAGGTGTACTCCTGAGACCTGAAGTCCAGTTTGTTGCAGTCTAGCTTTGTAATCTCAATTTTGCTTAGAATGTTATTAAGTAGATATAAATAACAGCTTCAAAGCTGAACAAGAAGTGTTTCTGACATGAGAGGGTGTACAACCTAGAAAAAATAAAATAGCAACAAAACAACATCAAGGATCAGCTTGTTCTAAGGGAGCAAGAATAGCTCGCCCAACTGGTACATGCCTGGCAAGAAGAGACCTGTCTCATCCAGAGTGCTGAGCATATTAATAAAATATTAGCTTTATGCCACACTATTCCTAGCTTCCTAGTGTATAAAATTGCCAATAAATAATTGCTGTGTTAATAAATAATTCTTAAGTTGTCTGTCTGAGAGTGTCTCTGTGTGTGGTAAAGGTACATGAAGAAAAAAGACCCAGAGAAGAAGAGCTTCAGGGGGTGCAGAGGATCAAGGCTTTTGCTGTCCTCCATGCTGGGAATGGACATAGAAATGCTGAGTTTTAAATGACTATTTTTCTCAATATGCTTAGGAAAATTCCCCTCAGCTAAGTTACTTACAACCTACCCATTGTATTAACTTCAAAGTGTGACGTGGAGCTGGTGAGGCTGAGAGGTTTCATCCTGACAGCTTCAGAAAATTCATTTCTTTGCATGCTCACAGGTCTGTAACAAAAATTGCTCACCACGTGTGCCTTCTTAGCCAGGCTTGACCCTTATATAGGAGGTAGATAGTAGAGAGTTCAATTTAAGTGAGTTTTTAAAGCTCTTGCTGTTTGAGCCTGGCAATTAGGGAAAGTGTGGTGGTGAGTTTGTAACACTGGAGCTCAAACTGAAAATCTCTGATGTATAAACCACTGAAATTAATTAGATAAGAACAGCTTTTAATTCCTGCTGAGCTGGGTGGAAATCAAACCTTACAAGTAAAAGATTATCTTCTTTATTATTAATAAATTCCCCAGTAAGTAATACTTTAATAATTGGTTAAAAATACCAAAAAAAACACCCAGAGTTAAAAATCATAAGTTAAATTCATCAAATCAAACTTGTTCCACTTTTGAAATTAAATAAGCAACATTTCAATTATCTGGATAAAAAGACAAAATATCCTACAACTCCTGTAAACATGCTCAGTTATTCTATGCCCTGATATAATATCCTAATTATAGGAATGGGTTTTGGTTCTCCCTTGAAGAAATAGGAACATTAAAGATGAAACCTGGCAAACTTTTTTTTTCCTATAAAGCACTATAGACAATTTCAAGGATGATTTTCATGGGCAAGTGAGGAACTCCTGCCTTGAAACAACATAAATTAAAAATGCCTAAATAAGTTTTGTTTGAAAGCAATCTTTATGCTTTCTTCCCATTTCGGGAATTATAAGAGAGAAAATGATTCAGACAAAACAGCATAGCAGTGGAGAATAGTGCAACAATCTGTTATTTTAAATTTATGAATTACATAATTGAGACATTACATTCATGATCTATGTATGCCTTGCAGATACTTCTTTTTTATTAGAAGTAAGCCATGAACACATTTTTTTCTACAAAAATGAAATACAGAGGACCTAACAAAACCTCATGTTTTATTAATGACTTGAGAGCACATACTTCAGCTGCCATCATAATAACTGGGGATGCTTCCCTTATCTTTTCAAAACACGACATAACAAGGTTTCAGGTTAGTAATTTGATCTGAATAAAGTCTCATGACAAAAATTTTGTCTTGAACATGGTAGCTGGTCACTAAAAAAAATCTTTTTTACTTCTAGAATATTTCATGGGGCTTGTTCCATTTCAAATTAAATATATTATGAAGTTATTATGCTACTTTATCAATATGAAATATAAGAATTTGAAATGGCATTAAATTACTTAAACTGGTAAGAAATGCCTCAACTGTAGCTATTCGATACCAGAATGTATGTCCTATCCATTGATCCATGTTTTCCTTTCCAGAAACACGAGTACCTCAGCAAGACATGCAGAAACTATTTCCTCACAGCTTACAAACCTCCCTATTTTGCTCTGACTTTGAATCATGGATATGGAGTGCTGACCTTGATGTCTAAGACTAGAATTCATATTGAATTTATTTGTACTAGAGGTATATATAAAAACCTGCTCTCAAAGTCTAATCTGGACCTGTGTGTAAGCAAGCTATCACAATTTTCTTTCTAAAATTTCACTAATGCTATTGTGTGGAAAAAGGAAACATTCATTTTTTAGCATAAAGAACCAGCACATTTCTAGAATCTATTTTGAAGAACACAGCTGACTTCAGTGCTCCACAACATTCCTCTCTAAAAGACCATGATAGTACAAGAAAATAATGGAAATAAAAGGGCCATTTTAAAGCCCAGAATGACTCAGTTTTTGTAACAGGCGTCCAGACTGGAGAAACACTGATGGAAGATAATGTTGTAATGAATGTTATACAACGTCTTCTGAGATTTATTTCCAGTTCCATGAGTAAACTTGGCATATCCAGATTTGGCACACTGTATCAAATGTAGGGGTACACTTTGAAATGGATGAACAGCAATTTTGTTCATTTCAAAGGACCAGAAACAGAAACTGAGATATGATCAATCTGTAACCCAAGAATAAGGCAGCTAGACCTAGCTTTAAAGGTAGGAGCAAATCTTCCCAGTAGTATGGGTATAAACTGTGCAGAGAAGAACCTGTGCAATGAAACAGAGTAAAAAATTGTATATAGAGGACAGAAAAAGAGCATGCAAAGTGATGTAAGAAAAAAGTTTCCTTAAAAGCCTTGTATTGCAGGTTGTGTTGCTG
Organism: Ammospiza caudacuta; assembly: GCF_027887145.1. Lineage (NCBI taxonomy): Eukaryota > Metazoa > Chordata > Aves > Passeriformes > Passerellidae > Ammospiza > Ammospiza caudacuta. The sequence continues at coordinate 74,748,881 of NC_080594.1, forward strand.
CTCAGGGACTAGATTTTCCTTTTCCTTCCATGTTCTCTTCAACTTCAGATTTTCAACATTTGGCAGGATTTAATATTAGGAACAGGGTGTAGTCCACTAGAAACATATATATCCATTTTTTGAAAGAACAAGATCAGAAAGTTAACATTCCTGTAGCTGGGGAAAATCTTTCTGATCTTATGGGACATCCACGTCTACATGTACCACACATTGACTGGAACTTGTTTTGCAATTTTATATAAAAGGGATGGCTAACACAGTAAATGAACATATGATAGACATAATAGGACATCTTGCTTTTGCTATTTTTTTGTTTGCTTGGTTTGCAGTTTGTTGGATTTTCTGGTGAGGCTGGTTTTGGTTTTTAGTTGGTTTGGTATTTTACATGAGACAATAAAACAAGGAAATATTTTTAATTCTTTCTAAGCTATAGAATATATTTTTTAATCCTAAAAATTTCATTACAAATACTACTTAATATTGCAAGTGATGAATCTCATGTTAGTTCCTCTCCGCTGTTGAAATACAACAGCTAAGGCAATCAATCTCTTTAAAATAATTCCTATTTGTATTCACGATGAAACACAGTTCATAGAAAATACTTATTCATTATCTAGAACATGTAAATGTACATGTTTCCACAGTGTTCTGCTAGCAGTATGCTGGTAGAAGCACCACTTAAGAAAGCTGAAATTACATTGCCCATTACTGAGCACAGGGATAATGAACATGCTTTGGTTGCTTCCGAGTGTCTTTCCTCCTTGCTGCAGCACTAATTTCAAATAAACTACAAAATTTTTAAACCACTATCTAGCACTGTTGGATAAGGTTAATTCTTTTTTTTTCACTTTAGGCTTGAAACAATGTTCCTTTGACAATAACAAAAAGATTAAGAAGTTAATAGTACGGCTCCACAAATTTTGGCATGGTCCAAGAAGATTTGAAAGGAATGCTCATATTCTTCACTGTCTTTTGGAGAATGTAGATATCTTTAGGAGAGGAAAATTAAAAGATCAAGGTATTATTCCTTTCAAGAAAGACATTCTTGTGTCTTTTACTCAATGAACATTTTTTTATTTTATTTTAAACCATGGACTCTCATATGTTAAAATAAATTATATAAGTGTTGTCTTCTTCAGTGTCAAGTCACAGGTGTAAGGAAAAATAAAGTTTTGATTTTTACTTTTCTTTTAGAATTGCAACATTAATATGCAATGAACATTTGCAGAGCCATACCAGAACTGATTTATGTGGCATTAAATATTTCAAACAACTGCCTGGAAGCAATGCCCTCAGGTAGTCCCTATACTAGCCAGCTACCATGTTAAGAGTAATGTAATTCCCACAAGTACTACCTTCCAGAAATACTACTTTTTTAACATGACAGCAAATGCATTGTGACAGACATGTTTGATGGAAACAGAGGAAAAATGTTTCTTTTATATGAAGTCCTTGTAGCAATGGTTTTTTAATGAGTTGGGAAGTAGCGCAGATATTAACAGATATTTTATTTTTTCTGAATCAAAATAGACATATCTTCAAAGCTGACCAGAATATAGAGGTGCTGTCTTTCTCTCCATTGTTTCTTTTGGTCTAATTCAAGCTATTATGTGATTGAAGTAATAAAAAATGTTTTCTCCTTCTGTCCCATTTCTCCATTTATCCTTCAGTCTCGACTTTGTGGTCAGAGACAGCTTCTGTCTAATTTAAAATCTACATTAAACAGAGAAAATAATATTGATTTCAGAGGTCAAATATGTAGGGGATATCTCAGCATGATAAGAGTATGAAATTTAGATTTAATCTCTTGTGATTTCATGTAGTGTATTTTGTTTTACTTTGATTTACTGTCGAGAAAGAAAAGTACAATATTTGAATAGAACAAAATTCAAGTGTGTCCCTAACTTCAAAAAGAAAGATACAAAACTGATGCATAGTGGAGTCAAATTCTGGTATTGTTTCACTCAGATTTAGCTCCAGTTTGCTTTTGTAATTTGCTGTTGATTTACACTAGTGTACATGAAATTAAATGCTAACTCTACGGAGTCCAGGGATCTAATTATAAGTAAAACAATTTTTTAGGCAGTGAGCATGGGTAAGACATACTTGCTGGTCATTAAAAACTCACAAAAATGGAGATCAAAGAAATCGTGCTGTCAAAAGAAATTCTAAGTGAAATCATGTGGCGCTTCAAGGAATGAATAAAGGACGGTGAGACAAGAAAAGAAAAAGAATGAATTTACATAGGGTCAATAAGAATCTGCTGAGAATATACAACTAAGAGTCTCACAGCATAACATTCTTATTTCCATGTTTTGGGATTAGGGCTTCTAAAAACAATACTAACATTTAAAATATATATCAATGTACTTGCCAGCAGAACATAAGGAAGAGAAAGAACATCAAAAGCCACTGGGGAATATTTTGTTTCTCCATAATAGTGCATACTTCCATAAGAAGAATGAAATGATAATTGAAGTCATCCTTATTTACATGCTTGCTCTAGAATCTGTGTTGCTTGTCAGCTTGTTTGCCTTTTCTAACTTCAGCTTGGAAACTTGAATTTTTTTTTGTATATTTTCCCTTGCTGGGAGCCCCTCTTTGCTCACTGCAAACTTACCTTGGCATTTTATGAATGAACAATGAGTTAAAAATGTGTGACACTTGTATCCTATACTTTTAGATTCTAGACATAGTTTTTATGCTTCACAGTATGCATTGGGCCAGAAATGCAAATCATCTGTATTCAGATGTCTACTGGGAGTGCTCCTTCACAACAAGTGCAATGAGCAGTAGAAGTTTAATATATTAATATTTTGTTCCAGTTTTGCTGTACCCTAGTTTTCTCTTTCAGCCCCAGGATAAAGAATAGACAAGTTGCACGTGGAAGCAATGGAAGATTTCACTTCTTCTAGAGTGTCATTGCTGTGCCTTGCTTGGTACACAGGTTCAGGGACATAAAAAATTGAATAAATGAGTTAAAGTGCTGCTATGTATTATTTCTAGTTCAATAGGTTTTTATAGACAAGTTTCATATGAAGCACGTAAAACACAATTCGTTTTTTTTTTGCTACAAATAATTTTTCATTTTAGTCATCAATTATTAATTGCATGCATTTTTGTAATTTTCTTCTCCAGGGTAGGCTTTTGATGAGGTTAAAACTTAGCAGAATATTTTTGTCCATGTTTTAGCTTCCTTTCCCATCTAATGAGAACACAATAAGCATGCAATTCATTATCAGTCATCTTAGGATAGGACTGTAGAAAAGAAACACTCCCATGTTTATCTGCTAGCAGAACTTTACGTAAATCAGTGATGAAATTCACCCTTGAAGAGAAGGTGTTCAGAAGAAAATGTAAGGAGATGAAAAAGATCAGTACAAGTGACTCATCCAGTGGGATCCACAGCTACTCAGACACAAAGGTGAATACTTTGAACTAATTTTTCAGCAAAATTGTGGGTAGGTAGCAACATTTCCTAAGAGGCATATTCAGAGTTGCATTCCAGGAAGGAGTACACATGTAGAATAGCGCAGGAAAATTGTAAAGACTAAAAATGAACATTCTATTGAAGGTTAGGATAAGTGATTTTAGTAGCATTTCCTCTCAGTTAAACTGCAGGGCATTTGTTGGCAGGGGAAATTTTGGTTCATCTATTGTCTAAATGACAATAGTTTTCTCTTGCAGACATTGAAATAGCTTGTTTCTATATGACAATGAAGGTAATTTCCTGTAACATTCACTATGGTTACATTTCTTACCTCATAATTATTTTTGATAAGTCACCTTAAAAAGTCTATACTTACTATGGATCTTACTGACTAAAGGAAAATTATTTTAAATTTAGCAGACTACCTGAAGTACGGCAGCCTTCCCTTTCACTCCTACAAACCTTATGTTTATTGCTATGGATCACTCTCTTTGAGAAAATGATGTAGAAAATCTGTGTAGATTGTTGTGTTGAAATACATTGTTAGTGTTGTTATGATTTGGCATATTTAGGTTCAGTTTCCCATCTTTGCAAAAAAATGAAATGAAAGCTTAACATTAAGAAGATGTGTAAACTTACTCAAAATGTTTGGGGATTTTTTAGTGTATTTGTGTACAATGCATAAATATAAACAGCTAAGAACAATTTCCTGATAACTCAAAAAAAAAAAAAAAAAAGGTAATAGTCGCTTGATTATGTGATTATGTACTCTGGATCTATATTTTCATGCAGTCAAACACTGTCAGACACAGGATAAATAAACAGAAATTTAGAATTTAGAAATTATATCTAATTTAGAAATTATCAGAATTGAACTAATTTGAGTTGAGAAATTTGTTTAATACCTAACAAATGTAGATGATCTAGCTTTCAGGAGTTTGTCCATAATTGTTTTCCATTGTCTCAGGCTTGGGCACAGGTAGAGCACTGTGATGAGTACTGTATTTTTTCCAGTAGCCACACAGAGTTAAGCTGAGGGGGTGAACAGGTTTTGTGTGTAAAGCATAAAGCACCTTCTCTCTCTTTTTTATTTTGGTATACTTTTTTAATCAATATTACTGCTAATATTGTATGTTTCTTTTTCCATTGTGTTTGCATTCAGTAAATTCAGTAAATTGTTACCTCAACCCAATAGTCTCTGTCTTTGCCAGAGAGGATGAGGGAAGGAAAATGGCTTATCCCAACAGAATGGCAGATGCACATTTGTCCACAGCTGAAGCAGAAGTTGTTGACATCATGAGAAAACTAGAAAACTTGTTAAGTTGCTCAAAAAAATAACTAGCCATTTACTGGAGCATACTAAATATAAACTGTAGTATAATGACACAATAGGCTGATATAAAATATTTAAATATTACCATGACTGGGATTGCTCAGTGCAATCAACATAATTGTACACTCACTATCATCCCAAATCAATCAATCATCTAGAGCTAAAGCCTAGTCATACAGACACCCTCTTAACTTTACAGAAAGTCTCATGATTCTTAATCATCTAAAGTAAGATAAATATTAGTTTTACTGCAGAAAATTTTCTATTTAGGAAGCAACATTAACAGAGTAGACAAAGTCATATTTTATCACTAATGAAAGTCTAATGACTTCCCTGCATTTTTAATTTTTCATCCTATTGGGAGATCTGTTATGGCACTTTATGACTGATCAACAAAGTCCTGCAATGAAAGAAATCTCAGTAGAAATGGGTCAAGTTGATGTGTCCAGGAAAATCAGGGAATAATGTAAAGAAACTCACCTAATCTCAACACAGAAAGGACAGAATGGCCTTTGTTTCAGATGAACCACTACCAAAAGCTGAGTCTGAGTTGGTTAGCTGGTGGCGTAAATGTTTCTCCCTGTGTTCCTTAAAAATTATTTCCCTGAGTCAGCCAGACCAACAAGAAGGGGAGTGAATATATGGCTCAGCCCAACACAGAGTAGAGAAACAAAGCAACTAGTGAAAAAATTTCTAAGACAGCAAAAGGCTTGAGCTGGCTTCAATCCATGTGTTTCTTCCTGCTGACTGATGTCACCCAGGATGGTGATAATGAGCATAGCATAGATACTGGGAATGGGAAGCACAATGATATTGTGGTTGAAGTGTGCACTGCATTTGCTGTGTTTTGGTAACTGTGACTTACATTTGGTGGTGTTATACAGTTTATTTTTAATCACTCTGATAAATCAGAACTCCTTTTCAACATTATATTTAGAATAAGTAAAACTGATACTAAATACTACAGCCTCCACAATCTCAAAGGACCCAGTGAAAGTGTACTGCACTCTGACATATTTAAAATGGGTAAATCTGTCAAGTAGCTTATCTCATTATTTGTCACAGGCAAAAAAATAACCTGCTCTGTGGGTGTATAAAAATCGTGACTGTGGGTTCTTAGGATTCCATAATACACAAGGGTACAATCCTCTAAAAGTCTCTTTATTGCAGATCACCACATATATATTTATTTCCCCCACGTATACTACCACAAAATCACCACTAGCAAGTAAAGCTATGATTAATAAAGTGAATCTATCTATCTATCTATCTATATCTATATCTATATCTATATCTTCTATATCTATGCCTATATCTATATCTATATAATCTATAAATATATAAATATAAATAAAATATAAATATATGTATCTATGCATATGTAGCAAACTATTAAAGATTACTATCAGCGATCAATAATATAGTACAAATCAATAGTATGGTAGTAATCAATCATACAACAGCAGCAATCAATTGTAAAACAGCAACACAGTTGTGTTCCATTACCAGCTACCAGAAATTTATAATTAGTGAAAGAAACTTACCAACAATATAATAGTGAGTAGCTACAATAGAGGAGTTACATGGATAAGGAATATCAGTATCAAGTGAATTAGACAGATTTCAGAGGGGATGAAATAAACCCAGAGAGGAGGACATTGATACAAGAAAGGAACCAAACCATCTCAGAAGTGGAGGACAAACCAAACTAACCCCAGAAGTGGGACCAATGCAGTAATAGACTGAGTCTCTCTTCAAAGATAACCCACACCACAGATTCTGAAGTCATCCAGGCATCCCCAGCCTGGGTCAAGATCCCATAGAAATTTCTTTTGAAGAATTCAGCCTGTCTAGGAAAGGAAAATTAAATCTTTTTTATTTCCTAGAAACATGACCTCATCAATCACCAGCATTCTAAGCAGCCACTAGCTGTTGTGGATCTCTTTTTTTGACTTGTAAGAGCTAATATGTGATGAAGTTTTGTGTTTTTTCAGACCAACTTCATTCTCTCAGATTGTTTCCACTTTTTGAGATAAGTTGCCATTGCAGTTTCTTAGGTTCTACACTTACTGATGATATCTCAGGATGCCTCCTGTTTCTATGTACACAGCTGTATTTCAAAGACGCCAGCTGCACTTTCAAGGGTATTTTGGCTGCCGAGGACTAGTTACCAGGCTTTTAGGCTGGCAGACAATTTGTCTGTCAGTACTTTTCAACAGATATTTCCTTCTGTAACATTCTTCTTCTAATCAGGCTACTAATTATGGCTACTCACATCACCATTTTGTTTCCATCTCTACACATCTACACCTTCTAATAAATATTACCTTTTTCCCAGGATCTCTGTGAATCAACATATTCCCCCAAGACATTCTTGCATGGTTTTAGAAGATGATTTCAGTGCTGGTCTCCAAATCTAGCATAGGTGAAATAACACCAGACTTAGTCCTTTCTACTTAGTCCTTTCTATTCTTTCTGTATTAAAGAATACACTTAAACTCTTTCAGACATTAAGTCACTATTATATTACCTAATATATCCTAAATCAAGAAAAACATAGAAATACCTCTTCTATAGCATAATCTGCACAGCCTGTTAGACACTTTTAACAGGAAAAGAGGAATACTTTGATTCTCAGGAGCTACATGTGACCCTGGTTGCCCAGGATTACTTGGCCTGTAGTGCAGATACCACAGATCTGCTCTGGAGATAGCTAGCCCTAAATAGCTAAATATACAAGAATCACTGTACCACATAGTGGGGTAACATCTCTCCTAAGATGGATAGAGTGATACAGTCACCACTGTAGACAGAGACTATGAGTAATGATTTATTTTAAAAACAGTTCCAGTAACGTCTAAAGCACAGCAATGGATCTGCTTGGGTAATGAAGGCCAGATGCCAGAAAGCAGTTTAGTACCTTATGAACAATATTGGTAGAAATTAGAGGTGGGATTTAAACCTCAACTGCCATCTGAACCCATAAATGTCTAATCTCTATCAACATCTCACTTTATTCTTTTCTTTTTTTCTTTCTTGCTTTTTTTTTTTTTTTTTTAGATTTATCTGTAGGAGTCTAATGTAATGTTTCTCTCTTTCTGTGGAGGACTGAATTGCGGCAAAAATTGGATTAAGATGGAGGAATGGCACACTTCTCAACCAAGATCTTGGAGACTTTTAGCAAAATTTCTGATGCTGTAGCACTCCACACACATCTATAGGATCATGCTCCACATAAATATTATAGAAATCAATATCTTCTGACTTGTGGTAGTGATCCACATCCTGATATAGACTAGGATGTATCATAGGATATCCAGGATCATTTCCTGCATTATTAATTTTCAATTTTATAATTCTGCAAATAGTCTAACCACAAAATAGAAATCTAGCCCATAGTCTCTTATTTTCCCAACTTGTAGAAGCTCTACCACTCCACAGACGATAATTCAGGAATCTTGAAATTCAGGAAACTTTGGGTAAAGAATTCCCCTGACTGCCCTTTCCTAGTTATCTTGTAAAGACACTATTAGGATATGCTCATCCTTATGCTGTTCCTCCTGAGACATGTGAGTTGGGTAAAATATTCTGTTAAGGCATCAAACTCTTCTCATTCACTATACTGAACATATGACAACTATATTATTGATGACATAACCTTGAAATTTTGAGTTAGTATGTCTGAGATTGAATTTTTTTTTTTTTATTTTTTAACCACGTGTCTGGTGAAATATTCTAGTAGAAACCTCAGGAAATTGAACAAGTGGAAAGATAGTGGTGTCCTGGGCTGTGTTAGCCAAAGTATTGTTAGTAGATGAAGGGAGATGAATATTCCCCTCTATTCAGCACTGTTGAGACCACATCTGTATTCTGTTATGGGCTCCTCAGTACTGGAGTGGCATGGATACACTGGAGAAAGTTCAACAAAGGGTGACTAAACCAATGAAATGATATAACTTTTCTCCCTTGAGTAAGGGCTGAGAGAGATGGGGTGGTTTAGCCTAGAAAAGAGAGCCCCAGGGTGTTTAAAGAACTGAACCCACTGCTCATGTGAATCATTACTGGACCACTCATGTACTCAGTACAGCCTCATGATATGAATTCTGGATGCATCTAAAAGAAAATTTGTTATCTAGCCACTGTAGAACTCAGTATATGAACACTGAACATATGGATATATTTATGGTGACAATAAGGTACAAAGGAAATTATTGAAGAAAGGTTTATAGAATAATAGCAACAAAAAGGGATGAACTGCTCTTCCTCTCAGTACTCAGTGCTTTAATTGTTCTGTTTATCATATCCTTACATCAAAATTCTGTATTGTTAATTTTTTAATCAAGTGCTGCTTAGTCTGATAGGCATTTCAAAGCCGCAGTTTCAGAAGAGTGAGCATCCTCCTCCTTCTACAGAGAGGCATAATAAGCTACGTTGCAAAAAAGAGATTCAGGGCTCCAAGCACTATCTGAAGTTAAAAATTCTCTTGCAGCTCCCTGTACATCTTAAATGTACTGAAAAGGAACTGATCAAAATAGAGGAGGTTTCACGACTATGCAGCAAAATCCTAGGAAAGTGAAAAATCAGATTGGTTCTTTCTTTCTAATACAGTTCAACTTGAGTTTACATGAAATTTTATCTTTTTCAATTGGAAAGTTATTTTGGTGGAATAGAATAAGGGCAGGTACAATTATCCATCTTTATCCTAATACCACTCAATATTCATTCAGTACTACATTAATCTGTAATTTTTTGGAGCATATAATGGTCTGACATGATCCTAGGAGCATGATCCTAGACACTAAGGTCACTAATCTACAGCATTGACGCCTCATGGGTACCTGGGACTTGGAGTGTATAACAATGGTACCTCAAGAAGAACTGGGGACTGTCACCACTGAGGAAGGAGCAGAAGGATGCCACAAACACAGGGATCCATGGTATTCTCTCTCTCTCCTTCCTACCTATCCCTTCCCTGCCCTGCTCCCTTCCCTCTCCCTTCCTATTTCTTTCTCTCTCTCTACCTGTCATTTACTGTTAAATATACTCCATACTATTGACTTTGGCATATGGTCTGGTTTGCACCTTAACTCAGGAAGAAGCATCTCTTATAATTGGATCATAGAAGCAAGATAAAATAAAACTATGATAATGGTGAGATGTAAAAGTTTGATAAAATCCTTTCATGGCAATCTCACTTCAACACACTTCTGTTCTAACCATCTTTTTATCCAACACTCATGACCCGAGTAGAAGCAGCTGTCACGGCTTTCTTTAGCTTCACCTTTTCATCAGGCTTCTGCTGAGGAATATGTTTTGTCTAGCAGCTTCTTGTTCATTTCCTAGATCTCAGAGTCCCACTTTCATAAGACTCTGAAAAATCACAATTTCATCTCTAACAAGTTTTTAGTGATATTTTATTTCTTTTTACAGTAAGTTTCACATTACTGCAAGAGAGTTAGGTAAGTTGAATAGTTCCAATTAAGATGCCTTTGTTGTTTTGCCCAGTTCAATAGATGTTTCTAGAGGCGCACTGGGTTTTTTCAGCAAAGATTCTGAAGAGTCATCTGTTTTCCCAAGTTGACTTAATAAAGCTTTATTAAAACAGAGCAGGGTGCCAGGCTTTTATTTAATCAATTTCTGGTTTCACCCACCTCTAGTTCATCCTTCTCTAGAGTAGCTGAATAAAAACAATCTGATTCAGCATTTCTGTGTTGGCTAGCTCATGCAATTAAAAAAAAAAAACAAACACTAAAGTTCAATAGACTTAATGTCAAAATATATCCTTTAGGAGTTTGCAATCTAGAGACATTTTTTTTATATATTTTCAGCTCTTTACCCTGAATTTTCATAGGTCCTTTTACTATATTGCAAGGTATTAGCTGCATTAGCAAATATGTTTTCTGAAGGAGAGTTTTACTGCATGTATTGGCTTGACTAATGTGATAATGAAGACTATGTCAAAAAATGATTTAGCATGTCTAGAAATTTTTTTTGGTAGTTTTTTAACTGCAGCAGAAACAGAGTAAATGTACTGTAAAGAATACAAATCAGAACAAGTTTTCTAAAAAATTATTTTATCTTTAGATCTGTATAATTTTTGTAATAATTCTAACTTAATAATTGCTGAAAACACAAGTTATTTTAAAATAATTTGAGATCTGGTGCTACCAGTATTTTTAAAGTCCTAATAATTGGGTACTCTAATGCTACTAAGAATAAATGTGCTTTATTGTTGACTAATGTGATATAAATGAGAGATTGAATGTAAGTAAAAATACAAGGTATGCAACCATGATATTACTGAATTCTACTGAAGTTTTGTCATTTATTTCTAAAAATCCCCAAAAGATATCACCCAAGATGCTCAACATGGGTGACTTTCAAAATAAACAGTCACATATTGACAAAATATCAGGAATAGTAACACTGATGCTTTGTATTTGCTTGTAGATAATAATTAGACCTGCATTTGGGTAGCATTCAAAATTTATTTAAAGTGGCAAATTGCCAACGAACGCTATAGGACATTCAAACACTAGAAAAAATTCTCAACATGTAGTAGTATCCCAGCAGACCGAGATAAAAAAAGGTGCCATAAACATTCAAGTAAGCAGTCCCAGTGATATTCTGTGAAGCTGAAAGACAAAATCTGTTTATGACTTCAGGCCATCAACTCAAAGAAATATGTGTGCACAATGATGATAGGAAGAGGGCAGTGACTTTGGGGTGGTGTCTCTGCTCTGTGGTTGGCAATGTTGACATTGTGTTAGCTCCTGACTGCAGGAAGAGCTGAAACCTTCCTCACACCATAAGTGGTTACATTTTTATTCACGTGCCTACCAATGATGCCCATCCAGAAGTGCTGTCCTCTGATATCTATTTCAAAAATAGTTGTAACCATCCAGCTACAGATAGAAATGAACATGAAGGTGGAAGGCAGTTTAACGAGAAAGAGGAGATTAGAATCCTGTGTTAATAGTGAAACAATACACAGTGAAAGAAAAGTCATTGCTAAGGAAAGTGACTAGATCAGCTGTTACAGTGCACAATAGAAACCTGGACTCTAGACTTGTCTTACAGGGTTAGTTGTACATTTTATAACAAACAGTTGTTGGAAAAAATGGTGTTTATTGTGGTCTAGTGAATATTTCTTATTTTGGATTCTACATTGACTGTTGAATTTGAAGGAACAATTTGGCTAAGAGAGCTTGTTTGGCTCAGAGTTCTCTGGAAGTAACCAGTGGTGGAAGAGTCACAAATTATGGGCTATAAATTTGATTGCATAGGGGAAACTGACGTAAAAGGAAATCAGAACATCATGATCCATGTTCATATGCAGAATCATAATATGCCTTTTTTTTTAAATGTACTACTGCCCTTGCTTTTGTTAGAAAGATGAACAGCAAGAGAAGTTCATAACAGTTTATAGTCGTGATAAAGTTCATTTGTGCTCTTGTCACTTTACTCCATGACTCTTGTTTAAGTTTAGTGTTTCTTATGTTCATTACTTGTTTTTCTATCTCTGGGTCTAGGGAGTCACAGAAAATTTCTTTTAAAGCTGCTGTCAACATGGGGAAATCTACAGCCTGCTATCAGTTTCCTGAAAGACCATAATTTCTTTTCCCAATAAATTAAGAACTCTCTGCCAAAACCCACAGACAACTAAAGGATTTCTAGGCTTATTAAAATTTTGCTTACACTGATAGACTGTGTTTTAAAAGCATGGACACCTTAGGTTCTGCATTGTCTTCTTTTTTTTTTTTTTTTTATTTTGAATTGCTCATTGAGCAATTGAGTTCAAATACTGTGTCATTTTAATTGGTGCAGGAGAGCAATTGACTTTCAATGGCAAAATGTCAAGTACTTCCTTTGCCTCATCAAAGCAAATTTGTCAGGAAAAGACTATCATCTCATATAAATAGCAATCAGTGCAATTAATTTGTATGTTTCAATTAGCTTATGATCTAATTATCGCATGGTCTAAGGATAACAGCTAAGGACTTCAAAGAGAAAAAAGTGTTTCTCCTCTCTACTTTGCTGTTTCCTATACTGTTGACTCATATTCATATACTTGAATAAATCCTCTGTGATAGTTTGTTGAACTTTGCAGCTTCATTTCACACAAACTTTCAAGTTAGTTCTACTGTGAACCTCAAAGCCCAGCTCTACTCAACTGCCAGAGGAATTAAAGCTAGCTCAAGTGATAGAAGAAAGACAGATGCTACAAGAAGGGTTGATTATATTTAAATTATTAATGTATTGAGAGTAAATTCTTAAGACCTCCTAGCACATTAAGAGTATTAAATAAAAACTGAAATGAGGCAGAATGGGATAGACCCAACAGAATATTAACGTGTCTGCAATGTTGTTGCTGTTGTTTTGAGATGCCAGAGGCCCATCTTTAGTAGAACAACAGACTCTTCTGAACAGAAAAGGAGTTTCAGATTTATTTTTTAGTTTTATAGGATTCCAGGCTCTGCCTAGAAGAGTTTTTTTCGGTACTTTTTCTATAGAGGGAATACTTTAGCTATTTCTGAGGCAAGACCTGTATCACTGGCTCCTTTACTTTTCAAATAATTGCAAATAATTACTAGGAAAATACTACAGGGCCTTGCTTCAAACTCTTTTTGCTCGGTCAAGCTGAAACACATTTCTCTTACTAACAGAAGCCAATATCTCATATTGTTTTCAAAATACAGCTTGTTTTCAACCTTTCGCCATTTCTGAAAATAATTTTTTTAAAAAAACTGGATCACTACATTATAATGCAGAATAGTTTCTATTAGTGGTAGTTAGGAAAAAAAAAAGTGAGCAAAAAATATCTTTATGCTAAAGACAGTATTTGTCTCAGAATGCTAAAATTCTTAAGAGTATAAAAATTAACAATTTTTAAAATTATCATTTTATTCCTCATAAAAAACTCATTATTTAAAAATCATAATTAATTTAAAATTATCATTTTATTCATTATAAAATTAAGATTTTTTTTCTGTTTCATAATATCTTTTACCTTGTTTGGTTTGTCCTTTTATTTTTTTCTTTTTTTTTTATACCTTACAAAAAAAGACATGTGGGAAAGGAGTAAAAGAAAATTGATAGAAGTCTTACCAGACAATTTTCTCTGTCAATTGGTAAAAAGTGAGTCTTTTCTCCTCCATGGTAAAATCCAGCCTTCCTCAAGATGAGAAATGGGATTAAGTTATCCTGGTCAATATGATACAGAAGTTTTTCTCCTGGACACTTATATTTTGAACAGCTGTGGCTTCTGTCTCCCATGAATGGAGCAGACTTTCATATGGGTTAAGAGTTTTCAGTTTTCTCTATGTATCCTTAGATTAACTCTCAAAGAAAGGAGAGAAAAAAAATAATAGCAATAACTTATATTTCATGTTTACATCTTTCAGTCTGTTCCCCTTAAAGAAGTCATGCTAAAGTGATCATTTTTCCTACAAAGACTCCAGGCAGACTGACGACTGAAAAATAAAAGTAGGAGTGTTTTATCCAGTGGCAACAGCTTATGATTTGATTCAGGTCAGGGTAATCATGTACCTAAACATGTACCAAACATAAGCCTCTATTCTCTCAAATTAGCATTCTTTTTTATGAGATTAGGTTGTTGACAATGATTCTTGCATCTCCTCTATTATCAATCTTTTTTTTATTCAGTGTAGCTATTTTGCAAATGTAGACAGAATCAACAGGAAAAGAGATTGTGTTTTCATAGTATAACAGCATGGCTAGTTCAGGCTGTAACACTTAGAGTGTACAATTTAAAATTTCCTATGAAAACACTGCAACAAGAATCTCATATTATATGTCTATCACAAGTGTGATGTCTGTTACAGCCTTTTCCCAAAAGAATATTCTCTATTGTCTTATCAACGAAAGAAGAAAACATTCCTTGCTGTCCTCCTTCAAACTCCCTGAGTGAGGAGGAGTCTGTGGGCTGTAAGTTCTGTGCTGCAGAGCTTATGCCTGCAGCCCACTTCTTTGGGCATTTGTGAAGGGCTGATATGGAGTCACAGCTCTTTTTCATAGAGTTTCCTCCTAGCTGCTTCAGCCAAATATAGAGCCACTGTTATGAATTCTGTCATTCTGACTGATTTAATTCTAAAGTGCATTAACTAGGAGCTCAGGCTCTCCTCACTAACTGCATTTTGCATTGGGACTTACACATGTAAAAGCTACATTGTGAGATGCTTATGATTACAATGCCTTATTTGTCTGTTTCATCCAGTCCCTGGTAGCCAGTAACTTTTGGGTTTTTTCTGACTCCATGAATGGCTTTGCTTTTCATTTCACATTACCCTAAAATATTCTCCATATTAGGAACGGATTGTCCTGCTTCTCAGAGTAGTTGTGTCTTGCGTGAGATTTCTGCTTTCTTTCAGGATGGTTTTGAGGATGTATATTCTATATCTTGCTGACCATTTTGTTTAAATATATTCTATAGCTTTAGTAAGGTTCTCCTTAATCCATTATTTTCAGAGGTTCACACCATTAAAAAGGAAGCAGCAGAAGTATTTCATTAGCAAACAGATGCTATAACTCCACAAATGAAATCAGTTTGCAACTCAGATCAGAAACATTTAAATCTCAGCTGGAAGTATTTTAAAGTAATGACAGATCCTTACAGTCCCTGTTGTAAACACCTGGCTGGTTTCCAAGTTTACTTTGGCATTCCTAGATTTTCAAATTCATTATGAAATTAGTAAATCATAGCTATTATAGTATTTTTTTAAATTTATTTTTCCTTGTCACGTTCTTGGTTTACTGGAAATCACCTGGGTGTACTTCAGCAGCATTATTGCCTCATTAGGAGAGGAATAAAGAGATACAAAAGTTCTCTTAGTCAGTTGTACTTCTATTTCCAGCATGCCAGACTCAGAGTTTCTAAGTCGCTAGCTCTTGCAACTTTCTACTTTTATCTAGATGTCTAATTAAAATCAGAGCTGTCTAGGAAAGTATGGCTCTGAAGACATAGAGAAACTGAAAATCCAAGACATATTATCAATAAAGTTTGCAGCAAAGAACAACAAAGAATTCAATCAAATTTATTATGGTTTTATTACTGCTATTTTAAAAGTCCCATCTGAAACATCTATTTTTCTTTTCTGCAAGCAAATATTTCCATCCCTTTCTTAAATCTATGCCACACACACACACACACACGCACGCACACACTGCTTCTTCTCCAATTCTTCAGTAAATATAAAAAGAGTCACATTGATTCATAAAAATACATAGCACTTTGCAGTAGATGTCTTGATTGTTTCCTAAATTATTTTACTTTTACTTTCTTTTCATTTGGACTTTGAGTGAAATGAAGAATCACATCTCATCAGACCCTGTATCCAAACTTTGTAGGGATCACCACAGAAGCAATCTCCCCTACAGCAGAGACACAGCTTAAAACATCCTCAATAGGGTAGATGCTTATCCACAGATCACTCTATCCTCCCCCACTAAACTCTCTTGGAAGAATGTGATTGCATTCTCCAAGACCCAGATCATTGTTTACAGTCATTTTGTAATGAGAAAAATATAGGAATTAAAAGGTTATCTTCTGTGGGGGAAGCTAGTGCTGTTTGATATCAATCAGTCTTAAAATTGTTGAGGTCTTTGTTTGGCTATTCTGATGTGGAAGTTACCTTCTAAAATAACTGCTTTTTGAAGGGTGGTTAAAAACAGACTTATTAATGTTCACTTTGTGTTCATTTACTTCAGTGCTTACATTGCTCATTAACTTGCATACCTTTTTTTAGAAGTGAACAGAATTATCAGTCTCAGTCCTGTAGTATTAAGTTTTCCTATTTTACTATATTTTTATTGTCTCATCCTGAAAGATTGAGGTCCCTTTTCTTATATATTCTGTTTTTAGAATGTAGGTGACCTGAATTGTCCATATCAATTTAAGTGTCATCCCACCAGGTGAGATATATTGAAGCAAAGTTAGACAGTTATATATATTACCATCTATGCCTGAAATAGCTCACCTCACATATTCTAAAAATAGGTTTTATTTTTTCATACCTGCATCACATTATTGTCATTGGGTTATTTTCATTCTGTTCTTAAGTTCTTAAGCATTAAGATTGCTGTATCTCCTTGTTTCTAACTGAAAGAAAATGATTTTTAATTTGGCAAATTTTTCATGCTGAATTTACATATAGTTAGTCCATGGCACTCTTTTAATCATAATATTCTATTATGTTCTGAACAAATGAAGTCCACTTTTTTACAAGATGGGGCTTGAAAGTTTATGTGAAATTGGAATGATATGTGGAATTAAAGGGGACATGGTCACCTGCAAGGTGGCAAAAACTTCTGATTAGTAAGAAAAGTCAAAAAGGACTCAGTATTTAATAACAAATAAATAAAAAACAAGAAAATATGTGGCTACCTGTGTTCCTTTTTTTGTGAGAGAGTGTGAGTGTGTGTGTGTGTGTGTGTGTGTGTGTGTGAGTGTATTGGCATCTCTGGAACACTTGCTGGAAATACAAACAAAAATAGCAGCAAGCAAACTGAGAGAATAATTCTTCTGAGCCTGGCAGCAGACAATCCAGGCAGCAGATCATTCCCAAGATGTTCTCATTATGATTACCAAGAGACAATATACATATTCTTCTTAAATATTTACCTCTTCCCATTTTTCTTTGCATGTGGTATTTTTTACAGAAAGATAATTTTTATACAGTTATATTTAGCTGCTTAAATTTGGTGAGATTAGCAGCCCATGATGCAAACATGACACTCTTTAAGTTCACAGCAGTTTCCTTGTGATTTGTACAAGATTTATAAATATTAAAGTTACTTCATATAAATGTTGGATGTGGAACATGCAAATGCCTCTAGATGTAAACATAGACTCTGTATTTGCAGTTGCACTCAAAACTGTCAAAAATTGTGAAGTAATTTTAGACACTAAAGTCATATCTTTGGAAATATGCATTGAAAGGCATTAAACAAAGATTTCCAAACATTCTGGCTCATCAGTGTTTTGCTATTATTAAATCATGAAACTACACAATACTCCCAGAAATTACAAACAGCAGAACATCCACTCTTCTTTGTGTTGCTAAGGATCATTGTGCCCAAAGTACACAAAATGGAAACTGAAGGAGTGCTAAATTACTTTTTGTGCTTAAGAGGAAATAAATTTTTCAGTTATATAACAACCTGTATGATGAAAATGGTAGTCTCATCAATTTGACCTCAAATGTAGCCTTCTTGCTTTGTAAAAATCTTAGAGAACATTTTAAATGCATGTCAAAGACCAACAACTGAATACTTACATAAAAATCAAAGGACACAAATGATTTATAGACATGAGAAAATAATGAATTGTAAAAATTTGTAAAAAGAAAATATAGGAAATACAACTATTTTTCAACATCACTGAGAAAAAAAAAGTGCTTTTTTTAAAATATGCCAAAGGATTGATAAGTATATGAGAGAAATAAGACTGAATATATAAAACATGCTAGAGCTTTTTGGTAATGGGAAATTGTTCTTGAAGTTAGATGATAATGCTAAGCAAATCTAAACTATGAGATCACTCATAATGTACTCACTATATTTCTTACTTAATCCACACATAATATGCTAATCAGACAAAATGAGAACTTCTCACAAAATTCAAATTTTTCCTATTGATTTACTTCATGTCCAATAAAAATGAGTTTAAAATAAATATTTTTAAAAACTCATAACTTCAAATATTTTTGCATACATTTTGTGAAGTTATGTTTTTAAATACAATTCTATTTTCTGTGATCAATTATTCTTGTAGTAAGCAAAATCTAGCTTGGAAGAAGTGAAAGCTGTAAGCTTTCAGTCATACCTGAAATTTATTGCAAAAAAAATATAAAATCCCACAAAATCAGATAGCGATTTAACTCTTCAGTATACAAAGATCTATAGCATAAAATATTCTTGACTTCTATGTCACTAAGACGTAATAATAAATGTGTCATTGACATTTGGCATAATGCCAGACACATGGCCCTTTTAGAATCACCTTTTTTTTTTTTCAGCAATTATTTCCACTCTGTCAACTATGCTAAGTTTGCCCATCAACATCCACTTTAAATCCTTGGACCACAACAGTAAATATAGATTATTCTGTGGTAAAACAGATTAACTCTGCCTAGCTGTTGCCAGAATATTTAGCAGAAATCAAGTGCCTATAGCATAAGTGAACTCATGATGTGGGGTGTCCATTTTATTCAATGTTGGAAAGTCACCATTCATTGTAATTCAAATGCTTAGTATTACACTGCTAATCCATAAAATCTGAGGACCAAAATTAAGTTGGAAAAATATCTCAGAGCAACTCTATGAGACCAGATTGGAACACAAATCTGTTTTTCTCCTGTGTAAATAGAATAAATAAAATCAGTTTGTTTGCATTCTATGGCTACAGATGACAATAAAGAAATTACTGTATAGAAATGTCTACTTCTCAGTTAACAAAGGAAGTTTTTACTATTGTGACACAGTCTTTTATTTTAGATCTGCCTAGTATTTTATGGGTAGAACTTTTCAGCTCATTTCTTCTTAATATGATGTATCTACTGACCACATGACAATGAAGGAAAGACAGAATCAATTTTGCTCTGCCCCTCGTTGATTAAGAGACAGTAATACAGTAATTATTAAATTTCTGATTCCTTGGAACATGGTCTACAAGTCTGTTTTTATTTTATTATTTTTTGTCCAGAGAGGTTCATGAGTCCTTAAAATTCTTTCCTCATTTTAAAGAAATATTCAAACACTGGCTATGCAATATTATTAGAATAATATAGATAGCATATATAATACAATTCCTTACCTCTGCTGCATTAAACAAAGCACAAATGTGGGGCATTCAAATTGGTCAATTCATAACTTGTAGCTCCCCAGTGGAATAGAGACAACACCTAATCAGAGCACTTTCTGTAAAAATATCCTTTGAGAAATGGCTTAGCGAAGTAGCAAGTTGTTTTAAATGAAACCTAAACTAAGAAAGAAGTTGCAAATTGTGTCAGCTTTCCCAAGTTACCTGTTTCTCACATTAACAAAAAGCATATTTCCTGTTTCCTTTCACCCTCACCCTGTATTGAATTCAACACAGTGTGACATATCACAGAAAAAAAATAGAAACTATACTACTTTTTATGCATTTCTATTTCTTTGTATATTCAATATTTTTTAAAGTAATAAATCAGTCTGTTATATTTATCATTAACCTTTTTATTTTCCCACAAACAATAATTCAACATTTAAACAATTTCAAACTATATTTCCTTTTAGTAAATGCACATATTTAGATTCAAATTTTATTTTCAGAAATGAGAAATAGTATTTTGAAAAAAATTTTGGGGGTACTATTTACATGTCTTTTACCAGAAAAAAAGTGATTAAATGGCTTTGCTTGTCATGACTAAGAGAGTCAGAACCTCTCTAAAATTCTAAGAACAGCTCTGCCCAAAGAGATACCTTTCACCCTTAAAAGACACCTTCAGTTTCTTCTATAGACTCAGGATTTGTCTTCAACTATGATGAATAAAAGCACTCTATGTGCAATCCTTTATTTCCTAGTCAGGTTAACAGAATGAATATTGTCTATCATCACGAAAACATATAATTTTCTCTAGTTTAGTTGTTTTAGTATAAAGCAAGAATGGTTATTATGAGAATTCAAATGCTTGTAAATGATAACATATTTCGAATTAGCTAACTAGCCATAGCACATCAATATCCATTGCCTGCTCTTTTTTATGTTCTCAACTTTTTAGTGGTTTCATTCTTGAAGCATCTACCTATATTAAAGAGGAGGAAGGGAGATGAGCCACTTCAGTGAAAATTCTTGGAATTTATTTTGAAATCTAGGCAATGTAGTTAAAGCTGATAGACGTTGCACTGAATCCAGTCTGTTGAAGGCATTTGACAGCAGAGAGAGAGGGATGGAGACCAGAAGCAGTTAGCCAGAAAAATAGAAGGAAGTGTACCTTGCTCATTTGTAACAGCTGGATGTGTAAGCCTGTATCTGTCAAAGCCTTAATGAAACCTAGACTAATAGCCAAAAAGTTCAAAGCAGAAAGATGCCCTGCTAAATGAAGGGTCAGCCTTATCTCACACAGCAATTTAAGCTAATTAAATATAAGCTGGTAGTCCTAGGTTCACTTTACAGCTAATGGAAAGAATTTGGTGTATCTATTTTATGATGAGAAGATTTCTTAATGGCTTTCATCTCCTTATTAATTTCTTTTATGGAATACCTTTACTGCTGAAATTTAAAAGTTAACTTTAAGCCCTAAATTATAGAGCATAAACATTAGCCATGATGATTGAAAAAAAAATCCTATCCAGATCTAAAAGAAAGGTTGATTTCTCTTTAGTGAGACTTAGCTTCCCAAGTTGATTGTGCGTGGAGTTTGAAATTGTGCGTGAATTCTAAGCAAAAAATTAAATAGAAATGAAAAACATAGCTGAGTCATTTAGTATGTCATGAATCTGTAACTTATAGAAACTTCTCCTGAATAGGTTCTTTGGAGAAAAGTGTGAACCCATAGAAACTACTACAATGTTGCCTGATTTGCAGTGTTGATCTTGGCAGGATCAGTGAGTAACAACTCTTCAGGTTTATGAAACTTAACCAAAACAAACCCCCAAATAACACCCCCTGAGGCTCCCCCCAGAATCTTTATTCTCTTTTTATGAAGTAAAAGTGTTTCCTTAAAGGAGTTCCAATCCTAACCTGAGTGCAAAGAGCATACTTCACAAAGCCACCCACTGTTTCTCCACTAGATAGAGGCAGACAGTGTGAAATCTTTAGCAATAGTTATTGCAAGGAATCACAGTCATGGAATAATTTACCCTGGAAAGGACCCTAAATATCTTTGAGTTATCAAAATATATTTGTTTTCTCCTTTAACCACCTGTAATGTTCCACCCTATGAAGTAAATTATTCTTTTAAAGAAGCAATCAAAAAAATCTTTATTGCATGAACAGCTTCACAGCCAGTTACTGAGCAGAACTTGAGAAAGTTGAAGAGTTTCTGCTATTTCTGCTGCTTTTTCTTGGTAGTAAGGCATTTCCTCTTTATTTAACCTTGGTATCTGCAAAGATTGTTGTCTGGAATAAATTTAGGTGATACAAACATCTGAAATATATCTGAATTATTTGACCATTCCACAATTAGTAAAAAGGCAATAGATACAGATGTTATTCCTCTGGATCCTTCTGGAAATTCACTGAGAGATACATGCTATTTGAGAAGAAACTGCTCTACCAGATATCTTAGTGAAAAGTTTTCTGAGATTTATGTAAAAAATTGGAGTTTATATGTGAGGTATGATTACACACTCTTAATACTAGGATTCTCTTGCCCATAAACCCTAAACCCTAAAAGGTCACAGAAATAGAGCAGTGCTCACCTCTTAGCCTGTTTCCCATGGAAGATACATGAGAGCAGACAAATTAGACTGACAGACTCAATACAGTCAATTGTTTATAGTATTAGACTGAATTTTTTTGATAAAATTTTTGCAATTACAATAATGAAGTTTTTCTGGGCACGGAGTTCCAAATAGATTTTTTTAAATCTCAGATCATTCAATAAATATTGCTAACAAGTAAAAGTGTCTTTGGGGTTTACAGTATTAATGGTATACAAACAACTTGTCAAACTTCTGCTGTTTTGCTGTTTATATTTAAGGCCACCAGTAAGAGCTATAGCATTAGCAACTTCATTCCAATGGAAACATTGCCATTCCTGGCTGTGTTTGACTAACTTGTTCACCCCAAACAAAATCTGGAGTAATAAAAATATATCTGCTCAGCCCTTGAAAAGCAAGATTAACAGATTTCATACTTTCTAGTAGTTAATAATTCTGAAGTCTACTTTGATTAAGCTGCTATTAGCAAATCTAGCTGCTATAAGCAAAAAAAAATCTAGCTGCTATTAGCAAAAAAAAAAAAGCAGGAAAATATGTTAGTGAACACATGGCAGCACAGTCTCTAACTGGGTCATGTGGTTTAAATAAAAGTCAGTTGTTCAACTGCTCCTTTTCACATTTTGTTAACAAAGTGTTTCACATGAGAAATATGGTCAAGGTAGACAATATCTTTGTATTTTACATTAGTTCAGGGCTCTGACTGCCCTCTTCCAAGGTTGTTCCCTCAAGCCCAGGCAGGCAGCCTCAGAATTTCTCTCTGGTATTTTGTGTACACCTGTCGAAAGCTGAGAAAAAAGAGCTTCAGAATGATCCCACTCAAGCTCTGTGGACAGCTAAAAACCTGACCAAGCATTCCATTGGAGGTAGAGACAGATGAGTCTGCTGTTCTACACAGGAAAATCAGTGGGAGATTCAGTCAGAGACTCTGAGGCCGTGAGAGACACTGAACATGCCTAAGTTGAACTGATAGCTGTACAGCCTTGAGCATAAACAGGAGAGAGGAATTTTGTTTCTGTCAGAATTGTATTCTTCAGGAGTAGCATAGCGAACTTCTGGTTTTCAGAAGGGAATAATGTTTTTTTCCTTCCAACTGCTGCTTCTTCTGTTTTTGATTGAAAATAACTTATTACCTATTTTCAGAAGCAAGAACTGATTCAGGTTTTTTTATGTTATGTAGTGGTTCTCTTGAACAAAATGATAGAAAAGCTCTTATGATGTTCTGTCTGTCCTTTTTCTTACAGCAAGCAATGAAATTGTGTTTAAGTGGCTTGAAGAGTCACGGAACATTCAAATGCCTCTTTTTTCTGCTCCCTGCAATTAAAATCAGAACTTGATTATTTTAGTTTTGCTATGTTTTGGTTACTTAGAATTGCTGTAATTTTTCACTTCAACTGAGTTTAACTTGAATTAAAATAGGAATTGTTTTTCTTGTTTTTAGCAGAAGTAAAACAGTTCATTTTTTATTCAGGATTTTGTGTCTTGACCATTTTTTCCAGTCTATTGTGCTCAAGGTGTTCTTACACCCTTTTCCATGCTCACTATTGTGTACAACTAACTGAATTTGGACATGTGATGTTAAATCACCCTTTAATTTCGTTTGAAGTTGATTGAGTTTTAAAGAGATGTATCTTAAAAATAATGATTACTCTGTTTCTCTTGATGCATTTCTTAACAATGTAATAGCTTAACTAGGAAATATAAGGATTATAACTCCCTGCAGTTCTCTTTTTATAATTTGTGAAGCAAGGTTAAAAGATTTCAAACCACTTATTCAAAGTGTTTGTAGAAAGCCATTTTCATATTTTAAAGCATATTATCTTGCGTGTTTTGTGAATAACCATTCCTAACATTCAATTCAAACACTATGTTTAAACCTAACAGGAAAAAATTGTCAGTAGTTTAGGAAAATAGGCTGTGCAACTCAGACCAGGGAATATCCCAGTGAGAGTTTTTAAGTATGGGCTTCTTTATATCTGCTTTTCACAGTGGTTGCAACACTTGAAAAATAATCTCTAGGACACAAATATGTCTCAGCTTGGTCAGTGAAGAGAAGAATGGACTAGGACTTGATTCAACAAAATATCTGCTGCTCTTCTCAGAGGTATTTTCTAACATCCTTCTTCCTATATACACACCAGATAAAATGGAAATTAGAAAAAATATTTACATCACCCTTTGGAACATTATCTGGTTACATCAAAACATATCTTTATCATACTGAGGGCAGAACATACTTGAAAGATTCAGTACCTCTCTGAAAATAACAGTCCAGAATAGATGTTTTTGTCTATTCTGCCCTCTTTGTGATACTCATACTTTGCAAGGGTTGGGAACACAAGCAGCACCTCCTTTCTTAGGTCTGTAAATGAGCTGATAGAACAGAATCAGTAACTCTCCTCCAACCTTCTATTTGCCAATTATTGCGTTATTTGTTTGTTTGAACTTGACTCTTATTAGCTGCACTTGATGGTCTCCGGATTCTGTACTGGGAGGATTTATACACTTGAACATCTGCATTGAAATGCATTGAAATTCACCATTTGAATTTACATATTCCTTGGAGCTCCAGCCAATGCAGCCTTTTTTTTCTCTGGTTGCTGATACTATTTTACATTTGTGTATGCATACCAATGTGGACATTAAAACAGAACTGATAAATCTTTCCTTAGAAGTACCTCTTTTTTTTTTTCCTCTAACTGAAAAAGAAATCTAGGAAGTTTAGCTCAGGTGCAGAGATCTTCATTACAAACAAATTAGTATGTACAGTGTGGAATCACACTTACTGGTCAAGTTAACACTTCCCTGAAGAAATTACTCACTTCACTACCACCAGTGTCTAAAGACACACACTTGATGGAGTGTCAGCAGTAAAATTGTCAGCTGTAACCGATATTTTCTAGGTTTTGAATATGTTTAGTCTCTTTTAGTCATAAGACATTATGAAGTGGGTGATTAGGGATAAGTATATATTTATATGGTTCAGATCCGCTCTTGTAATGTCCAGTTTGCTAAGGTCACAGGTTTTCCTAAGTGGAATATGTGTTCTCTCATTTTGGGACAATCATGTCTTCGAATGGCCAAGGACTTAGGATCCTTACACTTTTTACCTTCACCATTTCACAGAAAAGCAGGTTTCATTGTAAAATAATGTCTTTAATTTTTTTATTATAATAATTCCACCTGCTTTCATAGTTTTTTTTTTTTTTTTTTTTTTTTTAAGTTCCCTGATGTCATGCATTGGAACATTAAAAGATAAGTCATATTTGCCCTCTTTTTAATTAATGATTTTATAAAAGTCACTCAGAACATGTACTGCATACTATACTTGAGATGGAGCTCTTTAATTCATTTCTGCAGTAAAAATTAATCAAAAATAAGAGACCAGCAAAAAGTAATCAAGTTCAGTTTTTCCTTAAAATAGTCTTTTTTTAAAGAAATAATTGCTCATTTAATTTTATTAAGAATACATGTATTAGTTTTTCAGCGTGTTTTTAATCAACAGTCAAGAACACTCAGAATTTTTAAGGCATCCTGTAACAGCTCACTTCCAGCTCTTACAAGCTGTGCGTACCAAGAAACTAGAGAGTTGTGATAGGAGTGCTTAGAAGATTAAAAAATCTCAAACCGTTAAAACAACACTTGACTGACATTAATTAACATCACATGTTGATAATAATTAGTTATTGCGCATTGTTAATCATTATCACTGCATACTGAAAGCAGTTCTCCCTTAACAACCATATTGCACTGTTGAAAGCGAAGAAAGCCAACTCACCTTGTCAGTGATCAGCATTGACTTCGATTTATTGATCAATCAGCCACTTTATATAACAGTGTTAATTAACTTCATGCATATTGCAAAATCCAAGCTCATGATAGGTTACAGAGAAAACTCTAACCCCTCCTTTTGTTTTACAGTACCTGTAGTTTGTTTATTGAAAACAGGACCAGCGTTCTCACTGTGATATAAAAAGTTCCCAAAACCTCCATATCTGTTCCCAGAGCAGCTATCTGTTCCCAGAGAGCCCAAGGACAGAGTGTTTTGCCTGTTATGGGAAGACTGTCTGAGAATCTTATTGTTTATAAAGTAGTGCTTGAGAGCCTAATTATTTATAGAATCAAGCCTGGGAATTGCTTTACAACTACCTTTTACTTTTCCCTCTGCTGTGTACCTTCATGGCCTCTTTCTTTCAGACATGCATGAACCAGACTCTCCACACTGCACCAGATGTGAATACGCAAAATCACAAGGACAATGCTGCCCACTCAGCACTAATGGCTGCAGACTGTGATGTTCATGTTCACTGACTCAATGTGTGCTCCACCTGGGCTCCTCTCCCTGCTTCCACCTCCCCATACCCTCATTCTCCTACGCACCTGTGCTTGGCTACTTCTAGTTTTTTAAGGCAAAACCTTATCCAGCTCTACAGCATGCACACAAAACATCAAGAGGTCTTTAATCCAACCTCCTCCTGAAAGAAGGGTCAGACTGAGTTTGCAACAGAATGTTCTTGCAAACCTTCGATGCAGCACAACATCCCTGGGCAATCTGCACCACTGCTCAGCCAAGGGGAAAAACTCTTGACCAGAACGAAGCTGTTTGGGTTTCCAGAGCCTCGGTGCTGTCAGCCTCTGCTTACACTGGCAAGACCATAAGAAAATCACCCAGGGTAATGAGCTACTTGCTGCCAAGTTCACAGTGCCAGCTCCCATAACAAACTGGTAACACAAGGCATGGCTGGGACTTGCATTGTCAGGCACGGGTACTACAAGGTAGTACATGGGCTGTGGGCTGTTGGGTACTACAAGTCCTGTGGGCTGTTGCTAGCAGTGATAGCATTGAGTTTTTGGGCTGCTGGGTATAGAAAAGTGTCTCCAATTATGCAATTGTTGTTAATATTTTGGTATAAAAAGAATATATAATATTCACTGAATATAAAATCTGCTCACTCACCTTCATTTTTCATGGCCTCGATATCTGGAGGCCTGCTTTACACATGAAAGATATGCTTTACCCAAATATATTATAAATAAATATATTTATAATGTTGAAAGGCTTTAATCTATTTAACTTCTTTTCAAAGTGGTTTGAAAATACAATACAACTCAGAATCTTATGGAATGAAGTCACTGGTGGCATCTTATTGTAAATAATAATCCTTACTTAACTATAGCTTCATAATAAATAAATCTCTGCAAATTTCAGATATTTTCTGTAAATGCAAGCATACTGTAGGAACCTGGTGAAGCTTTAAATAACGATCTCTGAAAGTGTTAATTAATGTTAGTTTAATATTAGTTCTTATTATATGTTCCTCCACATACAAAATAATTTGACTCACGTCTTAATTATTATCATTTCTATTAATTTTGCATTTAGTATGGAAGGGCTTATTTTTGTAAGAACTTCTTTAGTTACTTGCTTATCTGTGAGGTTTTCGTACAATTTTAAGTTCTGTGTTTCTCCTGAGTCTTCACACCTTCCCCTCTCATATCTCACTATATCTGTATAGTTCCTTTGGTGATTAATTACATTTTTATATTTCTCTAAGGTTTTTATTTTGTAATCAGCTTTGGAAGAAGAAAAAAATTAATATACTAGCTGCACCAGACATTTATGCTTGCATGTGTCTATTAATGAAAGAAACTAAAATCCAGAGTTTCTTTCATCTCTTATCATGACGATTGTTTCTAACTGCACTGAAACATAAAACAAGAATTTGATTGGGGTTTTTCAGGAAAAGGAAAGAGTGACACACGCATTTTAAATCTCTGATACTTAATCTTTTATTGCCTTTTATCTGTGAGTCCATATTGCTATCCATCTCAATATTGCAATTCAGAAAACATGGAGGCTAATGTCAATGATGAAATTCCAAGTGATCAAGGCACTTAAATTTTCTCCCAATATATTTTTTTTTATTATCTCTCTAAGATTTTTCTTTAGATTTAATATTTTTTATATTTGTATATTATTTATTCTTTCACACACTTCAATTTTATAATTTTATTCTGTAAGTGAATAACATCATATAAAAAAAGCAGGAATATCAGTATATTATTTCTGGTATTTGAATAACATATCCAGAACAGAATTACAGTGGGAGATCAGATGAAATCCATTCTGTTTAGGAAATGTCTTCTTTTTGGTAAAAAAAAAATAAAAATACCCAACAAAAAAATCAATCTTTCTACCACATTTGATTATCCCTTTGTTTCCTGAAATAGACACTGTTGTATGGATTAAGGTTTGAAAAGAAATTCAAGGATGAAGGTATTACATAAACCATAATCAGAGTGTGTTTCTGTGCAACACGCTGTGATGGCATATCATAGTTTGTATCAATTCTAGGTTAACTTTGATGAATTTAACATTTTCTTGTTATGACTTTGATAACTTTAACATTTTCTTACATTTATGTTACATTAAAAGGCACAGGTATTCTTACCATTTTGTTCTAGTTTCAAAATTCAAATTACTATAGCGTATTAGTATTAGCATAACATTTAATATACTGATAATTATTGGCTGCTGATCTGATATGCAGTCTTCTAGATGTTTGCTTCTTAAGAGCTTTATTCTTTTTCTTCCAGTCATAATCCATTTGTTTATTCTCTACAAAAATAGATTACTGGAAACAATCATACAAATCATACACAGAACTACATAAGTTTGGAGTAGATCATACCAAAAAAAAAAAAAAAATTTTTCCTATGTGGTAATAAGGCAAATGAATATAAAGAAATTCCATAAAAAGTTCTCCAAAACAAAGAACATTGTTCTGGTTTTGTTGTGAATACAATTCTTTATGTGTCTAACAGACTTTGGACTGTGCATTTATGCTATCAGAATGCTTAGGGCTGTACTAGCTCTAGGCTGGCAAAGTCAGCTCTTCATGACAGCAATTTCTTCTTTTAAAGATGGGCATTTCAGGCAGTACTTCCCCACCAAAAATATTGGAGTTGTACATGGCATAGCAGGTGTCAACTTTATCCCAACTTTCTGAAAGACAAAGCAATCAAATTAGCTGATAACTACTTAGCATACATAAAATATTGATTTTAATATTGAGATGATATTTTCACAAGAAGAGAAAGATCTGATCTTTAAGTGTGACGCTGAAGATATTAAAAACTTCATTTTTTCCCTCTATGCAGCACAAAGGAATCTGTCATATGACTTTGTCTACCACCAAAGAGCTACTCAAGACCAGATATCTCACAAAAACTCACTACCTCATCCCGTTAGGCCTAAAGGCAAAGTTCAAAATTAAGCCTCAACATAGGGACAACAATATCACACTACCACTTTCACCAGCAAACTGCATTGCTTACCCTAATTTGTGTAGCTTCACCAGAAGGTGTAAGTGCACAACTAATTAGATTGCAGTAATCATTGTAATAATATTCTGAGAGGAGGGATCTGTGGATCAAAGCCCAGGGAAAACACAGGTTGTGTTGTCAAGGTGAATTTGCACTAATCGTCTTTTTGACATTGGGTTCTGAGGTGAAGTGACCCTTCATAAATAAAGGAAATCTGCAGGCCTCCACCTTCAAATGCTGCTTCAATCTGTGAATATTAATCTTTCCTTAGTACCTATACAGATGAGAAGAGCAGAGTTGTATAAGAATTTTCATTATTTGGCGTTTCCTCTTGGCTTGCTAAGGCACTGAATTATTCAGCAATTGTTATAATAATTAATGCTTAAAAAGAAACCCAACTAGTTTTCTTCACTCAGTGCGTAGAGAATTTGAGTTCAGAACCTGAGTTTAGAAATTTCATTTCCCAGGTACGTTGCAAACATCAGGCATGTCAGTAATGTGCTTGATGCACTTCAATCATTATTTCTCTCAATTGCTTCCTTCTATTGCAAAAAAATGCCATTCCTGTAATATATTTCCTTATTATTTCTTTGATCAATTATGCTCTCAGCTCTGACTTTGATAACGTATAGCAGGTGTTGTGGCTTTTAGTGCACTGTGATACTGTCAGACTGGAAAGAATCTTGTCTAAAGCAGCACATTTACCTTTATTTAGTAGAGTTGGTACACTACCCTTTAGTGCCTACTTCAATTTTTGTAGTTATGTGAAGGCATAATGGGAAATTCAGGTGTGTTATACTTGCGTTCAGTGTTTCAGGAGGTAAGAGTTGGGTCTTCATATGAATAACCCAGGAAAATTACTGAAAGATATGCTGGGAAAGATGATCTGAAAATATTTAGTGGGAAAAAATAATGTCAGATATTAAAATAAAAAAACTCCAAAGCAACACAAACAAAAAAGCCTGAACCAAAACAGATAAATAAATAAGACTTCTTTGTACAAGATATACAGACAATTGAAGGTACAGTATCACAGATCTGCAATGAGGAGCGTGAAGCTTTGAATTGTGTTTCAGTGGCAATATTTTTAACAAAATGCAAGAAAAATGGAACAAAAGCCAAGCATGCTATTATCTTACTTTTGTGAACCGGGAATCAGAGCAGTATTTTATTTATGTTATTTATATTAATTTCCCTTCTGCATTTGTTCTGGTTTTGTTCTCTTAATCTGTCTCAGATACATTTCAATAAAAATAATGATGTCTCTGGTTTGTCTTCAGATGCTGTTAAGAATTCCACAGCAGCCTTGGTTTTCTATAGTTTTTAAGATACTCCAAACAGATTACTAGTGAAACAAAGGACAAAGTATAGCAGATGAACATAATGAAATAGTGAGGTAATAAGGATGTTCATAATGGAAATAACTTCTAAAAATTTTAATAAAGTCTGACAATGACCAAAATCAGATACCACGGGAGATGTGAAGGAAGCCTTGCAGCAAGTGCAGTGACCTCAGCTGTTCCCCTTAACAACAGAGAATCAGGATCAATCCTTGGACATGAAACCAAGGACTGTGGGCTGGCCTGCATCCAGGCTGCTTAGTAGCAGTTGCATCAGGATGGAAACAGTACATTCATAATTTGTACCCTGCAATGGGTCCCCTGCGATGCCTCTGCAAGGCTGGCTTGTATCTTTTTCTTGTCACAATAAATGGGATACAATGAAAGGGCTGTGCTGCACACTACCAAAGTGCAATTTTTTACCAGATTTTGAGAGGCAGAGATTCAGTCTGGAGTTGCAGCAAGGTGGAGCAGGGGGAGCAAAACTTTGGGCACTCTTATGGTTTTGCTGTCCTTTATGAGTACTCCTTTGAGATAATTGTCTTTAGAATGAAATAGAATATTTCCTTGGGAGAACCTAAACTCACTGGGATTAACTGTTGAATGAGGCCAGCAAAGATCCAAACCCTTATCTTGTTTCCTTGCTGGCTGTTTTTTTCACAACATAGATGTACTTGTGATATTTATTTACTTTCCTCCTATGGAATGTGGTGGGTTAACCTGGGCCAGCTGCTAGACCCACAGGGCAGGGGAATAAAATGGGTTTTTAAAGTGCCTAGGTTGACATAAAGGCAGGGAGATCACTTATCATAGCAGCTCCAAAGAGGACTGACAATCT
This sequence comes from Ammospiza caudacuta, assembly GCF_027887145.1. Lineage (NCBI taxonomy): Eukaryota > Metazoa > Chordata > Aves > Passeriformes > Passerellidae > Ammospiza > Ammospiza caudacuta. The sequence continues at coordinate 74,780,587 of NC_080594.1, forward strand.
GTATTCCACTTAAAATTCTCTGTGCATTCAGAAAGGATACACTTTCCCCATGATTTATCAATTCGCATTAAAAACCATTGGTTATGTCCTCAGAAGTTCTAATAGAACATGAGACTGAACTCAGGTTTTATCCAGTCTTATCTGTGCAGGATGGCTCTAAGATATATCTTAGCAACTGGCTCCTCAAACAGTCCACACCAAGCAATCTTTGAATTCCCATTTCTCCAGTACCATAGCACAACATTTATGTGTATTTGTACTCTTGCCATGCCAGTAGCAAATATTATCTTAACATGCTGCATTTCACCTCATAAGGGAATAAGAAAACTTATGAAGTTCCTTTCTTACAAAGAGAGGAACTCCAGGGCTCAATTAGTTCAAGAGCCAAAGTAAATTCTGTGCATTCAAATCAGAAAATTGGAAAGAATTATTAGTTGTTGTAATTTTGATGTATTCTCAGCCTAGGAAGAGATCCAGCCAGGATGAACAGGCCCAACTTGTCTCTCACACCTGAGTACTGAGTTATGCATATGACAAACCCTAATGGGGGATTTCTGAAGGATGGCAAGTCCTGCTTCATAAGGGAGGCTGTAAGTAGGTCCATTATCATAACTTGTGAATTATTATTGTTTGTCCTCTGAGTGTGGCTGAAAAAAAGATGATTTTTAGTCTCATATTTTCTAACTGAAAAGGTTAAAACTTGGTATCTTGAAGAAAATTACATATAATTGCAGCTCTCTTTTATTGTTTTTTGAGCATTTTTTTAATTGTTCTTTTTGGCATGAGGAATATTTAAAACTCTGTAATTTTATAACAATTTTAAAATTTTATCCTTGAAATGAATCTGTTTAGGCTGATATACCAGAAATAATTAATTAAGTTTGGACAAATATTTACATGATTTATACTGCATACTTTGTTCTTCCTACAGTGTATTGTTACAACATTGAAATGTTTAGTCTTTGTTAGTTTTAAGGCCCTGTGGAGGTGCATTATTTTGAAGGTGATTTGCAAAAAAAAAAAAAAACCAACTCTTTTTATTTCATCATATTGTAGTATAAATAAAAAGCCATTAACTGTAATCAAGACATTTTTTCCTGCGTTTAAAGATTAATTCAATCAAATTAGCTGTCCAGAATATATTATCTGGGGGTAGAGGGGTGGTAACAAAAGCTTTATTTTCTTTACTTTTACATTTTCTTTTTTCCTTAGGTTTTCTTTCTTTGTGTGATTGAAAACGCATTGTTGGTTGTACGTCAAAGAACAAATTAAAGAGACTTTCATTACCAAAACAATGAAGTTACATATCTGTTCGTGAACAGCTTTTGATAGCTTTACAAAATTACTTAGTTCTTTCTCTGGAACAAAACAAAAACTTTTTGTTGTTTTACCCTTTTTAAAACCTTTTTATATACTGTCACATCATGTTTAGGTTGCTTTAACTCATGAACAATTCTGAAATTGCTTTCTAGATTATGTATTCAATAGTAACTCAAGCTAAGGAGTAGGAGCATTTTAAATTATGCTTAGCTTGTCCATCTGACCATAGTCTGATTCAAATCTGTGCTGGGACACTTTTAGGACACACTGTCCTTATGATATCCTCTCTCCCTCCACCTGTTCTACACTAAGATCCAAAGCAGTCTCAGAGGAAAAACCTCTCCTGAACTGCAGCTTCTTTAAGGACACAAGGCAAGTCCCGATGAGTTTACTCAGAGCCTGTGCCAGAGTCTGATACTTTACTCCTCCTATTTTAAATCTGACTGACTCAGGGAAGCATTTGCCCCACCAGCTGATCCATTCAGCTGTTGAGAGTGGTTTTCCTACAGCCAATGTGACCCTCTGGTCCCCTTTGTGCTGAGACTGTGTCATCTTCTTTGCGCTGCTGTGTAAGATGAACAGGCATATCAACACCCTTGCCCACATGAACCTTCTTCCTCTGTTGGGTTTTCCTCAGTGGATCCCATTCCAGCCCTAGGGGTTTAGTCAGCAGCAACCTGCTATTGATGTTGAAAATTCTCCTGCCCTATTTCTCTTCCCTCTTCCCTTCCCCACGCTAGGACTCATTTATCCTTATCCTTGCTGTGTTTCTATATTGGGCTATATAGTTTTTTGTAATACAGTAGCATATTTTTCATAAGTATATGAAGATTCAAAATCACCAGATAGTTCAGAAAAGGGCCTCAATACGCTTTTCTAGGCCAAAAATTTTGGAAAAAAAAATTTTTCTTGACTCACAACTTTTTTTGAGGATTATATTGATCTTTCAGCTTTCTGACTAAAAACCAATTTGGAATATATTAATATTTTAATGGTGAACAAGCAAAAATATGTAATGGTATATCATGTGTACCTAAAGTATGATTTTTTACTTATTATTCTGTAGCACAGTATTCACTGTAATTACCATAATTTCTTAATTTCTGCACTTAACTAATACCCTAAAATTAATATTTTTTTCATATTTAAATCCAATAATAATTTTAAATTTAACATGATTTGCCTAACTTAAAATAAAAATACCTAGGTTAAATTCTGTTGTCTTAATTCTAGACTATATTTTATTTAAATCACAAAACTGTTCCAATGCCCTGAGGCACACATTTATGTCTGGGACTAATCTCCAGAGATTCTTTCAAACCCTAACCATTCTCTGATTATATGATTTTTAAAAATAAAAATACTTTTCCAGTGATTCTGAATAACTTTTATTTTTGTTACTCCATTTTTCATTATCTGAACTGAAAATGCTATTCAAAGATAATTCATGATTCTTCCATTTAATTGGAAGTATATAGTATGGGAAGCATGGACCACTCTGATCCCTTGACTGTGAAAGTACATCCTGCACTATGTAAAGCAGTAAAGCTCACATCTGTTAGACAGGACTCATTCTTACACTCAATCAAACTGAAAAAAAACATTTATACAATGATGCAGTGGGGATTAATTGTTTGTTTGTTTCATTCACTCAGTGGAATTGGGATCATGGCTATAATTAGAGATCATGTCTCCCTGAGAAAACGAAAAAAGAAATTAATCAGAGCTATGCACTTTTAGGACAGGATGATTTTTTCTGAGTTCTTCCCTTCATTCCTGCTAAAATACCATTTAAGCATTAAGATCTCCAGTGCTTAAAAGGTAGAATCCCTCTTTTGCATAGCCAACAGGCATCTCATGGTTGTTTGTGTTTCTTGTCTTTGAGTGAAAATCAAATTGCTATATGCAATCTAACTTTTCGCAGTCCGATTTTCTTAATAGCCTATGTTCAATCAGTTTATGTGATTATTTATTCATAGGGTCCTAAGGTAAAGAGTCATCATCTAATAAATTCTTCAGCTCCTCTTTTTGCATAGCAATTAAAGGAGATGAGGTTTTTCATTTAAAATGTATGGAATATGTAATGTTCAGTGACACAAATCAACTGAAACACTAGCTGAATTTTTTGAAAACATTGCTCTTGAATTCTTCTTATTTGGTCATTATGTTTCATATATTCTCTTCACATATGTTTCAGTTGATGTAAATCCGAGTTTTATCTAGATAGACTAAAATATTTCTTCAAATGAAAGCGTCAGCACTTACTGCATCTCAGCTCCTGTATTTTCCTGACTTGCAATTTTATTTAATATGTCCTACTTTATATCTCCATTGTCATGTACAGCTGGCGAGCGCATTTATGTACAAAAGAATATTCAAAATAGAAGTAACCCCTTAATAATTTGTCATTCTCAGCATTTCTTGTGGTTTTATACATATGAAAAATGCAAACAAGCATTAATTAATCTTGTACGGTTAATGAAGAAATTGAAATCTAAAATCAAAATGCTTTTCTTAATTGGTTAGCAAAACTTAATGGTACTTATAAAGTCTTTAAGCCCCAGACAAAATGGGGACAATTTCAAATGTATTGTGGAAAATACACGAACGTGATGACATTGCCCTGTCACACAACCAGAAGTTTTGTGCTTTAGAGGGAAAGCTGATCTGAATTCTCTTTCTAGCCCAGTACTCATTCTATTGACCAGATTAAACTGTTCAAGGGCTTTTCAAGATTTAGAAAGGCAATGAAAGGCAATTTAAAACAAAATATTTCTAGAAGTGTTTTCATTAAATTTAAAGTTATTTTTTTTCTCATACACAACCTTATTTAATCTCTAGTTGTTTTTGGTTATTTTAATTCCACATCAAAATTTGTACTGCTTCCAGCCCAAAATGTTCTATGATTCTATATTTCTATGATTAAAACATTATTGTACAAGAAGTCTTTTTTGTCATTTTCCTATGCTGTTCTTGCCTTCATCCCTCTCTTAGGTTTGAACTACTTCTTGTAGACTGTACAGTGAACCAAGTTTTAGCTTGAGCATAAAAGAGTAGCTTATTCTCTTTTTTTGTTTAATTTGCAGCTCTTTTCTGTTCTGATTCAGCATGCAGTCTTGTAAGCACTAATACTGATCTAATGGTGTAAGAAGTTAAATGATAAAACTGAGTCACCAGAATGAAAAGAGGGCTGAGAACTTTGTTGTTTCTGGTTTATGTGTATGCTGAACTCCAGCTTAGAGAACTGAGAGCAATACAGTTTTACTGCCACAGCATTTCAGTTGCATTTCTCAGATTCAAAGCAGATTGATACGGGTTCCTTGTCTTTGTTAAGTGCTGCCAAATTGAAATACCCTTTATGGTGTTGTTCTTTTGACCACAGAAATGCAGAATGTAGTACTTGGTAACCATCTTAGACAACCTTCTTTGTTAATTTATTGCACTCTCATTTAAAATCTGTCAGATTTCTTCACATTTTATTATGGAAATTATTATTTTAGGCTTATCAACTTTCTTTCAACATATTTAAAATATATTTATGGTGAAATTGTACTCGTTTGTTCTTGTATCAGCACTATTCAGTAATTTTGAGTACTCCTGCTTTTCTGTGATATCCCCTTTGTAATGTATTTAATAAATATTTGGTCTTAACCTTCTTCTTTCTTCGTGTGTTTCTTCTCTATTTTTTGAAGTAGAATAAACTACATGGTATCCTGAAGTAAGCCAGGTTTTTTATGGTGTTCCTTATTCTTTACATCAGTTCGAGCTCATCCTCCTTGAACGAGGATCACCAAACTGATACACAGGACATCAGTTTGAACAGGTTCTCATACAATGGCTGTGACATCTATTCCTGTTGAACACAACACTCCTGATGCATTCTGACATTGTAACTCCCAGTTTTGTGTCATCTCTAAATTTCATTATCTTGTGTTTGGTTTTGATCCTGATGTGAGTGTTATGGTTTGACACTGGCACAAGGCCAAATGCCCCCATGAAAATACACCTTCTCTGGTGTCTGCTGTGAGATTTTGACCAGGAATAAACAAGGCAGGCTCTCACTTGAAAAAAAATAAAAGTTTATTGAATAAACTACAAAAAACCATTACTAAACTACACACAAAAAGAAAAAACCCCACAAGGAAAATGAAAACCTCACAAAAACACTCTCCTCCTCCTCCCCCCTAAATTCCCAATACAATACATCTTCCAAAATCACCAGTTCTGGGTCCAGCACCACCCTTTAGAATGCTCAAACTTTCAGTTCCTCAAGAGGAGAGGGAGTCCTTCTGTGTGTCGTGGTGGCCTTTTCCGTCCTTGTTCCGGTGCTCTCACCACCGAACAGGGATCAGGGCTGCTTCCAGGGTTGTCTTTTTAAGGATGCTTTGTCCAGTTCCAGAAAAGCACAGTATCTCACCTTCTCACCTTTGGGACATCTGTCCCCCCCATATTTTATATACCCCCTGGGGCCAAGGGGTACCCACACTGAATCTTCTTTGGCACTGGGACATTTCTCCCCCTGGACTCAGTCTCTGTATCACACGGAAACATGGCTCTGTCCATGGCTACACAAAAGAGTCCAGCATAAAATGCCACTCCATCTTCTCCATTCTTCCAACATCTCTCACTCTCTCTTTGGTCCAGACTTCCATCACTCGCTCATTTCCTTCGTCCTCCTCCACTCTTATCCCTCGTCTAGGAAGGGTTAATGTTCTGTAAGGTTTTCATTGTCCAAAAAGGGTTAAAAACTCCTCCAGGCGGCTGGACTCCTGGCTGCACCCCCCCATCTCCTCAGCCGGGCTGCCTGCCGCCAGCACATGTTTACTGAATTCAAGGTAACGGCCACAAACACAGGCTACACTCTCTCTCTCTCTGTCTGTCTCCAGGGGGAGGGAACAGGCTGCACATTGCTTCCCGGCATTTCTTTACTTCTTCCTTCCACCCTTGGGGGGAGGCCAGGCCTACCTCTCCCAGGCCGGGCCGCATGGCTTTTCCCCTCCCTCCACCCAGCCAGCAACTGGGCCGGGGGAGAGACCCAACTCCTTCCCGCCGGAAACCCAAAGAGAAACTGCCAGGGGGAGAGTCCTGCTTCTACCCTGTGTTCGCAGAGGTGGATCCAATGCCCAGTGGTTGGGCCAGATGGCAATATTCAAATCTGAGCACTCATTGGCCCCATCCACAGCATCTAGAAACAGAAATCCTGTTTCCGGGTCAAACCATGACAGAGAGAAAGATTAATCTTTGAATAATTTTTTAGTCAGATTGACAGGAATTTCCTCAAGATTCATTGTTCCTCTTTTCAGAGACATTTACTGTTGTCTTTTCTTTAGTATGGTCTTGCACATCACATCTTTCATCACTCTACAGTTGTTTTCTTTTAATCCATAATTGTTTAAGAAAAAAAAAAGAAGCCCAAATCAAGCAACCAAACTATTTCTAGCTGTCACTTTTGACTAATAATTATATCTTTACATATGGATAGAATTAATTAAATCTATACATTTGGATTTCTTGAAATGAAGATTTAACTAACAAGATTTAATTTTACTCGTGTTAATGCAATTGGCAATTATAATCTGATTTATGAAAAACACAGCTCTCTGTGTTCTCTTTTTCATGTGTCTAAAAGGAGCTATGGCCAACACTCTGTCCGCATTTGCAGGACATGAACTTACTTAGTCTTGAGCAGGCAGAATATAATAACTGATTGTGTCATGCCTGCTGAGTGCCTTGTTTTTCCTAAATTGAATGGCATGTATATCACACAGAATTGTTCAGAGTCAAGGAGGAGTTGCAGCTGGGAAAGGCTCTGACACAAACATGGAAGATTACAGTTATTTTACACCAACAGAAGGAAATGCAGAAAGCTGTGGATAAAAAATTCTGTCTTCAATTTGCAAACAAAATAAGTGAGCCTAATAAGATGTTGACTATTTCAGCTGTGAAATAGAGACAGTAAGGGTATTTTTTTAAGCACCAGATAACTCTGGGGGTTTTAGATTCTTATGTATATTATTTTTTTGTTTGTTTTATCAAAAAGCAATAGTTCAACAAGACACTGTAATGGAGACATAGTTTACTTCTATTTTCTCAAGGTACAAAAATATGCAGTGCAATTTTGCTAAAAGCTTGTGCCAACATACTGCTTTCTTTCTCCCATATTGACATTCTATTATTCTCCATAGGGGGCCCTCAGACCTCATGGTACTCTGGCAGTGGGACATCCATTTATTAATGCAATGTTGCTCAGTCTGCGTCTTCAAGCACAGGCCAAGTAAAAGCTCTGTCATGCTGTGAAACTGGCTGTTCTACCCATACCTCCAAAAAAGTGTCAAAGGAAGAGTAAATGAGCATAAGAGTAACAAAAAAACAATAAGAATAATCAGGGGTATGAAAATCATGATTACTGAAAAAGGATTAGGAAACTAGATTGCCCATTCTAAGAAAGAACCAAACAAGAAAATAACATCAGTGATGAGTATCAAGTGTTCACCAAGTTCCTCAGGCACACCTGAATGCAGTGTATTAGACTAATATAGATGAAATACTGAAGACTAAGAAATAAGAACTGCAGCACTTATACCCCTGAAGTGGTAATAAATATATGGAAGTGGAAAAATATCTGTGGGGAAAAAAAAAAAAAAGAAAATCTAACAAGAATAACAATTTAGTTCCTAAATTCTAGTGAGGCAACTCATATCATCTAAGTTAGGTGCAAAGATAGATTGTGCAATCAATGTAAAGAATTAAGAATCTCTGAAAAAGGTAGAAGGCACCAGCATTAAAGCTCTCATTATGGGGAAAACTACTTTTACCATAGGGTTCTACAAAAACTGTAACCTATTGTTACCTTACCGGTAGATGCATTGAACAGCATATGATTAATTGTGGGTAGTCAACACAGGATAAACCTTTCAAGAGACATAAGTTGGGTGCCTTTGTCCCAAGACCATGAAGCTTCAAAGCCTGTTCAGAACCCATACTAGGGATGTGTAGATGGCTAGAAAACCCTGCTGGTCCTTCTGAAAATCTTAGCATTCTGAATCCTTTTAAAGTACACATTTTAGTATATCCACTGACCATTTTGTCTTCCTTAATAAAACTAGTGAGATGAAGTGGACTTGCAAATGACTGGGCTTTTTGGTTTGTGGGGGTTTTATTGCTTTTTTTTTGGTTTTTTTTGGGTTTTTTTAGGGTTGGTTTGTTTGTTTGTTGGCTTTTGTTGGTTTTGTTGTTGTTGGTTGATTGGTTGCTTTTTTTTTTTTTGGCCTTTTTTTTGTTTCTTTTGTTTTTATTTAAAAGATTATGCAGTAACAGATTGTTGTCTAAATGAATAGGTACTTCTGCCTGGACTTTTGGTTTGGTTTTTCTTGCTTTAGTTTTCTGCTCCACATAAATTTCACCCAAAATTCTTATCACGATAATGATGGTGGTGAAAATATCAGCACTTTTGATCATCTATCTGAGATGGAACTCTGGCTTGTCTATTACAACAACAATATTTTTACTTCAAGAAATTAGCAATATACTGAAACAAAGAAGTTTTATTTTCATTTTGTTCTTTTTCATTCTGAAGTATTATGAAATATATATATATATATATATATATATATACACGCTTGTTTAGTTCTTGTTAGAGATGAATGGTCGATCACTTACCTTTGCATTGAAACTGAATTCTTCTCACTATTGCAAAGACAGAGTATAAGGCCAGCCTATAAATAGCTTTTCATGGAGCTGTCTCAGTAGCTCAGCAAAGATTTGGAGAAATCATTCTTCTGTAACTAGTGGAGGGATTATGAAAAGAGCTTTAGCTACATCATTCCAGCAAGATTTCCTGTCATATCAGAAACTCAGGACCACTGCTTGCTGTGTGATATAAAACAGTTATCAGGATGCTCCAACATGTGGAAACATTGTTGAGCTTCTGGCTTAGGACAAGAAAACACATCTGAAAACACATACCTCTCTGTCTTTGGACATACATCCCACAAGCATTGCTGATAGCTCACACCTGCTCTGAGGTGCTGGAGGCCAAAAGTCCTGGTTTACCCTGAGTGCATTATAATCAAGAGAGACAGCAAAGATATAACAGACAAATGGATGCAAGTTAGATGGTTTGAAAGGCAAGGCAGTAGAAGAACACAGAGTAAAGAAATAAAATGGAAATTGAAAAATATCCTTGGGGAAAAAAAGGAAATCTAACAAGAATAACAAGAATAAACCTAATAATCCAAATAATATACCCTATTCAAAACTACTGTGCACATCATCATCTGCTTTCTAAGGTACTTTGACTCACAGAAAACATTTCTTCTTAGATCAAGAGCATGGAATCTTTCCTTTATGCTAATATTTTTGGAATATTATTCATCAGCTGGAGCCAAAAGATATTTCTCATTTGCATCTGGATAGAAGATGAGAACAATTTAGTTGCTTCTGTCTGCTGTGTTTCCTTTTTTCTACCTGGACACTTGATGAGGTTGCACATTGAGACATTTAGAGCTGAAATAAGTGAGTACATCAGTCTAACAAAAATAAAGATTGAACTCAGATCTCTGAAAAGCAGGTGTTTTGTTCCTTCTTTTGATGTATGTCGCAGTTTTACCCTGCAACAAAAATAAGTGTTAATTAACAGACATATGTGTATGGAATATATAGCAAACATTTAAATCATACCTAAATTATACACATACTTACATCTAAATATACCCATATATATGTGCATACATATTCACGTATGTAGATTCCCATGAATACATCATCATTTCTCACATAGAATGACATGAAAAAACTTACACATATCTATTGCTCAATATTGTTCACACCTATATGTACACATTAGACAGCATTTACACACATCCATTCTCTTCTCAGTTTATAAATATATAAAAATTTAATTTTCTCATAATTTTTGCAATTAAAACATTGCCATAATAATTAATTATTATACCAAATATTTTCCAATTTCAAAATCATTCCAGAAAACTCCCACTGATGAAGGACCAGATCATGAATCCTTGACTGAAAATGGCAACCAGATCTTCACACTAATGGATTTCATTTATGCCAATCATGATTAATTATTCACAATAATCTCACAACATAGCAATGAAATAAATAGATTCAGCTCTACAGAATCTTACCTGTGATCTAATATTTAGCAAGCAGTTTCACTGACAGCAGCATGAAGGTTTATATGAGTAGCTTAGCTGGGCCAAACTTCTTATATCAAGAAATACTGCCAAGATTCAGTTTAATGACTGCCTGAAATATTCATGTGTTTAACACAGCTAGAATGCCATCCCACTATGTAACAGTTGCATTTATCTTCCACATTCATTAATTAAAATGAGTGCCTATATAACTATCCTAATAATTTTTCCTTCCTGCAATGTACAATATATCCATCTCTTAGCGTTTAGAAGACAACATTAAAATAACTTTCAAAAATGTTTAGAGCAAGTAAACACCCACTACATTTATAAAACTTAACATGTGTGCAGTTTTTCATACCAAGTTAATTTTCAGATTCAGGAAGACACGCTGTCTGCAAATGAGGACACAGTGCCCTGTGAGCTGAATGTAAGCAAAAATGCTGTGCTTGAAAAACACAACACAAATTTCAGAAGTAGTTCTGAAAGGTGTTCTGAAGCACTTTGCACTGCAATATGGCTACATCATTTTAATAACAGAGAGTTGTGAAGATGCTTGACACATGTACTTATTGGAATCACAAAGATATTAGATAACAATTATTAACTTCAGTAAAATCAGAATGGCAGTATAACCTTGCAGTGGCTATGGTGCTAATAGGAATTTAAGCCCATGACAAAGTAACTAGACATTCATTTAGAAATAGAGATTTTAAAATCTAGTCAACTTGACCTTTGACTTATCATAAATCTAAGCCTTTAGTATACATATAGATTATCTTTGAAATTCATTCTACAATGAATGGCTCTTTGACATCCTTTTCTGCTTAGGTAGACCTATATCTGTAGTTCCCTTTGTACCATTTAAGTATGAGGCCATATACTTTTTTTTTGGGTTTCGCTTACAGTAAATCTATTTATGAGACGCTATTTGATTTAGATGCTATTTTCTAGTACATATAAGGTAAGTTTCAAAGGTTTTTAAGGTCTTTTGAATTCTTTTATCTAAACTCATTCCACATTGGATCAGATCTATCATCATAAACTGACTCACAAATGTTTTTAACAGTAAAACTTACAGGAAGTGATTCTTTCACTACCTCAAAATTCAAACAGTTGTTTTACTTATCATACCATCTGCAAGGAGTCTAGTTGATATCTGACTCTCTGATCAGAGACAGCAAAGCACAAAACTCCTCCATAATTCATTTTCCTTCCCCATCTGACGCTTTTACTTCCAATAAAAAAGAATAGCTTTTTTGCCTATTATACACTATTGATACGAGACTGAAATTTCATATAGATTTTAAAGTTTTCATAAGCAGCAGTCTTCATCTTTGAGAAATAAATGCCTCTGTATATTGCAGTGCTCCAGGATATTTTCCACCAACCCTTATCAGCATTGTCATGCACTCCAAAATTACCTGGACACAGAAAGAATAATAAAGTTTTGTCTTTTTGCTAATATTTTAGCACTTTTATCCAGTCAGTAAATGTATCTCGCTAATAGCATCACTAAACATCTAAACTTAGCAAGTTGTTTGATTCTGTTACCAAAACACGGGTGTCCACTGCCAGCAGTCATGCACCAGGACATCCTGTCTTTTGTCCAGCTACTACTCAGAACAATTTTTGTGTTTGTCAGCCATTTACCATTGTCTCAAAATACTGCTTATTGCCACCATTTTTTCATATAACCATGTACCATTAAATTGTTTTGAGAAGGAGCAAGAAGGAAGGAAATAGACTTCCTTGCTAAGACTTTTGACTCTTTGACTTTTTTTTTTAATTGATTTTTCTGAATTAAACTCAAAATTCCAGGATTTCATGTCCAAATTACTCTTGATAACTATATTGTATCAAGCACGCCATGGTTCTGTGAGTAAACACAAGAGAAATTATGAAGCTTGTGTAAGATTTTACACCAGGCCAGCTTTAGGGCATCAGTCTTTAACCAACAATATCTATGTCTGAAATGATGAAATTATATTTTGTCATTTTTCTTTTCTTTCTCAGGCTTCTCTTGCCTGATTTTGACTCAGAAAAAGTTTCAGCATTCATTCTAAATCAGATGCAGGAAAGAGAGAAATCTTTAAATACTTTTCAGATGTTCCCATAGAACAGGTTTAAAATAAATTTTCAAGGCAAAATACTTTTTTGTGTGTGCTGATGGTGTATAACACATCCAGCCTGCTTTCTGATTTGTCTCTTTGATGGCAATCTTGATTATAGAGCTGAAAGGCTCACTCTTTTAAATTAATAGTGATAGAATTATTATCAGAAACCATACAATTTTATAATTTGATACAATGTCTTACTGGACACAGAATTACATTCAAATTAAAGCTCTCAAGGAAGCCACATGCACAGCCTAGTAGCAGCAACTTAAGGGCAATGGACTGAATACTTTTTCACTGCATCAGAAAAAGGAAGAAGGTAAAAAACCAGAAATTTTTACTGCAGGAAATATTAAAATGTGAGAAACCAAAACACTGTCTTGGTGTTTGCAGCCCCAATAGGCAAGAGTAATTCCTGAGAGAAAGATAGAATATAAATAAATCTAGGAATCACCTTTCTGATGATTTAGCATCACAATTTCCATCACTTCATAATTTCAATTTGTGAGCATCTTGAGCATGTGGACTTCTGGACTGAACAACAATTCTTGGTTAAATATTAATTACATACTTAAGTAAACACAAACATATTTCTGTTTGTGTTTAAAAATTTAGGAGTTATTGCATATCAATAATGTGCTGGTAAAATGTATTCATTTTTAAAAATCCTACAGATCTTCACAATTACAAGGGCTGTTGGAAAACCATGTACCATGGTCAGAAATCAGAATATCCTTTGTCACGTTCTCTAAAGATGCATGAATTAAAAATAGGCTTATATGAAGCGTTAGCTTATGTTAATTGTAAATATTATTGCTATTAGATGCATCTTCAACTTACCAACACTGAAGAAAACAGTCAGAAGGCAATGGTTTTAATCTCTTGTTTATATCTCTAAGAAAAAAGATACAAAATTGGTAAATTAGATTTATTGATGCCCTGCATTTTTTCTTCCTTTGTTGGCTTGCCAAACACCCTCTCCCTCCTCTATGATTTATTATTCCCATATAGTTAAAGTTGGTTGACTTCTCCAGAAGTAAATTATAAGCTAGTACACAGTCTTTGAAACATGCAGATGAATCCAAGGGAATTTCTAGATTTCAGAGTAACACAAATATGATTAATCTGTTTGTGATAACAAGAACATGTGACCAGCAGCTCTGTTTATCACCAGTGTAAAGAAGTTTCTGAGCTGCAGTTCATATAATACAAATTTCTATGTATCAAATGGACTTCAGGATATCTATGCAGAATGCAGAATCTGTGTCTGCATTCATTATCCACCTTCTGAATAAGTTCTTTTATCTTTTTCCTTGCCTTACAATAGCAGAAATAAGAAAAATTTCTTTCCTGACCTTGAGGCAGTAGCTTGCCAAAGCCTTGCTAACCAATGTATTTGTGGAGCATATAGAGGACTACTAAGGGGATTTTCTTTAATATCTCTTCAGTAGCTGACAAGGCCCAAAAAAATGTGTCCTTGGAATTTCCTTATGGCAATGAAATGAAATAAAATTCCTTACTCTATATTCAACTTTGCTTTCCAGAAGAAAATAAAAACAAAACAGTAGGCTAATATTCAGTCTATGCAAGAGGGAAATATGTTCTAGAGCAAAGAAATTAAAAGAAACTACTGATTTTGTACCCCATATCCCAGAAAGAAATTTGTATTTGTTACTTTGTCAGAAATGACAGGAGATTTATTCACTTCAAATACCAGATAGCAAGCTATGTAGTTGTGCGCAAAATTACCTTTAGTTTTTGAAAGCTGTATAGTTTTTAAGGTAGTCTTTTTCACATATTCCTTTCAAAAATAAAGCTACCTTTGGCTACCGATGTTTCTCCCACTTCAAAATTAGGTAAAAATACACAGGGTTTGTCTACCCTCAATTGTGCCAACACCTGCAACAGTAACCCTAAAGACAGATACCAAATAGCAGGGTGTGGCCTAAGGACAAGTAAGTATAGTAAGTAAGGACATTTCACTTGGGGAATCAAGACTCTCTAGGTTTGTTTTCTGTTGTTTTCTGTGCTGGGAAGATGGGGCTAGACTTGACAGAGTGCTTTCCAATATTTCCAGTGAAGAATTTTTCATTAGGCAAGTATGAGTTTCCTACTTCAAAGAATCACAGTCATTGCTCAAAAACAGAATACTAATATGAATTAGCTTTCATGCAATGTGCACAGTCAGGGATTAAGAATTTGGAGCAAATCAGAAAGATGGCCAAACAGCTAGCCTAGGTAACACAAAGAGACACATCTCTTTATGGCAATTTATCAATTTTTGGCAGGCTGCCTGTGTCTATGAGTAGCTTGTCACAACAAGACCACAGGACATCTCAGTATATACTACACTATTTTCTAATATTCCTTTTTTCTGGACATTTCTTAAGATATTATTTTTGACTGAGAAATCGTGTCTAGCCAGAGTGCCTCTCTTTGACAGTTCAAGTGCCTCTCTTTGACAGTTCATCATTTTCTTGATACTCCAACTGTATTTAGTAAAAGTTTTGCAAAATGCTTTGAGCAGTCTGAAAAGTTAAAAATTTTTGAAGTAGACTGTGTTTTGTAGTTTGGTCTTGTTCCCACTTGTACACTTAGTGCATATAGTGGATCAATGTACTATTGAGTCACTCTTTCAAGGTTGTACTGGCCTTTCTGAAGTGTGTCTACAGATGGGTACAGATGTACCTTATTTCTCTCTGTACTTCAGATTGACTGCGCTCAAATGAATAAGTCCAAAAACTGCATAACTCTTAAAATTCTTCTATGCCCATGTAACAAAGCCATGGCTCCAGTACAAGTAGAAATTCACAGGCATTCCACTTAAAATTCAAAGCTTTTGACTTTGAATACCTTTTATTATCATTCCTTTGTGTTCCAGGAGAAAGAAATTTAATTGTCATTACTACTGAATTCTGTCTAGTTCACATTTGCAACAGCTTGACATCAGTTATTGTTGTGTTGGTAAAATCTGTGGCCTCTCACTTGTTTCAGAACATTAAGATTTAAGAAGTTTCATGTGAAAGTACCATGTAGAAGATCCTATCATGAGAATGTTAATATTAAAGTTCCTTTCCTTTTATTGTAAAATTATATTATTTATATTATTATTATATGATAGTAAATTTAGGATATATTTATTATATGATAATCCATTTTATTATTATATGATAATCCATTATATGATAATGAATTTAGGCTAACATTCTTCTTTTTTTTAATCACAGAATCACAAAATATGCTGATTTGGAAGAGACCCAAAAGAAGCATCAAGTGCAACTCCTGGCCCTGCACAGCACTGTTCCCAAGAGTCACACGATGTTCCCAAGGCCATTGTTCAAACACTTCTTGACCTCTGCCAGGCTGGTGTTGGGAGCACTTCCCTGGGGAACCTGTTCCAGTGTCCAAACACCCTCTGGGTGAAGAATCTTTATCTAATATCCAGAAGGAGTTTGCAGACTGCAATGAGCTCTCCCCTCAGTCTCCTCTCCTCCGGGCTGAACAGACCAAGCGATCTCAGCCACTCCTCATGCGGCTTCTCCTCCAGACTCTTCACCGTTTTTGTTGCCCTCCTTTGGACTCTTCCCTAACAGCTTAGCGTCTTTTTGATATTGTGGCACCTAAAACCACACACAGCACTCAACAAGAGTCTGTGCAAGTGCAGAGCAGAGCAGGACAACCCCCTCCCTTGCCTGGCTGGTGATGCTGTGCCTGATGCACCTCTGGACACAATTGGCCCTCCTGGCTGCCAGGGCACTGCTGACTCATATTCAACAGTGGATGATGCAATTAGGCATTTTCTTGACAAAAAGAAAAAAAAAAAAAAAGAGAAAAATTCCTTCCCAAATTGTGTAGTCCAAAAGCCACCTAGCAATTAGATTTCAAACAGCTTAATCCTCTATTTAAATCTCTGCTTGTTTTTTTTTTTTTTGTTTTTTTTTTTTTTTAACAATAAAAGCCTCCTTAATAAGTCTTTGATTTGTTATAATTTGTGTTTAAGTCTGTGTAAAGGGATGGTGTCAGCAACAGAGTGTAAATCAAAAGCTTAATAATTTCTTCACTCATTCTGTTGAATTTGCAGCTACAGTTACAATTCATTACCCTGAAAATCATAATTTGATTTCAAAAATCCAAATATAAAAAGGGAAGACTCTCAAACCAATCAAGAATGAACATTCAGTTACATTGAGGCTAATGGGTCATTTACTGTAAGGGTCCATGTTTTTTTGTCTAAAAGGAAAGCAATGTTTTATTTTCTTCCCCTTGTAATCTGCCCATTACCAATCTGACTCTACTGTATAAAAGCATTGCATTTCAATGGTGTTATGTATCTAGGAAACAGATATTTTATTTTATTCTTGTGGCTAAACTATGTAAGAAATGCAAATACAGAAAATATAAGCATCTGTCTTTAAAATTTACGCCAAAAGAAATCCCGAGCTACAGAGGAGCTAAAATTTCAGGAGCCAGATTTTCTCTCACCATACTCTTTAAGGGAAATGTCAAATTGGACACTTTTATTTTTCTTCTCTGTCTCTACCTTTTATTGGCAGAAAGAAGAGGGATACTGGCAGATAGAAGGTTATGGAACATTTTTATTGCTTCCTCTTTAGCTCACTTGTAAAGCTGGTAAGGGAGTAAATCTCTACTGGATGATTTCTCAGCTCAGCATGACCATCATGTAGGAAGGCAGAGAAAGTGGTTTTGCTGGGTTTTTTTTTCCCTAATGCTATAGGCAGAGATCCAACAAAGCAAAATGATCACAAGTGGTTAAGCACAAAGCTGAATCACCAGCTGACAATCAGAATACTGAGTGACACTGAGGCAATGGTGTACAAAATCCCTAATTTAATTCCCTACATAGGAAAAGGAACTAAGTTTCTGACTCTTTGTTAGAGATATGGTGAGCTACAATGGAAAAGTAGTGACTTTATTGTGGTGATTTAGAGATAATTCAGTTTGCTTAACCTAAGGCTTGTGCAGATCTCACAGGATTTTAGCATTTTCTTCTTTTTTTTTTTTTTTGTCTTGATATTGCCCTTAGAGATTTACATATTTGAAATTTTAATCTAGCTATATTTTTACTTTAGCTTGAGCTTTACTCATAAAATCATAACTTCAAGATAGGAGTCAGTGGCTTTATTCAGCTGGACTGAAATTAAGTCAGACAAACCAATGCTGGAAGGTTTACAACATGTTTATCCCACACAATCTGGATTAAATCTTTTCAGCAACAAATGATATTTCCTTGACCAAAAATCCTAGTACACATCTTCCCAATGATCCTGCTGCACATGCCTAGTTCAAGTATATATGCATAGAAGGTCTGATTCAGATTGATTCCACATTCATGGAGAGTGAAATGTCTGGTATAGATCTAATTTGAAGTTGTTCTTCATATATTGGATGAAAATTTATTATCAAGGTTTCATATAGAAGTAACTTTATAAGTATTTTCAGAATGTTAATTGAAATAATTTTATTTATAAGAATGCTGCTATAATTTAGCCATACCAATCTTTTAATATTTAATATACTTTTTCATGAATTTTAAGATACAAACCTTTCACCTTATCAGACATATATCTTCTGATTAGCATTTAATTCTCTTTCTCACTGTGTTACAGATCATGACAGAATAATGAAAGTAATATGAAAAGCAGTTCTGCATATATTTTCCATGAAGAGATACTCATCTAAGATACTGAATAATTAAAGACTAATAGAAGATTGCTTGAGTCTTGACAGGAACTAGTTCTCTTTCTTCCTGAAAAGGAAGAACAGGATAGTAGCAATGCAGAAAAACAGAGTCGTAGTCCCTAATTGTATCCCTAAACTAGGTCATCCATTACTAAATATCTGAACTTGTGTAGTATTACTTGCTGACACATCCCAGGTAGCAGGAATTTTATCTTGTGTTAGTTGTCTACCATACAGCTGAGCTAGTCACCTTGGGTTCTCTTTATAGTCAATAGAGAAAAAGAGGCACTATTTAGGGAGAAATCCACCTGACCTATTTCTGACACCTACTTTAGGATGAAATGAATCGTGCCCTAGAAGTGCTGATTTCTCTTCACTGAGCAGAGAAGGAGCACAGAAAGACTAGCTCACATGTAGAGACACACATTGAAGAGGTCTGAGAGCAGCCTTATCATTTGATTCTGGCCCTTACTTTAATCAGTAAATGACTAGTTTTACAAAAGAAGAGGAGCTTTCAAAATATGATTGAAAGCCTTGCACTTCCCAGTATTCTACTATCTGGTGCCATATGCAATGCTCAGTAAGAAGAGTGATTTCAGTTAGATGGAATGGAAAATGAACCTGAAACCACTTGATTTCCTACACCCCGGAGACTCACTCTGATCATGAAGTTTTGAACTAAACAGAAATAACATCAAATACTTCCACATTCTTCCTTAGCTCTTACTTTCCTTGAGCATACCACAGCCCTGGTTTTGCTCTAATGAAATATCTGATCTAAATGTTTTGAAAATATTTTTAAAGAAAAAATGATATTAGATATATCAATATACCATTTTTCTTTCTATGTAAATGAAGTAGTTTGACAGATTCAACTGAAATTTGAAAATTGCTTTATTTCACATTAGAGATTTAAAAAACAGAGAAAGTTTATAATTATTTCCCCTAGCACTAATTTTGTTGTAGCTTCACTGAAAAAGTTTTTCTCTTCTGGAAAAAAATAACAAACTCAAACTTTCTACAAATACAATAGGACTTGGTAGTACTAATGCTCCATATTTTTAATCTTCCCTATAAAAGAAGATACAGTCATCATATAAATATTTTTAAACTACCATTGTAATGTTTTTTGGTAAACTTTCACTTATTTTATAGTGGTGAAATGAGGAAAATGTTTTTTATAAACTACTTGAACTTCCTTTTACTTTTCTTCTTACTATCTTTTAATATTTATCTGTTGGTGACTCACTGCTTGACCTATTCTAATATTCAAAAGCCAATCCCTCAATCCTTTAGGTATTGTACTGTAGCTGTTACACTGGAAAGCAAATTTCAAGGTATATCATTGAAATCTATAGGGACTCTAAGTGCAAAAACACAGCTGAATGATCATTGATATTTTGTAAATTAGTCCTCTAAATAATAGATAATCATTATACTCTTAGTAAATTTTTCATGCTTTGTACCATGCACTTAACAGCTGCACTAGAACAATACAGGAACTCTGGCTACTGTTAATAGATAAGACCTGATTTTGAGTTTCTAATTATTTTAAGTATGATTAGAAGAGATAAATGTTCGGACCAATCAGATATTTTAAATGCACATAGTTTTCCTAATAAATTTAAAGAAAAAGTCAGTCAATTTCAATTTGATCATACCTGCTTCTTTTAGTATTTTTTTTCCCACATACATATTCATTCAAACAGTTACAGTTCAGTCAAATATTTGTAGCAGGATTTGCAGCTCGTAATTATTTGTATATGCTTGTTTTCCAGACAACGCGTGTATTCATAACCAGAGTTACTAGTAGAGTTATGGTTAATGTAAGATGAGGAAAGGACAAAGAAGATATAATGTTAAAAACCCTAAGTTATTGTTAATATATTACAAATGTATTATAGAGCTTTCAGAGATTTAAGTTTTCCACTATGCTAATAGTGTAAATGGTATTTTTGCACTGATTTCAGAGATAGAAAATAGCACTTACTTAACAAAAAAATCCATTACAAAAAATTATCTTTGTAAACAACCACAAGTCTAGAAATATTCTTTTCTCTTATCACATGTTGTGTCACATCTAGTTGCAAAATTTATATCCCTAAAATTATTTTTGTTGATATAAGAACGACATAGGTACTGATATTAATTCTTCATCGGCTATGTTTGCTATGTCACCATTGAATATAAAGAAAGATTAGGTATGTAATTCTTATATAAACAATTATGTTCAGCCTTCAACATTAAGGGCTCTGCATCTTGGAGCTGAATGCCATTCCTTAATACATGGATGTTTAGGTTGTACTAAACTGTGTCCCTCCTCTCTTTGTTTCAAAGGCTAGACCATGGTGACAATAATAATTTTCTGGAATGTGGCTGATTCACCTGCCGTTCCCTGGATCTTCCTTCTTGACCCTCTGGAAGACAGGAGGTATGTATGGGTTTTTCTAGTCCTCTGAAAACAGCTCATTAAGTCACCATGTTGCCATTACTTTTCATGCATAATCTCTAGTGTGCTCATAGTGATATCAGCTGGCTGATGTCAGCTCCTTCAGTGCTTGTGGGTACATGCTACCAAATTCCATCGATCTGTGTTTGTCCAGTTTATTGGAATGGCAAAACTCCAAGATCGGACTTTTCCGCAGGTTTTAGGAACCAGGGATCATTGAAAGCCAATTTCAACAATAAAGACCATGCTAAGGAAGATTTTGAATATCTCAGCTTTTTCCATGTCCTTTGTTGCCATGCACTCTGCGCCACTTAGTAACTAACAGACTCACATTTTCTAGGTCTTCCTTTTGCTGCTGATTTATCTATAGAAGCCCTTTATTGATCATGGACCTTGTCAGATGCAGATCCAAGTTTTGCTGTATCAGGTACATTAGCAGCAAGAGCAAGACTTATCCTGAACTGCACGACATTCCCAACAGGATAAGGAACTTGTGCTAAGAACACATCCAACAAGTTTTCTTTCTTAGACTATGTCGTCCTTCCCAAAGAATAAAAAAGTAATGAAATTCATCAAAGTTCATATATAAATGTGATTGAAATATTTTTGGTCTGAGTCCCTCTACTCTCTGCACTGTTATTTTTTCTTAAACTGAAACATCATTACCTGTATTTCTTTACAGAAGGAATGAGAAGGCTACAAATATTTTTGGAACATTTTTCAGCATTTTAGACCATATGTAGCATGAATGATGTTCCAACTGATGGTATAATAAGGTGCAAAAAATTATCCCTAGTCTAGTATTGTCTGGTTAATATCTACATATGCTACATTAGAAATATTTTGTGCTTTAGGCTTCATTCACCTGCCCGTGATAGCAAATATTTGCCCTTACCTGCAGGCAACTCAGTTGAGCCCAAGATGCCATAAAAAATGGCACAAGATGAACTTTTATTAAGATGATCTATTTATTAATAGGTAATGAGATAAAGGATTTATTTTAAAATACAAATCTTTCAAACTAATGAAAGCTTCGGTATCTGTTTCACCAGGTCCTCATTGCTTCATTTTGGTAAGTGCAAGTTTATTTTTAACCTTAAAATAGATTGTCTATTTTTTTATTTTTAGTTTTTGATATTGTTTTGATTTTGATATCTAAACATTAGAGAAGAACATTGACTGCTAATGTGTTTTGAAGGTTATGTTCACTTTCCTTGTTTTAAGAATGAAACCTCCAAAGTCAGAATAAGGTCTTGCTGAAAAGAGAATTAAAAAAATATATGTAACAAAAATCTGACAATAATATATCTATCAGTTGAGTTACTTGTCAAGCATATGAAAGCAAATGTATGGCCCCTCAAGTGTATTGTAATTGCAGGACAGCTATGACCAGGTAGATTGTTTTATATTCAAATGGAAGAATTATTTTGTTTAATTTAATTTCAATTTGGGTATAAATAAATATTCCTTTTTACATCCACAACAGTAAAATAATATTTTAAGAACTTATTTACTTTCAAGTTTTCTATTCCTTATTTAGGCTAGTTTTGCATTGTTTTGTTTCTATTTTGCCCCCCAGTTCTGTCTGAAAAGAAATAAGATTTGGAATCTTTAGCCTGTTGAGAAAGTTAGATCTGTGCAAGAATTGAAGTAATGTTGAGCTGTTTAATAAGTATTTCATATTAGAGACTAGTATACTTTTATGATATGCACTGGACAAGGACTAGAAAGTAGCATATATGAGCTATTCATAGTACTAATTATGATTCATAAGCCAATTAAAGGGGGGAGAGGATTCTATTAAAATGATAGGAGTGCCTCTAAACTTGAATAGAAGGAATTGATTAATCTAACTCATAGATTGTAATTATTTTTTGCTTAAATAAAGTAATTATTTATGGGTATACATTAAAACATTTCTACTTTAATAATATTTAAAATGCATAACATAATACATTAGCTGAATTTGAGGTAACATAATACATTAGCTGAATTTGAGGTAAGTAGAAAAATAACCAAAAAACTCCTAACCTAAGCGTGTTCCTAATGAATATACTAATAACCCAGACACTTAAAATTAAATACCTTCTTTTGCCTAAATGGTGAACATTACCTTACAATGCCAGATAGATGAACTACTTCCAGAAAAACCTAGAAAGCAAGAAATATTGTGTTTATACAAAGAAAAAACAACTTGTACACTGAAAAGTTAAAAAAAATAGCTTTCCAGCTTCTGCTTCAAATCTCTCTGCTCAGTTACCTATTCACCACTGTCAGTAGCTGTGGTTTACTTGACAGAGTTACAACTTTTGTTTTCTTACAACTCTTCCTTCACCAGTATCTACGCTGATACAAATTACTGCCACTGGTCTCTTTACAATATCTCAGCCTTTCCATTAAACCTGCTGACAGCATTGCTGCCTTTTGGTGGTCCACATTTTTATCTGCTTTGCACCCCATACCACTTTGACCTCTTACCATCTTTCTTCTCTCCCTACCAAGAAATAAGCAAGAAAACTAACTTAATCTGTTTTCTCTGCCCTTTGGATCAACACACTGTGACGGTGGTCACAAGGGTTTCAGGATGAAAGAGAGACGAGAATGTTGAATCCATGTTCAGAAGGCTTGATTTATTATTTTATGATATATATATGACATTATGACTATAACAAAAAGAATAGAAAGGAAAAGTTCTCAGAAGCTAGATAAGCTAAGAATAGAAAAGAATGAATAACAAAGATCTGTGTCCTGGCAGAGAGTGAGACCCAGCTCTGCCGTGAGTGGTCAGTAAATCCAAACATCCACAGGAGACCAATCACGGATCCACCTGCTACATTCCACAGCAGCAGACAACCATTGTTTACATTTTGTTGGTGAGGCCACAGATTCTCAGAAGGGGGAAAAATCCCAAGAAAGGATTTTTCACAAAAGATGTCTGTGACAACACACTATTTTCTAAATCTCTTCAGCATCTTCCAAAGTTAATCTTTTTATCCACTTTGTCAGGCTTCTGTTGCTTAGACCTTTTCTTTATTATTTTAACATAATTTTCCTTATTCGACATTTCTTGCCTAATCACTTCTTGGTACTACTTGGTACATTTTATTGTCTCATTTTCACTCTATGTCTTAAAATTCTACAACTTAGTACTGTTTTTACTTTCTTTACAGCATGATTTTTGTGGACCTTTTAGTTTTGAATGGATATTCTTGGATAGACCCAGTCTATTAATATCTAACTCTATGGCTGGTGTTACCACCATAATCAGGATATTTTCAATGCTAGGGCTGTCTTCATGGCACCAGATCTGCTGGCATCAGATAGCATTCAACTTTCTCATCTTTATGGAAGGTACTTCTGAAGGTCATTTAGTCCAACCCCCTGTGAAGGCAGCATCTCCTAGAGCAGGTTGTACAGGAATGTGTCCTGGTGGGTTTTGAGTGTCTCCAGAGAGGGGAATTGCATGACGTCCCTGCACAGTCTCTTCCTTTGCTGCATCCAGTGCTGTGCCACATCCAGACTAAAGTATCTCTCCCTCATGCTGAGGTGGAACTTCGTGCGCTTTAGTCTCCTATGTATCCCTTGTATTCCATGTGCAGAGATTTGTCCCTTGAGTGGGAGGAATAATAAACCTGCAAGATTATTCCCCAAGATGAAGCATAAGAGATTTGCCCAAGAGCTTTGGTATGGGTGAATAACATCAACATCTACTTAGTAAATGGCTTTGCCAGGTTTGATACAATTGCTTTAGTATAATGGTTTCAATATTTCATCATAGTGCACTATATTATAATTACTTTTATAGCATTCATACTGTGCAATAAATAATTCTGATTAAAATATTTTCTCATTATTATAATAAAAACAGCTTGCTCAAAGAAGGAGTAAATACCCCACCACTAGAAACATTCATGATCAGATTGTACAGCAATCTGAGCAACTTGATCTAGTTGAAGATGTCCTGCTCATTGCAAGGGGATTAGACCAGAAGACCATTAAATATCCCTTCCAAACCAAACTATTCTGTGATTTTATGATTCTATGATTCTATTTCCCTGACCTCTGTTCTTCATTCCAATCTGTTATATATGAAGACATACACATTTCTTTCTCTTTTCCAAGTTTTTTCTTGCTGTGTTTAAACAGAAAAATGCCAGAATGCCAGAATTCAGGTGAGGGAGCAAAAGCAAGAGAGGTCAGACAAAATGATGGTGCTGTCACAGCTCTTTGACATCATGAGTACTCAGATGTTAGTGAATGGGGCTCAGCTAAGCTTTAAAATAAGAAAAAAAAAAAGCTCTCACAATTTCTTCAGTACCTTTGATCTGTGTGCTGCCCTTTTTAACTATGTTTTCTGTTGTGCAGCTTTTTAAATTTTTTTGCAAAAATGCAAAGGCATTTATGCTTGCTGAATTGCACAATACCCAGCCATTCAGCAGCACCTCCTTCAGTGACATTTTGCCTGGATATGCTCATTATCACCATAGTAACTGAAACCCTTCCTTCACCCAATTCTACATGTGTCTTCCTTTTTTCTCATCCTTCCTCCTTCTTCTGAGGAAGAATTTATAAGAAGAAGCTGGTATATTATAGGAACAGTCACATGTTGTGTATTCAAAGTAATTGGCATATTTTTACTCACTCTCCAAATTTAGGATAGGCTGATTTTTAACTTTTTACATATGTATGATCAATAATCACTTGTCTAACTATTTACCAATATTTTGTGATTGGTTTTAAACTGAAAGATGTTGTTTGACAGATCAGACAACCACATCTCAAGAAGAGATTATCAGCACAATAAAAACTGTGTCCTACAAAGGAAGTGGACAGCAGAAATTATTCTCAACTAGCAGATGGGAATGGGCTGAAGTGAAAAGGAAGCTATCTGGTAAATTACCAGTGATTTGCACAAAGAAGTGCATTCACATATTCATCTAAAGCAATATTAGCAATAACAATAAAAAATATATTCCAAAGTTCATGAAAATTCAGACATATTAATCCAAAGTGGATCTTTTTCTGGATTTTCCATCACTTCAGTGTGATATATAGACATTCTGAACACTGGGAAATTTTTTATTTTAGTAATTATTGTTTCTCATGTGGTCCTTAATCATGTGAATGTATTTGGACACTTCTAGGAAGAATAATTTCAGTTTATTAAAAACCCTAAGAGTAGATGAATTAGATAGAGAAATATATGCCCAAGGAAAAGATTTTTGTACTACTGTTGTTCACTATTTATCAGCAAGTGTCCTCCTGACACTGAAATACAGAGTCCTGCTCCAGGAAAACTGCCTTGATGAAAGATTATTTAGAGAGAATACTTTTAAGCATTCCACCTCAGGCAAAGCTGATTAAGCACTCTCTTGGGATATCTTGAATTTCCATGAGAACCTGCATGTCATTGATTGCCTGATATTAGTCACGAAACCAAAGGAAATAGCAGGAAATAGTGATCAGACCTTTCGCAAAAGTTTGAAGCACAACTTGAAAACCAAAGTTATTTGCAAATGTTGAATACATAGCCTGTGTCAAAAGTCATGGTAAACTGGTTTTTTTACCCACACTGAGGTGGCTTAAGGCTATTAAGGCTCAATTTATGATGCCTGAGAAAGTGTAATATGAATAGAAAACTTAGGGGGCTCAGATAATATTTTTTCTAGGTCACATCCATAGTTCTTCCAGCCATCTGATGGGGTTATATATAGGAGAGCCATTAACAGCTTTACCTGTTAACATTAACAGTGTTACATTTCCCTATGATAGCTATCCCTGTCTAATCCAGATCTGCCAAGAACTGAGCTGGCATCCTAGTCCATGTCTTGTCTAGCTATTCAATGATTTGTGAGTGGCTCCCTGATCAATTACTGCAGTATTTCCCTGGTTTGCACCAGTCCCTGTTCAGTCTACCCACTTGGATCGAAAAATCCCAATACTGTCACTCTCTCCTGTCTTCCCTTTGCTAGCTGAAACTTTGGGATAAGCCTACATGAAACAGTTTCATAATGGTGGCTGAAGCTTCCTAGCAGGTCCAATTCAGATCCAAGCTAAAAGCGACAAAAGATCTGGACTAAAACCAAGTTCAAGGCCTGAATTATAAGGAGAAATTTATAGATAATAAGGATAAAATTTGGAGCTAGGCAAAATTAATGAGTTGACTAATTTATTGACTTATTTATCATTAGTAACAAATAAACAGACTAACCAAGCCAAAACAGAAACATCGAAAGAAAGAAATCTTGTAGTTATTTTAGACATCTACATTATGATGGCACATGGAGCTGTGGGGTTTTTTTCTGAGTGTCTCTCAAATGAAATCCAGCTGACTTTTTACTGAGACAATTATCTCTTAGGTAGCAAAAAAAAAATCAAAACAAAAACAAACAAACAAACAAACAAACAAAACCACAAAAAAACCCCAAAAAACCCCATAGTATAATAAATTGCCTCTGTACTTTTGGGATTGCCATGCCTTAAGCCGAACTGGCAACTGAGCAGCGTGGTACACCTCCTATCCTCTTCTGGTGAAACAGGGAAGAGAATCAAAAGAAAAGCTTTTCGGTTGAGACAAAAAAAGTTTAATAACTGAAATAAAGTAAACAAAAATAATGATATCAGAAAATAAAATAATGAAAATAAAGTGAAAAATCAAACCGAATTATGCACAATACAATTGCTCACTACTCACTAACAGATACCAAATCCCATCCCCAGCCCTCAGGTCAACTCCCCTGCTTTCTGTACTGAACATGACTTTGAAGGGTGTGAAA
The DNA here is from genome assembly GCF_027887145.1 of Ammospiza caudacuta. Lineage (NCBI taxonomy): Eukaryota > Metazoa > Chordata > Aves > Passeriformes > Passerellidae > Ammospiza > Ammospiza caudacuta. The sequence continues at coordinate 74,808,104 of NC_080594.1, forward strand.
TAAACCTTTGGTCAGTTCAGGTCTTCTGTCCCACCTATGCTTCCTCCTGTTTTTTGTCTATTTGAATGCATTGCTTTGCTTCATCATGGCAATGGTTTACTTTGCTTAATTAGTCCCTAAAGAAAATCCTTAGATATAACTTATAGTTGACTGAGTCTGGCTTTTGAGATTATGCCAGCATTCATTGTTCTTGGGAGTGACAGAATCAAGGTTTTTTTCTCCTAGATAGTCAAGCATGAAATCACTAAAGTACTTGCGTGTTTAGAGGTATATTGTTTGCCTATGGGATATTATTTTTTTTCCTTTGCATTCTTCTGCTCATTCTGGATATGAGATTGTTACTCTGCAATTTTTATGTGCTTCTGAACAGGAATTTGAACAAGATGATTCTTAGAAAATACGCGTACCAAAAAAAAAATCAGTAGTTTTGGGTGGTATCCTTTTTCTTTCAGGAAACTATGATCCTTGTGGTTTTAGACATATTTTATCATGATTCCACAAGTTGGGCAGACACTAAAAATCCAAATTATGTGTGGAGATACACTGTGTCTAATAAGGGCTAGGTTTAATGGTCTGTGTTCAGAATATTTTATGTGCTTCAAGTAACATATTTTGATCAGGGGATGAAAGCAGTGTGAATACATTAGGGAGAAATTTTAAGGATTCATTACATGCAAGTTTTTTATCTCCAACACTTACTTTTTTCCTTCAAAATGGATCAGGTTTAGAAATTACTTCTTTTTTAAGATGTAAAATGTTTCCCTTTCCCCCTCACCTTGGCTAAGTATTTTAAACATCCACATTATCTGAAAAAAAATACTGAGTCTCTTTCAGTTGCCTTGATATACTACAGTTGCAAAGCAACAGTATTTATTTTGCCTTATAATTTTTTATTTAAATACTCTGCGTATCACACTATTCAGATTCCCTGGATTCTCTTGTGTTTCTCCCATGAGAGGACAGAAGAGCAAGACTGATAGTCTGAAAATTGTGAAACTGTGAAGAAAAATTAAAACATTTAAGTAACTTTTAGAATTAAAATAACTAATATTTTAAATGCTATTTTGAATCTCTGAACGTTTGCTTCTTGGTTAAGAAATAATAAAAAAATCATATGAAATACAGCACTTATGAAACCTAAAAAGACTCTTTTGTGATAAATATTATCTTTCAATATTTTAAGTTTTTGACCCTTCCCTTCATCTCCCTTGCTTGGGTGAAAATACTGTATTTAATTGGATAAAGAACAGAATACAAAGTATTTATTATTTAGTTATGAACAGCTTAATATTTAGTCATCTCTTATTATAACTATTATAATCAATGATCATTCTAAGGAAAATACAGCATTTAAAAATCCTAGAAGGCAATCAGACAGCCGGTCTGATTGGTGACATTTGACAGTTGTGATAGTCTACACAGAGATAGTAACAATCAATTTGGAAGTATATAGAGAGAAGCTTGGAAGATCATGTATTTTCTTAAAGAAAACCTGTAGAACTTCATTGCTTTAATTTGCACCCTCTGAAGGTTCTTCACTTCCGCTGGATAAAGACTTTTCCACATCATGAGTCTCTTCTATTCTGATGTTAATTTTAGATCTCTCAGATTGTACAAAACAGTTTGTTTTCTCATAACTCTTATATTACAGAATCCCAGAATCTTCTGAGTTGGAAGAGACCCACAAGTCTCAAGTCCAGCTCTGAGGCGAATGGCCCATACAGGGATCAAACCCATGACCTTGGCATTCTGAACATAGTTAAATAAATGCTCTACAAATAAAGGGTGCTAACGCTAATGGCTTTGGTGTCAGGAGAACCAGTTCCAGTACCCAGCAGTTTATATTTTTTGAACATATTCTCTTCTGTTTAATTGGGATTTATTTTTCATGTTCTATTAACTTTCCTCCCATAGCATAGTTGGAAATATTAGATTCTAGTGGAGAAAAAAACCCCATTTTTTTTCAATCCAGCAATCAAAGAAGCAAAACACCTCACAGTGAATCCATAATTTAGAATATTTGTAAGAGTACTCCAAATACTTTTATTACTATCATTCATCATAAGACTTGACCTTATTGTCTATATTTCTACAATTCAGTTAGCTCAAACTCCACCAGAACAATTGTTCTGGTAACTGACTTCATTACTTAGGTGTCCACATAGGCTACTTCTGCCTCTTTGAGAGTTTCAGAAATTGTTTTGAGATTATTAAATATCTAGGAATATATATATATTAATTCTACATTGCACATTTCTTCCTAAATATATCAGAACATAGCCTACTTTTCAAAAGGAATGAGGCAAACTTAATTGCCAAACTGATTTTAGGAAAAATAAGAGCAATTGTTTAGGCACACAGGATTTTCAATTTATTTAGTTAGGCAGCAGCACGAGTCCTTTAGGGTACAGGTTGGACATGTAATTTCATTTTCACAAGTCCAGTAATATGTCAGCTTAGTGCCATAGAGTTAAAGGTCTTTGCAAACAACTGGACATGAAAATTTAATTTGTAGTTACACTTTCTAAATTATAGCAAGTCAAAATAGTCCACAAGGCCCAAAAGCACAAAATCTAATATGCATTTAGATTTAGCGCATCATGGAGCAGTACTGCTCTCTCACATCCTTTGTGCAACCATGTTCTGATATATATTTAAAGAGAAAACAATATAAAATTCCACCTTGATTATATTATTAAACATTTAGCTTCAATTTCAATTCCACAAATGGAAATATCATTTAATTCCCTACAATAACTAATGTATGGAAAAAAAGTCATGCATAGAGCTGTAATCTTACCAATGTTAAAGGTCTGTCTGAGTAAATTAATACAGCTCTGATGATGGGATTCAGGAATAGCTGAAAAGAGAGTAGAAAAATAAATGTTGCATATACGTGGTTTATGATTTGATCTACTAACTGCATTGTTTTGAATGAGTTATTCTGAATGTTGATCCTTTCAGTACACCTAAAATTAAATATTTGCAAATTTTTTCAGTGACAAATTATTGTAACTGAAGCTAAGATGACCTTGTAGTATATCTTATACTTACATATTTACTGAATACTGATAGGTAGATAATATTGTATCACTTCTCTCACTTTTCAGAATCACATTAAAATTAAACTATATAACTGTAATAGGAGCAGCTGAATGCATGTCTCTAACCATAGACTAACTTTTATCAGAATACAAAACTTTAAAATTATGAATTCAGTTCATGGGCATTGATGCAACATTTTTCAGCTATTCTGCTTGGCATAATTAATTGATTTTTTTTTTTTTTAATTTATGAGACTGAGCAATTAAAAAGCAAGTGAAATTTTGCTGAAACACTTAAATTTTTCTTGGCTCCAAGTGAAATGTTAAAAGCCCACAAGGATGTGATTCTGAGCCTTGTAAGAGGTACTCTCTTTTAAACTATCTAAGGAATTATTTATGTATTTGTCCAAACTGCAATAAAACAGAAGTAGTCAGCTTTCAAATAAATATTTGGCTGACTTTTCCAGCACTGCATAGTACACCATAAAAATCTCCATCTCAGTCGCTGGTCTTCATTCTTGGAGCTCCATTCTTTGTTACATGACCTTTTCCCATTTCAATTTGTAACAATATTATCTTGCAATAAGCACCACCTCTGGTGCTGGTTACCCCTCTGTAGTAGTATAGTCTGGAATACTATATTTCCAAGAGTATATAGAATATATGTTTTTATTCCATGAATAATGTTTGTATAATGTTTGTGTAGCTATGGGTGAAGCACTTTTATGTTTTTTTGGTTACAGGTGGAAGATTCATATTCTGTTGATTCCAGATAGGAGAGTGGGAGAGTGGATTCTTCCTTTTGTGCTCCTTTGAACACTTTTCATTCAGTCCTTTTTTCCTTGCTAGTCCTGCAGGCATAAATGAAGAGATAAAATAAAGCCTCAGTAATACAGAACACCAAAAGATAAATTCTCATCCCTTTTTTTCTGAAAATATAGGATCATAAGTCCCTATACTATTCTTTAGTGTTTTTCATTATAATGAAGCTGACCTTTCTGAATAGAAGGGTGTCTTTCTTCATGTGTAATATCTAATACAAAGGTAAAAATAATTAGGAATAACTTTAGGCATTGGAATTCATGACCATAGCACTGCAGGAAGGGGCTGAGTTAGAATCCATGTGTTTTTCAATGCAAGTATTGTTCTGGAAGCTTGAAACCTAACTGAAGGGGACAACTGGAAAGTGACTTTACCTTGCAGCCTTATGGTGCTTCTTTTTTAAAAAATTCATTTGTAAAATTGTAACTAACCTGATTGTATTTTTAGAGGAAAAAAGGGGTGATTAAGGTGAATGTCCATAAGACATTCTATAAATCTTTAGATTACTGAGCCCCAAAGGACAAGTTCTACAGAATGGCATTACCTGAAGCGAAGGTGAACTGTGGGCCTGGATGATGTGTGATAGATAAGGCCGGTTTCCTGGGTTGTATTTCTTTACTGCTGTACAAAAAAAGGATTAGGTATGAATACAATGACAATCCATACTGCACAACTATCCTCTTCCTTTCTGTCCTGGGAACTGCTCCAACTCTTTTTGCTAGGGCCACCTATTTTCAAGAGAGATGCCCACAATTAATGTGGCTAATCCCACTGCAAAGGGAATGGCTCTGCATCCATTCCTGAATGAATGAATAGAAATATAGACAGACAGATAGATAGATAGATAGATGGATAGATAGACAGATAGATAATGCATATCTCACAAGCTTCAGCACTTTAATTTATGGAGAGTTACATTGAATGTGCAACTAAATCTGATAGTGACTCAATAACATTGGCTTTCCTAGAGCCTGCAGGTTAATTTCCTCCATTAGATTTCCCTAAATGTGTCTGTGTCAGTAAATCACAATGCTAGTCACGTAAGACAGTCGTACTATGGGACTTGGGCTTCAGTTATTTCTGAACCACATCCAGTTCGAGAGCCAGGACTATCAGTCTGAATTTAAAAATAAGAACTTTCAACTTTTCAACACAAACACTGAGAAGAAATGAAATAATTAACAGAATTCTGTTTTTCTGACATTTGTTTTTTGAAGCTTGCCTTGAGAGAAAAAAAACAAAAAATGGATCAAAAAACCCTAAGATTAAATCTTCTTCCAAAAACCAAGTACAGGTGAAGTACTACTTCAGGCCAATGTGGAGAATTGCAATATAATATTCAAGGAAATGTAATTGCTATGGAGTCTGATTTGAACATTTCTATCAAGATTAGCATTTAGAGGGAATTAAAAAAGCTAGGAACAAGAAATAAAAAGTGAGATCTTAGGAAGCAGTCGATAAAGAGCATTTATCTAGTCTCTCTGTTCTATCTAGATCAAGTGATAGAAGATCTTTTTTTCTCAAGAGCTATCTTGCCTTGCCTTGCAAAAAAATACAGGCTAAATAGGAGTAATGAGTGAAATCTAGCATTTGAGAACCCCTCAGGATGATTGGTTGGGTTTACATGATTTCACACTCCAGGCATTCCTCCCTGGAGACATTTCATAGAAGAAGTATAATTAACCAAGAAATGTAACAGATCAACTTTAGAAATTATACACAAATCTATCCCTTTGTCATATTTGTAAACAATCCTAGGATGTGTTTTCCTTTTTAATATTTTTATATCTCTTTATTTTCCTTGAAAAAGATTTTAACAAGCAATTTTTTATTTAAAGTCTGAATTAGACTTTTTATATAGTTTTGCTTCTAAAAGAAGTTTGAGACTTCTCCCAATGTTTTATAGGGCTGTCTGTCTAACAGTAACAAATTTGTGTGGACTGGAGTTAAACAATGTACAGAGAATGAAACTATCAAGCATCATCATTCTTTAATGTCAGGATGAGTGATAGATGGTTCAGTGCTCCACAATGAAGCATCAACGATCATTATAATATTTCATTTTTTACTTGGCAGTCCTTGATTCTCTTATCTCTTTCTTTCTTCACAGAAGGTATTACAACGAAGAGAATTTGTAAAACTGTATCTTAAAATAATCTGTTATTTTAGTTTGTTCTTTCTCTGCATTTTTTGTTACTTTACATTAAATTAGTATCTAATGTGACTCTAATAAATATTAACTTTGGTCTATTAAGAATGCTGACATCAGCAAGTGTCATAGAGACTGTCCCCAGTTTCTATTATCAGAAGAATGAGGCACACATTGAAAAATGAGACACCAAGGCATTCAGTTGAAGGTTCATTTTTGCTTGAGGAAACTGAGCAGACTATGCTCAGTTCAGACTGCAGCCCCAAGTTCTCTGCAAACTAATTTTTTTTCTTAGAAACTTATGCATTAATTCAGCATAGTGTTTCTTTACAAAATTTTTAGTTTAAGCAGTAAAAAGTGAGCTCTTAGAGATTAGGGAACAAATCTCCTTTCATGTTATACTCCAAATCTTGCTATAGGCAAAAACCAAACACAGTTAATATTAAAAACCCCAAGAATTTCTTCTTAGTGCAACTGAAATATTAACATGCTAAACAAAGATTTATTAGTAGTCCATATGTATTTATTGCAGGAAAGATTTAAAAAATTAAAAATATTAGTATACAATCCTTTTTCTGGTTTTATGCTGATTCTTCTACTGCCCTTGGCTTCAGACTAGAATGAGTCACCTACATTATAAGCTCTTCACCAAGAGGCATATGATATTGGTGGTTTCTTTTTTCATTCTAGGATTTACATAGTTTTATTTTACTTACTTGTGAACTGACTCCACACCTGGCTCCACATTCACTGAACTGCAAGTCCATGTTATGTTCAGATTTTCTCCCTATATTTCTTACATATGTACATGATACATTAAATCCTCGTTCTTCATTCTTTTTGTTATCCTCAAATTTGTTTTACCCAACTCATAGGGCTGTAGTTCTTCAGCTATAGGTGGGTAATTTACAGACTCAAGATTTCCATTGTCAGGATATGCCCTTGCTCTAACCATGCAGCACCTGTATATTTCTCCCTAATGGAAAGTCCTCAACATAGTGGGAATATCTTTCCCCATGTCAAGGCCCCTGCTGTGGTCTGAAATTTATCCATACCCACCTGTAGCTCAAGACTAGTGAGCAAAGATCTCTGGCTCTGTATCTCAGCTGCACACTGAGTAAAACAGTAAATTGTTCTGTGCTGTGGATTTTTACAGTAATTTCTTCAACCATTTGGGCTTTTTCCTCATGGGTGAGATTGATGGTTAATTCCTATCTTGAATTCTATTCCACATTTTTTTCCCCAACAGTATTTCCCACACACTAGTGCATTCTCAAGCTGGGACTAGGAAAATTACCACTTAAGTACCCCAATTTGTATCTGTTCAGGCAGCCACTTTGCTGCTTGTTTTGCCTTGTTGTAGAACAGAGGGGAAGCCCTGTGCTCCAGCTGCAAGTATTGAAGGTGGGGAGAAACTCTCTTTCAGGGTGTATCCGTCACCAAATCTGCATGAATACAGTGTACGATGTGAATATCTTCAGCTTCTTTCCTTCTTGTGTGGCTCCCATGGAAACTGGAGGGATTGGTGTAAATTAGATGCTAAGTGGTTGCACTAGGCTGGGAAATCCTGGAAAACATGTAATGTGGGCTAACCTGGGTTTAGTTAATGTCTGGGCCAGTCACGGCCCTTATCTCCAGCCCCATTCTCCTCTTTTTCTTAAGCAGCTCAGGTAAAAGTCTATTAAATTCTATTCATATGGGTATGAACCCTGAGAAGATCAAATCACTTCCACAGAGATTTGGAGCGACAAGACTTTTTTTCTTTGTTTAATTTTCTGCTCAGTAGTTGTGATCAACATCACATGATCAATGTTCATGTCAATGTATTTCTGTGCATTTCAGTCTATATTATTTGAGATTTTTTTTAACTTTGAATCTTTTCACAAAACTTTTTTGCTGTTAACTCCTTCGACTTTAATTGAAGTGAACAAGAAGGAATAAATCATCTGCATATGAAATTCCATAGGCTTGGTTAACTTCTGATATTTTTCACATGACCAGATAGCATGAGGACTATAGGTATCTAGGGCATTGTGAAATCCTTGAGTAACTCAAGGAAATCAGAGCCACTGACCTTTGATGTAAAGACAAGCTTGAACTAACAAATCCTAGAAATGTGATTAGAAAGAAAAAAATTGCATTTTTTCCCCTTGCATTAACTTAGAAGATGTTTCTTTCAGAACCTTTGGCATTTTTTGCTACAACATTGTTTAGTCATTGCAAGACAAAATAGTCCATAGGTAATGATAATCATACTCGGGCAGTGTTGTAAAACAAGTGGATAATTACCTTGGCAGAATAAAGTCTGACACTTACTGAGCATCAGCCTCTGGGGCATATGGTCTGAAACAAAATATTTCACAGATCTGGGCTTTGAGACATTAAATAACTTGAGCATTTTTTATGAGTTCCTCAGAGTGACTTAACTCTTTACTGTATTTTTTTTCAACAATCTTGCTCAAAGGTTGCTATTGTAGCAATCATCTACCATTGTGAACGATCTCTTAGGTTTGTATGATACTATACCAGTGCCTAAAATTATCCCTGTGTTTAAAAGCATATTTGGTTTGGGCCTATGCAAATAAAATCATACAGCTTGCAATGCCATGATTTGGAGAAGATTCAATCCTAAGAAATAACAGAAAGAAAGTAGGAAAACTTTCTCTGTAAACTGAGTGCTTCTGGGAAGAAAAAAAAAAAAAAAAAAAAAAAGAACGTGAAGTAAAATAGTAAAATGTTATGAAATTGGAAATAAGTTGATAATTGAAATGAGTTTTGTGGTAACATAATCATATAATTCCAGAAATTAGTGACAAGGTGCTAATAGCTGGAATATGAGGGAGTCAGTCCTTTGGGGAATTAACTGTCACGAAAAATTTTTTAAGTAGAAGAATAGGTATATTCCTTACCTTTCTTAGCAGAACTGCAAGAAATATGTCACACCAAAAGGGTTTTTTAGGGCAGCATGGAAAAAGGACAGATTACTCACAAACTGTTAATAGTCTCTCAGTGTTACAGACAGAACAAAATTTTGCTGCCTCAATAATCAGAAACTGAGGCTAAGGCTGATATTCAGAAAAGAATGAGCTGGGATGGATCACTGTGAAAATGAATGAGGGAAAATTATCTCTAATAAAATCCATATACTCATTCCCTTTTCTAAATGCAAAGGCAGTGATTGAACAGGGCACTGGAATAGGCAAAGCTGCATGGTGCTTCTGCTGCTTCCATCCATCCACTGCCCTAGGCAATCATCTGTTTTGCCTCTGCTAAGATGCAGATGTGAGGAGAGTTTTCTAAGTATTCTTTCACAAACATTGAAATCAGTGGATTTATAGCAATCTGCATTATATTAGAATCTATGGCCCTGCATATATTGTTCTTCTTGAAATGGAAAATGTTCGCTGAAAATGCTGTTATGCTGTCTCCTGCAACGTACATACTAGCACATGAAACACTGTCCTTGTATTCAAACATTATAACATATGTCTCTAATTCCATGTTTGGACACGTTCTTGTGTTCAGGAACACTATTAAGGAGCCACAGTGTAAATTTTAGCAAGGTCTTTGTCTTTCAAAAGCATTTGGGTAGTTTTAAACACGCCTACACACACTTTGATATGAGCATTTTGAATGCGCAAATGTTCAGGGAACATTAGTCACACAAACTTGTTTTTAAAGAGCTTATATATCACTTTAGAAGCATAAATACAACGTGAAGTGCAGCAGAATTCACCCATGTAAATAAATATACTTATGCTACTACATGTTGAAATTCACTATTTCCTTTAGAGGACATATAGTACATGACTTCACCCTTTAACTATACAAAACACAGTACATAGTAAGATCATCTTATTTTAACAAAGATAGAAAAGCAAAGCTGACTTTTTGTTTTTAATCAGCTTTTTATGTATAAGGTCTTTCTTTGTGACCACTGAAGGTAAATAGCATGCAAAATATTTGGCAGTTTTTGTCTAGATTTCTGTTATAGGCTCTGTGACTTGCAGAAATACGTACCTCAGTACCCATCTACATATATTTTTGAAACAGCTGTAAAACACTATCAAACTGATGTGTAGCAGGCTATCCAAGGCATAAAGAAAATTGTCATCTTGTTGACTTGTTTCTAAGGTGAAAATGTCAAAACACTGACTGCTTTTATGACCCATAATGAGAAAATCTCTCCCTTAGTGGAATTTGAACAAACTTAACATATACAATCCAGCAGAAGGCTGAATCACTAGAACAGTTAAAGAATAATTATTTTTTCATGGAAACTCAGAAAGATTTTACAAGGAACAAGTTGCCCTAGCAACTCTGGCACAAAGCAGCTGAGGTCAGTTAGAATTACTCTTACAGCTAGATACACTGTTATTTTAGAAAGGCATCAGCAGCTCTATAACTCAGGTTCTTCCTTAATTTCTGACAGAAGCTGCTGTTCTCAGGGATTATTAGTAATTTCACCATTTGGAATTGCATCCAAGGCTTGCACCAAAGATTTGGCATACACATTGCCATTACAGATGCTTATTGTTTGTTATGTGAAAAAGTTCAAATTAAGAAGTTTTCTTCAGTTCTATGGTAAAATGAAGAAAGAAAAAATGATTTCTGATACTTTTTCAAAAGTTCTAAAAAAAAAATAGCTTTTTCTTTCATTGTTGGATAACAGTAGGGATTTTTTTGTAACCTCTTGAAAGTACGCACACTTCATCATATTCAGCAACACTTCAAAATCACATAATCATTCAATTATTTTAATTTACGGTTGGATGAGAATTGTCAATACCTCTGAAAATTATCTGAATCCATAATCACTTATACACATATTTTTGGTTTCTTTTCTTATTAAACATAACTTGATATATTTTAGCAGTCATGACAAGCAAGTTAATCAAGATATGAGGGATATACAATATAAATAGAATACATAAATACCTAACACAAGTTCAACTTTGAATGACAGCTATTAAATATACAAGCCTTTGAAACTTACAAAAGCAGTTTTGAACCTAATAAAAGAAGCCTAATTAAAGGCCTAATAAAAAGAACCTAATAAAAAAAGACATTAAATGGTTGCCAAAACTGTTCTCTCTCAGTTTATAATTCCATATGGAACTAAATTATATCTAAATTAATATTTAAAAGAAAATGTAAAACCTAATTTAGGTAAGTTCCTCAAGGCAAGTAACTGGTTCACATATTGTCTCAAAGATCTTGGATTATTTTGGAGCAAATAGGTTTGCTTTCTCAGCATCCAGTTATATATATACAATATTTTTTTGAAAAGCAACAGTGCAAAGTGATAAAAAAGAATGCCAAGCAATGAACAAGCAGAAATATATTGAAATAATAATACTGCCCATCCTCGTTTGCAGGCAGCAACCAGAATCACACATTCTCTTTATAGTTTTCCTGACTTTATAGCTCTGCTTTCATGCAGTTGGGATATCAGAATTAGGTTTCAAAGAAAAATTTAACTTAAAAGAACTTAGGAAAAGCTTAGGAAGAAGTTCAATATCCTGAAATTTATATACTTTCCCTTGCTTCTTTTCAGAAGCTTATAAGCCATGTACTGGTTTTAAATGTTAAAGAGCTAATTTATACCATAGTATGTGAGGAAAGACTAATTTAGTTTAGAACTACATCTTGTCCAAGTCTCTAAATGGCTGCCCTAACACAAGCACCATTCCAGCTTATACACATTCTGATTTTTATTTTCACAGAATTTAATTTAACCTTCTGGAAAATTAGTGAGTTACTCATTATGTCTCTGCATATAATGTATATGTACATATACAGTCATAGGTTCACACACACATACACATACAGAGCCCACAGATAAGACTTGCAAGATGCTTACTTTAATGAAAAAAGTGATGAAGTAGACTAAAAATGGAAAGAATCATAAAATCATATAAAAAAGGAGGTTAAAAGAGACCTCCAAAGGTCACCTACTCACACAACCAGCTCAAAGCAGGAGCAACTTCAATATTAGCTCAGGCCTTACCTAGGTGAGTTTTGAACATCTTCAAAGACAAAAATTCTGCAAGCTTTTGAAATAAGCTGTCCCAGTGCTTAACCTCTCACTGAGAACAATGTCTGTATCCAGTAGGAATTTTCCTTTTTTGCAGCCACAGGGTTTTTTGCCTCTTGTGCCTTTGCTGTTTGTGTGTGACAAGTGTCCGACTCCATCAGCTGTATGGCACCTCTAAGTTGCTGTAGAATAATGTGAGCTCCCTGCTCCAGCTTTCTCTTCCACAGGCTGGACAAGTCCGGCTCTGTCAGCCTTTCTTCACACATTTCATGCTTCAGACCCCTGAGCACCTTAGTATCCCTTGGCTGGAGTCTCTCCCATTCACTGACATTTTGCCTGTACCTGTGAGTCCAAAGCTGGATGCATCATTCCAGACAATCTCACAAGGGTCAAATAGATCAGAATAATAATTTCCCTGACCTGGTGGCTATACTATTGCTGAGACAGCCCAGTTAGTCTTTTTGCTGCCAGAGTACACTTCTGGCTCCTGGTCAACTTATTCTACAAGAGGAATTCCAGGCTCTTTCCCATAAAAAAAAGCTTTCTTGTCCAATCAGCTCTGAGCCTATGCTGAGACACAGAGTTATTTTGAGTCAGGAAGGAATTTGAATTTTTTCTGCTGCAGAACTTAATGAGGTGTCTGTTAGTGTATTCTTAACACTTTGTTGAGGTCTGTATAAATGGCAACCTGGCCCACAACAATTTCCCCTTGATTTAGTACCACCCACAAAATTGCAGTGCAGGTGCATTCCATCCCTTTATCCAAGTGATTGATGAAGATTCTGTCCCTAGCAAAGACAGGAAGGATGATATCTGAAACTCAAGAAATTTCTGAAAAATGTAATTTGTATTTTCTTCTTAATTTTATTTACAATGGTGAATACCAAATTTCAAAATTATGGGAAAAAAACCCCCTAATGTTAACTTCTCTCTGTTGAGAAGAGTCTCAGGATAAGGCAGTTAAACTTTAATAATTTTAAATTATCACTGAAGCAGAAGATTAACAGTAGTTTGTTTAAACAAAGTTCTTTCAGAATGACTGAACTTTTCTATGCCTTCAGGTTTTGAGGGCAGAAAATAATAAACCACTCTTACAAATAATGAAGGCTGAATAGTAAGCAAATTATTTAGAAGTCAACTTAGCATATTTCATCGTGGAACCTTTATTTGCATTTTAATTCATTCAGTTTCTCTGCTGCATATACAATAATTTATCTTCATCTGAAAGATGAATCATTTCCTAGAGTTAGGATATCTAGCAGTTTTGATGATAAATACACAGAACAAAAAAGAAGCAATGAACACGATGCTCTATGTCTGCCAAATCCGCTCATCTCTATAATTTTATAAACTGATTAAACCCTTTTTTTTTCAAAAATTTAGAGAAATTTAATTTCTCTAAATCACAGTTTGCTTTGTTTTGCTACTACCGTGATTAATGACTTGTGCTTCAAGCAAAAAAACCTTTGTTGTCAATGTTCAGCCTTTATGCTTCTGATTTTTTTCCTAAGTGTTAACATCCGACATAAAGAATAGGAACTTCATGTGTTGAATAAATATACCTCTTGGAGGAACCCCTCACATAATTTTTTTCTTCCACATGTAGTATAAATACATTTTTGTGTCTTTTTCTTTTCTTATTTTACTGTGTCATCTTGCTTTTTCTTCAGTGTCAGCTCAGCTCTCTCTTACTGATCTTTCTCCATTTATCTAGTAAGACTTGCTTAGTCTTTTTAATAGGATCTCTATAACCCTTTACCTTCACCTTTACTCCCACTGTGAAGCTTCAATTCTCTTTTGTCTTCTCAAAACTCAGAGGAGTTCAGTAATCCTCGAGCCTGTCTTTGTTCATCTCTGCAACTTTGTGGTATTCCGGTGGGTAAGAACAGGTATCCTCAGCTTCATTTAGCTTTAGAATAAATAATTAATGTGCAGAGTTCTTCCTTTCTCCAGATTGTTTTTTTCCATTCTAGGTAGAGAATTTCCCAAATCTGAATGCATATTTTGCTTTGAACTCAAAATATTAGAGGACTGCAATCTGATGACACTAGTAGACAATGTTATGGCAAGGGTGTTTTTCCCTTATACAGTAGATTGTGTCCTGTTTCTGAGATATGATGCCTGTACCACAGCATAAAAGACAAATATAGTGATTTTTTTCTACTGATTTGTTGCAGTTTTCTTGATGTATTTTACAAAGACATAATGGGTTAAAAGACATTCTTTTTAAGAGAACAGTTTCTTTAAATTAGCCATAGCTTCACTTAAAGCACTTGGTTTGCAATTAATATATGATATGAAAAGTGAATTTCCACTGAAAACACTGAAGATTGAGTGATGGTATTCCATTTTAAAAAATTTCAGAAGTCTCTCAGCATGATTAAACAAAAAAAAAAAGAGAGATTAAATATGTGAGGCGGGAAATTGCAGTTTTCACTTGAGTTCTAATTTAGTTTTTGTGGAGAACAAATAGGAGAACTTCTTCCCTAAATTTATCTATTTTAAAATAAGAGGATGGTCATTTACCTATCTGCCCTCCTAGAATCATTTTATAGTTAAGTGTGGGTGCATGCAAAGCCTTTTTTCTATTGTGTTAAAAATGGGAATCAAAAAAGGTGGGCTTTTATTTTAGCTCTGTGGTGAATCCAGAAGTCCTACATCATTACAAACCTGTTTTAAAAGCAGTGATTGCTTCTGTAATGAACTAAATGGTAAAGAATCCATAAATATCTATCTTAGATTTAGAACTGATTAGTTTTGTACTCTATGGGTCTACAGAAATGTGCTTGTTTTTCTGGATGTTTTCAATATCCTTGGGTGAATCAATAGCATGCAGGTGACTTGATGAACAAAAAAAAAAAAACCCAAAACAAACAAACAAACAAACAAAAAAACCAAACCAAAACCAATGAAATTCAAAGAGTAAATTTATTTAAATACCTCTCTGACTGCAGAATCTTGAAACAGCACTGGGAGACAGTGGGGCACACCACAAAATGAGGACTCGGGCCCCATCAGGCTCAGCTCAATCCTAGTGGGTGACAGGGCTGCTGTTGGCACCCGTTTACAAAAGGCTTGTGCATGCATAGCTTGCCGTCATGCTGCGATCAGCCTTGTGCTTTTTATGATCTTTGCTTTGAAGCTTCTCCCAACAGGGAGCTCAAGCAGCCTGGGAGAGGGCATCCAAGTCTCTGTAAACACCTGTTACCCCTACACAGAAATCCTGCTTCTCAAAACAGACCAAGGATAAACAGCAGCAGGCATAATATGTTATTTCCTACGCTGATATTCTCGGGCCTTGTTTTTCCCAGCTGCAAGGTCACTTGAGTGAGTCTACTCCCTCCTCACTGTTCTTCACCATTTAACCCTTTCCTCCCAACAATCCTCTCTTTTCCCACTAAAAATATCTGAAATATTGATAACAATGTGTCCAAAAGTGTGCGACCTCTTTCTTTTAAAGAAAAAAATACAAGGAGAATACACGAAACAGAGTGGCAAAATACGGTGAGCAGTGCCAATTTCCAGGATGACTAAAATGAATTTGTACCATTGCAGTATTCAATGGATTTCAAAGGTGCCAAAAAGGATTAGGAATTAAATCTCTGAAGTAGAGGAGTGGGTGTCATTGGTTGAGAAGTTTTGAGTTCTGTAACATGTCCTTTAGAAGAAGCAGATAACTTTGGTGAAATCAGAATGTACACAAACAAGACATTTCATTTTAAATCATAATATACGTAACATTTTATTTTTTTTAGATTTACAACAAGTATAGTCACATTTAATCCACTTGTAAGTGTTTTAGTAAATCCAAAGTTTAATAAATCCAGACCTCTCTAGAAATGTGGGTGGAATTTAATTCAGTTCTTACAGAGGGAAAGGTTTTAGAAATATTAATGTATGAAGTTTTATACATTTGAGATAATTATCTAGAATATGTTTATAGTAAGTGAAGTGAAATACATCCCTTTTTAAAATAGATTATCTTGTAGATTAACCTTGCTAGGCAGCTAAGACCCACACAGCCACTTACTCCTCCACAGCAGGATGGTGGAAAGAGTCAGAAGAATAAAAGTGAGAAAACTTGTAGGTTGAGATAAAGACAGGTTAGTAGGGAGAGCAAAAGCTGTGTGCACAGGAAAGCAAAAGAAGGAATTCATTCAGCGCATCCCATCAGCAGGTAGGTGTTCAGCCATCTCCAGGAGAAGTAATGGTTAATTGGGAAGACAAACAACATCACTCTGAATACCCTTTTCCTTCCTTCTTATTCTCCCAGTTTCGTGCACTGTCCATGGTACCACATGGTATGGGATAACTCTTTGGTCATTTGGGGTCAGCTGCCCCACACAGATAAGCTCCCAACTTCTTGTGCACTCCCGGACTCCTTCCCGATAGGGTGGCACGAGGGGCAGAAAAGGCCTTTACTCTGCATAAGCAGTGTTTGGAAATCATGAAAATATCTCTTTGTTATCAATGCTGTTTTCAGCACAAATCCAAAACACTACCCCTCTTTAGCCTCTATAAAGAAAACAAACTCTATCCCGGCCAAAGCTAGTACCGATTATTAAATTGCCACATAAGCTTTCCCTGCAAATATTTATATCAATTCAGTTGCTACAAAGGAGTTTCCAGACATTCCCTCAGATATAGACATATACAGTGCAGATACATAAAGTTAAATGACATTAATTCCACCCATAATGTCTAGTCATCAAACTTCCTCATTAAGCAATGGAGACAAGCAACGACATCTAAAATTAAATTAATCTCATTCTAAAATAGGTGTCTAAGAAAGGTAGGATAAATTATACCGAGATGGTATAAAGTATTTGCTTCATATTATTATTATTTGTTTCATACTCAACTTTCATTTAAACCTGGACATGAATCCTGACTTAAAAATTAATTTTAAAAAACAGTAAAACCAACGCAACCCTTCCCACAAAAAAAACCAAACAAACAAACAAAAAAACAACCAAAAATCCCTGCAAAAAACTTTTTTAATAATTTCTTTTCAGGAATTAAAAAAATAGGAATAGGAATTAAAAATAGGAATTAAAAAAACCCGTATTTCACAGTGTCATGTGAAAAGGGGATATTTCCTTTAACCCTTTGTGTTTGATTAGGCTGTGAGCACCTCAGGAAAGCCAAGACACTTGTGCCCTATCAGTCTGTCAGCATCCCACTATGGAGGCTCTTCACTGAGCAGTCCTGCTGGATCAAAGGGTGGCTCAAATGGCCTGTTCCTGGTCACCCACCCCAAGTGAGACCCCCTCCAAGGTCTCCACACTTCTACCCTAACCTGTTACCCACTGCCAGCCACTGCCTGCACCCCTGAAGGTCTCACAGTAACATATAATGGAATCACACTCTTTCTTAATAAAATTGGGACAGGTTAAGGTTTGAGGACTGCCAGTGGCAATATCTGACTGGTGTTATAACCAGCCCCTCAAGTGGGCAACTAAAGCTCTTATTAATAAACCCTTTGGGGTAGATGAGTGAAAAAACCCACAGAATGAAAATAGCTGTTTTGGTTTTATCTGTAGAAATAAAGCAAGATATAAGTATAAAAATACCACATAAAACAATCTAAAGGTGAAAGGAAGAAAAAGAAAGAAAGAGAAAGGATAAGAGTAGATAGCAGAGCGGAAAGATATAACCACCCATGCATCCAGAGAAAAGACTTGATTATTGCTATGTAGAAGTCCATTGATCAAAGTAATAGGCCCAGTCTTGGTCCACCAGTGGTGAGGGAAGTTCAGTGGGTTAAGATAGGTTCATGCCCCTGGTGGGACGTTTTTCACCTGAGCCTTATCAGGAGGGAGAACAGGGCCTGATAAAAAGCACTATCTCACTTTGTAGGATCTGCTTCTTTTAAGGGCCTCTTCCCTTATCTGGTTCACACCCAGCTTGTTGCTAAACAAAGGTCAGTCTGTCCTGGTCATCCTTGGCAGTGCTGCTCACCCACCCTGGACCTGGGCTCTCCTTGTGCAGACCAGAGGGTTTCACACCACATCTTCAAACCTCTCCTACACCCCCTCAGCTCGGGGGCGCAAACCTGGCCCCAGCAAAGCCTGGGGTTTTGTAAATGGCCAATTGATTGAGTCATTAACCTTTAACACTTCAGTCTCTCACAACTGGAAGAACCTATTCAAAGTGAAACACTAGCAAGCCACAATGTAAGTTTTGTCTCCCTTAGATTGTGTGTAGGAAGTCAGCCATACTAACTTCAATCTCTCTTTATTACAATGTAATTTTACACCCAGACTTTTCCCACACACAGCCACAAAAGCAGTTTAAAATAGTGACAATATTGTCACCATTAAACCTGATTTGCACTGTAAAGGGGGATCTGCATTTTTCTATAATGTGCAATTTGGATTTTTTAGGGAAAGTTTTGAATTGGTTTCATTTTTTTTTATAGTGCTTTAGTTAGTTAGTTAGTAATTTCTCTATTTTAATTAAAATAAAGACTTCCAATTTTTAATTTTAAATTTTCCTCATGCACTTCAAAATTTCTCTTCCTCTTTTTCCTAATTTGAAGGATAGATTTATTGATTTCTGAAAAACATAGTATTTTTTAAAGGTGTTTTGAGGTCTTTAATTGAAGTGATTGGAAATGTTATTAATTAAGAACTGGACTTTGATTCATCAAGTTATAAATTACTTTTAAACTTCATGAGATTATTTCCCAAGAAGTTTCAATTTTATTTTTTTTTAATCTCACAAGGACTGAAAACCGAGAAAATTTTGATCTCGGTTTTCGGTCTCTTCCTTTTGATGTTCCCTGTGATTGGTGTTGTCATCTTCTGTGTGGCTGCTGAACAAATTGCTGTGTGTTTGATCATAAGATCAGAAAAGAACACCACAGCATAAGAATAGCCATCAGAGGTCGACTCAAAGGTCCATCTGACTGAGAGCCCTGCCTCCAAAACTAGATGACAACAGAAAAAAGCATCATAATAGAACCAGAGTATTAGGATAAGGTAAACTCTGGGTGATACTTCTTGGAAAGTTTCCCAACTACCAGCAATCTGTGTCTGAAAAGCTTGCCAAAATAGTTTTCTAAGTTTTTGGTACCTCCTGATGTTTTCCTTTGCTCAGAGTTGTCCATTTTCTCTTGAATATCCATCAAGTTTCTAAAACTCATCAGAATGCTGTGGCTAGGAGTTATACAACCAAAGTTTTCATTTTAAAAAAGATTCCTCCTTATGTTTATTCTGTATCTACCACCTGCTAGTTTCATTTGTTTGTATTTTGAGAGACAATAAACACCTGTCTTCCTCATGCCATTCAAAGTCTCAAAGATATCCACTTTTGTTTATTTCATCATTCATTTATTTTATTTAACTTTTGCCACAAATCCTTGGCCATGTTTGCCCTTCTATGCACTTTTTCCAGATATGTGGATTTTTCAGTTATGGAAAGAGGGGAAATAGACTATATCTGCTCTCAGTGATCAGAACACAGATTACCCCAAATATGTTTAGTGACATAGAAATATTCTCCAAGTCCTTTCAAAATAATTTCTATTATTCCACTTGATATTCTTCACTTCTTCTGAGCATGGATCCTTCTTCAGATTTTTCATTCCAGGAGCAAGCATTTTCACTAACGTTGAGGAAAAAAGTGTGTGTTCCAATACATAAAATTTAGGACTGGGTCCTGAATTCTAATGTTTTAATGCCACTTTCTGAATTAAGTACCCTAAAATCTGAAAACTTTCATTTTCAGAGCTAGGGTAAACTTTTTTTATTATGAAAACCCATCATAATTGACAGTAGAAGTGTAATAATATAATTGCATATCAACATTTTAGGAAATTTAAAGATTATTTACTAATTAAAATGCAATTATTATAGCTTACAGAGATTGAGAAATTACTTTCCCAGGAGATCTTCTTGCAATTTATTAAGATTTTATTTTTTAATAAGAAGAAAATAAAGATCTATAGGGACAAAATGTTAAATAATGTAAATACATAGTTTTCTGGAAATAAATATTTTAGGCAATAATTTCATATGTATCAAATAATAATTACTATTGATCTATATTTTACTATGAAAACTGAAAATGTAATGCTGAATGGGTTCAACTTGAAGTGAAGGTATTTACAGATCATAGTGAAATGAACCAATCAAGAAGATGATCAATGCAGTTTCTCATTTTTTAATAGCATCAACATTTCATTGCAGAAATTACCCCCCTCATTGTAAACCCCAAATCATATACCATTTTAAAGTCAGAAGTGAGTAGCAAAGCTAGCATCCTTTCCTTATTCGCCTCCAGAATCCACTGATATTTTCCCTTTTTTGGTTTGGTTTTTGGATGGATGGATGGATGGGCGGGTGGAGAAAAAAGTTGATTGATTTACATGTATATTTGAGATTTCTGTGGAAACCTGAAAAAATATTCATTAACAAACATGATTTTTATATCATTTTCATAAAATTTACTTATCAGGAAAGACATAAAAGAGATTATTTTATGAAATGCATGAGAATATCTATCTAAGTAAAATGGTTGTTATTTTTAGAGTCCTGCAATGGATATGTACTGCAGTTGAATGCTACCTAAAGTGGGTCTTTAAAATGATTATGCACTAATACATTTGCATTCACATTTCTAAATATAATTTCATCATAATTGTGATTTTTATCTGACATAAATTTTGTTGTTAGTGCTCTTAGGATATCAACATTGCTTTTCCTCCCAAAACCACAATGTGGCATTTAAACAGTCTTTTACTCATCAATAACCTAATATCAAATATTTAACTTAAAATTATGCTTGCAAAACTTCTCTACCTCTTCACTACCAAAAATTAACTACCTCTTTTTGGTTTTGTGCCTCTAGAAATACTTGGATTCTCCTTTTAAACAGTATTTTAACATTGCAGAAATGAAGTTACTTGATTGTATGCAAAATTTCACAATTATTAGAGACATCTAAAAAGCTCAATGTTTTGAAAATAAAAGTCTCATAATTTCAGCTTGCTAAAGATGTGTTAAAGAAATATTTCACTTTTGTTTGTAATTCGTGTCAGTCAAACTTCTTCTCAAAAATCCGGAAACCTTTAAGAATTTAATTTCTAATTTGTGATGTACATGTAAAATCTTTTGGAAGTTCAAAGAATCCTCTGCAGAGAAAATTAACGTGGTGAAAATACAAGTTTTGGAGTTGTATTTGGAAATTTTTCCCAATTGTATTTTGTAAGTTGTTTGCATTTTATTTTAACACACAATTATTGCCTGCGTTAAGGCAATCCAAGTTTTGTTATTAGTATCAAGAATGTACTTTCTGTGTGACTCTTATAAAAAACAAAAGAAAGGACTGTGGACCATAGCTTTCCATTTGTAAAATACGATAACTTTCTAAAATGAATATTAATCAACAGTAATCAGAGTTTATGAGAGCCTCTGATGAAATCACCAAGCAATAACAAAGAACAACTATTTCAATTATTCTTGAACCCTAATTTAGAAAAAGATCTGCTTTCAGTCAGACTGAAAACTTGATGAGTTTGTAAACCAGATTGATTTTGTACAGTAGTAAAAAGCAGAATCCAATCTAAATATTTTCTTACTTCTAAAATGTATGTGACAGCTTTGTGTTATGAATCCTGTCACTTTCATTATTTGAAAATTATGTGATCTATCACTAGACAGAATATCTTGCAGAGTTCACCCTTTACTATGCTTGTTTTGATTGCTTTAATATTACTTGTAATTAGGAGTGCGATGCTGAATTATAAAAATATTAAGCAAACATAAAATCTGCTGACTGTAACATTTTATGATGGAGAAAACAAATCTGAGCTTTCAGAAAACTGTCTTAAGCCTGTCTAGCATAATGCCAAATGATGAAGTACTCAGTTAATGGAATGTCAAATTAAGGATACGTATTACATGATTTATATAAGCTTCTGTACATTGAAGGCGGTTAGGGGGGGATTTTTGCTATTCATTTGAAACTGACTGCAATTAGCTCAAAATAGCTGATGATACTGCAAAATGTTTGAATTTGGAAGTAAACATCTTTAGATTTTTATTGAGTAATTATGGAATCTAAATATCACAGAATAGTTGAGGTTGGAAGGGACTTCTAGAGGTCATCTCATCCAAGTCCCCTGCTCAGGTAGGTCACATAGAGGCAGCTGCTGATGCCCATGCTCGGAAAAATTTTGACTGTTTCTAAGAATGGACACTCCACAGTGTCTATGGGCAACATATACCTGGTCATCCTGCCCATAAGAAAAGGTATCACCTGATGATCAGAGGGAACCTCCCATACTTCATTTTGCACCTATTGCTTCTGGTCCTGTCATCACCACTGAAAATGGCCCAGCACTATCCCCTTTGCACCCTGCCTTCTGGTACCTATAGGCATTGATAAGATCCCCCCAACTTTTCTGTGAAGAGAAACAAAGGAAGCCTTCCAAGGAGTTCTAGATAAAAAATAAAAATAAACTAGTATGAGCTACTTTTTTCTGCAGCTACATTCTTTGACCCCCATATATTTGCTCCGAATGAATTTCAGGGTGGCTTTATCATAGCTCTGTCCCTTCTGAGGTCAGTCCTGACATATCAAAGTAACTACATCATTTTTTATCTGTGATATCAGCAAAAATAAGATTTCCTTTAATTACAGGATGTGAAAGCTCCCTTTTATACACTACTGCTCACTTTTCTCTCTCTCCTTCCCTCCTTCTCCCTCAAGCTTCCCTCGACCCTGAAGCTAGGCCATACTTCTCAGCCCTGTCCTCATATTCTAGACACATAGCAAGGCCTCTCATCCTCTACAAGATGTTGTCCTCCTCTGCAATATGTTCTGTGAGCAACTGCAGCATGTATCCTCACTAAGGATCAGAAGTCAAAGGATATTCCAAAGGGAATTGAGTTAAGAAAACAAGCATATGCTGTGAAGTACAAAAATGATTCATTATTACCATTGAAAATCATCAGAAAAACAGCAAATAAATAATGTACTGTTGCCAAAAATAAGATAAATTCAGTAGCATCACCTCAAGACGTAAGGGCATGGCTGAAGGCATTTTAATTGCCTAGCATAGATAAAACCTGTGAGGTCAACGCAAGCAAGGCACTGAAAATGCACAGGGAAGCAGAAAATGTGTCAGCCTTATACAGAATGGACCAAAGTCATCACTGCCAGGAAGAGAAAAGGATGGCAAATAAAAGATGAGTAAATAAGATAATATGTAATTAAATCTATGTATAGATTTTTTACATGTATTCTTTTACCGAATATTATTTTTCAGGAAGCCAACAAGACATCCAATGGGAAATTAGGCAGAAAAGAACAAGCCATCCAGTGGGAAAATAGGCAGATAATTCTGGCCATTAAACAGGCATTGAGGACGTGAAACTGCCAGTCAAGACAGTGGTTATCACATAACCACCCATGGGCATGGCACCCACAGCCAAGCTCAAGGACTTGTGCAGCCCTGAGGACTGTGACATAGCAATTATGTGCATATGAACCCTGGTGGAACAATCCACAAGTGTGTTAAATAATGGCAATGGACCAATATGAGCAGTGCCCACCTAGGAAGATGAAAGTGCAAATTTAGCATACCCCAGACACGAAGTATGGGAATGAAAGTAGAGTGGTGGAAGGTAATACACAGAGACCTTGTTGAAGGCGTAGAACAACAGAATCCATTAGCAATTATGATCAAAATGTATGAGACTTTGCTGGACAAGTGGGAGCTGTGCAGGATCATGTACTCAAGGATAAAACTCTTCTTTCTGTCAAGTGACACAGAAGTTGCTGAATGAATTGCGGCAGTGGTGTACAACAGCATATCAAGGCATGCTTCATGCTGAAATTACTCACTGCACAACGCCTAACAGAGTATATAGAAAGTACATAGCTCCCCTTAAGCACATCTCACACTGTACTCCATCTTTGTCAGATGGCTGCCATCAGCTTCTGGACTATGATGTTCAGCATTTCACTTTATCTTAACACAGTTCATAACTGCTACAGTGTTAGTCTTTCCATGGTGATAATCATATTATGGTATACTGGTAACAGCATAGAGAGCAGGGAGTGTGCATTACATCCAAAGTGATCTCTCAACTCTGAACTAGCCTAGAGCAGATTACAGGGTGGGCAGACTGCCCCGGATGACAGACCAGGTTACAAAACTTAGTGCTGAGAGCACAATGTCTTTGGCCAGTGTCCTGAGCAACAGTGAATTCCCTTGGGGAAATCAAGCAGTGGATTAGTGCACAATGTCACAGTTCCCTCATCTTTGTAATGTTAAGGACCCTTCTGTTCTCCATTCAGTGGTTTGTTTTTCACTTACATCCCAGTAACCCTTGACCTAAGATGTCGCAGCTGTATTTTTCTGAAACTTTCATGGCAGTGTTTTTCCTTTGCTTTTTCCATGCACACTTATGAGTAACTGTCCAGTAAAAGAATGAGTTGAGTCTATTAAGCCTTCTCCCAACAAGGTGTTTTCTGCTGATTTTTAAAAGATGCCAATATCTTTTTATGTCTACTAAAATGTTTTGAAAAATAAAACAATGTGAATAATTTTAAAAATGGAACAGATGTTCTATTTTGTTTTGTTCTATCTTGATTTTCTTTTTTTCCCTAATTCTGTTCTATATCTTTATCTTTTAGAATTTCTCTCAGTCTTCTTTAAAATGATCATGTGTCTTGTCTGCCAAAAGTATCAAATGTCTGTATTTTTTTTCAACACATTAAACCTCCTTGGAATAATTTATGTATTTTCTTGTCTCACAAATATGGTTACACTTACAATTATCTACTATATAGTTTCGAAGAAATGGGACTTTTGCTCCCTTACTCCTGTTCTTCCAGAGGACTAAAGTAAAACTGAAATACTGACATGAACCACTTGCTTGGGAATATGTGATTTTGGGTTTTGATGACTGCTTGGGTATAGATGAGAAAAAAATTACTCCAGTAATTATTATACATCAGTGTAATTTTACCATTCATATGTTAAGAGTTTCAAAATATTTTTAATTGGGATACAAAACAGGTCTGCTCCTTTTTTGTCCAGAACAGAATAGAAAACTGAGAATTAAATAGTTGCAAAACAGACTTTATATGCCTACTATGGCTAAGTATATTATTTCTGAAAGCTGTCATGTCATAAAAGGTTATTGTACTGTTTTCCTGATGCAGTAGATGTCATTCCTGTTTCAAGAATAATGGTGTTTATGAAACTTATTCCATAGGCTTTATTGTATGAAATTGTTTTGGAACTTCAGTTTATGCACATACAGCATACATACATATTGATTTAATTCTAGAAAATCCATAAATATTTTCTGGGCTAGTGTCTTCAATATGTTACATTTTGACAGTTGGAAACAAGTCAAATTTGGGTTTTTCTGGTTACCAGTTCAAAAGTATCAACATAATTTTAACTGAATTCTATATCTTAGAATGTTAACATGAAACAATTTCTGACAACATACTAATTTGCAAAAGAATGGGAGTTCTCTCTCTCAAGGTATGAAATTAATACATAAACAACTAATGAAGAATTTCAAAATCACATTTTCCTCCATAAGTATGCATTTGAGTGACTTCAATGATGTGCATATTTGACTAATTGCATTGTAAGATTAAAAAAATAAAAATATGCAAAAAACTTCCTTACTGTGCACAGTTGTTTTTAAAATCATCTACAAAGCTTATAGACATTTAATATGTTACAGCTGAATTTCTCAGCCTTCTTCAGATATTGTGTGGGTGGACTAAAAGGGAAAAAAGTGATTAGCTGCTTTATTTCTCCTGACTTTTAAATTGTCGACATCTTTCTATTTATTTCTCAATATGTCCTTTATGACTAACACTCAAGGATAGATTCTATCGATTAGAATTTTGTCCTTTAGGTGTCATAGTGCAGTATAGGTTATTACCAGAATCTTTGAAATCTCTACAGAAAAATGAGAATAATTCCACTCTTATTGTTTTTATTCATAGTATTAGTGAAAAATAATAGCAATTTTGAAGATTTTACACAGAGAAAAGTTTATTTGAAAAAAAAAAGATATTATGGAGGTATGTAGAATTAAGGATGAAGATTAAAAAAACTAAGGTAATATCCTCAAAATGACTGTAGGCCAGCATGAAATAAACAAAATTACGCTGGCATGAAATAACCTCTACTGTGTAGGAGGTGAGATCAGATGATCTAATAGTTCCTTTTTAACCTTATATCTCTGGTGTTATGAAATTCCCAGTCTTGTCACGGTGCAGAATTTTTTGTTGAAGAAGTGGTATGTTCAGCCAGAGACCAGGCATCAGATGAGGAAGGCAGCTCTATCAGGGACATTAGAAATGAAGTTTGCAAAATCAAATCCAATGCATCTGAAGTGTCAAAAGAGTTGTGAATTTGAAACTGGTAAAAGTAAATATCAGGATTAAAGCAGGACTTTATTAAAGGGAGACATTAAGATGTTAGCTGTCTTAAATGATCTAAATGCAAGTTGTTAAGGGTTCAACATTCCTCTTATATCTTTCATAAAAGGCATGCTTCCTTTCACAGATTGCTATGCTTGACTCCTTGTTGCACAAGCATTAATATGATGCTGCTAAATGTTTACCTGTGCTGTGTATAACCTGGGAGGTGCAAGTAAATTGATTAGTCCTGCCACCTTATACAGTCACCGTCCAACTCAGTAAAGAAGAGCCTGTTTCTTGTGAGATCCATCTGTTCTGTTGGCTGGTAGCTCCCTGACATGGCAGAAATCCAAGGACTGGCCAGGTTTACAAAAGAAAGAAGAAAGGTTTACAACAGCCATGCTCTCTGGAAGGTCGTGACAGGAACCTGACAATGAAAATTAAGGGCTCCCTGTGAAACATGATCACATTAACACTGAACTATTCAATGTGATGAGGATCATACTGTTCCATGTTTAGCATTTATTCCATGGCATCTATGGCATCAGTACTTATCTCATCAGTAAATGGTAGCTGTCAGTATGCATGTGGTTTGGCAAAGAACTTGATAGACTTCTGTGACAGACAAACATTTCCTAGCCCACTGAGAAGCAAGTTGTTAACAGAAAGGCCCAAAGATTCACTAAAGGTACTGGGAAAAGAAATATGGAGTTTAATGCCAGTATAAGCAGGATATTCTACACTGCTGGCATAATTACCCTCTTCACAAAAGAAATTTGCTTCTTTCCTGAAGCCAGTTCAGACAAATGCAGATAAACTTCCAATTTATGGAAAGACACAAGCCCCTTTTTTTCCTTTAGTCCACCCACATACAGACAGCTGAGAAATTCAGCTAAAATATTACACGCCTTTAAGCTTTTTGGATGAGTTCAAAAAACAACTGTACACAGCAAGGAAGATTTTTTCTGTCTTTTTTAATGCCACAATGAAATTAGTCAAATGTTCACGTTTTAGTAGTTACAGATTTTACTTCAAAATTGTTTGTCAAGCGAACAGCAGCTTTCATGAATTTGAGCAAGTTGTTCTGAAAGGAAAATGAGAACAGACACTGAGGCAAGAAATCATTTACTTTAAAGTTTTGTGCTCAACTTTATATGAAAGGTCGCCATCACTCGTCAGCACTTCATGTGTATTACCACATACCCTTCACTTCTTGTGAATCTAAAGGTAGAGCATGGGCACCTGTATGCTTACAATGGTCACTTTTGTGCCTGCAGGATGTTCACATGCCTACAATTTTAGTTACCTACATGTTTAGACAGTTTTGAACTGATCTATTTTTATAGTGTTTACTGAGTTTTATGCAATTATGCCCAATGTGACTAACGTTATTTGCCTTCTTAGTAGAAAATACCAGTCATCAAAAGCAGAGTTTCTCTGAAACCTTTAGACCAAAAGGTACTGCTATACACAAAGAAGCATCTGTCACATATAAATTCTGGTTGTATTCAAAGAATTGTTTGATTCTCATCTGTTTACAATGGGACACACATCTTCAGTATGTTCCAGAAAATAAACAAGTAGATTAAAAATGCAAATAAATATTTGAGCTTCACATCAGGTGCCTTCTGTTTCCTGGAATTGCTGGCTATCTATCAGCAGTTAATACATTTGCCAGACTCGTTGTGCAGTTTGGCTCTCTGGATGCTAATAAAAATGTAAATCCTCAAAGGAAATCCAAAGTCGATGACTTATTTCAGAACTTGCAGCAATCTCATGCTTACTATTTTATACTTATGCTGCTTGACCTGCAGCCTTGTACATGCAGCCCAAACTCTTTGAAACCTTTTGGGGAAGCAACAGATAGAGAAAGAGGCACTTTTTTCTCCATTATGTATCAGGGAACGTATAATAATGACAGCTGAATTTGTCTGCTCCTGCCGCTGAAAACACTCATAAAATACCTCAGTGCATGTTGCATTGTGTTTGTGTTTGCAGCAGTAAAGGTCATTGTCACAGCTCAGTAAATCACACTGTACACTCACTTTTCCCCCCTAGCAGCATAGTGCCTCATACTATCTACCATACCTCTTGCAGGCATCCTGTACAGAAAATTACTTATTCAAAGCCTATTCTAGGAAGCAAAAAGGCAAGAACATTATAATAGCTCAGGGTAAAAACCAGCATAATGTTTAATTATATGATTTATTTACCAACTAGGGAAAAAGATGGTGAAAAGCATCACTGTGGAAAGGGATCTGGGGGTCCTCATGGATGAAAAGTTGAATATTGTATTTGCAGGGACCCTTGTTGCAGAGAGGAATGATGAATCTGACTCCATGCTCTTAGAAGGCTAGTTTATTATTTTATGGTATTATGCTATATTAAAAAATACTAAACTAACTAACTAAAGAATAAAGAAAGGATACTTACACAATGCTAAAAAGATAATAATGAAAAATCGTGACTCTTTCTAGAGTCCCAACCACAGCTTGGCACTGATTGGCCAATGAGTGAAAACAACTCACACCAGAATCCAATGAAACAATCACCTGTTGGTAAACAGTCTCCAAACACATTCCAGAGGAGCAAAACACAGGAGAAGCAAATGATATAAAAATTGTTTTGGTTTTTTTTTTTTTTCTGAGGCTTCTCAGCTTCCCAGGAGAAAAATCCTGGGTGAAGGGATTTTTCAGAGAATGTGAATGCCACAGTCGAACATGAGTCAGCGGTTCCCGGACAGCCAGGAGGGCCACCTGGGGCTCATCAGGCACAGCTCTCCAGCTGGACAAGGGAGGAGATTGTCCTGCTCTGCTCTGCACTTGGGCAGCCTCACCTTGAGTGCTGGGGGAAGTTTTGGGTGATACAATATAAGAAAGACACTAAATTACTAGATACCATACAAAGGAGGGACATGATGGTGGTGAAGAGATACACAGGGAGCATGAGGTCACTTGGTCTGTCCAGCATGGGGGAGACTGAGGGGAGATCTCTTTGCAGCTACAGCTTCCTCATGATGGGAAGAGAAAGAGCAGGTAATGACGTTTTCTCTGTGGCGCCCAGTGATAGGACTCAAGGGAATGGCCTGAAGTTGTGTCAGGAGAGGTTTAGGTTGCACACTGGAAAAATGTTTTCATGCAGAAGGTTGTAGGGCACTGGAACAGGCTCCCCAGGGGAGTGGTCACAGGACGAAGCCTGGCAGAGTTCAAGAAGTGTTTGGGAACACTCAGGCATATGATATAATTCCTGGGGCTGTCCTGTGCAGGATCAGCCAGGAGTTGGACTTTAATGATTCTTCCAGGTCCCTTCTGAATGTATTATTCTGTAATTCAATAACAGTCAATAGTAATCCGCTGGGTGAACATAAAATAATAAGTATTAATATGAACAGTGATGTCTTTTTCTTGTGGCCACAATCCATGTTTACACTGTAAAGAGATCTTGGGATGTTACTTTGGTCGAGGACAGAAGGACAGGAAAGTTTATGTATATAGACTTCTGTGATATTTTTTTTCCTTGCATAGAACAGTTTCTTTCAATTTTTTACTAGATATTTTTTACTAGATATTGATCACTGTGATAGCAGCTGAATATTTCTATGGAGTGGCTGAAAAGTATAAAATACCTAAAAACTAAAACTTCTCATGTTTCACATATCCTATATGTATTACTGTAATAACCAGGAAAAGTTTCTCGAACTCTGTTCTCTGTGAGGCCACCGTTTCATAATTCCATAGAAGATTTGATTTTTGCTTAACCTTTTTGAAAAGTTGCTTGTTTATTTTTAATGAAACTTAGTGAAATCTCTTGAAGAACTGAAAACATCAAGTCAAGTAGGTCTATCTTTCCAAATATCTAGAGTAATGTAAGAAATTGTTCTTTTTCTAAAATCAAAGTTTATCACAATTACCTCTGATTACTATAGAATAAACTGTTGTCTTTTTCTAATCATTTGACTTTGCTAGTGAATTTGAAGGGTTTTTGGTTCCCTTCGGGTTTGATTATATCGCTTTGGACTATACCTACTTCAGTTATTAT
Organism: Ammospiza caudacuta; assembly: GCF_027887145.1. Lineage (NCBI taxonomy): Eukaryota > Metazoa > Chordata > Aves > Passeriformes > Passerellidae > Ammospiza > Ammospiza caudacuta. The sequence goes on from NC_080594.1 coordinate 74,838,600, forward strand.
CAGCTATTTGCCTAACTTCAGAGAGCATTAATTATACCAAATTACCATTTGGATTTTATTATTATTATTATTTCAGCAAGTGTAATATAACTGGAACTAGTTAAATTGTACTGGTGAAAGATTTAAGAAAATAACAAAGGAAAAATCAGGCTTTGTTATAACTCTTAAAAAAGAAATGAAAATAAGCATAGCTTTTGAAAGCAAAAGTTCAAGAAGCTTTTAAAAAAGCTGCCTGTGCATGAAAGTAAAATTATAGAAAAAAATCCAAATAACAATTTCTTTGTGTCTTTCAAGCAATAGTGAAGAACATGCTTGGAGTGCAGTATGTACAAATACAAAGGTCACCACTCTGAGTGAGAGGTCTCTCTTCTGCTGGAGATTGACAGACATGGTGGAGCAATCTAAGACAGAACAATACTTGCAAGACTGAAAAACAAGATTTTTTTTTAATTTCAAAGTTCTAGTGTACCAAGAAGGAGAAAAGTTCAGTTCTTAGTGCAAGACAAATCTGTAATGCAAACCAGTCAAGAAGCTTCTCTTTAAGGCAAGTAGTAAAAAAATCCATTCCATTGCATTTTTACAATGATGAAAAGATGCACTGTGAGTATCACATCTGTTAGAATAGGTTTAGTGAATATGACAGAGTGATTATTTCTACTTGTCACACCACTTATCTTGCCATCTGTGAATATAAATTATAAATAGACTGTAACACTGAGGCTTTCTTTCTAAGGCTTCTTACATCCCTCACTGCAGCAGTCACCAGCTTCCTTTCCTCAAAACTGAACTACTTTTGCTTCTTGAAATGCCTTAAAGTGACTTCTGCCAAGATATAGTACAAAATCATTTAGGTAAATTATTTCCTGTTGTGTTTTTATTTATGACAGATCATGTATCTAAACATGCATTTAGAAGAAATTGCGGTAAAAATATGTATAAAGGGAGAAAAAATATTTTCTGTGTTAGTGAGAGTCCACCAAAATTCATTTTCAGATTTACATAATTACAAATTATTTTATCTTACAACTATGGTTGATGGTTATCTTTCAATAAACAATTTCACTTTTGACAGGCAAGTTGTTTTTCTTTAAGAGTACCTAAACATTAAAAAAACAAAATAAACATGTAGGTCTTGAAATTCACCATTTCAATTTTTTTCCTTAGTTTAAATCCTTTTGGAGTTGTTTCATGAAGGTCCTGGAGAGGAATTCATATGATCTGAATTTGTCATCTCCACTAAGGGGGACTATGTATCAGTTGGTCATTCTTTGCTTTTATTTTTTACTGTTAAAGAGAAATGTAATTCTTGGGCTTAACCATATCTTGTCACACTGCTAAAAAGAACATAGAGGCTCAATTCACTTGTCCAACCTTATGCTTTTTAATCCACATTACAGTCTCTAGAGCATCTGCCCAAGCGTGGCAGACAGGAATCAGAAATACACTCTTGAAGAAGTAGAAGAGAAACTAGAAGAACTAGCCAAGCGTCTTAAATGGTGCTAGAAACCTAGATTTCAGCAGCAAATGGAGCTCAGGAAAATAAGTTCTCATGTAGGTATCTACAAATGTTTACACTTAGTCAGAGGAGCCATATCCCTTTATTGAGGCAGCTGTACCTCATAAAGATGCTTCTCACCCTGAAATAGAGTGGGTTTGTTGCTTTTTGGGCTTTTTTTCTCTTGATTTATCAATTTCCTTCAGTGTCATTTCTAGTCTATAGACCCTTTAAAGTTACACCATATGGTAGATGGTTGAAAAGGGTGAGGAGTGAGTTTTAGAACTGCTTTTATAGGCAAACTATTCTTGACTAGTCTTTGACAGGATGTCTGACATATTCACACCAACATATATAGCTCACTCCCTCAGAAAAATGGAAAAGGGTGTCCTCAGAGGACAATCTTCAACCAGGCTTAAATAATGTTTGGCAGAGCTCTCCATTAGTCTGATTCAGGAAACAATGGTTGTTCCTGTATCATGACCATACAAGATAAAAGAACTCATATGTTTCTGAGTGCATATGTGTGCTACTGTGTGGCTCAATCCATTGAACGTACATGTAATAAAATAAGACTTTTGTGGGGACAATTGATTCAAATTTCATAATTTTTTGGCTCTAAAAACGCCTAATATCAATACTATTGTCACTAATTCTCCCACAGTTATTGATCTGGGCTTATCATGGTAATTCTTCTATATTAAATAAATGTGCAATAGTCTTCATTGTTCCTAACGTTGATTTATTAGTTCTTTATTATTTTTAAAAATTTTTCTTCAAATATAGAAAAAAGCTTGCATTTTTTCTTTTTTTGCTGTTCCTGTATGCCTTGCTTAGTTGAGAAGTAATGTGAATACTGTGCATATTACTTTAGAGAGCCAAAAAGAATATGATGAGTAGAAGGAAGAATAAGACTTATTTTAGGTAGTTATTAGTTAGATTTTTTTGTTAAAGACAGGTGTGAATACAGAAGGCAATAAAGCCTGTCAGAGAGTGAAATTATTTTCAAGTCTGAAAGTCTGCTTATTCTCCCTGATACTCTAAATGTGCTGCTTGCAATTTATTTCAAAGGGTGAATGCTTCGCAACAAAAACCTGACAGGAGGTTAGTACAGGAAAGTACTAAGAGCTTGTATATCTACTTAGTAATAACAGAATTAGAAATCTAGTTGGGAATCTGCACATTTGGACTGCTAAGACTACAGAAAACTACCCTTGAAGATCTTCCCCTCACATCTTCTGAGGATGACTAAGCACTGCAGAGGTGGCTGTATAATAGCAGTAGGAGTGGAAGGATTTTGAATGTTAAAGCAAATACTGTTTGAAATGTCAGATAGCAAACTCTAAGATATTTCTCTTTTGCCTAGAGGTAGGCATTTCTATGGAAAAGTTTGCACTTATTATTCATGAAGCACACTGTTGAGTGTGCTGGTTTTGAAGCAAATCTAAAACATAACACTGTACCAGTTGCTATGAAGAAAATTAACTGTATTCCAACCAAAACCAGCTCTGAAATTAGAGTTTTGTAAGAAGCACTGTGTAGACCCTTACAACTGCATGATTATAGTGGGTGCAAGTTTCCCATGACTTATTTTTTTACCAACTGTAGCTAGAACATGAATAATTAATTGCCTTAGAATACTATTCTTGTTGAGAGATAGATGAGCAACAGTCATGAATCTTCATATTCTCACCTTGTAGTAGGATAAAGAAACTGCAAGAATTTCATAGGAATTTTTATTATGATCAACCCTAACACAGTGAGGCTAAAAAAGAAAAGCCATGGCTACCTTTTCTTCCATTAGTGTAGGTCTTGTCTCTTGGGCTAGAATTTTGGGGTTGCAAAATATACAGAACCCAAACATCTCTTTTTTTCACTTTCAAAGTTCTTTTCTTTCATCTAAAGCTTCCTAAATTTTGTTATTTGGTATAAGCTCGAACACGGCATTTTGCTTGATCTGTTTCATGTCACAGATATGTGACCAAAGCCTTTCAGCAAGAGAAATTTAGAGTGGAATTTCTATTGCCAAGAAGCAGTAAAAATATGGAATAACTTTTTTTTTTTTTTCCAAAGTGATTTTAAAAATGTATTAAAGGCAAATATGATTTATTATGATTAAGAGAAAAAGATAGGATGAGGTAGTTCATTTAAATGAGAATTGACCACCTCCTAGTTCTTTGTGTCTTTTAAATATTGCTACCTTGAATGTCAGACTGTAGGAAGTTTTGAAAATAAATCTTAGAAGGTCTGACCAGGAAAAAAGTTTTGTGCCATAATATATCAGAACAAATTTTTCAGCTCAGTCAGTGGATCTTGCTGATACAAACCCTCAGAGAACCAGACTCAGTTAATAAATACTTCAGTATATTCAGCTACCTTTTAGTTTTTACCTGGAGCATTAAAATCTTCTGCTGAATTGCAGCTATAAAAGCCTTCATTTCATAAATCTAAAGGAAAAAGAATATAGATGCTCAGTGTGCATATGAAGTACAAAACCTTTATCTATTCCATCTATTATAGAAGTCACTATTAATTGGTTAAGGTTCACCAGGAAGTCTTGGATCAATTCTTAAACATCCACAAGAACTGCATTTTAAGTATATGGAGCATCAGAGTATATGATTTGCGCCCTTTCAGTATTTTATTCTTTAAAAAATATTTTGAGCTGAAATACACACAAGCTAACTTAAACAAACAAACAAAACCAGAAAAAAGATAAAAAAAGCACAGACAGCTTCCATATGTTTTCAGTCACCTGCCACTATCCCTGTCCTTTTCCCTCTTTGCCACACATGATAAAGAACTTCTCAGCAAGATGTCTATAACACCTTAGCCTAGAGACATTTCTGAGCAACCTTTCTAACGAGGTGGGTAAGAGATCTTTTGCATCTGTTTGGAAATGAATCACCAAGAGAGGCACCAGCTGTCCTAAAAGTCACATCCAAAACCAAAATGAGATTTTTTTTTCCCAGTTTATTTGAGATTGTGAATGTGATAACGCAGATGATATAGGCAGAGTGTATCCAAGATGGATTTGATGTGTCTGACTTCAGTTGAAGGTGCATAGATGGGGTAACCAAGGCTCTGCATTGGGCTGTGCAGGGAGAACAGTGCCTTCTTTGGGAGGAGAATACCAACCTGCAGCCATTAGGGATTCTCCCAGTCAGTGATGTGTGGGGTCTTCTCCCACAACATCTTTGTCTCAGTGTCACTCCATGCTTCTTTATTCCTCTCCCTGTCTCATCCCATTACACTTGTGCTTCCAATGTCATAACTCTTTTCACTTTTTTACCACTGAGTCTGAATCTTCCATGGTACTTACCCATTGCCTACTAATGTGTATTACTGGCATGTCTGTTTTTAAGCTCTGCCTCAGACCAGTGTCTGACCGTTCCATTTGGATCATCAACTGTGTCCAATGAATGTGCTTAATTGTAACAAAACCCACATATAATTCCTTTAGATTAAAGAAATTTGGTTTAAATTCATGTTAGAAGGGTTGGCCTACCTGGTTTCTCCATCTCTCAGAAATTTAATTAGCAATGTGTATAGTTCTGGATTAGCTTTTTCTTTTTTTGTTTCCTGCCTGCTTAATTAAGTCACTGTAGGGAGGTAATTTTTGTACTGTTTGCTATCATTGTACCACAGAGATAATACAGACAAAAAGAACAATCATCAGAACAATGTGACTGATAATGTAGTCTTGTGTTCATTTCTCCTCTGGAAATGAAAATATGTGTTCTTTCTTATTTGGTAATGTATGTTGTTCCACTGATCTGGTTTACAATACGACTCCAGCAGTTACACCATCAGCAAATGTCAGCGCATTTGTAGAAACACAGAACTGAGAAACACAGCGCAGTCAGAATGAGAAAAGCTTCAGCTCTTCAGTTCACCCTCAATTAGATATCTCTGCTTGGATGGATGACAATCCCTCTACACACTCTTTGCTACATTGGACAGATATTCAATTAACTTGCAAGAACAAAACATTTTTAGTGAAACTGGAGATGGTTGACCTAACCTCTAGTGAGTCTAGTAGCTTGTGGCAAGCAAAAAGGGTTCCATGTGATATTTTCAAGCCCTGTGTTGGTGTTTTGTATGACACAGTGTTTTTCAAACGATTCTGCACATTAAAGTTTTGGTAATTAAGCGTCCAAGTTTATGTAGAAAAATTACACTGCAAACAGATAAATTTAGATTTTTAGTATCATTGAAGATGTTGAAAGGGCTAAACATAGTGTAAAACACCATCCTTGCTGTATCTGTGGATCTAGGTTCTGATTTTTTTTTTAATTTTTGTGGTATACTTACCAAAAGAGGAATGACTTATTCAGAAAACGGACAGACCACCTAACCTTGTAATTGTGGAGATTTTTTCTCAGAAGCCTGATTGACAGTCAATTCTTTATTACCTCAGAGTCTGTTACCTAAAACTGGAAGACCACAGTCATGCATTTTGGTGTTGACTAATTAATTTTTCACATTAGATATTATATTCACATAAATATTAGAAAGAACAGTCAGAACCTATTCAAAATGTTCAGAGAAGGAAACCTACAATTATAGTCAGATGTAAACAGATTTTAATGCACTAAGTAGTAGCCATTTATATATTTCTCTGTTTCTAAGACCAGGTTTACTTTAATTTCTTTTTTATTCTTTTATCCAGATCCAACACTTCATATTATATTATGTTATCTATTATCTTGATTTTTTTTTACTTCATGTGTTTTAAGTTTGTATAATTCACCAAAGTAGTAACAACAGTATTAACAAAATTAAGTAAACAAAAAATTCCTAATGGACACCAAATGATGTACTAATAGGAGGACACAAAAAAAAGAGAGTACTTTTAGACTTAATGCCTTAAGACTTTTGTTGAAGTGTTTGAACTGTTTTGAAAAGGTTTATGCTTTGTGTTGTGCATCCTTTAACAAAGGATGTGATGTCTACTAAAAGCCTATCAGAGTTATTCTCAGAAATGTCAGACATCTATCAAAAATCCTTGGGTTTGCAATCTCATTATAATTAGAAAAGTTTTGGATTCTGAACTGAAATATATCTTTATTTTCATGCAAGAGACATTATTATCAGTGTCATGAAAAGGTGCCATAAATATTGCTGTTCTTCAGATGCTGTCCTGAAGCAGCCATACACAGGATAGAAAAGGGGTGTTTTAATAATGTTGACAGTTCAGACAGCTTCTTTATGCTGTAGGGTTTTTTATTCCTTTCAAAAATGAGAATTTGAAAGTAAAATTATTACTTCTTAGTTTTTTCATATTTTTTTCCCCAGCAAGACTTTATTTTTCCTCATCACGTTGTAATCAAGGTACCTCTCATAGTGATGAAAGTTATCATGATTGCAAATGACCTATATGCTTCAAACACTGTCAAGATTTTTCAGTTAGCATGCTTTTGTTGAAGTGAAAGAAAGTTTCCGGAGCAGGGAACTGCCTTGGTCACAGAATGTTAAAGGGGTTGGAAAGGACCTTACAGACCAGCTAGTCCCAAGCCCTCATGCCAAGGGCAGGGACACCTCCCGCTGGACAAGGTTGCTCAAGGGCTCATCCAGCCTGGCTTTGATCACCAACTGGTTAGGGGCATCCACAACCTTTCTGGGCAACCTGTTCCACTGTCTCACCATGCTCAGTGTAAAGAATTTCTTCCTAATGTCTGACCTAAATTTGCCCTCTTTAAATTTGTCCCTACTGCTCCTTGTTCTATCACTACAGCTCCTGATGAAGAGTCCCTCTCTGCCTTCCCTTAGGCCCCCTTCAGATCCTGGAAGGTTGCCATGAGGTCCCCATGCAACTTTCTCCAGGCTGGACAGTCCCAACTGTCTCAGCCTGTCTTCTTAGGAGAGCTACTCCAGTCCTCTTATCAACTTTGTCTCTCCTCGGGGCTTGATCCCATGTCCTTGCTATGGAGGGAACACCAGAACTGCACACAGTACTTCAGGTAGGGTCTCACAAGGGTTGAATAGGTGGGGATGATCTTACATCAGGTGCAAGAACAAAGCACAAAAATGCAACCACATCTCTCAGATTTGGTCAGTTGGTGATCTTCATTGTTTGTGGAAATATTTTGATTTTCACTAAATTCTTCATCAAAACACATTTAAAACTGCTCTACACATACTCCCTTTAATCCAAAAAGCATATTGGATTTCTAGCAAAACCCAGGGACTGTTGCCAACATTAGATACTTGTTACACACACCATGCTGCTTGAAAATTTCTTCCAGCCTCAAAAGCTTGCAACCAAAAGAGCAGTGCAATCTAATGTCAGGAAAAAGGAAGTATCACTCTCACCATTTACAGGTGGTAAGATGTAGTCAATTCATTAAATTTTCAATGGAAGCCATATTTGTTCATTTACAAATTTGTGAAAGTACCTGACTCAGTGAAAGGCTTTCCCCAAATCACTTTTCAGTTTACTAACTGTAAAATAATCCTTTAGATAACACAGTTTTTTCAGACACATTTGCATCATGTGCTACACGGCACTGAGTGCTCTACTAAAATACTGAGAACATAATGAGTTTTTCCATACAGTTGAAAACATTATTTGGCATAAAAATACTATGTATTGAAATAATGATTATGGCAGCTCTGAAATTGCATGTAAGGTATTCAATTATCATAGATATCACTGAAGCACATTTTATTTTTGTTTTATCTCAAATTTTTAAAGAAATAAACATATATGGATTGTTTCAACACTTTCTTCAGGGTGAAAAGTTTTTAGCTAAAAATTCCTTCATAAAATTCAGTGAAAATAAATCCGTTTTAGTTCAGCTGTAGTTTATGTTATTTCTTGTCATGAAGTTGGGATTTAGTAATATTTTTTCATCCTTACCATTCCATAATACTGTATGAGGTGAGGGGCTTTGGTAAGCAAATAATAATTACTTTGTTACTCATGTAGGCAATACCATAGGTGACAAATATTTTCCCGGTGATTTAAAGCCATCTATTTATACTTTCGTTATTTCCTTATTTTCTTGAATACTTTATCTTTTAACAACTTCTCCATTGCTCATGTGTTTAATTTCTCTTCCTGGGTGCTTGATTTGTCTTTAGAAAAAAAAAAATTATAATTACATCTGTGTTTTTGGTAATATTAAAAAATCCCTTTTGTACAGGTAATCACTTTTTTCCATTTTGTTTTGTTTTGGGATTTTTTTCCACCACTGTTAGTGGTGAAAAAACCTTTTTGGTGATGTTAAAAGCAAAAATGTCAGAGATTTCCTTTGGCTACCTTCAGACACCAAACATTCCATATGAAACTTCTCACAGAAAACAGAGTACAGAGATGAAACTGCTCATGGCTACACTTCCTTCTGCTCCAGGTTCCATTGGTATGGCGCAAATAGAGTGGATTGGTACAGTGAATAAAATAAATAGACTTACTATCAGCTAGTAATTCTCAGAATTATTTGTAGATCAATGTTTTCCCAAGAAGAGATTTGAAGAACCAGCATATCTCTCATGACTACTGCATAAAGATGTCATAAAGATTTTCATAAACTTTTGTGTTTCTTCAAAATTGTCAGTGTCAATACCAAATTTTGACGTCACAACTGTTCATAGGAGGGTACCACTTTTGAAGAGACTCTGCTAGTTGTGATATTTACTCTGAGCTGCTGAAAATATAAGTAGAGGCTTTTATTCATTTAACACTTTTTACTTTTACAAAGTGGAAAATTCCCAACAAAAAGTTAGACAAAGTGCATGTAGTCAGGCTGGCATCTCAGGAATTGGGACGATAATATGGTACTCTAGTCTACAAGATATTGGATATTTGTGCTCTTACTCTTTTTATCTGTGGAAGGAAATGTACTTTATAGAATGAAACAAACAAATCAACAAACCAAAAACTTAAAGAAATTCCATTGTAAGGAAAACTGTTTTCTGGGCCACTCTAAAAGTTTATTTTCCACTAGTATTATCCATGGGTACATAGAGAGGAGTTTTTTTATGTCACACTCAGACACCAAAATTATGTCTAGTTGTTTATATATACTTTGGGGAGAAAGAAAGATCTAAAGGAAGTGTCTAGGAAGGTAATGAGAAATTAAGAGAGGATATACCTCTGAAAACTAGGAGAGGGAAGTCCTTAACACTTCAGTGCACTTACACCTAAATTAGTCATTAATGGACTTTGTTTCTAGTGGGTAGGGAGAAAAACATGACTAGGAAAAGTTTTATAATTTTTTTTAATAATAGGGCAAACTATATTTCAGTCATGTTGCTGCCTCATGTAAAAGGAAGACCAGAAGAGAGTGAGACAACACAGGAAATGGAGAAGAGTATTCTATTCTATTCAATTCTGTTCAAAAGTCTATTCAATTGGTCTGGAAAATAAGAAAGAAAATGTAAAAACTGAGACAAAATACCACAGGGACAAATGAAGACAGAGTCACAAGGAGCAGAAAAGAAATCTTGATCCATTGAAAGCAATTCAAACAGTGGTAATTTAACAAAGTTGAGGGTGCTGTGACAGCTTGGGGAGGATCTGATAATCTTTTAGTGATTGGATGAAAGAAACAGTTGTTGGACATACAGAAGGGGTATGGCGGTGCTAAACTGAAAATTGTGTAAATCCCATAGTGGACAGGAATGGAGCATGTCACATAGACAGAACTTCAATTTATCATTGCAGTAATTGCAATTTTTTAACAGTCTCATTAAAATGTAGCAAACAGATACAAGTAATCAAGTCCTATAAAACAAAGATCTATTGTTCTCCTTCTTATAGGATCTTTCAGGCCTTTGATCCAGGGTTTGGAAATTTAGTAATTCACAGGTATTTTTATCCTACTCTTCCTTCCTCCATGAATGACAACAAAAGTCTCATAATCCTATCCTAATCTGGTTAATTCAAAGTTCCTTGGAGGAATTTTAGGTGGAAAAATTCTTCTGAAAAATTTTATGGAGCTACTCCTTAAGGTGCCACAGATGGCCTTAATGGTGGTCAATGAATAATGGAATCAATTTACAAGAGCCTTGTGAATCGCTGTCTGGTCTGGTTGATTAGAGCTAGCCCTTGATAACCTGTAGTGAACAGCAGGACTGAGCTACAATAAGGTATAAAATAATACTGTTAAAAGTTCTAGAAAAGGGGAAACAGGGACTCATTAAGAGGATTTGTAGGATGAAAGGGAAAGTGTGGATAAATGTCCATGTAGATAGCCACAAAATACTTTGAAGAGACCAAAGGAGACAGCATTTATACTCCCTTGATCAGACAGGACACTCTGATACTAGAAACAAAAAGAATGTAACTATGAAATCATCTAGTGGAAGTACAGTCAGAAGCATTACATCTAGGACACAACATAAATAGTGCTAAGGAAAGACCTGAAAATATTAAACTCTCTACATTACTCTGAATGCAGCGTCGTATGGCACCTAACCCTTTATAGGCTTTGCTCGAAATACTCTTTATACAAAGTTTTCCACAACTTTATCACTGAAAAGTTTCAAATAACATTAGGGCTTCATCATCTTTAAGTAAACATTTCTTCCTTCATATTTTTCTAAGAAGTGTCCATTCCCTCTGTTATCTTCACTACAACAAGAACTAGACTGCCAAAATAAAGACACTATTTTTTATGCCTCTCTGCCTCTCATTCTGTTTACTATTCCATCTTTTTTGATATCTTCTCAAGGGGAAAACCTCAGCAAATGATAACATATCAAAGACCACAGGTTCCTCTAACATCATAACAGTGTTTCAGGTGGTGACTGAGATGCAAACTCTTTTCTACAGATTAATGTTGAGTTTTTATTATCTTTTTATGTGCTGCCTGTAGCTAGGTTGGGGTCTAGAAATATTGTGTTAGGAAGAAATGGAGGAACATAAAATAGCTTTTAGGTTTGCAAATATATATGTGTGTGTGTATATGTACATATATATATATATATATATATACATAGAGAGAGAGGTATTTATACCTCTCAAAGCTATACTGCCTTTAAAACATCTGGAGAAAAAAAATATTGGGTTTTCTCTGGATAGACAATTCTTCTAGTAATTTAATTCTAGTGGTCTTCTGATGGTAAAAGTGCAAGAGAAGATGTGCACATACCCTCTGATGAGGTAACAATAACAAATATTGAGCACTATCAGCAGAACTCTTGACCACCTTTGACAGCTACTAATAAACAGCATGAAGACATTTCCCAGTGATATATATATTTTTTTTAATACTGCATCTACACACAAGAATCACTATATGTCACTTTTGGAGATTCTTTAATCAAATAAATATCTACACATGAACAAAGAACCACGTGTGCTGCATCTGGCTGGGATGGAGCTCATTTTCCTTAGCAGCCCTCACAGTGCTTTGCATTGGTGACAGCCCAGTGCTTTGGCTACTGCTGAGCTGGGCTGACACAGCATCAGCATCGTCTCCCCAGCATTCTTCACCACCAAGGGGCTGGGGGAGGGCAAAATCCTTGGAAGGGACACAACCAGGCCAGCTGACCCAAATTAGCCAAAGGGATTTTCCATATAACATCAGCTCAAATAAAAGAGCTAAGAGAATTAAGGGAGGGACAAGTCTTCCAAGATTTAGGATTCTTTTCAATTTACACATAATTAAATATTTTGGACACAAGTAGAAGCAGAGGTAAGCAAGTAACCTGCTACTATTTTCCTGCCTACACTCATATCACGCTGAAGCCTCTCCCAAAAGAGAACATTTATTTTCTTATGACTGCTAAGGATGTGGAGGCTTCACAAAGTGCAAGGATTCCTCTTTGTAATAATTTTGTTAACAGATTATTTGAAAATAACTTGGGGCATATATAGAAAATCTCAAAAATGTCATTAGACTATATTGCTGTGATAAAACTGTCAAAAATACTGAAAAAGTTTACTCCTAATTTATTAATTCTCTCCCTTTGTCAGTAAAGAAGTTACATGCCAGAACAGAAAACAAATAAATTTGGAAGTCTGGTCCCCAGACAATCCAGAAATACAGACAGGTATTTAGGTCCAACAGACAGGTATTTATGGTCCACCATACCCTCAATCTCTTACAGCACTGCTGCCTGAAAACATAGGGGTTTTACATCTCAATCAAGGACAGAGGGAGTCCTTTTAATAACATAATTGCATATTGGATAGAAACAGCTGTACATCTCCAGACTCAGAAGTAAAATTATCCTTTGTGTTTCTCCCTACCTTGTCTAGTAAACTTTGAAATTTACATCTCTATTCCCACAGAGTATTTGGGCAGAACAGCCATTACACTGCACATTTCTGATAGTTAGACTGACTGACTTTATCTCCATTGGGAAAATATTAATTGCAAAAGCATAATTTAGGAAAAATAACAACTCTTATTGTGTCATGTGTTGTACAAAAGGAAAGATGGGATGTCACATTCTAACACATAAAGTAAAAATATACAGGGAACATAATCTGAGATGCATTTAAATGGGTTAGCTTTTTGTCTGGCTTTCTTTTTCATAGCCTTTTAATATATGTGTGTTCCTACATATTCATTTCCAAACATATGATTGAACAAGGAAAAAACCAAACCATATATTCACCTCTTTAGCAGATTACTTCTTCTCAGAGAAAGGGGTATATAAGCTATCTGTCCTACTGGGCAAAATGAATATAATTTCTTTCTCTCTTTTGTATATTTCTTTATATATTAATAATATAATATTATTAATATATAATAATATTATAAATAATTACTATCAATAATAACACATTATTAATAATATTAATTATTTCTGTTATTATAATCTTTTTAATTTTCCTTTATTTTTCCTATCTTTATAACTGTAGCTTGGAGAAAAAAAATGAAAAAACAGATTAAGTAAAATAGGTAAATGATCTATTTAGTCTTTTTAAGTGTGAATGTAGTAGGGAGAGAGAATTTCTCTGTGAGTGTGTTTTTTACTGTTCCAAAACCTTCTTGGATTTTTTTCAAAGCTAATATTTTAACACTGTTGCCAGGAAGAAGAAAAAATTGCAAGCACAAGCTGCTGTTCTGAAAACATCGCTCTTGTAATTCCAGGCTTGTATTGAGTGTCCCCATGAGTGCCATTCCAGTACCTATGGCTTCTCTTCTGTTCTTGCAATTTCTGTTGATTGTGTAAGCATGGCCTCTTCCATCTGCTGACACTAGGTCAAAGAAATAAGCAACACTGGTAAATATTTTTCTTTACATAATATTACCACATGCATTTTTCTTAATGATTTGTTACCTCAAAGTTAAAAAGTAAATTACACAACCTCAAATCAAGGCTGGGGAGGGGAGAAGCAGAAGAGAAATCCTATTCTAGTTCATAATGTTAGTCAAGATTTATTGGTTGACCCACACTCAGTTCCAATGTATTTTTACACACACACGTGCACACATGCACACAGGCACAGACACACACATTAATTGAGGCAGATGTACATTATATATCCATAGTTACTGCAGCTACCTTTCTCACTGCATAAGCATAAATTGAAACCAAATGTTCATGTACAGAAAAAATAGCTATATAATTTCCTAATATCCGTAATGGATTCCCCAAAGCATCAATATTAAAACAAGCTTATGCAATGGCAGCAAGATTTGTGCCTTCATATTTTTTTTTCATCCCTACCTTGTTCATCCTGTTATCACCAAAACTGGCTTGAGCTCCTCATTTTACATCTGCCTGAAATTGACAGATGACAACCATAGCCCTGAGGCCTCTGATATCAACATGTGCCTGGACTTTTAAGCCCCCTGATATAATCTTCTATGCTCCAGTTTTTACTTTAGAGTCATAGGCAAGTCATTCTATACAGAATGACCAGTTTTTATGTCTGTCTGTATATTTATATTCCAAAATTACTGTAACCATAAGCATTACATTACACAGTTGGATTGCACCGAAACTTGAAGGAATTGATCATGCTACAATTTGAAAAAATATTCGCTCTCAAATTACAAAAAGCATTTCTTACCATACCCCTGTCCTCCCTTCTCTATCTTTTCCCCCCTTCTGTTTCTTTGGGGTTTCTTTACATGAAACTAATTGTTTGCCTTAATCTTCTATCTTCTTCATGCTTTTTCTTTTTGGAGATACAGGTCTGTGAAAAAAAAGGAAACAAGTCCCATTACTTTACTGAAACTGTACCAAACTATTTTTATTGATAAGCTTATAGAGGATCATTAAGAACTCACTTCTCTCCTTTGTGTTCAAGGCCTGAAAAATGAGAAAGTTACCAAATGTTTAAAAAACCCCTGTGACAAGTAAGAAGAAAACAAATTATCTTTGAGATCCTCTGAAATCATATTTAATACTATAATAATGAGGTTCTGATTCACCAAACCATTTGCTGTGTAGGTAAGATTCTATGCAGCAATAATTTCACAAAGACTTTAGCAACTTTGGCTTGAGAAAACAGGAAGAGCTGATAGTTGGTCAGCAGACACCTTATAAGGTCCATGAACAACCTTATTTTCTAAATCTTATTGAAAAGAATATCCAGCAGGGGAAAAAAAGGACATAATACCTTTACACTGTTCATACATATGTTGGTGCAAATATTTGTTCTGAGCTAATGTAACATCTAAATATTCCAACTTTCATAAGACTACCCTGAGAATTATTGCTTGTTTTCAATGGGATTTATTAAACTGTCTTATTTTTAAACTATTTGCAAACCACCACAACAATGCTGTATTTCTCAGTTGCAAAGTATTTAATATATAAGCACTATAAAGATTATTATGTTAAAGTTATTATTGTAATGCATCTCAGCTATGTTATTCCAAGTATTATGTCAATGAAAAAGTGAAATTACATCTATTTTATTTACCTGTGATAAATTCCAGTAATGGTAAATCTGGTATTGTCATTACAAACTCCAGAGAAATTAAAACTATTTCTATTGTGCATACACTAATGATTGCCATAGGGCCAGTCTTAAAAGGTACAGAGTGAAAATGGAGACAAAACTGAAGCTCTTGTGAGTTTTCAGATGGTGAAAAAAATAAGTTGTAATTTCTAAAGGAAATTTTAGATGAAAATGCTGATGAGAAACTAGATGGAGAGGACTAGATGGAAACCACCAAATTTGAAATTCAAGCTTTCGTATTACAGATATAATGATAGCGATCTTGCTCTTAATGATAATCTGTGTATTTAAGCCTACTATAAGGAATTTCAACTTTGAACTTTTATAATTTTTCTTTAATGATACTATTTTTCAGTGCCACGAGACTAAATAAGGCAACAGAGATGTCCATTTTGCATATAGCATGAAGGCATAACATAGGTAACCTGGAAATGGAACAGTTGTGTCACTCATATCCCTCAGAAATTAAGTATTTAGATTTAACTAGATGCTAAATCTAGATGCATCTAGATTTAACTAGCTATAGAGAATCGCTCTAAAGGCAGGGGACGACAATCTCTGAAGAAAATTGATCCTTTCTTGTAGCAACTCCAAAACACAGATGGACTTCCTCTTCTTTTTGCTTCCTCTCCTATTCTTTTACCTGAAGAAAACAATTTCCCTTAGTCTAGATATAAAATGTAGGTGTCTGAAGAGAGAAGATGGATTTCTCCTTGATGGATTCACCATGTACTGTGTTCCTAACCAGAAGCAAGCTTTCAAATAAGTATTAGTCATGACTTACTGCTTTTGTTTACTTGTTATAAGCAAAACATACTTCCAAAATGACTGCAGAATATTGTTGATAACCTCTCACTGGTTGAAAAAACAGGAGAGATCAGAATGTTTTGAATTATTTTTGTTTGAGTTTATTTTTATGAAGACTATATTTGAGCTAGTCAGACATAAGTCCTGCCAGAATTGAAACAAGTACTTTTATTAAACTTTATTCATCATAGTTTGAGATGTTTATGGTAGGGAGAGCTAAGTGTACATGTAAACCACTGGGTAGATGAACTTCATCTGATAATATCCCATCCACCAACACATGCACACGTGTATGGGGAGAAAAGTACATTACAAAAGCATTACAGAGATACTCATTTTATACCTATGTGGAAAAGTAAGAAGTCTATACATTTTAATCAAAAAAATCATGGAGCACAGGAGTAGATGGCCATTGGCAACTGCAAGATTTAAATCAAATTCTGTTGAAAATGTTTGTACCCATACATTTTGCAGGAACAATGTGCTGCTTTCTTTATGAAAAGTGTGTGTGAGGGTTTTTTTGACCAGCTTAAATCCATGCTATTGAGGAGAAAATTTCAGCAGGAGAAAGAGGCACAACCTATTCAAAAGGACTTCAGTGATTTCTTGTATTATGCAGATTTACTCCATTGCTCTTAAGCAATGACATTCAAAAAGAAGACAAATGCTAACATGTCTGAAAATGAATATGATGAGTACCAAATATTTGTCTACTGCTGAACTTGTTTCTCTGTTCTAGAAACCCTTCTGAGTTAATTTCATCTGGATTACATGCATGCCATGTTTAGTAAATGCAAAAGTACTTGAATTATATTCTGCATTATACACTGATAAACCTCTAAAACTAGGAATTAACACGTATGTATATTTGGACTAGGATCTTTCTCAATCATTTTCTAATTGTTCAAAAATTATCAACACCAACATGATTTTTATTTTAATGTGTCTTTTCTATTTGTAAAACAGGATCACTTATGTTCTACATATTAAACTGAAAGACTGAATAGCAAGTCTAATCTTGTATACAATTTGGTGGAAATTCAGCAGTGAATAGCATGAAAAAATTTTACATGAAAGAATGTTAAAAAGCCCACTATTTCTAGTGGAAGCATCCCAACTAACTCATAATAAAAAAGTTATAGATGCAAGAATGTAAAAAAACAGCATAAAGTCATAACATCATTAGCTTTGATACACAGTAAATTCTTTAAGAGCATTGTTAGTATATATTACATACATGCTTAAAACACATAGAACTGATGTGATGGTTTTATTCTAAATACTATTTTGTATTTGTGGTTAAAAAAAAAAAAAAAAAAAAAAAAAAACCAAAACAAAGCAAAACCAAAACCAAGAAAAAACCCTGAAAAAACATAAAACTAAAAGAACAAACAAACAAACAAGCAAAACACCACAAAAAAAAAAAACCCAAAACCCCCACCAAAACAGGATATTGTCTTAATATTTCCTTAATAATTCCTGACCAAAAGGACAAATATTTTGGTAACATAACAGCAAGACTTACTTCGTATTCAAAATTACTGTGAAATAATGACACAGCAGCTGCCTATTAGCACTGTACTGGGTGCTTGTGCCTTAGAGACTTGCATTTGGCAAATGAATCATGTCACAAAATTGATTCATGAACTCTCTTGTGGTTATGGGCACTACTGAATTGTTAGTATGCTTAAGAAAGTCTTGGCTGATGAGAACACACTACAGGACAGATTTCAATCATACACACATGGCCTGTACCCTACTGTTTGTTTTTAGAGGCTCTGGCTCTGTTTAATTCAGAAACTCCTAATGTGGTCAAGGCCAAAAGTTTCTTTCTCCTTTTCCTGAAAATAATTCAACTGCAAACTTCATGGCTCAGTCCAGTATTATCTACAGAGGACACTGTTAAATTTTGAGAATCAAAGTCTGAAATGAAATGTAGAGAAGGTTCCTAATATAGTAGCTAACTGCATTATATGGTACAAATATATATGCTGATATATAGAATGGGAAGAAATCTTCATGACTTTGTAAATGTTGACTAAGTTAAAGGAAAAATCATACTTCAAAGACAGGATTGCTCTGAAAGTTCATATGGGTTATTACTGAATTGCTGTTGCTAAATTTCCAGAAGGACTTCTTCAAAGGAAAGGAGAGAATCATTGATAATTGTGGCTCATTGTGACACCTCTATGAAACTGCTGTAAAGAAACTCCAGAATATATTTAAAAACAAAAGAGACGGAAACAAAGTAAAGCAAAAAGAAACAAAAAAATCCCCACAACCAAACATAAAAACCTACAAAAAAACAAACCCTACAGAACAACCTTATTCAACCTTATTTCAAGTTTTTCTAAATCTTATGCAGAACACATCATTAAAAAAACTGCTTAGCTTTGCAAATTACTCCAGTAAATGAAGGGTACTGTATCAATTCAGGGAAAAGGTCTAGGATACAAAAGAAATGAGGTAGTGGCAGTTGTAATTATCAGGGTGACAGAAAGTAAAATTTATTAATCCTGATTGACTTTATTTTCAAATTTGAGGAATATTATCCTGAAAGGTTAATATTATGAAACTAAAATAAGTAAAATTTATTAACTTTCTTATCACAAAACTTAGATTTTATGTTTTTGTCACTCACTGATTTTACTGTATTTCATAGAATCATGGAATGGTTTGGATTTGAAGCAACTTCAAAGGTCATGTAGTTCCAACCCTCCTGCCTTGGGCAGGTACTAGACTAGGGTAGACTAGACTAGGCTGCTCAAACCCTCATGCAAGCTGGCCTTCTAGGTAAAGGCTTCTACAAAAGAATCATCTACAATGTCTCTGGGCATTGTGTGTGTGTCACCGGCCTCACAGTAAAGAATTTTTTTTTGAAATTTCAATTTAAACCTAACCTCTTTTAGTTTAAAGACATTCCCACTTGCTCTGTCACGACATGACCTTGTAGAATGTCCTTCTCCAGCTCCATTGGGAGCCCTGTTTAGGTACTGGAAGGCCACCGTAAGATCTTCCCAGACCCTTCTCTTCTCCACAATGAACGACCCCAAAGCTCTCAGCCTGTCTTCATAGGTGGGGTGCTCCAGCCCTCTGACCCCCTTGTGACCCACCTGCAAACTCCAGCAGCTCCATGATCTTCTTATAGGGAGGGCCCTGGAGCTGGATGCAGATGGGGTCTCACCAGAGCAGTGCAGAAGAGAGGAACCGCCCTCCCTCAGCCTGTGGGCCATGTTTATTTTGATCCAGTCCAGGATACAATTGGCTTTCTGAATGCAATTGCATAGTGCAGGATCATGTTTGGCTTCTCATCAACCAACACCCTTAATTCCTTCTCCACAGGGAACCTTTCAACCTATTCTCCTCCCAGCCTGTACTTGTGCTTGGGATTGTCCTGATTCAGGTACAGGACCTCACATTTGGCCATGCTGAACTTGATGAGATTTACACAGGCCCACCTATCCAGACTGTCTGGGTGGCATCCCTTCCCTCTGGCTTGTTGACTGAACCCCACGGCTTTGTGCTGCTAGCAAGCTTGCAGTGGATGTACTAGATCCCTCTGTCCTTGTTGTCAGCAAGGATATTGTACAGCATTAGCCCCATTCCAACCCCTGAAGAGCATCATGTTTTCAATTTCACTATGAAACATCTCTTTAATAGTAACAATCTGGGCAGAATATGAAATCCATTTTTTATTTTTATTTTAATCCTGATCCCCTGTGTTTCTTTTTTTCAGTGTCTAAAAGTCACTGTTCTAATTTCAAGGTCAGATCTCATCCCAGTTTATGACTTTATTCACTACAAATAGGCAAATCAATGTATTGCAGTTTCTTTCCAATCTTTAGTTTTTCACTAGAAAAAAAACCAGTCAAATATAATCTAGGACCTCCAGGGCATTTCTCTTAAAAATCCACCTCCATGAACTGGTTCTACAACCCTTTATGCAATCATGATTAAATCCAAATATTTTATAGGCTTTTTTTTCTTAGCAATACTGTTTTATTTCCCATAATTTCCTTTTTGATCAGTTTCTTACTGATCATTTGTTGCTTCCACAGATGTTATACTACAAGAACCAGTTGTTGCATAATGGTTTATGAAATACACAAGGAGAGATTTATTTAAAATATCTGATCTTTGCACTAAAATATGCCTGTAGTAAGCAAATAGTGAAGCAGTAGTTAAATCAGCAGTTATTGCCTCAGCAGGTAATGGCACTGCTTTATTCCAACAGAACACATGCAGACATTGATTGCTTTTTTTGTTTCTAAGTTCATATACACATTTTCTGTTTTGCTAGTTTAAGCTTTTTGAATTATCTTATATATATGTCGTCCTTAGAAGGACAATCATGTAATATAAAATTTTTGTGGAAAAAATTTTTCCATCACAATTTTTAGATTATAAAACCCCACAATCACAACATGAAAATATAGAGACACATTTATATGTTACAGAGAAAGTATGACTCACTTTCCAAATTAATAGAATTTCTTAATCTAAATGTAAGATTCAATTTCATTTTTTCTCTTTCCAATTTAATCTAGAGATGCAATGTTCAGTCTTGCAGTTCCAGTTATGAGCTTTCATCATCAGCTATTACAGTCTTTCTTACTATTTGGTCTAAAAACTAATTAATTTTAGAACTGACAGAATTCTAGGAATCATTCCTACTTTTATAACAGTTAATAGGCATAATATTGCCACATCATTCAACATCAGAGTCTGAAATTTAGGTTTCTAACTTGATTCTGTTGGAGGAAGAGACTAGGGCAAATAAAACTTGCTAATATATGTTTGTTTGTTGAATGTGAGGTAATACCTCATAGAACAGTTCTTAAATTCATACAAAACTATTGATTGTTTTACACATATATTTCCTATATTTTGACTCTGAGTAGTATTGATTTTTCAATTGTGTTATCTTAGATATTCTTATTCAATGATACACAGATCTAGGAAATATGATTTAAATCTTTTTCTGTCATGTTCTATTTCATTCACAATAAATGTATTATGTTATTATATGTATCATTATTTTCTGTTGCAGTCACAAAATCAATTGCATCATCTGTTGTAATTTGAATCATGTAGCTGAATACTGAAAAATGTCTCTGTATTTTATTTTTTTTTCAGTCCTTATCAATCACTACTTTTTTTTCCCAGCTACAGAAATTCTTAATTTGATTTATGTGAGATATTTACTGCAGTGGAGATCCTTTAATTCTTTCAAATATTGGTCAATCTTTGATGTCCTAATACCATCTAGTTTCAAAATGCTACAAAGCTGTAAGACAAAGAATTAGAAAGATTTAGGATAGTGTGAGAGTGGGAGGATGTCTTTCTCTTTTTTTGCTTTTCTTCTTTTTTTTTTTTTACTAACACTCTCTTGCTTGCTTTCTCTTTTTCTGCAGAGATAATTTGATCTTTTATCGAGAGTAGGAGCTTGGATCTTCCCCTGAGGGTTGTTACTCTTGCTGTGGACTATTACACAGAAACATGAAAATCTCCCCAAAGGGAATTATTTTGTTATGAGAAACACTATGCTATTACAGATAAATTTCTCTCCTAAAATCTATTGATTTCACACCGATTTCCCAGTGCTCTGTTTTGTTCCAACATTTTGCCAGGGAAAAGAAGAAATATTGCAGCTGGGGTTAGGAAGAACAGAGGGACATATTCAGGGTTTCCAGTTCTTGTCCCTCTTGGTGTGGAAAGACCAGTAGCTGTGCCATATTAATAGAAAAGAAATGAAAGATAAGCTGATTGTGGTATAGTAGGTTTGAATTGTGCAGGGTCTAATACAGCAAGGTCAAGGAAAATAAAGCCAGGACGGTGGCAGCAGGTGTATCAAAGCTATTTAGCAGTATGTAACCATAAAGATTTTGGTTTTTAGTTTACACAATGCAGAGATTGACAGTATATTGTCTAATTCCAATATGCTTTGGTTTAGTAAAGCAGATGTTGACTTTCTTATGTGATACTTCTTATGGTATACTGAACAGATTTTAGTCATTGCTTACTGTGCCTTCTCTGTGCTTCAGCCAATGTATAGCCAGTTTCACCAGCCTTTTTTCTCATTCAAGATGATCCTACACATTAAATGTTAGTTTCTGATATGGACTCCTCACAAAGGATCTCTAAAAAATCTTATCAAAAAGTGTTTACTGCACATCTTCATCATTCTGACAGTTTGATTAACACTGAGATCTGACAAATTAATAAGATGACCATTACTTTAAAATGATAAACCAAAGAAATACACAGAAAATGTTTGCGTTAATCAAAATGTAGTTTCCCAAATCTGCATTCTTAAAATAGCTTTTAAGATTTCAGATGGCTGTGAGTGCAACTGATCTATAACTGTTTACTCTAACTATAGTACTTTAAGGATTTTTTCAGGTTTTATGTTACAATTCTTCACTGCTCCAAAAAACTTTGCATCTACCAATTTCACAACCAACAATAATCCTGATTCAGTGATTTCTTTTCTTAACTGCTCCCTTTGTTCAGTTGCAAAAATATTTATAAAATACAAAAATTGTCTGTTATGCATTTGCTTTTTCTTGAAGTTTATTACTTATCTAACATTATGCCTATAGATAACCTTCTAAATATTTTTTACCTAAATATGTAAAATAATGCAAATAGTGTCACAATTCATGTTTTTTTTTGTTTGGGTTTTTAACCAGTGACTCTATGTTGCATTTTAATATTTAACTTGATGTTCTTCATCATAAATACATTATTTCATTACTTTATTTCTCTTTGAAGTGAAACCTTGACGACAGTAAAAAATCTGGGAATAATTAATGTGCAACACAATATGCGTATATGATGTTAAGGACAGAAGATGTTATCTGTGTGAACAGTATTGAGAGTACCTAGCTATTATGTTCTGCTTTTCCCACATGAATTCTGAGGAACTTTTTAATGGAAGGTAAAATCACTGCCTTCCTGTATGAATAATATTAATGAATCACAGGATTAATTTGTTTTTTTCAAGCTGTGCTATCAAAGAACTGATGGTGAACATACAACAAAGTATTACCACTTGGATTTTCTCTGTTTCCACATGAGTGTGAAATCCTATTTCTCTCTTGTAAAAAATATAGTGACAGCTTTATTTTTCTCTTACAACCACATAGATCTTAGATGGTCAACAGCAGAAGGCCAAGCAGGTTATTCTGGAACGTGTGGAGAGACATTAAAGACCCATGATTACACAACTGAATTGAGCTACAAATAGCTGAGCTCCTGGCCAGAAACCCAGACATGAAGTTTCTTGAACTGTGCTCCTTTGTGGCAGTTAAGTCTCTCCTCTGTGCTGAAGGATTGGCAACACTGAAAAACTAGAAAAAGTTTTTGCCTCTTTTCTTCCAAAACACGTACTAGAAGTTGTTGCTGTCTTTCTGAATTAGAAAGTTAGTCAGCTCAAGAAGTATAACATTTTCAACCAGTTTAATTTACTTAATATATCACTGTTTTAAGGCCCTAATTTAAAGCTCGGCCTACATACTGTGTAACTTCCATTTACAGCTTTTAGACTAATGGCATTTTCATCACTGAATGATGCTGTCATATAAAGTGGCTGTTCATTTCTTGGAAAGAAGTTAAAACAATCTATTCCTCTAGCTGCTTAAAGCAAATGAAGAAAAAAAAAAAAAGCTTTTCTAGTGCTTTCATTGAAGTTTTTCATTGCTTGCAAATACATCCATGCCTAGAGATAGCACAGCTGTTATTCATTCAATTTTTAAAGGAACTGAAAATCCCATGATTGGTGTTCTGATCATCTTGCAAATATTTTAAAATTTTTTAAATATTTTCTTGTTTGCCTCTTCTTTTATTATTTTCATTGCAGTAAAAAAAAAAAATCATACATTAATTCCAAAATCGCATAACATATTACTCTATTCTTTGGTAGTGTGCTTCTGTAAAGCATTTTCCTTTACATATTATAGACACAGAGAGAGTTCTGATGCAGAAAATCATGTCATAAGTTATTCTGGACTTTTTTTTCTTACATTTGTTACAGGAAAAGTAATCAGTATGGAGCTTGCCTTTTATTTCTTTGTTTGAGTATTGATCATTCTGCTCTTTGAATCTGCTACCACTTTTCTCTCTGATGATAACATTTTCTCTGCCTGGAGGTTCTACTGCCCTTAAATTAACTATTTTGTAATACATCTTTTTTTTTTTTTTTTTTTTTTTTTTTTTTTTTTTTTTTTTATTTCATATCACAGACAGTACTGTCACACATGCAACAGTTGTATAAAAACAAAAGTTGTGAATGTTGGATGATGTAGCTCTGTACGACATAATATTAGGCATTCAAATTATTGTCCCAGAGCTATGTGACCACCTTATCAAGGATGATCTCATGGAAGGTATTTGATGAGAAGTCATTCCCTTTTTAAGCATTTTTCATACATGATGAGGGAACACATGAAAAATAAGAAAAGAGACACTCTGAACATAACACACTGCTCTAATCTACATGACCTGATTTTATCACGAGCTCTTATTAAGCTACTGCAGCTCAGATCTGTCAGAACTTCTGTATTAAATCTCAGTTCATTTTTAAGAAATAAAAAGAGATGCATTCAAATTGATTCAGTCACCGGAAATGTTTTACATGTATAAAATTGAGGGAAAAGCAATAACCAATTAACTACTTCTTTGTCCAAATTTCTTGGATTCTAATGGAGTTTTAAATATTTAAATAAAGCAAAAATCATGACTAAACTGCTTTTTAGTGCAACTACTGGCCTTTAACTACGGTCAACATGGATGAACCTCATTTAAAAAATCTTTTCTTTCTAAGTAGCATCACAGAAATAAATATACTTGTGGATGTATAAAGCGGCGGGCTGCATTAATCTGTAATTGTATGCTGAACATTGAAAATCTAAACTTTTTGTTGAATATGGGTTTAGAGAACCCATTAACATGATGGTATAGGAAAAAATGAAGTGAAAAGTCATCAGAGACTGTTGTTGAATAACATGTATTAACTGTATGATACATTTTTCTCAGGAATTTATTGAAATGAGCAATAGCAACTTTTGCTCTTCATACAATGCCGTGTGTAGTTGTGCACATTGTGGATGCCAGTAACAGAACACATTATGCCAAGTATTTCAAAACAAATTTGCATGGGCAGGAATTCTATAAGCAGTTTTTCACCTGAATTCCAATTAGATAAGATTTACAGACTGAAGTTCCAGAAACAGGAGGCAGGAAAACTTTCCCTACTTTCCTGTGTATAGGATGGCACTCAGTTCATCAAAACCAGCTATTTGCTGTCTAAGTGTTGTGGGCAACTACACAGATCTATTACTTTAGAAATACATCTTTGTGTACTGGAGATCATTAGGTTGTGTGCTAAAAGGCTTGCCTCTGCTCATGAACTGTCACAGGCAGAGGAATTGGAATAAACTAATCACAGATGTGAGCAGCCATGCTCCCTGCTACTCTCATGGCTGTCACAGGAAGGCCATCACTCTCATGGTCTGGGTATGAAACAGGATTAGTCATGAAGCACTTCTCTGGGTCACCTTTCAGACTAGGGAGAGTTACTGCCCAGCATGTAGAATTCATGTGACAAGGGGAATGTCATCTTTGGATTGCACAAGATTTGTTATGGTACCTTTAGGGCAGGTAGAGGGAGGGATCAATGCTGTTTTGAGGGAAGAACTATCATTGGAATGGAGAGACAAGGGAATACAAAGGCATACATACAGGCTGATGATCATAATGTTTCTCTGATCATTCTTTGTGCCTGGTCACCAGAGACTGTTCTGCCTTTTTACTGAATTCCATTACTATCTATTTTCCCTTTACCAGGACTGTCTGTTCCATGTGTGCATGTGTGCTTGTGGGTGCACACGTGTGGGCATGACAATGCCAGTAACCATGGTAATTCCACAGGTCCCCAAGTGATTCCAGGGCTTGTAACGAGGGAAGATGGGGTTATCAAGTCAGTATGTGATCACTGGTGAATATCAATCTGGAATATCCAACAAGTAAAATAAAGGGCTTGGAAATGGCAAACTTGGATGGCCACAGTTTGGGGCCAGAGATGTGTGTAATCTCTGAGTGAGACAGATGTCTACTGGAGGGTCCACCACGTTCAGATCAACTTTCAGAAGGACTGTAGGATCTGAGGGCTGACTGAGAAAGGCAACTGGACATGAAATGATCCAGGCCCAGCTACTAGACAGACTCATTGTTTCAGATCAGTTATTGAATGGTCCATATATATGTAGTTACAGAAATGTATATTTCTCACTTTTGGACACTCATCCAGATCTGTCAAAGTAGGGAACATGACAAATTGTTCAGTGTTTCCTGTTTCCTTGACTGCTGAAGGTTTCTGTGTGAAATGATCTTCAGAAGAAATTTTGTGTATATTTACATACATGTGGTATTAGTGTGCTTGCATGTGTACCTGTTGGAAATGTATGTCACACTTGCTATTATTGGATATGGAGGCATAGAGTGCAGCAACCCTCTATTGGGCTGCAGGATTTAGCAACCCATGACAAAGAAATATGCGGATTTTCTCATTAAAGAAAACTATAAAATCACAGCAGAGCAGATGAACAGAAAAACATTTATATGTAGATTTCCATCTCCTCCACACTCCATAGGAGGTACGTTTTCAAAGTGCAATGCAACTTTGAAATGCTTCCAACAGTTTTTCTGTATTTCTACTCCTCCAGTTAAGGATGAATATAGCCTAGAAAAATAGTTTTACTAGTGGCACTAATTTTAGACATTTAAAAGACTATACCTGAGACCCGTGCTTAAATTTTTGCTGAGTGTTCAGGGGACAATTTTGTTGCTGTATTTAAGATACTATATAGTATAATCAGTAGACTGATTATATTTTCATTATTAGTTCATATACTATATAAAGCAGAAACACATCCTACTAAAATATTACTTTTTTGCAGATTGAGACTTCTAGATAAAGCTTTGTGTTTTGTATTTTAAATTTGGAAGAATTCTGTGTCCCTCTTAAATGTACACTGAGGTCAGTCACTGTTCTGCTTTTTCCTTTTGTTAGCATATCCTGAATTTGTTCACCGTATCATTACTTTGGTTCACCATACACTGCTTCCTCTCTTGTTATTTCTTCCTTTTCTGCCTACCACTGCAGTTCTAGCTTTGGAGACATTATTCATGAGGACAGTAACCTTGACATTAATGTCAGAGTCTCTTAATTGTAAAAACATGGAACTTGAGGAAAGTATAGGCCAGACATGGATAGGTTTTTCTTATAGGGACTGATAACTTTGTTCTTTAACCTGAGGGTGATGTCATTTCTAATTTTTTCATTCATAAAATAAATCTCATCAAAGTGATTATACAGATTTTTTTAAAAATGGGAAAACCAATTTTAACTAAAGAGTTTAACTGAACCTCTTTTAGGAATAAAAAGGTTTGCCTCTGAAATTCTGGCACACTTTGAAACATATGATAATAGGGGTCTATAATGGAAAGTAATACTACAGATATTAAATAAATATTTTTATGGCAGTTCAGTTATCATTTTTCCTCACTGAAGGGGAAGGATGTGGAGAAGCCTTTGAAAAAATTGAAGAGACCTCCGTTCATTTGAAAAGACAGGAAGATAAAGTAAGGAAATACAAATAATGTATTGCTTCACTAAGAAAAGAGACATGCAAAAAAAAAAAAAAGTCAAATGATTCCTCAGACTCTTGTTTTTCAAATTTGTTAGTTTGTTGTGTGACATTTAATAGTCTGATTTTGTGTAACTTGGTTTTAACAACTAGGTGAGATCCTGTCATATATTTGGGTAAAAATTCACAGGACTTTTTCAGATTTGGTTTTTTTAAATGAAAATAATTTGACAAAAATAATGTGACAAAAAGCACTCATCATTCATCACCATCTGATAATCTGAAGTTCTGAAAAAGCTCAGAAGAGAATTGAATTTTTGCATAAAATAATCTGTACATTTTGTGTCTTCTACAATGTGCTAAATGAGAAAGAGGTGCTGAGAAAATATTTTGATTTTTATCGTTTGTTTTTAAATACGTTTGCTATTTTTTTTAATGTTAAATGAAGATATCCAGATGTGCACTTTTTTAATAGAACAGCTGTGTTTGCTCAGTGTCTTTCATCAATTCCTTCATTCCTTACTGCTTGTTGCATTCCTTTGTCAGAGCAGATCTAAAATTAGACTGTAAATAAGGCAAAAAAAATCTCCTTCACATTCCTACTTCTGTAAGTGGCACTACAAAGCCTGAATGAAAGAAGACAAAACCAGAAATCTATTTCTGAACAATGTCTGAATAGGAAGATGGGAATGGAAAATGGGAAGTTTAAATGTGTAAAGAGTATCAAATAATCTGCCTTCTTGTGCAGTCTCATATCTTCCAGCAGTCAGTACCTAAGGTATTGTCAAACTTGGAATAGCTTTACATCATATGTGTACAAGGTTCACTGTAACTTTTTTGTATTTTTGACAATATATTTATGTCAATAGAAGTGTAGTAGAACTGGAAACTGAGCCTGATAACTTTGGGACACCTTCATGACATGGGTTGCCATGACAGTTCATTTTTATAAGTCAAACAGTTTTCAGATTTATTGTAGATGTACATCAAATCTAATTTCTGGAGTTTGCAAACTCTGAATATCCTGGAATTGCAGATGTTCAAGGGTGTCCAGGCTTTCTGATGCTATCCAGGAGCTGAATTACTGTTGCAGACAGGCTCATGTGCTGGGTTTCTGAATACCACAGAGCCTCCCTTCTGCAAGGTTTCTCTGAAGAGACAGTCAAAATTACATGCTGTGCCTATGTAAAGAAAGCAAGTGATGGTAGAGGACATTTACAGGCCTGGGACTTGATCATTGCACTCTTCAATTCTTAGAGCAGTGCCTGTCATTTATTTTGTCTAGGCCAACTAAAACTTTCCCAAAAAGTCTCTGGGTCAGGGACCATTTGAAACAGATGGCTTGGATGCAGCCAGCCTTCTTTGGAGGTTAGGAGAATTGAATTATGAACAATGATCCTTCCATGAGGGGTGGAACTGACCTCAGTTTCTGTGAGTAGTCCTCCACGTAATTTTTTAAAAATTCTTTAACATAAACTGAGCTACAAGATGTTTCAAGTAAAACTCCTGTACCCTGAGGGCTGCAGAACAGCTATGAAGGAGTGATCAAGGACTGGGAACTCAACAAACACCCTCAGCACAGGTCACAGCTGTGCTTCTTATTCAAGGGGGAAGAAATCTAAGGTGGCATTTTGCAGTTGTATTCTACCTCCCTTCTTGAGTGACCTTGGTTCTGATGACTGGTACTTTAAAGAAAGTGCTCTTTCCTTCTGAGGTCATTGGGATGCTGCACACTCTCCCCTGCCATATCGAGAAGCAACTGTGGAAAGGCCTTATTTGAGCCACCCCTCTCTATGAACTAAAGGTAGCTGATGCTAAAAATTGTAATTACTGCTTGGTTGACTTTTCACTACTCCTCTCTGCCTGCACGTTGCATATAGAGCATCTTCTACTATAAAATGGGATTTTTCTTTTCCCTTTTTGTTTTTTCCTCTAATACAGAGGAGGGAGATGAAAACAATGGCATAATATATTCACCCAGGTCAGCCAAGAGCAAAAGCTGTAAGTAAGGACTAAGTTGCAGGGTGTTGGTGTGTTGGTGCTAATTAAAGAAAAGGACATAATTTTCTGCAATCTATTTAGGCAGTCAGCTGTAATACCTAATAGTTTTTCTTTTTATAATCCAGTGTTGTTTCTCCACACTCTACATTTACTTGATAAAGTGAGGATGGTTTTCTTAATTTGAGTTTAATGGTGTAGTGCAAAAAAGAGGAACATGTTCACTCCAAATGTGTTAGCTAAACTGTGATTGCAAGCATTCAGCTATGATCCTCTGGGTTCCACAGACACAGTTCAGTGTAAAAAATATGCTGCTGCTGCTAAAAACTGATACTTTAGGGAAGTGGGCAGCAGGGTTAATTTTGAGCCAAATTATTTACCTGATATAGTTCCCAGCAGGTCAATGAGAAAACCAGAGCCAGCACATGGGAAACAGTGGCAATAAACCTTGAGAAGGCAACTAAAATTGTGTTTTTATAAAGAAATCATAGTTATGATGTGTTAAAGAGGATGGATAAAAATGAAATTATGGTGGATAAAATATATTTTTGATTACTAATTATTTCTTTTTGCACTCTTTTCCCAGAATGAAACCCCTAACTTTCCCCATAAACATTCTATCTGATGAGTACAAAAAAAATTGTGGCTAGATTTTCACTGTCCATTCTAATTTTCCTTCCTATCCATTTACATCATGGGAAACAACAGACAAATGAAAGTTTCTCTACAGGTTACATTACAGTCCAAATAGGTTGTCACAGCAAGGGAATAAATCTAACAATTGTGCATAGTTAAAATAGGTTTACAGTAATCCCTCATGGTATATTAAAATATTTTTTCTAGTGACCCAAATTCCAGTGTATTAAACAGTGGCACACAGTACACTAAACAGTATTTCACAAAATAATGTTTATTTATATATCTATATTAATATATGCAGTACAGAAAACCCTTCAGATGGCATTATTATGACATTATTACAGCTGACATTGAAGTATTTCCTGACTTCAAAATACATAACTCTACAACCTTGATGTTTTTTAAGGTATTCTATTATATTCAATATGTCATATTCTGTACAGGTAATGAATAGTACTACACATTCAATGAAGCAAACAAGTTGTTATAAATTAAATAGATTCACCTTTGACCTGCTTTCCTCCAAGCAATCTGATTAGATCTGGTTTTAGAAGGCATGCAGTTAGGTAAGTAGTGGTGGTATTTCAGCAGTGGGGTAGATTCCTTCATTGAAAGGACCGTGAGGCTTTTTGAAATCAGTGATTGCAAAGTTTAGCAACAACAATTTCTAATCATAATTTCTTCATAATCCCAGCAGTAAGGTGGTTACAGACAAACTAATCCATTTTATTGAGTAAAAACATTTAATTTTATATTTTACGCTGAGGAGGCAGCTGGTAGCATTTCATTTCTCTTTGGCAAACTTAGAAAGCAGTCATTATGTAGCAGTTGAAAGCATGCTCGAAACATTTCACATTGGTTGATGTTATATTCTGACAGATCATTTATATACAGTCATGCAGGGCCTCATTTTCACAAGACCACCATTTTCTTTCAGTGAAAAATGCAAGAAATGAAAAATCAAGGAAATCCAGTTAGAAGGAGATTATTTCAGGAATGTATTAAACTGCCTGAAAGATAATGTCTTTCTTAAATATATCTAGGTCTCATCTAAACAGTGATAATTACAAGACACTAGAGGAAATGAAGAGAAAGAGAAACCTTTTCCTTGGGGGATTTTAAACATATTTTAACTCATATGTCCCAGAAAAAAATCAATAGTTTTCAAAAAACTGAATTTAGATCTCTAAGCCACATCACAGTTTTAGAAACAGCTAACAGTACATCTGAAAATAGACTGGTGAAAAATAGAAGTCAGCACTGACGTAGAAAAAGATTAATTTTTTTTTCTATTGTCTACAAACTCTGCATCTCTCCTAATGCTGAAAAAAATTAATGCATAAGCCAGAAAATATTCTGAAGTGTCAAGCACTTACTTTTTGACAGTGTTAAATCTGGAAAATCTCTTGTAAATTTGGAAAATCTTTGATTTGCATTAGAGTAGAATTTTTTCAAACATGTCAGATTGAACAAAGACTTTTAGATAGATTTACAAGCATGGGCACATTTTTGGATCTTCCGAGCAACATTAGGGCTCCTCTGCCCTTCTCCTTCCTGCTGAAACCAGTTTCTGGCTGTTTTTTAATGCTAATTGTTTGGGTTGAGGAGGGAAATGTCTCCTTTCCTATCCTTATCCTCCCAGTTGAAAACAAAAATTTTCACACTTCATGTCTTACCAAACAGTGTGGCTGATCAAGTTTTTTCTTATCATGACCTCATTTATAATTTCTTGGTCAGTTTTTTCTCCACATATTCTGTTTCATGGCTCTTTTGATAATGTATCCTTGAAGAAGCAAACATTCTCATTCCATCTACCCTTGCAGATAGAACTGGGAAAACTTGTGGAATTTTTTCCTCTCCTTTTTTCTTCCATTGTCCTCCTGATACAAATCAGCTTTCTACCCAGCTTTCTCCAGATTAGAAGACAATGGCTTGGCATTGCACCAAAGTAATAAATCTTCAATGTGTGAATAAAAAGCTAAGGCAGAAAATGAGCTCTGATCTACTGATGAAAACAAAGTTTAGCCAAAAGTCAAGTTTGGGTCTGGGTGGGTTTGGTTGTGAGTTGTTTGTGGGGATTTTGTTGGTTTGGTTTGTGGTTATTGTGGGGTTTTTTTGGGTTTGTTTTTTTGGGTTTGGTTTGTTTGTTTTTTTTTTCCCCAGACCTTTCTTCCTTTCTTTCTTTTTGGTAGAGAACAAATTTCTCATCTTTATGGCAGAAAAATATGTAAGACTAAGACAATTAGTTGGTTTTCCATGAATGTCATTCTTAACTTTGAATCCACAAACTTGAAAAGCTTGGGCCTGTTGACTGCACTTGCTGAACATCACTTTATGGAGGATGTTCTCTTTTCAGCAAGCATGGATTTTCATGTCTAACACACATTAAAACTCAGTTACGAACACAAATAAATAATATACTTTTCATCACTGACTATTTCTGTGGCATTTATGGGTGTAGAGGAGCCATGAAGTGCTTAATTAGTTTTTTTCTGAAGCTCTAACAACTAGGTGTACACTGCTTTGAAGCATCATATAAACGTTTAAGAAGCAGAGAGCTGTTGTTTGTGCTGCCACAACAAAATTCTTAGCCTTACAAATTCTCCCTATGTAACAAAGCTGTACACTTATTTTTTTCTTTCCTCTCAGAGACAGGGGTTATTTTTCTTCACAGTTTTTTGTTGCCTAGTTGCTTCAATGTTGAACTCTATTCCTAATGTGTTTATTTCAGTATGTACTGTATAATTTCCATATGGCTCTCCTTTTGATGGCAAAATGAGTCACTGATAATGATAGGTGAAGGAATAGTCCTCTGAATGTAGCCTCCTTTTTCTAAATTGTAGAGGATTTAATTCTACCTAGTATTTTCTTTGAGCCATTTTTCAAAATTGGGATTATAAAAATATAAAGACCTTGTTCTTATGGTGATTTTAAAACTATACGTAGTCTTAGATTACATGGAAAAAGAATTTTTGATAACAAAATTTTGAGAGACATCTTTGGCCATCAGGAAACAGAGAATGAATAAATAGTTCATTTTATTTAGTTACAAAGTCAGTGATTTTATTAGGCAGGTTTATAGAGGGAGGAGATGTTGTTTGTTAGAACAAATTTTACACTAGCAGAAACAAAACGTTCTCATGCACAAAATTCCCATTTCAGGTATATATCCATATTTCTGTCATATACGTATAACAACATTAGGAAGGATTTCAACTGACAAGCAGGTCTGCTCTTTCCAGGTATATTTTCTAGTATAATAAACATATTACCTCTCCTTACAAGGTTTGGCTTAGCTATTATCCTTAGACAATCACAGATGCAGCACCATGACTCACATGTGATTATATGACTGTGACCAACCTTGTTTTTGAAGAGGAGCCTATTCAGGATCTTCTGTTTGTGGCTGTCAATTTCTTTCAAACATTTCTCAAAGTATCACTCTATAGTGAGTACTTAAATCATATCTCCAATCATTATTTATTTGTCAACACCTTGGGTAGCTCTCAAAGTGTTAACTCATTCTCTTTCCCTTCACAAAATTGCTGTTTGTGTTGTGACTATAAGAAGACCTCAGCTAAAGAAATTCTGGAAAAGTAAGAGACAGGTGTTGCAGGTAAGGTGGCCCAGAACACAGAAAGTAGGAGAACCCCAGGGAAAGACTACAGGACTCATTCTAGAGTCATCATTCTAGAGTCTGAAAATATGGCAATTACTGACAGAAGTGTAAGGGGGCTGTATGATAAGGACACAAATTTTTGTATAGTCATACATTAAAAACTTAGGTAATTTATTCTGTCTTGCTCAGATCCACCATCTTCTTTTTCACTTCTTTCATACTGTCTATTTGTGTTTTTCCTTTTCTACTTTTTTGGTTTTTTTTTTTGTTTTGTTTTTGGGGGGTTTTTGTGTGTTTTTGTTTGTTTATTTTGTTGGTTGATTCAGTTTTTGTTTTTACTGTATTTACAGTACATTTGAAAGTCTAAAGTACTATTCCTGTAGGAAGTGGTTCCTTGCTCTGAGAATTTTTCATGTATTTCTTTTCTCAATTTTTTCACATGTAGTAGACATGCAATTATGGATGGAATGCCAGGTACTCTCTTTTAAATATGTAATTTCTATCTTGTCTTTTCTATTTTGTCTATTTCTGCAATAATAAAATTTCTCTTTTTGTTTTAAAGAATTTTCTCTACTAATATATGTTGCATTTCTTTAACTTTCTAGATGATTAATGCTGCACTTTTTTTTCTCTTTCTGCAACATTAATAAACATACTTTGAAGCCCTGGTCAGGTCTCAGGGTCAAAAAAAACCATAAAAACAAAACAACTTTGAACCTAACACAAATCTTATTGAAGTTGATAGGAGCTACTTCACTGGCTATTTGATACAGGCTTGTTAGAGCAAATTTAATGGGGATCTGTAATGTATAAAGTCAAACAGAACAGATTTTAGCTGTCAAACAGGCTTTTCTGGAATTCCAAAGATTAAAATTTATCATTTATATCTCTACAGACATAAAATATGATTTCTCTGTGAATTGTACAACAGAAGAGCAATAGATACCTTCATTACCCACTGTCTGTTTTCATATGCTCTAATTTCTACAAGTATAGGGAGACACATTTAAATACTTAATAAAGTTTTGTTTATTGCTTTGCTATTCACTTTGGATTTAATATTACTTTCTGCTAATTTTACTATCAGCAAAGAATTGTTATAGCAATTACAATGTGAGGAGATTATTTACATTGAGTTTACCATGCACATTTAACACTACATTAAATGTCACCAGAAATTGTAGCATTGTGCAGCACTGAAAGAGAGAAGAATGACTGCATTTTCACTAACAGACAAACTGTGTTTCAATTCATTTTGAAATGGTCAGTTCTCCATTTTTTGAAGTATAGCCACAGAATTAAATCAACCTGCTAATACTGAAACTCATGAACATGTTGCAGTTGTGGGTCTAGTGTAGCTGTCTCTGTCCTTGAGCTGACATTTGTAATCCTTCTTACACCCAACCGGGACCAAGTACAATTGCTCAGATGACTCCATACTGCATCTTCCAAGAAGAGATTGCTATGCTAGCACATGGATAAACCCAATCTAACATTAATACTGGGCAGCTTTCTAGATAATATCTGTAACTACAGGGGACCACAATGCAGCAACTTTTACTGTGCTTTTCAGCCTTCAGGTAGTGCTGTATGGAGATTACTCTGGTCCAGCAGAATTTAATAACTTGGCCACTATCCAATCCAAAATAACTAGAAGGACTTCCAAGCCCTAGTGGAACCAGAAAATGGGACAGCTGCATTTTTATAGCCCTGTGAATAAGCTAATGTTAGACACAGCTCATTATCTTTATTTTAGTGAAACAGTTAATAAAATACAACCCTCACAAATTATTTAGGTATTTATTCTAATTAGCTTACCATTAAGAGAGGAAGCATGTGTTGAGATAGAAAGTATAAAAATAATATCAGAAAATAAGCAATTAAAAAAGCCCTCTGAAAATAGGATAAAACCATTTTTCTAATAGATACTATTTTGTGACCTACAGAAATCTATTATCTTCTTTGATGTGTTGCATGGTCTAGAAGTTCTGTATTAAGTTTCCATTCATGCAATTTTTCTGTGTTTACATCCAGCACCACCTGTGACTTCCAGGGGACTCCAAGTGGGCTTAAAATAAACAGGTGGTAATTCAGATATGTGATCAGTCTGCCCTTGAAGACAGATATCACTCATTTCCCATCACATGTGGAATGGCTCATCTGTTTAATAGGAATATATATTCAAGTGTGTTAGTAGATTGGAATTTTCATGTTGAAGTCCTGAAGTTAGGTGACATAGTGGGACACTCTGGATTTGTTTGCTATTTCCACCCATAAAACAGCAAAAACAGGTTGGTCTCTGCTGAACCACATATCTTGTAGGAGATGCACAAATCAATTTTTTATCCGCTTCGAATGGACTACATAGAATATACAGTTATGAGCAAAAGAAAAGAAGCATTTTGAACTATCAGATCTAGAGCATAACATGCAAGAGGATTTGTTGAAGTATATCTGGTCATTTTTTGGTAGAACAGACCTAGGAATACACAAACCTACATTGCTACTACCTTGCTAAAATTATTGTCTTCCTAATGATATATTTTCCCAATCTGTGTTGCATTGTAAAAGAGTCATGATTATACATATTTTGTAAATAATGGATTATCATGGGGTTTTGAGCAAATCCTTGAATTAATTGGTCATTAAAATGTCTCACATTGAAGACATATTAAAAGAAAATTGTTACAACTACAATATGTTTTGATGTTAAAATTAAAAGTTTTCAGTGGTTGTGCTTGTGGTGGTGAGTTCTGGATTTTTTTGCTCATCCTGACAATAAAATAACATACTGGGCATTTCCAGGATAACACAAATTACACAGGATACCCTCTGATCACCACCTTATTTGACATACATCACTCAGACTAAAGGATAAACTACTATTTTCATCTTCTGTACTGTTTTTACTCCACAATATTTTAGTAACATTTGCAACATTTTTAACAATCACAGATGCACAACTTAACATGCATGAGTAATAATAATAC
The DNA here is from genome assembly GCF_027887145.1 of Ammospiza caudacuta. Classification (NCBI taxonomy): domain Eukaryota; kingdom Metazoa; phylum Chordata; class Aves; order Passeriformes; family Passerellidae; genus Ammospiza; species Ammospiza caudacuta. Next base: position 74,875,669 of record NC_080594.1, read on the forward strand.
TGTCACAATAACATCTACAATCCTCTTGCAGGGATTGTAGATGTTATTGTGACAGTACAATTACAGTTATGCCTAATTTCCAAGGGGTTTCTGGTCTACATTTCATTCTGTTCTTTTTACCCTGTTTTCTATTTAAACAGGGATAGAAACAGGAAGTGTTTTTGCAAGTACATAGGAGAGAAGAGGAAACTGAGGAAAATGCAGATCCATTGCCCAGAAAAGTGGAGGCCCTGGTCACATGGAATATAGAAAAGGCTGACTTACTGAATGTCTTCTTTGGCTGTCTTTATTAGCATACCAGTCTTCAGGAATCAGAGATCCCAACGGCCATACGGAATTGCTGATGTAAAGAAGATCTACCCGTGGTAGAAGAGGATCAGGTCACAGGATACTTGAACATCCTGGACGTAATTATGTCCGTGGGCCCTAGCAGGCCAGCCAAACCCTATACAGAAAGTCACACAGGTATTAAGAGAGCTGGAACATGTCATTGTGCAGCCAGTGTCAAGTAATATTGAGGGCAAATACCACTCCTTTCTTCATGGTATACAGGAATGAGGACTCAGAGAACTACAAGGCAGTCAGCCTTATCTCACCTCCTGGGAAGGTGATTGAGCAGCTAGTCCTGGAAAACACTTCTAGGTGTGGCAAAACCAAGAAAGTCAACAGGAGTAGCCAACACTGCTTCACCAAGGGGAAGTCATGCCTGACCAACTTGTTAAACTTTAATGATGAAATGTCTGGCCAAGCCCTATGTCAGGCTCTTGACTCCTCAGTACAAGAGAGACATTCATGTACAGGAGAGAGTCCAGAAAATGGCCACAAAAATGACAAAGGGGAAGGTGCAACTTTTCTTTGAGGAAAGGCTGAGAAGCTGGAGCTATTTAGTCTAGAGAAGGTTTAGAGGAATTTTATAAATGTCTATCAGCATGTTAAGGAAGGGTGCAAAGAAGACAGAGCCAGGCTCTTTTCAGAGGTTATCAATGACAGGATCTGACAATGGTCACACACTAAAACACTGGAGGCTTCCTCTGAACATCAGGAAAGCTTTTTTACTGTAAGGGTGACTGAGCACTGGAACAGATTCCTCAGAGGGCTTGTGGAGTCTCCCTTCCTGGGCATATTCAAAATCCACCTGTACATGGACCTGAGCAACTAGTTCTAGTGACCTCTTTCACCTGGATTCAGTGATTCAGTGATTCTGTGTAATATTATGTATATTTCATTTTGACCATACTCCTATAAATGTAAAGTAGGATAATTCAATTTAATCTCACATCTTTTTTCCTGAACGTGATAATTTCAAAAATAAAGAGCATATAAGATGCTTCAGTACTTTTAAATTGTATCTTAACTTTTTTTTTTTTTCATTTATTGGAGCATTTTCAGCTATACATTTAATTCATTAATTTTCAGATTGGAAAGAAATACTAAACAATCAAAGAATAAAAGTGTATCCTTAGAAGTTAGTAGGTGTTAAAGGAACTCTCCTTATGTACTTTTGAAGGATTTAATTTACTGAATTGTCAAAAGAATTCAAGCAGATAACTAAAAAATTACTCAATCCTTATAGTGGTATGTAGTATCATAAAACTGTAGAATGATTTACATTGGAAGAAATCTCAACCCATTCCAACCCACCTGCCGTGGGCAGGAACACCTTCCAGTACATCAGATTGCTCAAAGCTCCATCCAAACTAGCCATGAGCACTTCCAGGAGTGGGGCATCCACAACTCTGGGCAAGTTGTTCCAGTATCTCACCAGGTCCATAGCAAAGAATTTACTCCTAACATCTAATTTAAACCTTCCTTCTTTCAGTTTAAAACCATCCCCCATTGTCCTATTACTACACTCCCAGATAAAAAGTCCCTTCCCATATATCCTTTAGGTGTTCTTTAAATATGGTAAGGCTGCTGTAAGGTCTCCCTGGAATCTTCTCTTCCCCAGGCTGAGCAACCCCAATCTCTCACGCGTTCTCATAGGAGAATGTGCCCTCTGGTCATCTTCAGCCTTCTGGTCATCTTCATGTCTTCCTCCTCTGGACCTGACTGAGCAGGTCTATGCCTTTCTTATGCTGGGAATCACAGAGATAAACAGAGTATTTCAAATGAGGTCTCACAAGAACAGAGGAGAGGGGAAGAGTCACCTCCCTTGATCTGCAGCCCAGGATGCTGTTGGCTTGATATGAGACAGGAAGAATGATCACAACGATATTTGCTTGTCTCATCATTGTTCTTCCTTAGCCATCTGCTTATGGTTACTGTTTGAGATAAAAGACCAATTTGAAGGATAATATCTAATCAGGTAAATCTGATCTTTTGCTCTTGAAGTAGCTGTAGTCTTTGCCACAGAGTGGTCCTGCATTTATATCACTGATGTTTGGAGGACTGTAGAGTACAGAAATCTCTGCAGTAGTTTAGCAAATGGCTGATTTCACTATTCAAGTGATTTTTTGTTTTCCACATTCTTCATTTTAACATGGATTTAGAAGATAATGTGACATCTCCTAGAATTATTATAAGAATACTTTGATATAAAATGCTATCTAGAATCAATGTGGTGTTAGGAAATAGTTGATTTAACATCAGTATACAATGAGTTTTCTAATGTTGCAGCTCTGCCATAATTGATTTGTAGCACCAGTACCTTGCTGATTTTTTTGTTATTGTGCACTTCCATAGCGCTAGTACTAAAAATCTTTAGCTAGTATTACAGAGTTTTGCAAATGAAGACTCAAGCATTCAAATAGCCAGAGGACTGTTTATACACCTACCAGTCATATTTACATGCAGCATCATGCATGGACTGAGCCTTTTTTTCACCCAATTAGAACTATATTTAATAATGGGTGTACACTGGTATATGCATGTCTTCTAGCAAATATAGAGCTTCAGTTGCATCCCTTCGTAGGATTTGATCCCAGAACCATAACCGCACTTCAGTTTTCTAAATGTCAGAATTTTGTCTAATTTTTAGTTATCAAGTAGAATGGAAAAAGAATGTGTATAACAGCTGTAATTTTTTTGAAGTTCATATAGTCTAAAAATGGACACACAATTTGCATGCAAAGTTTTAGCCCAAAGCAAATTTTCATGGATAAATTATACAGCCCTAGAAATACTGAGATTTTAATGGCCGCAGTGAAATGTTTCTAAGTACAGCAGTGCAAACAATGACCTATTACCATATAGTTTTAACACTTCAACACAAAAGAAATTCTCTACAACTATAGAACTTGAAAATGGCAAGGCAGATTACTAAGGATGCAAATGTAGCTTTCAGATAATGTTGTAAGCTATAAAACCCTTTCCTTAATTGTCATAAATTGGAACAAAAGAGAGAATTTTTAGGAAGCTATGATGTAGTCATTCACAGAGATTTAAAATGCTAAATCAAAAGTAGTAGCTAAATCTGCTGAATATGACTTTCTATTATCTGTCATATTTGCTGGAGAATCTGAACAAAGGAAGCTTAAATTACTGTTTTAAACTCATCAAATTAACAGAAGAACCCTTTATTGATCAGCCCCTACCTTTCTGTAGTCCACAAGAACTTCAGCATCATAAGAAAAATATGTTAAACCATACACACTCTGATAATTAAGATATACAGATTCAAAAATTTGCATTTGAATAATTGCTAGAAATTAAATGCCTTTAAGGTTTTAAAGAATACCTATACCACTAAATTCACTATTATTCATCATTCCAACTTTATAACATTGAGTATAAATCTCTGCTCTTCCAGCCACCTTATGTAACCAAAAATAAAAGAAATGTGCACTATTTTTCCCCACTGTATGATTGACAGCAGAAAAGAAGATAAAGTCACTGTTGTTATTGTTATTGTCTTACATATCAACATGACATGCAAGGAAACCATCCAAATCAAGGTTATAATGCCGTAGGAAAGCATATTTTTTTTCAGCAATACTTTAAAGCTCAGGTGAAAATGTAGAAGTGGAAAATGACTAAAGAAAATAAAACATGAGAAAAGTTTCTATATTCTGAACCTGCACGTATGAACTGATTTTGGAGCAGATAGCTGTGAAAAGCAGCTAGAACTGAAGTGCCTAGTCCCCACAGTTTGTGGGTCCTGGTACAGCACTTTGATTTGTAATTTGTGAGTGTTCAGAAGGCCTGAACTAATGTGCACATCTCACTGGACAGCACAAACACAATAAATGTGAAAAAGCATGTTGTTTGCATAACTTTAGAAATTTGAATCTTTCTGGCTTATCCACTGTGCAAACAATTAGTAATACCTAGATTTTTATTGCTTTTGAAGTAATAGGATTAAACTCAGTATTACCAAATTAAACATTTATTAGTTAAATTTTCATATTTATGTGTGCAGTAATACAAATCAAGTCTATCTTTTGAATAGCAGGTATAATAAAAAGTATATTTTCAGAATATGATCATTTTACTTGCAGAATGACTGATAAATTAGGTCATTATCACCCAGATAAATAGACAAACACAGCTAAAAATTATAGACCATCACTCAAACACATAAAAATGGAAAAAAAGAGGAGAAGAGATGAACAATTAGCCCATAGCACTCTTGACACATCATTCTATAACACTTGCCTTCCTGAGGCAAATATGCAAATGGATCAGTATTTCATGGGTCAAGCATAGGAAAAAAAGTTGTATCTGCATACAGAATGTTTTGGATTTGTTTTTTGTTTTTTTTTTAATACTATATGAAAATTATTAAAAAATTAGGTAGATATCTAAATAATATACAGTAAATAATTAAAATCTAAGGATCAGAACCATTAGATTCAATTATAATGAAATTTTCTAGAACTACAAGAAAGGGAGAAAATACCGCATAGTAAACTTATTTCTGTATGTTTATTGGAGTTTTTGGTTTTTTTGTAGCATAATCCATGACAAATTCTTTATCTGTTCTTAATGCAATCATTTTAAAATTTAATAAAATTTTTAATCTAATAATAGTAAATTCAGAAAAAATCTATAAACAAAGTGAGTTAACTAATAATATGTTGTACTGTTTTGAAGCACAATACAAATAAGTAAATTTATATGTCAGAAATCTAACGCCACTATGGAAAACACTTTATTATGATTGTAATTAATATTAGACCTTTTCAAAGACAGAACTAACTTTGGGACAAAAACAGGCTATGATAAAAATTGAAGGGAAAGCTATTATTTGCCTCCAGCATCCTAGTACAGAACAGCTTGAGGAGAGGAAATAGGAGGAATCAGGGAGACAGAGGAAAAATAGATACATATCAGGGAATTTTATTGTATCCCTTGAGGTAGACATTAGGCACAGGTTAACTGTACATTAATAAAATAACCCCTCACCAGAGAATTGCAGTCCTACTGCCGCGAGCAGTTCTACAAGGAGTCTGCAAAGATGTGCCAAGATCCAGTTCCATACAAACAGTCACACCAGCACTGATCCAGCGAGTGTGGTGTTAGAGATCGATACCTCAGCACCAACTCTGCTGCCCTAAGTGGCCTGTGCATCATCCCATTCCACTTTGGCTACAAGAGAATGTTTTGGGTGTTCTTTACCTCATCACCAAGGGACATTTCCCTTCTCTTTAGAGAGGCCTACTCTCTCTGGCATTCCTGCTGTCAGCAGTTTAACTGTTTCTATAGTTGGGACTTCTTGTCCTTTGTGTCATAGAACTCATCGGTCACAAGCTGTGCAGTTAAAATTTAAATTTCTTTTTAATCCATCCTGTGGTACAACTTAACAGGAGCAAGTGGAAAGAAAAATGGAAAGCTAAGAAAGGGAAAATAAAAGAGTACAATGAGAAAGGACAGACTGATCACAGAATTGTAGAATTGTAGAATAGGGACCTTAAAATTGTAGAAGGGGCCTTAAAAATCATCTATTTCCAACCCTCCTGTCCCTATGGGAAGGGACACATTTCACTAGACCAGGCTGCTTAAAGTCCCATCCAAACTGGCCTTTAGGTAAGTATTTCTGCAAAAGGGGCAACTACAATGTCTCTGAGCAACCTGTTTCAGCCTGTCACCAGCCTCATAGCAAAGAATTTCATTGTAATACCTAAAATAAATACACCCTCTTTTAGTTTACAGCCATTATCCCTCATTTTATCACCTCCCTCCACCTGCTGCTCACATTTCTTTTGATGCAGCCCAGGATCCTGCTGGCTTTCTGAGCTGCAAGTGCACACTCCTGGCTCATGTCCAGCTTCTATTCACAAGCACTCCAAGTCCTCCTCTGCAGGGCTCCTCTCAGCCAGTTCTTGTCCCCATCTTTACTCATGTGTGGGATTGCCCTGAGGCAGGTGCATCACCTTCCACTTGGACTTGCTGAACCTCGTGAGATTTCCATTGGCTCACTTCACAACCTCGTCCAGTGTCTCTCTGGAGAGCATCTTGTCCTTCAGGTGTGTCAGGTGCACCACTCAGCTTGGTGTCATCTGCAAATTTGCTGTGATGTTCATGTCATTGCTGAAGATACCAGACAGTGCTGGTCCCAATGGAGCCCATCAGGACATCATTCACTACCAGCCTCTGCCTAGACACAGGGAATTGACCACAACTCTCTGGTTGTGCCCCTCTACTAAATTCCTTATCCACTGAATAGTCCACCCTTCAAACCCACGTTTCAACAATTTGGAGATAAGGATGTCATGTGGGAATGACAATTTCTTACTAAGTAAAAGAGAACGTTATGACTTTTGTTGAATGGCATTTTCAGCTAAGGAGTTAATCTTGTGACCATTTCTCTGCCAGTATCCCTTTTTTTTTTTTTAATATTTTTAATATTTCTAATAGGCCAGATGAAAAATTATTATGATAGTTCAGCTACCATTGACATGCCTTTAAATGTCTGGTCCTTATTTCTTAATCAAGTTTGGAAACTGAAAACACTGAATTACTTGATGCAAATTAGAGAAATGCCCAAAGCGAGGGGAAAACAATGAATTGGTGATTATATTTCCAATAATTAATTTCTATTTGACATGAAGACTCAAAGACAGAGTTGCAGTTTTTATAAATCTGTTTTGACTAAATCTGTCACCTATATTTTTATTAGTAATGGACATTTATTTCTGAGCATTTTCCATAATTCTGTCATTATTTTCTGTGCACTACTTGCCTCTCCATCACCTTAATACCGTGCAAAGTTTAAAAGCTGTACAGAAGCTTGAAACAATATTAACATTCTGTTAGTTTGCTGTATCATGTGCAGAAATACTTTCACTCTCTGGATCTTGCTTCACATTTCTTTCTTACAAACCACCTGTCACAGAGTGAGCTGCCACAAAAAAAAAAAAAATAGAGCCAACATGGTTAACTTTTAGATTAAAATTGGAAATTGGCAATGAAAGAAGTGTTATTGGTAGAGCTATAAACCCTGAAATTTATTTGACTTGTTGATACACAGACTTCCTATTAACAATTTCATAAAAGAGACCATGTGCTCAATACCCTTGAGACAGATCAGCATCACTGGGTTGTATCAGCTTTTTCTTTGCCTCTCCAAAATAGATTTTGGGCCAAAAGGAAAAACTGGAATTGCTGCTGGTTCTTGGATATATGGCCAAAATTAAGAAGTCACTGGCCAATAATGTTAACCATAATGCTCACACAGTGCTTTTGTGATTGCTAACTCTAGCAAAAAACCTTTCCATTTTTCTTTTTAGTCTAAAAAATTGGATTAAATCCAACTTCTATTAAAAGCTGTCAGACATACAGCACAAAGACTCAAGTCTTGGTATTGAGCCAAAATGGATGGCTCATAACTTTCTCACTTGCACTACTCATGTGAGAGGAAAATACCATGGCCAAATGAAAAAGTAAGAAAAATATCACCATCAGAAAACATGCAGAAAATTATGACCATATAGAGAAATATTTGCAAGTGTAAATTCTTCTCATCATAAATGTTCTGGTTTTATGGGGTTTTAGGTAGTTTAGCTTACTGGTAGGCTTTTAAAAGTAGAAATTAATATGAATTTTCATAGAAAATCTCTAAAGCTTCATGGATATCCACTTGCTTAAAAAAGGAGGACAAGTGGTGTCTAAGGTTTCCAGCACAGATCTGTGCATTTAATTGGAGATACCCATTTTTTGTAAGGTGGATTACACACTTCTAAAGTATACTTGTCTTTTAATTAAGGTTTATTGATTGTGGGAATTCCTGACAAATGTAATTGTAAATTAAGCTAGAAAGCCCCCAGATGCTTACAACTTTTGAACAGAAGTATGGAGAATATAACTGGAAGAGATTCTTCTGCTGGTAGGGTAGATCTGTTGACCATTCCCTCTTTTTAACACTGGCAATTTATCTCTTTTCCTTGGTGTGTCCTGAGAACTCACCTCTAGCTCTGTCTCATGACACAGATTCAGAAAACAAGAGAAAAGCTGGAGAACCGTTCGGACAATAGGAGTTTGTGTATTTCATTAGTTACAAATATAAGTAGACCCTGGGTTAAATATATGATCCAAAGCATGTATATAATTTTGGGAAGTTACCCAGAGCAGAAGCCACAGTCCTGCACCCCACATCTGGGTATACGTGTTACTAATAACATGTCACCAATCAAAAATTCCAGTGAGACAATAGAATTAAGATGTGGATAGGCTAGCGACAGTTTCTAGGCAGACCTCTGGAAACAATGATGTATCCTAATAAACAGATATAGATTATCAATATAAATAATGACATTTGATGTAATTTTACAGAAAATGAGTCTTTGGGTTGATTGCATCCCATGTTGAAATTACAAGTTTGGTTTCAAAATTTAACCTATCTAAATGAAATAAATTAAATACCATTTGTATTTTGGAAGGTCTGAGTTTTACGTGTGCTATACTGGAGCTTGAAATATTAAAATTATGTAATAAGCCTGACTGGCAATAGGACATGCTCATATAATGAGGATGATAATTTGACTTTGCAGAAATGCTGAAAAAACAATGGAATTTTTCATCTTTAATGATGAAATTTTTAATAATGGCTTGAAACCACAGGGCCACAACAACTGGAATTTAAGCCAAAATTACCACAAGGGAAGGAAGATTACACATGGTAATAGTAGTATCTTAAGCCCCAGAAAAGTGCAGTTGTGGTGATATAAGATACTTCTGCCACCATCTGCTTCATCTTTCTGGTATAGAGAGCAAATTGTACAGTGCAGACTGAAAAATTAAAAAAGACCCAAGGAAAATTCCCATAATTTTAATCTTAGATGATCCATTTCATAGCCTGGAACACTGATGCAAAGTAGAAGGCTTCGATAACACTTCCACAAGGTTTTACACTATGCACTTGAGATGTAGGCATATTTTTGCAATCCTTTTAAAGATTTTCAGGTTAGACAGTGCTGTTTTTTTATTAATACTGGCTCTGCCTTACTACGTCAGTGATGAGCTTTGTCACTCTACACCTACAGAAGGTTTTAGCAACTGTGATAGTCAGTTGCATAGCAGCTGTCCTTGATTCATAATATATTTGTTTCATAACTTACTGTTTTTCCTTCCTCTGCATGCCAAGAAATCTGAACCAGAATTCATGATGGAAGTTTCCGTATTTTTCTGAAAAATACCCTTATTGCTGTGTTTGTCTTGTCACTTAATATAAGGAGCAGGTAATGAAGATAACCAGAAAATTGCGGCTTTTGAACCATGGAGTGAAAATGAAAAAGGCTTTTCCTCTATTATCTTTGAGTAATTAAAAACACCTTATCTTAGATTATGCAGTAGACTGCTCTGAAGAAACAGCACCTGTATCCTTATGCTCTTTTTACTTAAAAATACTTTTGCTTATAGCGACTCTTACCATGATAGCCATGATGTTGGCCATCAATCCCTTCAACGTCTTTTTCTGTCACATAGGGACTGTGATGTTTCATCAGGTACTGTGGGTGTGCTTATACTGGGAAGACAGATGAGCCCTAACTGCCTGCCATGGGCAGGGAAGCCTTTTGACAGATCAGGTTGATCAGGGCCCCATTCAAACTGGCCTTAAACACTTCCAGGGATGGGAAACCCTCAACTTCTCTGGGTAAACTATTCCAGTGTCTTACCTCCCTCACAGTAAAGAATTTATTACTTATAGCTGATTTCTAACCTAAATCTTTCAATTTAAAACCTTTACCTCTCATCCTGCTACTACACACCCTGATAAGGCATTCCTCCCCATCTTTCCTATCAATTCCTATTTAGGTACCTGAAGGTTGCTAGAAGGTCTTCTCAGGCTGATCAACCACTCTTCAAAGCAGAGGTGCTCCATCTTCATGGCCCTCCTCTGGGCCTGCTCAAGTAGGTCCATGTCTTTCTTGTGTTGAGGACCCCAGAATTGGACAGAGAACTCCAGGACTTTCACAAGAACAGAGTGTAGGGGGAGAGAATCACTGCTCTCGACCTGTCAGCCACACTGCTTTTGGTGCAGCCGAGTGTGCAGTGGGCTTGCTTGTCAAGATCTCCATGGACAGCATCCCTTCACTCGAGTTTGTTGACTGCAACACCAAGCCTGCTGTCATCCACAAACTTGCTGAGGGTGCACCCAACCTCACTGTTCACATCCCTGACAAAGACATTAAATAATACTGGTCCCAATGCCTAACCCCAAGGGATGTTGCTTGTCACTATTCTTCAGACAGATAATCAGGATGTTGACTACAAATCTTTGCATATCACTACCCAGAAGATTCACTGTACATTAAATGGCTGGCCTGTAAAATCCATGTGTCTCATGTTGCATATAGGACAGTGTATAAATGCTTTGCACAAGTCCAGGTATATGATCTCACTCTTCCTCTATCCACCAATGTTGTAACCTTTTTTGTAGAAAGTTGTGGTGGTGTTTGCAGGGGTCCCAGGATGAGGGAAGAGATGAGAATCTTGACTCCATGTTTCAGAAGGCTGATTTATTAAATTATGATATATATTTTATTAAAAGAAAATTATATACTAAAACGATACTAAAAGAATAGAAGAAAAGATTTCATCAGAAGGCTGGCAAATAAGAAGAATGGAGTGATCATAAAATCTTGTGACTGACCAGAGTCCCAACACAGCTGTGACCTGTGATTGGTCATCAAGTAGAAACAACTCACATGGACCAATCAAAGATGCACCTGTTGCATTCCTCAGCAGCAGATAATTATTGTTTTTCTTTTCCTTTGAGGCTTGTCAGGAGAAAAAATCCTGTCAAAAGGATTTTTCATAAAACATCTCTGTGACAGAAAGTCACCAATTTTCTGAGCAAACATAAACAGCAAAAAGCAACTTATGAATAATAACAGAACACATGAGGCGGCTCATGTGCATTAAGTCTTCCTCCTCTGGTACAGTCATTCTGCAGAGGACTCAGAATATTGGCAACTGATTATACTTTTTAGTATAATATAACTGATTAGGCTTTTTGGAGAATCCCAATTTACTATCACACATCTCACTCACCATCTTTTTCTCTCTCACAAACACCTTTAATGCATGCATCAACTTTGATTTACCCTGACAGCTTAATTTCATTGGTGTTTTGGTCTGAGAGCTACATGGGCTTTGCAATGAACTATTACTTTGAATGATTTCAATATCTTTCATCTTCTGTTCCTGTTCCTTTCTCATGTTATTTTCAGGTCCTAATCTCCAGCTATTTGCTTTTTCATACTACTTTTAGGCATTACATTCACATTTCCAGGCAAGCATTGGTTACTTGGCAATTGTCTTAGCTCCCTTTTCAGAAATTAACTATAATAACTGCTGAATACAAATTTGCCTCTGGCAAGTTTGTGGTGCCAAGAGATGGTTTTGTAAACCCTTCCATGAGGTTATTATATCTACAGCAAAAACTGTAACAGTCTGAAGGGCTTACTTTTGGTCACTACACATTTTTCAAAATTCCTATTTCAACAAAACTCTTTGGGCGTATTATAGAGTAAAATAAGTCTCTGTTTCTATTTGAATATATAAATAACTTTTTCATGTCATGCATTCTGACAAGCTGCTCAGAGGCAGGCATCTTGCAGAGCGCAATGACATTTCAGCTAAAGCAAGTGTATATCCTTATGGCAATAATCAATATCTCCATCTTATTACTACAGAGAATCTCAAGCTTTGTCCTTGACCACATTAAACCCTGTCAACGCTAAACTATTTTTATTCAACTGAACAAAACCCTTTTTTAGTTGTTGTGGTTTAATCCCAGTAGGCAGTTAAGACCCTCACAGTCACCCAGTCACTGCCCCAAAGCAAGATGGAAGAGAGAATTGGAGGGGTAAAAGTGGAAAAACTTGTGAATTGAAACAAGGACAATATGATAAGTAAAGCAAAAGGTGCACATGTAAGAAAAAAAAAAAAAATTCATTACTCGCCATCAGCAAGCAGGTGTTCATCCATTTTCAGTAAACCAAGACTCCTTCATGAATAGTGGCAATCTGTACTAACAAAGACCGTAACTCCAAACGTCCCCACTATCCCCAGACTTTCTTCCTGATCAGGACATCATACATGGTGTGGGTAAACCCTTGGTTAGCTAGGGTAGAAAAGACAGACAAACAGAACAGAAGATACTTTCTATTTTCATTAGTGAAGCTTGACTATGCTGTCTTTTAATGAGAGATTTTAAGTGGGATTTTTAAACTGAAGATAGGTGATCATGACATAAATATTTTTTAAAAGACAAAGTAAAATGAATCCATCTATAGCTAGTTCTAAAATATTGCCATTTTTTCAGTGCTCTCATGAAAATATCATCATAAGGTAAGAAGCTGTTGAAAAGCTGACAACCACAAAAAAACCTTAGTGATCAGTATTTTAGTAAATCTTGACTGAGACAAATTTTTCTTGGATTACATCTAAAATTAGAGCAGAGTAAGAGCTCTGGAGATTTGACCTATGGTACAGCTTCCTGGACTGGCTGTGTGCTCCATGAGAAACACACATCACTGCTGTCAAACAAGATTGCAGCTATGATGGCAAACAGTCAGGAAATATCATAAACTGACAAAGGGCATAAATAACACCAACACAATGTGTCTGGAAGTGTTTTCAGAAATCAGTGTATATTCTTTGGAAAACAAAGAGATTAGGGAAGTAAGGCATCAGCTGATGACATTCCAGGTAATGTGGTTATGTGACCTTTGCATTTCACAATTCTAAATTAATTATCATGTAGCTGTTATGCAACAATGCACTGCATCCCCATGATATGCTGTTATACTGTGGATAAATTGTGTTAAAATTTAAAACCAAATTCCATTTTTTCTAAAGTAACAAAAATTCTCTTAGTTCCATTTCGGTTAAGCTCAAAGAGTGGCAAATACAATTATTTTGTGTCCTGTTATGGCAACCTCAGGAGCAGGTGCACAATTGTGCTCAGTTGAATAGTATTTTTCAAACCAACAGCACTAAGCATTTCAAGGATTTCCACCTGCCTTGTGATCACATCCTATCTCAACGGCTGCTTCTCATCAGCACACTACTCACAGGCAGCCTGGGGACAGTCCATCTGCTGTGTTCAGTGGTATGCTAACCTGGGAAGCCTGTTTGCCTAAGAGAACTTTAATATACTCCAGGTAATGTGCTTGAATGCCTAAAGTTAGGTTGTGAGAATGCAAAGTGAATCTGTTCAGGGAGATAAATTTGGGGTCTCAAGATGATTTTCACGTAAAATACAGATATAACTGATCGTTCTACATAAACTAAAAAAAAAAATAAAATTCTGTTTCTCCTTCATTTTTTCCCCCTACTTGTTCACTTGAGGTTTATCACACTTAAATTGACTTAGTTCCAGATATGTCCTTATTTTCATGTGCAAATTATGTTCCCACCTTGAAGGGTGACATAATAAGGTCTTTAAAATTTTGTATTTCAAACGGATTGTTTTCCTCTTTCAGTCTTGCCACTTATAACTCACTGCAGTCCTCAGGGAGCTGTGCCTTTTTCCTTGCATTTGAAGGTTTATCTCGGAGACAGGTAAAAAGAAGCAGCACACATTTCTACTCTGGCACAGATTATATTTTATCATTTTACTGCTTGGGCAATTTAAAACCACTGGCAACAAACTGTGATCATCCCAGTCCTGAACAACTCACTCAAGCTTCATTTTGATTACCTCCACTAGAAGTTTAGTTTCAAAGGGAATTTTAAATCAGGCTAAATAAGTGTGATATATGAGGATTATCTGAAATCCTGATCCAACAATCCAGAAATATTGCATGTACAAAATACTTTCCTCTAAGGTTTGGAATATCAAAAAAAGCTCATTTTTACAGGTATCAAAGGACTTTATTTTTTATCACTAATTTTGATTTAGAGGCAAAGTTATCAACATTTAGTTAGAATCTGAAAACTTACATCACATCAGTTTAACAGTTAAATCAAATTTTTTAATGACTGAATAGCGTATTTTAAGAGAATATTTTTATAAACATTTGTCTGTATGATATGTTTACTATGTACCCTCTTTGCAATTTCCTTTTAAACTTACCTCCATTTCCTCAAATATTTCATTTGGTTTCAGTATTATTCTGCTAAAACATTAATCATTTCAATAACTATGCATTCTTATGCTGTTGTGTAATTTTAAGCAGGGAAAAATCCTTATTCCCCATTAAAATGTCAAATACATTAGAATTGTGACATTGCAACATTATAAACCTTACACATGTCAAGCAGTGATAAAAGAAAAGCTCTATTAAAATTAATTACCAAATACTAATATGTTGTAAATGAAATTTGAATGAGACATATTAGACCTTTCATGAAAAAGAAATCACATTAAGAAGTCATTACTGAAATACCTTTCAGACCTAAACACAATCTACTTCCTAAATAACACAGACTTGGAACTGAGGTTACATGATTTTAAATGTCACTATTGAGAACTTTAAAGACTTTGTCAAGTTACTGTTCCAGCCTATAGCAAATACCTATAACATCATCTTTTTACAATCTGAGAAATCATATGCTGACATCAGTCTACACAGGAACATGACAAATTTCAAAGCTGAGCCAGAAAAGTAGGAAAATAATGTTCTCACAGAACATTGTATTGAGAACAATAATAAATTCTCAGTTTAACTGAGGGGGTTTTTTCAGTGCGTATTTTAGTCAACCATGAAGATCCATTGTGCTTTGTATCTCCACACTTTAGGCTCTGTGAGTTCACAATTAAATAACTAAAATCACTAAGAAATTTCTGGAAGTAAAACAGCATGAGAAAATATATGTACTGGAGGTTTTATATTTGAAAATACTATTGATAATAACTGTAGCTGAAATTTGTCAAATTTCCAAAATTAAGACAGTATTTACTGTTATTGTATTTCTGTTTCTTTAAACCCATGGTGGGAAATGACATTTGAATAGCAGGCCTGACTTTTTGTCTAAAGTGAGTAGCCTCAACATGCCTATGAAACACAAAGTAAAATTTTAAGCTTTAGAAATAAAAGTTATGTTACTAGATCAGTCTAAACTTTGGAATTCAAACTTAGAGCCTTTATTTCAAGTTCACTTTACTGATTCAGCATCCTGGGAATCATAAAGATTTCTAATGACATATAACATCAGAGAAATAAATAAATAAAAGGCATGAGGCTAATGGAAAGTAAAGTCAGCAACTCACAAATACTGAGGCGAGCAAAGTAAGAAAATAAGAGAATGGTTTCAATCTGATGCTGCTTTCCATGCATGCAGTATAAAAATACTTTCTCATTCCTTTGGGGAATAATATTCAGAATACTGTTCTTCATTAGTGAACTTGTCATACACCACTCATGCTTCAATATAAATACAGGAATATCTCTATTACTTTTTTATTCCTTCTTAGGAAGGCATATCTTTTCTTGTAGGCACTCAAAGATTTTCTAAAGCTGCACATGCACATCAGAGACAGTATTAGGAGATAGAATTAATCTTCATAAAAATACACAGTGCTGAACCACAACTGTAAAATAGGAGAAGTGATTTTCTACTGCTGTTATTTTCAGATTTTATTTATATATATATATATACTGTACATATTAAAATAGAAGCATCCAGTCCTATTTGCCAGATCTTCTTTAAGTTTTTTTAGATTGAGAAGAATAAAAGTAAGGAAACAAAACAGAGAGTGAAAAAACCCAATATATTGGGTGGAGATGTCAAGATGTTTTCAGTGAGGGATTGTAGGAGTAGCCTCTGTTGGAAGAGGTGTTGGGAGAAAATTTGGGAATGGGAAGGTGAAAGGGGAAATGTGTTATTGATAAATTTCCTTTTGTTTCTCACTACCTAAAGATATTGTAATATACAATAAATTAAATTTATTTTCCCCATTTCTATTCTGTTTTACGTATGAGGGCACTTATAAAAGCAATCTCCCTGTCCTTAAGTCAGCATATGACCTTTCCTATCCTATTTTCTCCCTCTGTCATACTGAGTAGAAGAAAGGAAGGAGCAACTGGGTGGAAATGTGTCTGCTGGCCAAAGCCAACCCACCACAAACAGTTAAAGTTTCTTTGGTTCTTTTCATATACAAAAATGATAGGTCATCTTTGAAATACCTGTACATTAACCAATAAATACATTTAAAAAATTAATAACTAAACTTTTCATTTGCATCAAATTTTCCCATAATTCAACACTTTATTTAAATATACATTTTCTGCTCTACTGAAACTTGTCCAAACGTATATTTCTATTTTATGGTAATAACTATACAATATAAATAACTATTTTTATATTTACTATACTATATATATAGTATAGTAAATATAAAAATGAGATATTATATTATTTATTTCATTCAGCAGTTGCACTAATACCATTCTTGAGACTTACTAAACATAAGCAGGACCAATTATTGTCCACATAAGAGCAGTGTTTAAGTGAAACTCATTTAAAGCAAATTTTAATGACCTAAAAGGTAGGAGTTTGGATTATGAAAGTCACTTTATTCACTTTAGTCACTATATAGCTGATAGAGAAAGATAAGTACCTTTGGAAATTAATTCAACCCACTCTAAATGACTTGTATAAAAATCATCCACCTTCAGCAACTAAAGTCAGCTAAACTAATCCTCCCACCCCTCAAATGAGACTTTTTTCCAAAGATAAGTGTGGCAGAACACCAATAGTAATATATCATCATCCATATTTTTCTAAATTCATGTTCTCTTGGGTAGGAACTTTACATAAACGCTAGAAAATACATCTACAGTTAACAAAAGGAGAGGAGACAGACAAAAGTGATGATACGTATTTATTATTCAACTAATAATCCATCACCATGGATAGATCTTTTATAAAAAATATATATATAATATGCATGTACATTCCTCTGTTGTGCTAGGTGTCAGACATGTGCCACCTAGGGCTGACTACTGAGGATTATGTTACACCTTCCAACACAATGAAGAAGACATTAATTTTTTTTTTTTTTTTTTTTTTTTTTTTTGCTTTTTGCAATGAATCAAAGAGAGACTAAAAGGTTGGAGCAGGTAGCAGGGTTGAGTGCACATAAGGAAAGTAGAGGCATTTACTATCTTCCTGAGATGAAAAATTCAGGACAAAAAGCTCCTTGAAGAGTCTTTTCTGGGATACCATAAGAACTCCTGTATTCCCCAGTAAGCCTGGACAATACTGATTGCAACTTGTTTCTATTACGTGTATTTAAAAATAAAAAATCTGAAAATAAACCTGTGCAAAATACAGACTGAAAACTAGCTGTCCTAACCAAAGTTACAGAACCTGAAGAAGACTGTATTACAATGCAAATTTAAGGGGACAGAGAGAGGCATATTTAATTAATTTTTTAATGTAAAACTAAGCAAGATATTTCCTAAGGCATCCTGTGTGGCAAACATCCTAGCTCTTTCAAGGCAATGCATACACTTGCTCCTAATTTTTCTCTACCTAATTTTTTGGTTGTTTTGCCTCACCTGAATGTCTGCTTTCCTGTGTACCTCTAATATGTTCTTCAGGGTAACTGGTTTAGTTCGTATTGTCTTAAAATAGATAACTAAAATAGGCCAAATTAAATGGAGGGCTAAACTACCAGCTCAGATGGGATTCTATACTGTAGTAGAGGTCTGCAAGGTGAATCCCACCTCTGGTGTACTATTTTTGCAATGTTCTATAGCTTATAAAAATACATAATTAACAGAGTGCATGTGTGTCTGTGTGTGCAATGGGGGACTCCTGAATCAATTTCATTGATGCTCCTCTCCTTCCTAAGTACAAAAATAAAAAAAAAGGTTATAAAATATGAGAAAAAATGGGTGCATATCTAATCAAAGTAAATTAATTTTAGAAAAAAGTATCATTTCTTTACCTCAAAACTTAGAGTGGTAAGTTATTCAGTACTATTTTAATGACTTTTCAGACATATTCTATAGAAATTTCAAACTACTTCCATAGCTTCCACACTAATTCTGAAGGATGCTTTAATGGTTGCATGAGAAGACTTGAGGTTTTGTTTTTTATATAAATGAACCATACCTTCCTATATGCCAATAACTGTATATAACATCAACTTTCAAATAAATTAAGAGATTTAAAATAATATCTAGGAGCCACAGTAGAAATTTTTGCAGCTCAGTTTCTAAGCACAACAAAAGATATCAGGGGAGAAAAAGGACTATTTATATTTCCCTTGCACTAACTTATATAACATAAGCCTAGTGAGAAAAGATTTTTAGTGTTCATTTTTAGAAAGTAATTGGCTAGATCAGTGTAAAATCTAATCTGTAATACATAAAAAAGAAATGTAGGACTTTTCTTTAATGGGAAGGAGAACCCAGCAGTCTTCCTCTGCTGTTCAAAATGCTGTGAAGAAAGCAGGACTAATCAGCAAGATGCCTGCTTTTTTAGACTAGGTTGCTATGTGAATAAGCTTAATAATATCTGTTCTTTTCTGGAAGTCAGAGGGTGAATATCTAGCTACAAATATTTTTCAAATGCATAGACACTGGCTATCAGAAAGATAGTTTCCACTATTCTTGAGCAGTCTATCTGTAGAGATATTGCTTCTACTTATCTCAATGTTTTAATTCACTGGAAATAATTTCCTATTTTATAAATAACTGAATAATAGCTAAATAATTATTTCATCATATGTAATAAATGCTCATGAAGAAACATGTATCAATGCAATAAAAATATTGACTTCATGGATGCCAGTATGTTTAGAACGGCAAATGTACAATGGAGAAAACAATTTAATTTTAATTGTATAATGGAATATATGACAAATCATCTTGTACAATTTCCAGTAACAGTATCAGAACAACAGATATGGATTGGACAGGAAAGCTGAAAAGCATAAATTCATCAGTTGTTTTGTTACTGTGCAATTTTGGGTCTACTCATCTATAGAAGGAACTATCCCTTCACTACAATTCCCTCCTAACTCCCCTGCTCTTATCTCGGTTTGAAAAGGTCTAATCCATCTGTCCATTTTGCATGACAAAAGAGCAGCAGCTAAGGCTGTCAAAGATGAGCAGCTAAACTGAGTGGGGAGAATGGGAGAAAGAGAGGAGGGAATGTGTGTGATGGGAGGGCAGAGGGAGAAAAAAAAAAAAAAACAAAAGAAGGAGAAAGGTAATATCTACCTTAAAGAACCTTCTTTTTACTGAACATCCTCCAGACTTTTCCCAGAAACAGTAATGGTGTACTTTGTGAAATCTCCTGAGAGCTGAAGTAAATATTTTGCTAAAGATTTGTATGAACACTTTGTTCTACTGCATGTTCCTTCTGTAGACCATATGCATTAGTAATAAAATAGCTCAAATGAGACAATCAAATTCTGCAAAAAAAGACTGCAACAAAGCACTTTAAAAATATTGTGAAAATTGTCTATCTATCTAACTGTTGTGATGTTAAAGAAAATACCATGCTAAAGTCTTGCCTCTCTCTAAATAAATAAAACACAAATATCTCATCTGGTATTTTTTGGCTTTAGCTAAAAAATAAAAATGCATTCAACGTAATGCAACAAGTATATAGTAATTTCTGCAGAATGACCTTTAGTCTGTGAAATTTCAGTTTATTTGACAGAATGATTTTCTTGAAGACCTGTTACTTGTCTTTGGATCATATCTGAATAATAATTTACAAGAAAATAATAATTACTAGAATGGACGTGCAAAAGTGCAAAAGAGGCATGGATACAGTGAAAGGGCACATTTTACAGGTAGGAAGTCCTCAATATAATGCTAGAAAAGTAATTCAAATATGCAATATATAAAGTGTCATTAGAATCTCCAACCAAATTGACTACATAAACGTGTTCGCACATTACTTTAGGCAAGATGTTTCACAAAACATTTCTTAACAAAATTTTGTCTATATTTTTGTGTTCTTCTATCACCTACATCCATCAAGTATCATATTAGCTCGTAGAAATAGATTAAGGCTTATACAAGATTTATTCTTCTTTTTAGATAGTATTCTACATTTTAAGCTTCCCAAAGCAAAGATAGAGAATGAGTCACCCAGTTTCTTTGCTTTTATCATACTAAACATTACCATTTAGCAATACAGCTTCCTAACTTCTAGATTATAGGACATAAGAATTAGAAAAACCTCCTTTCCTGTATTGAACGTGACAAATGATGAGAAAGTTATTAAGAATTTCTCTGGTTTAAGATTTGGATGCAATTCAGGTGGTTCTCCTGCTCCATGTGATCCTGTATCACATGGATTCCATTTTATGCCAAACAGGCATGGAGAAAAATTAAAAACAAATCCTGCCTGTACATATGTAGAATACAGAATGTTTGAAGAATAGCAGCTCCTTTCTCCAGGAAATAAGTTCTCCTATTTATTTCTCTTTCTCCTAATGTATTTCCTTTCTTGGCACTGAATCCCAGCTATTGTTTTTGTGTAGTGCAATTAAGAACAGGGTACATATCAAAGGACATCTCAGCGTGTGGATCCTGCTTATTTGCCTTATATATTCACACAGTTTAGTTTAAACCAGTCACCTGGGTCATTTTTGAAGTGACTGGCAGTCACTAGGTCATTATTGAATGACCAATTTTGTAATATATATAAAATATTTTAGATCTTAAGGAAACTAGAAATCTTACTCCTGTCTTTCCACAAATAAATAAATGTCTTCTGATTAGACATTCCTAAAGAATAAAAAAGCTAAACTTGTGTTTTCTCTTTACAAGGTTCATAATGGGTAACTTGAGTTTTAACACTGAAGGATACAAGAGTTAAAGACCTATAATACATAGCATCTAAAGATTCATATGAATGATTGCATAATATTTTACTAGTACTCAAAATGATTCATTGGTCCATGTTATTAAGACAGTTTTACATAAAATAACTTTTATGGAAGTAATCTTTTAATTCATACTGTAGGATTAAAATGACAAACAGAACAGTTGCTCTTTCATCTTGAAAGGCTTGTTATGCTGGAACATCCTATGCAATCATTAAAATACCTAGAGGTCAACTAAACCAAATCCCAAAGGCATAGGACTAGCCTAAGTAATTTATGCCTCAAATGATTTAGGAAATGAATCTTTTCAGATGTCAGTTGTCATGTCAGCCACATGTTATGATCTGAAAGAAGTCTGGTTAATTACCAGCCATAGGGAGGGTACTTCAGTCTGTAGAAGAGCCATGCAACAGAAAATTAAAAAAAAAAAAAAAAAAAAGCTCCTCTCCATACAGTTACTTTGCTTTCCACCTGAAAAAGTAAAATCCATCTGATGCTGCTTTTATTCTCAGGGATTATGTAAGTGGATCTTCTGTGAAATTTAATTTACCTTTGGGTTTGTATATTTGAGTTGGAAGTTAATGTTAGCCTAATCTCTCTTCTGTAGAAAATCTGGTGAATAAGATTTTGTGTACATTGATATTTACAAATGTATCTTGAATAAACTGGCTTTGGCTGAATGATGGAAAATCATATTGATGAAGAATGTGATGTTGAACCTCTCCTTTGAGGACAGAATGTAAAGTCAAGGTCTTACTTGAAGTCAACACCTTGTTGTCAGGGAGAGATCTATCTTCAATTAAAAATCAGTCAGAGGAAACAAATGTTAAAAACCAAGCAAATGGGGAGAGAAGAAGTCTGCACTATGCCATCTCTCTTGTATCTTACTTCATTTGCAATTACCTGTATTTGGCAAATTCTGCTTCACTGTAGAAGGTACTTAGATGATAGAGGCTTGAGAGATGCTTGACTTTGCTTTACCAGTGATAAAGAGATGAGAATATTTTTTGTAAATTGTTGAATTGTTATTTTTCAATCTTTCTAAGAGTTTGTTATTAATGAACACTTCTGTTGCAAATATGTATGTGCCAAAATAAGCTTAATATTATGCTTGTAGGAGATAGCTGAGTGGTTCAGAACAACCAGGTGGAAAGTTTGGGGACAGGGTGATTTCTGCATAGGTGGGACAATGCCCTGCTCCTCACCCTGCCTCATGGAGCCTCTGGTCTTGTCCCAAAACAGCTGCCAAGCATGTGACACACTGAAAGCCACATTATAGTGCCGGCTGACCCCTTGGGTCCTGGGGGGAATATTAAATTCAGGCACACACCTGAAGGGGGGTCCCAAGACACCAGAGCAGGCAAGAAGACAGAGATGTAACTTTTGGACATTGCACCCCACTGCCTTGGAATTAAAAGCAGCTGAGACCATGCTGGATCTGAGGCAGTGACTACACATACATATCTTTTTCTCTCTCTCTCTTCTCCTTAATTCCTCTTCCTGAAATATCTTGTAAACCAGACTAAAATATTTTAGTCAATGCCTTAGGAAGTGCTTTGTTGTGACAGGACAACTTAAAGTTGGATAAATTGACTAAGATAAAGTTTGCTAAGTTCTTTACTGTGTTTGGTTATTAGTTTAAGATTTGCCAAGTACCTTATTCTATGTTAATGTTCTAAATTTTATAAGCTAAATGTTGTTATTCAATGCCCTGAGAATTCTGCTGTTTCTTTCATGCATTGCCAGAGTCAATCTAATTATCTTCCCTTTAAACTCACCAAGTGAGCTGGGGCTTAATACTACTGTTTTGGGATTTTTTCTGAAAATACAAGAAAAAGTTTGTTTTGGGTAAAATAGACTGGATATTTTAAATTTTCACTGGTACCACACCTTATTTTAAATTAAATCTGTAGTAGAAATAAAACACTACTTTTTTTTTTTTTTTATTCTTTACAACATGGAATATTTTGGAAAATAAAACATGGGAGATGACCGTCATCAATTAATCAAGTTTTCAAGATATTGATTCTTTAAGGAATAATTATTGATATCACAATTCCGACCCAAGTTGTTCAAAATATAAAAAATTTCAAATTTCTTAACTAGTAGTTTATATTTCATGGTCAAATTCCTGTGCAACAGTGATGCAGCAGACATGGAAACGTATGTTTATAAGCATGATCATTCCCCTTTTAAGATGACATTTATCATTCCAGTCAGCTATTATTCTGGGGGGAGCTGGGGTGGGCAGAAAACTGTGATCCAAAAGCAGAAGGGCCTCAGGTTCTGTACCCTTCCAGTTCATGCATGTCTGCTGGGTGATGTAGCTGAACGTCAAACTGTCCTCGGGGATCTCTTAATGCGCTACAAGATGGGAAGGACTTTGCTTGCTGTTACTAACCTAAACCTTTTCTGAGAATTATCATACTGTGCTTTACCAGTGTGATATTTTTGCTATCTATTTAACACTCACTCACCTCCTTTTCCTTCAGGACATGGAATGTGTTAACGTCACTTTTTTTTCTTCTCTCTTTTTAATGTGGAAAAGAATGCGTATGTTATTTCTCTGTAACCATCAGCACTTCCTAAAAAACATTTCTCCTCAAATATTCATTCATCACTAAGTGGGGGAAGAATATACATAATTTCTCACTGGTATGCAATATAACAATTATATTTTTTAATTTTCTATTAGTATATTTATATCATAATCACAAGATTCTCACTCACAAGTGTTCATGTGAAAACTAAATTTCTTTTTGTTAACGTATGTTATCTTTCTCTTATCAAATACTTTATACACAATGCAAACTGTAGGATACTTATATACTGCACTATTTTATACAAATAATTTGGGAATTATTTTTCTCATCCTTTTTTTTAATACAATAAATATCATGTCTTCTTTCTTAGACATGATAATAAAATAATTTCTGCTTTTTTGATTATAGGTGCTCCACTGCAGAATCAGTTAGAGTTCATAATATTTCCTAATTGTATTTAACCATCAGCAGGAAATCCACTCAAGTCATATTTGCTTAGTATTTATATTTTGAATTTTCTCCCCTTTTTTTATATGAAAAATGTCTGTCTCTTTCCCTTAAAGAAGATTTCATCATTTCTCTTCAGGGAGAGATTTTTGAAAGCACCCTACAAAATGTGTATGCCTGCTTGATAACACACAAGAATTCCACTATTGTAGAAAGAAGATTGGAGGTCAGATAAGAAATTCCATGTGCTTTCTCTAAGTGAAATATTCCTTTTGAAATCATTGATAGAACTGAATTGACCTTTTCAAAAGAATTAGCCTTTCTAATGACCAGACCTGAAAAAAACCCCAACCCATATATATGTATATTCTTAATTATATATACACAAGCACATTTACATTTATGGGAGATGAGAACCAGCATCTGTTCTTGCTCAGCTCCAGAAGGATGGGAGTGCTGACTCCTTTGCAAAGTATGTTAATTCATTTCTCAGATTTACATATTCATTAATTAGACTCATTTTACAGACATGTTCCCAGATATTTTAAAATAGGTATTTTAATGCTTTCACTAGGTTTTTTGCTAGATTCTCTCACTTTCAAAATTGCTTTATCATTCTAAATAACCTTTCCCCATTTGATTACTCTGACTAACTACTCTAATTATTTTAAGAGACTTGCTTAAAAGGAAAAGAAACATGCTGTTTCTCACTAATTCTTTGCAACAGACAAGCTGTTATATCAGTTGTAAAGAAAATATAATTTCCTTCTTCCCCATTTTTTCCTTTAGTTATATTTGTGCCAAGACTTTGCAGTGCTCTCTTTGACTTCTTCAAACCTTCCTGTGGACATTCGATCACTCCTAGTCTAAAGGCTTCTACAATTTTTGATTTCTATTTTCTTCTTCCCTACTAAATGGTATTCCCTTAATAACGTTCAAGGTAAACTAGAAATCTCTGCACTTCCGTGGATTTTAATTTCACCAGTGTTGGAGCTGTTCTGCCATTATCATTTTATTATCTACAGCCCCCTTCCTTTTCTATACAAACAGCATTGCTGCTGAATTACCCCACCCCAGCTTTTATTTCTTTTTCCTGGTTATTGAGCTCCTTTAAAATCCTCCAGTCCCTTAGGGCAGAATGAAAGAAGACTGCGTGTATGCTCAGACGCTTCCCTCTCATAACATAAGAGAATCAAAACGCAAAGTTACTGACAACATATCAAAGCAATCCTGCGACATGGCCTACTGGGAAAAAGTCGTCTCTGGAAGATTATTAAGGATGCTTACAAAAACAAGGAGTGAGGTAACAGGATTCCTTTTTTTTCTCGTGAATAAATCCTATTTCTAACATATCTCATGAATAGAGGAAGCATGAAAGTAAAACATTAACAGAAACAATGTCAAGTTCATTCTAACCTGAGGCTATCACAACTGGAACCAACTCTTCAAAGAACAAGGGAAAAAAAAAAAAAGGCAGCCTTGTCTGTGTGTCAGCTTCATCTGTGTATTAGCTTTGTCAGTAAATCAGTTTCTCTTCACTAAAAAGCATGAAAAAAGTGTATAAATAAACCAAAATCTAAAACTGCCTTTTATTTTTTTTCTGATGGTTCCCATTTTACAAAGTTATGTCAAAGATTCTGAAAATAATTTGATTGTGTATGTATTGTTAGTATGAAAATGATGCTCATTAATCTTCTGGAGATACTAGTAGTAATTGGTGTTCATCTTTATTTTTCTTATGATACATAGAAAGGAGCATCTTTATTATTTTATTGCTTAGGTATTAGATAATTTTAGAAACTTTGTTGCTGCTGCAGTTAAAATGAGTGTCATAAAAACAATGGGGAACATGTCTTTGTGCATTTTTTTATTGCATATTCCATTTTCTTAGTACAAATGTTGTGAAAAACTAATTAAGAAAGGAGAAAAAAAGAAGGAAACTAATTGCTAGAGAAAACAACCCTGACATTAGATGTTACTTATTCTGTTTTAATTCAGCAGGTGAAATGTTAGAAATAAACCTGATGAAAATTCCAGGAATACTGATTTCTTTTTTTTTTTTTTTTAAGTTTCTGGGAAAATTTGAGGAGGAAAACAATAAGTATGAATTTTTGTTTAAACTCCCACATAAACTTCAAAAGGAAAACAGAAAAGCTTTAATGGTTTTTCAGCAGTTATGATCTCTTTGACCACTTAATACCAGTCACATTTACCCTGGTTTTGCAGCATTTCCCTGGTGGTTTGAGGTAAATTCTTGATTTCCACATATGTGTCATGCATAATATTATTTCTACAGAGCTCAGGAAGACAAGCATTTGAATAAGAGTAAAAATGTCTGGTCAACAGTAATTTAAAAAAACCCTAAACAACAATAGTAATATAAAGACAACAATTGAAAAAAAAAAAGAAAATTAAAAAATAGTAACAGTGTCACAGAAGAAAATTATCTGGTTGAGATCAGGTGGGTAATAAAATGTAGAGTGACACCATGCTATAGCAATGCTGATTAAAAATTCAGCACTAACTTGAGAGATTTCAAAGTTAACAGAAAGCAAATTTGAGATGTCTTAAAGTATTATAAGCTTTTCCCTAACTATCCCAGATACTGTTGGTTTTTATTAAAAGTTGAAAGGGCTCTTTAGTTCACAGTGTTGCTAGAATTAGCATGTAGACAGGGCTGAGAGACAATATTTACACAGCTTCATTTCTTAGAATGGGTTAGAAAATAAGATTTGCTCCACATTTTTCTTATCAGTATTTCAGCAATACTCAAGGATCTGTGGTTACTGGCAGGCAGAGATTCATTCTTAAAGGCAGGGGGATAAATAAACAAATAAATGATGAACTTCTTGGTTATGACAGTCTTCTAAACAATACCATGTTTTGTAGTTGTTTTGTTTTTGTTTTTTTTTCCCAAATACTAGCTAACTCTGAGCTCAGATTTATATGTTATAAACCAGAATTGAGCTAATCTAAAAAGGATGTTATATTAAGATAGGATTTTCATAAAGACTTTCAAACAAAAATGTATCCAGGCCTTGTACTGTACCTGATTACTGCAGGGTTTATTTTCTCACTTTCTATGTAGTGCCTATTATGAAATGTCTCCAGAAAGATAGTACATGAGCTTAAATAGACAAATCCCTGATCCAGTAGAATTATTTAAATACCTAACACTACTTCAACGTTTCTGATTTTGCTCCTTTCTTGGAGGCATCAGTAGCTATTAAAAGATGGTTATTAGGCTTAATTATTCTTCTAAAGAAAGATTTTCTTATTCTTTAAGTAAGCTTTGAAGGATTCCACCTCATCAAATTCTAGTGCAGCCTAGACTGTTGTATTTGTCATGGTGAAATAGAAATGGCTTTGAGATCTTAGCATTCACAGCAGAAAGGAATTTGCAATCACCTGATTTGATTAATGTTCTTCACAGCTGAAGCTTATTCTACAGCAGTGTTTGTGATACTTGATAGATTACTTATCTGCAGAACAGTCCACTATTAATATGACTATGTTTATCCTCTGTCTTATGAGTTCTGATTTTAACAGAACCATTCTGTCATTGTGTTCTGTTTGCCACTATTTAGTTGTGGGGCTTTTTTGGTTTGTTTTTGTTTTTTTTGCTTCTTTGTTTTCCATTTTGAAACTAAATAGCTGAACTTCAAGTTATGAAACGACTCAACTACAATGTCCTGTGGTTGCTTAAAATTGTTTCTTTGTTCTGTTGTATTAGAACTTGGTAAAAACAGATGATTGTAAAAAATGCAGACTTATGCTCATAGCATATTTGTTAATCTCATGGTACACTATACTCAAAGTCAGAACTTTATGTTCTGAAACAGTTTGCTTTCCTATACTTCATGGTTTTCCACTTCTTTCCTTCCTTAAATAAAAGAAGTTGAAACTCACTTACAGCACAGTAATGTTTGTATGCATGTGTGTTTGTTATAAGGACTAAAAAATAATATACTTAATTGCAGAAATATCAGCAAATACTTTGTAGTCATGACAAATAACTGCCAGAAATGTTCATGTGAAATGATACCCTGCCCTCAAAGTGAAAGTGCCATAGCCAGCTGTACTCCAGTGGATTGGAATTCTGAGAGCCACAAGCCTGGGTACTTCACTTGGGGCCAGGCAAACACCATGAGTTCTGTCTAAAATAATTTGTTTTATTAATTTGAAATTTCTGGTCTGATGACTTGTTAGCCTCCTCCTAGGAGTGGAAAAGTTCTCCATCTTTGGCTCTAAAGCAGAGGAAAACATGGAGGATGGGGAAACAAACTGTCTCAGAATATAAAATTCTTGCTTTGAGTGTAGGGTATTGCCAGGTTAATAAACATGTTATATGAGGGGGAAAATATCCCCAAACACACTGCCATGTATCAAGGGCTACATCTTTGCAACATTCTCTGTTGTAAACTTGTAAGACCCCAGTTGTTCTCCCTACTTTACACGCAAATACAATGGAAATATTTTAATATTAATAGATGGCATTTTCAAAATTGCTTAAATGCACTGTATTTCCATTAACTTCTTGAGGCAGACTTTAAAAGCTCTACCTACTTTAAAAGGACTACCTACTAGGATGTTCAGAACAAACTCCAAGGTCATTCATGCTGTGGAGGTAAGGGCCTTTTCCCCCGCTGCTCAATAAGTTGAGCAGAGCTTCAGCCAGTTGTAGGGTCAGTCGGTTCTTTTTTCAAGAGGGGAGCCCTCCTTGACAGGCTCATCCAGAAATGAACTCCTCACAAGGGACAGGCACAAGTGCCCTCACATCATCACCAGGGCCAGACTGTGGTTCTACAGAGACAAAATAAGGTCCTGGCCTTGAGCAGGGGAGGTGCCCCAGCTGAGATTCATCAGGGAGAGTGATGAGTGTTGTCCTCAGTACCCTGAAAATTGAGAGATAGCCCTTCCTTTTGGATGTTACCTTAAATTTTTAAGTGAGTTCTACCTGTGATCTTTATCTTGCTGCTTTTCCATCTACTTTAATTACTCTCATCTATATTATTTTAATATGTGTTAAGGCAAAATAAATACTGCATGTAATTGGCATTGCATGTGTTATATTTCTTTCATATAAGTGGCACTATTTGCAAAGTTATCAAAGAGCAACCTAGCAAATTTTTGGATCTATTTTGATCTACAACCGTTAATTGTTTTCTTTTGTGCATAATAATTTCCATTGAGAATTACAAGGGTAGTATTTTGTTATTTAATATCAAAGGCAGAAGTGCATGTCTATTCATACACTTCTCAGCATTTGTAATGATCCACTACTAGCATTTTAAGAAAAGACTGCCTATTTGTTGCTTTGGATTTTTTTTCTCCTTCCTTCTACATCTATATGGAGGCAGCCCCCTTATTATCGTCCCTAACACATATGGAGCTTTTAGTTCAGGTCTCCATCACATAAAGTATTGCTTTATTGTAATCCTTTGTCAGCAAGACATTTTTATCAATCCTTGTAAGACTTCAGGCTACATAGAAATGCTGCTATTTGAAATTAGATTAGCACAAGATTAAATCAGAGAAAGATGAAATCTCAGTAGTATGGGTTTGCCTC
The DNA here is from genome assembly GCF_027887145.1 of Ammospiza caudacuta. NCBI lineage: Eukaryota > Metazoa > Chordata > Aves > Passeriformes > Passerellidae > Ammospiza > Ammospiza caudacuta. The sequence continues at coordinate 74,905,412 of NC_080594.1, forward strand.
TTATCCATGCATGCATATCAAGTTTTGTAAAAAAGTAAAGACTTTTCATTTGAAATGTAAAACACTGTGTAGGACCTACCCTTAAAAATATAAATGAAAATAAAATGAAGGAAAATATATAAATTCAATTTTCTGCTTCAATATAGAAATGCATTTCAATATGTGACTAATCATCATAGCAAAAAAACTCCAAATATTGCCTCACAATAACTAGCATTGAAATGGAATATTTGAGGGATTTTTCTCTTTTGTTTGGTTTGGTTTTGTTCCGTCTGGCTTTGCTTTTGGTGTCTTGTTGTTTACATTTTTTTGTCTAGTGTAATTTTTAATATTTTTTATTTTTTTCCTTTCACTTTTTTAATTGGTAGAATCAGTTAAATTCATGTTCACACAAAAACACTCCTCAAATGATCAAGTATATATTGTGGAATTCATTTGATCAAAGCATTAATGAATTTGGTATTCCTTGGTTGTGTTTGGGGTAAAAACCCAAACAGAAAAGATGCAACAAGTTTATCACTATATTAATTTAAAATATTTGGGGAAAAACAGCAAAAAAAATTATAGCCTGTGCAGACATATTCTTTCATTTGGCAAAGCAAGTTCATTTTTAAGTTCCATGTTCTTGACCTTGTTTTTTTCCCTATATTGTTCATCAGTACTGTCAAGTTCATTACAATCACTCTTGATATGATGGGAAAGGAAATAAGAAATTTTGAATCATGGTGGTTTTCACTTAATTATAATGAAGTTATTCCCTTAATTTTTGTGTGTAGTATTTATCCTCTAATAGGCAGATTCCACTGCTACAGAAGTAGTACTACAAGGTGTCTTGCATGCATCATCCTTCACCACCTGACAGAACTGCTTTCACAGCACAGGCTGGCATGGCTGAAATATAATTTATTCCACCAAAAAAAAAAAGGTGGGAAATTGCTAAAAAAAAATATATTTTACTCTCTTCATGAGAAAAACATCTCAGACTCAGCAGGCTACTTGGAACAGCTTACTGTGTGTCATGTGTCCTCCCCTCTCCCAGGCAGTATTTCTCAAATTGTCAAAAAAAAATTCTTCCTCTTTATGAAAGGCTGTGAAAACACTTGAAGAAGAAAAACTTTTCTTCTTTCAGAAGCCTTTCTAATGATGGGGAAGATTTATCAAATGAACATGAACAAGCAAGAAGTCAGAGGACAAAGCACATGTACTCATGATCGTCAGGGAAGTAGGGTGTGACTGAACATTGCAAAGAAAATTGAATTCATCCCAACACAAAAAGGACTAGAAGGTGGCCTTTATTTCAGATAACCTGCTGTATCAGAAGTGTGGATTTACTGTTTTTTTTAAATGGCCTTCTCGGAGTTAACCAAAAATGTTTTATTGTCTTCCTGAGCTGGTTATACCAGCATCGGGAAAAAGCATATACAGCTCAGCCCAACACAGATTATCAAAACAGCAAAATAAATATCAGGTCTGAAAAAAAACAAAGGACTTGAGCTAGCTTCAACCCACTGATTCCTTCCTTGTAATTGGGGATGCTCAACATGGCAACATTGAGCATATAAAAACTAGGAAAAAAGGAAACATGAAAAACATAGAAGGGCCAAGTGACCTGGGATAGGTATAGACAGTTTGTATGCATAAGGAGGGGGTTAGAAAAGCCAAAACCCATGTGAAGCTGAATCTGGCAAGGAGCATGAAAGACAGCAACAGCTTTTGCAAATAAATCAGTAGAAAAAGGAAGACTAAGGAAAATATGGCCTCCTGCTGAATGGGATGAGGGATCTGGTGACAAAGATAATAGGAAGTGCCAAAGCAGTCAATGCTTTCTTTGCCTTGGTCTTCACTGATGAAATTCATCTTTGCTGTAGAAAATCCTGAAGTAATGAAAACATTGCTTTTCAGTCGAGAAGGATCAGGCTAGCGTATATTTCTACAGTGCACAAGTCCAGGAGACCTGCTTTTGGTCACACACAGTTGCTGAGAGAGCTGGCAATGTCATAGGCCATGATCCATAAAGATATGTGGAAACTGAGACTGTCTGCTTCACTGAGTTTATCTAATCAAGGACCTTTCAATGCAAAGGGGATAATAAGAGATAAGCAAAACCATGGAGAGATAGAAAGCTGAAAGAAAAGGGGTAATGTAGACAATGTTAAAGGCCAAAAGTCTACACCCAGTAATTGATGATCTGTAAAGAAACTGCAGACACAACTATGGAAAGGACAAAGGTGATTTGCAATTGATAAGAATGAAAAAAAGGGGGAAAAAAGAAACATGAGGATATTTGATGGGGGCAGCTGTGGGCCTGTGCAAAACTTAAAAATGAACGTTTAGAATAATGGGACTGGGGAAAAAAAATTGGAGAAAAGTCAAAAAATGGTATAAAACATGCCAGTCACACTGTATCCAGCCAGTTTCTCTTTTAGTCTTCCACATAATCACTGCAGTCTTTCCTGTCTTCTTATTACATCTCTTAGCTATCTGTCTGTATAGTCTCATTCTCTACTTGGTGAGTGTGGGAGTGCTTTTAGGACTAAGTGCTAGCCACGTGGAGACCAGTGTGAGTGGATATGGAACATCAACAGGAGTCAGACAGGAAATGTAGGTGATCCCAGGCCTGCGGTGCAAGCAACAGGAACAAAGTGATCCTCAATGTCCGCAGCTGGAAATGCCAGAGCTTCTCCCTGGACATGTCATTTTTGCATTAAAGATGTAGAAATTTGGCAGAAGATAAACCCTGTTGCATTCCAGCTAGTCCTAGGAGATGAGAGGGACAGGCTGTGGCTGGGCTTAATTCTGGTTATAGCCAATTCAGCAATATAAGTCTGGTCATGTTCAATAAGAAATTCCATGAGAACAGATCCACAAATAGTGCAGTTTCAACACCATAGATCTGGTAGCATTCAATACATACTTGTGGGACGCCAGATTAAATATTGATAATGAATAGTGTGATTTGCCAAGCCAATACTATAGGTCTGACCAAGTTCAATAAGAATTTACACATCCAGAGCAATGCTTAACACGGTTTGTTGAAACAACAGAGAAGCAGTTTCAGGATTGCCAACGATAAATGACTACCTACAGAGTGCTAACGTGTTGTGACAGAAAGTATGTTAACAGTGTAACATCCAGTAACACTGTAGGTGCCCCTGGACTATTATAAACTACTGGAATGAGTGGAGGTCTCAAGTTCAGCTACTGAGAGGGACCAGGATGAGCGAGGCTAGTGAGGTGCTCAGTTACTGCAGGGAGATTAGGTAGGACCATGGGTAAAAGCCCACAGGCCTGGTGCTGACTGATAGGGGAAAATGTCTGTACCTTCCCCACACCTGGTGTGCATTGGCTGTGCATGTTTGTCTGGCAGCAAGCTTCAAGCTGGAACAGTCAGCAAGTAGTGGCTGGCCTGGGTCTGTCATGGGGTATTCAGAAAGGCAAGGTTTCGTGCTGGTGTGCCAGGTTGACTTGCAAATGTAAAGAGCATGTGTGACAAGCATCTGAGTTCCATTTGTTCCCAGAGAGTGCCAAAATGAAGCACTTGGCAGGTAGGGAACCTGTGCAGTATTTAAGAGGACCCACCATCTAGTAAGGGGTGTTGGGCAGAGGTGAACTGGTGTTTGAGGGAGCTGTGAATGAGCGTGTACTTTGTGAGGTTAATGAAAACTCAAAGACCTTACTCTGGTGAACAGATTTTCCGTGCGTGTTCCTTCCATAACAAAGAACAACAGATCTTTGATGAAAAGCGGAGATGCTATTTTGTCCTGCTTATTGACACAGAATTTTCTTCCAGTGATTAACATTGATACAGGGCCTTGAGAGGAAGTTGTGTGAGAGGCAGTTGGGGTCACTTGGTCTGTTCAGCCTGGAAGACTGAGGACAGACCTCATTGCAGTCACAACTTCCTTGTGATGGGAAAAGGAGGGACAGACACTGATCTCTTCTCTGTAGTGACCAGTGACAGGACCCGAGGAAATGAACTGAAACTGTGTTAGAGTAGGTGTGGATATTAGATAAAGGTTCTTCACCTAGAGGGCGGTTGATGACTAGAATGGAATCCCCAGGGTAGTAGTAGCAGCACCAAGCCTAACAGTGTTCAAGAAATATTTGGAAAGTACTCTCAGGCACATGATGTGGCTCTTGGGTATGATGCTGTGCAGGGCCAAGAGTTGGACTTGATGATTCTTGCGGATCCCTTCCAACTCAGCATATTCTTTTATTCTGTGATTTTGATCTTTTGTCCTGGTTTTAGATGGAATAATTTTCTTCCTCGTAGTTGGTTCAGTGCTGTGTTTTGAATTTAGTGTGAGAATAACGTTGATAACACACTGGTGCTTGGGTTGTTACTAAGCTGTTCTTACCCTAAGTCAAGGAGTTTGTAGTTTCCCATGCTTTGCCACTGAGCAGGTGCAGAGGAAGTGGGAGGGAGAACATGGACAGGACAGCTCACCTGAACTGGTCAAAGGTATAATCCACACCACAAAATATTGTGCTCAGAATATAAACTGGGGGAGTTGGGCAGGAGTCACTGATCACTGCTTGGAGGCAAGCTGAGCATTGGTCAGCAGGTAGTGAGCAATTGTATTATGCACCACTTGTTTTCCTTGGGTTTTATTCTACTCTCTCTTTTCATTACTAAATTAATATGGGTCTTGTCATTATGATTAGTATTATCAATATTATTTTTTATTTTGTTTCAATTATTAAATTGTTCTTATATCAACTCACAAGGTTTACTAATTTTTTCCTGATTCCTGATTCAAAGACAAACAAGAAAGTGTGTGCAGCAAAGATTGTGAATGCTATCCTGGGCTGCCTTAAGGAAAGTGTTGCGGATAGATAAGGGGGGAACTTTACCCTGTGGTAACTGAGCATTGGCACAGATTTCACAGAGAGGTTGTGAAATGTCTCTACTTGGAGATATTAAAAAGCTATCTGGATATGCTCTGGACAACTGAATCTAGGTGTACTTGTTCTATCAGTGTGCTTGGACAAAATGATTTCTAGAAGTCCCTTCAAACCTCAACCATTTTGTCCTTCTGTAAGTCCAAAATCTTTGGCTCTGACAACATTGCAAAATAGATATTATATAAATGCAAGGCATTGCATTTATATACAAATGAGCATGTAATTAATTTACAGTATATTCAAATAATATAGCATAAAGAAAGCTTTTTTACTGCCTCTTTTTATCATCATGTATTGACAAAGCCAGAAACAGTTGCAATACTTCAAAAATGGCAAATTATGAAGTAAGTAATTTCATGTCAACCTTTAGAAAGCAGGTCCACTGATACCTAAAATTTTGTAAGGGAATTTGGGTTTACTTCTGCTTAAGTCTGAGCACATGAACCACAGTTTTGGGACTGTTCTCAGTTCTACCACCTTCTCAAGTTAACAGCTCTGAACTGAGCAGACTACAGTGGGTTTCTGAGGGTGTTCATGCAATCCAAGACAAGTAATCTGACATTTTACTTCAGAGTATATATATGGGAAAAAAGTTAATGTAAAAGAAACTAAATTAATTTACTCTGTACTAAGTATTTACATTTTAGAATGTATATTGTTGTCTCTTTCACGGAAATGGAAGTTACCCCAAAAGAACACTTTTAAACTCAATACTATCAAAGGAAAGATGACATATTAACTGCACAAAAGATTTGCTCACTTTTTAAAATGCATTAATTTCTTTTTACTCATATGTAGCAAAGTGGGTGTCTCACCCTAGCTAAGATACCATTTGTAATTGGTGTCCATTTGCTATTCTGATTCAATAACCTTGCCTTTATTAACAGGCTTAATTTCTTTTCCCTTTAAATTAATAGGGTTTTTTTAAAGCTAATCCCAAACTTCTCAATAAATCAAAAATTAAAAACTGGATTACATGACTGTTGCTTTTGTTGTTTCCATTCTCTTACATTCCATGCTGTAAAAAGATTAGTTATGCATGCTTCTGTTACCATTAAGTTACTTATTCTCACCAGTTTTAACTGTTTTGAAAGTGAGATTATTATTTCAGTATAAATGTAGAGTAACATATATATTGATATTCTGAATGCTAATGCAAAATGTGAACATTTTTAGTCAGATGTTTATTCCTCAAAATAAAAATGAAGAAAAAAAGAAATTAGGGGAAAACAGTTCTGAAGCTCAAATATCTTCAGGCTGGGTGAGATGAAGTAGAATTGCAAGGACATAAAAATAGAATTGAGAAAATATAGGTAAACTGTGTGTTTGAAACCTATCAATATCTTAAAAATAATTTAATTAGTTCTGAAGTGAAATTCCATTCTGAAAAATCATGTGTACTACTTCATTGAAGGTCTGCTTTTTAGATGAAGCAATTGGGTTCCTTCAAGTCTGAACCTGGTTGCAGTTTTGGGTATTATATGCTCCTTCAACCACAGACTACATATCATGAGTCAGACTTGACTAACTGGCTTTCACAGCCCCCCACCACAGTGCACACTCAGACTGTGGACCACTGAGCACTGACACTCTGCTGTGACATGCAACAAATAGCTTTGCCGTCACACCGTGAAATCACTACCGTGGTAAACTCAGACATGATTCTCAGAGTATTTTAAGCCTATAGAACTGAAAAAGAAAATCTCTCAGAGATGTCCTAAACAGGATGATGTTCAGGGTGCACAATCTACTCTGAAAATCTTGGCCTGTCAACCACGAATAGCTTTGTGATATAGCTTTCCTCAGAAATGTGAATGTAGGCTCTTCTCCTCTCTCTGTATTACACTCCTTCTTATGGCCAAGGGACATCCTACTTCTAACCAAGCATGAACCCTTTTCAAGCATGAGATCACTCTCTTAAGCATTTGTTTCTTTCCTGATTTATTCAGTATTCCCATAGCTTGATTTGTTTCTCATTCCACACTGTGTGTTCTCACAAGTTGTTCTCCAAGGCACCAGTCTTTAGGGACTTCCAGGAGGTGGTGGTATACAGCGGAGGTAGGCAACCTAAAGTGCAGAATTGCCTCACTTTACATGTTGGCAGATTTAGTCCTGCACTCCTACCAATGTTCAACATTATGCAATATTGAAATTTTGACCTTCCAGTGAACATCTGTAGCAAGGCTTGTTGATATTAAATAGTCAGTGCAGAATTACTCATAAGTCAACTTCTTCCCACTTATCTATGCTTCTAAAAGGCGCTGGTAGCTTTCAACATTGTTGCTCAATATCAGCCTTCCTTCTTTAAACTTTTTACTGCTATTTGTCTCATTCAATTCTCCTTGTAAACAGTAATCATAGTTTAATCATAATGCGTGACTTTATGTTTGTTTGTACAAGCTGTAAAAATTTCTCAGAAATTTTGCTTTTTAATTTATTGCCATTTACACAAATAAGAGGACTACTGAAGACTAAGGTCTCATCACTTGTGGCATGAATTACCAAAGAAAAAAGACAAGATAACATTTTTGATTTTCTCGATTTAATAGTGGTTAAAAAAAGACCAAGAACTTTCTGCCCCAAAATAACACCTATTTGAGAGATATTCTTTAAAATATTTTCCTTCTTTTTTCAGAAATAAATATTTATAAATGACTGTATTCTATAAATGCCTGCAGTCTTATGTGGCAAAAACCTGTGATTCATTTAATTCTCAAGCTAAAGAGAACATAAAGATTTCTGTGAGGTTCTGTGAAGTGAATGAATCATTAAGAAAAGAATGTGTCATTTAGCCAATTTTAAACTTAGTGATGTTGTTACATAGAATGTCTTATCTTTAGATCATAATGTCACAACATTTTTTAACATTGATTTTAATGGACACTTCAAAATCTTTTTCAAAATTGTTACACTCACAGTCGCCTAAATCTTGAACAGCTTGACTAGACTCCTCAAAGTACTCTAAAAAATACAGTAAATTAGAAAAAAAAAAATCCAAAGAATAAAAATATAGCAAATAAAATCTGTGTTAAAAAATTAACTAAAACTCTATGTCAGTTATCTACGATGGAAAGGCATTTTCAAAAACAAAGCTTTAAACTTATTTTAATTTGTAAATATAAAAACAAGTTCATCCATATCAAGATTTCCTTTAACTTCCATTGCTCCATCAGAGGTATTCTTCTTCCAGTCTTTGTATACACACTGTCTTCAACAGTACTTTTGTTTGCCATTTTGTCATTACCCGTAGAAAGGGGTGAATGTATTTTCAGTATAACAAATCTATCCATGAATACAAACGACATTTTCTCCTGTAAGATTTGGAAGTGCCTATTCTATATATATCATATTAGTGACATTTTTCTTCTCAGATTAACATTTTTATTTTTTTTTAATTAAAGATAAGTTTGATGTAGGCAAAGCAATTGCTGGAAGACACAAGACTTTGGCCTGATGGAGCAGCTCTCATCTTGTAAATCCAGATCTGCATCTTGAACATTTATAAATTTCATGATAGATATAAAACCACTTTCATATTCTTATTGTACATAAAACTCATCAGAAGAAAAAATAGACCAAGAAAGTTTTAGACCAAGAAAGGAGAGAGGGAGGGTTCACAACAAGAGAACTTTTGATCAGCATTATTATGAGACCAGGACTCTTGGTCATAGCAGAAAGTATACCAGCTAGTAGTTTAGATGTAACCTTATTAAAATTCCTTTAACTGTTAAGAATCAAAAATAGGCAGGTAATTTCTTTGCACAGAGGTCTTTAATTTCAGTGTGATTTCATCTCAAACATAGACCTAAAGCCTCAAAGTAGTAATCTCCCAATTAACTTTTGTCTGTTATGAAAGAAACTTACTGCAATATTCCAAATAAAAATTTCATTAATAATGTATAGAGAATGATGTTTCTGAAGAACTTACAAGACTACTTTTTTTTTTTGTAATTAAAGAAATGCACAGTTTCAAAGCAAGATGTATGTATTTGCTTTGCCATCTGAATTGTTCCACCACTATGGATGCACTGATGTAGCAGCTTTTTCTCCTTATTCATTTACTAGTATTGTTTTTTAATAGTATGCATTCAGAACACTGAGAAGATATGCAATGCAAAAATTCCAATTATTCAAAAGATAGTAAGCCTCTTAAGTTTATATGCTAAATGTTGCATCATGAGTACAGAAAGGGAACCCTGTCTCTCATGCTTCCTTTCCCCATTTCATGCTACTTCAATTATTGTACCAATTACATTTATAGAAGATAATAAGAGATGATGTAGTGGTTGGATTTCAGGCACTCATCCACCTCTTTCTTGCCCCTCTCCACAGCTGGATAGGGGAGAAAAAATAACAAAAGTTTCACAGGTTGAGATAAGGACCAAGAGAAATCATTCATCAAATATCAGCACAGGCAAAACAGGCTCAAATCAGAGCTATGGAGTGAATTTATTGCTTACAAAATAAGAGCAGGATAATGAGAAGTAAAAACAGACATTAAAAACACCTTCCCCCCAACTTCTCCCTCCTTCCCTGCTCTACCTCTTCCCCCATTAGCTCAGAGAGACAGGGAATGGGGGTTTTGGTCAATTCATCACCTGTTGCTCCTGCCGCTGCTCAGAGAGGAGTAGTTCCCCTGCTCCAGTGTGGGATTCCTCCCACAGGAGAGAGTCCTCCATGGACTTCTCCAATGTGAGTCCATCTCAGAGCAACCACACTCTGCAACCTCCTGCAGAGTGAGTCTATTCCAAGGACAATAGTACCCCTCAATTCTCTGCAGTGGGGTCACTCTTCCACAGAGTAAAGCTCTTTAAGGACAGGCTTCTCCAGCATAAACCCTCCATGGAGTCACAAGTCCTACCAGAAAACCATTCCAGCTTGGGCTTCTATCTCCCCATGCCTGCAAGTCCCTGCCAGGAGCCTATTCCACGGGATCACAGACTCCTCACGGGCACCCACCTTCTCTGGCATGGGTTTCCTCCATGAGCTGCAATTGGATCTCTGCATCCCCACAGCCCTCCATGGGCTGCAGGAGCACAGCTGCTTCACCATGGTCTGCACCAGGGGCTGCAGAGGACAGCAGCCTGGAAGGGGAAATCTCTGCTCTGGAACCTGGAGCATCTCCTGTCCCTCCTTCACCAACCTTGGTGTCTGCAGAGTTGTTCCTCTTGCACATTCTTACTCTGATCTTCTCTGGCCACGATTACATCTGCTCAATAACATTTTTTTCTTCTTAAATATGTTAGCACAGCAGAGTTACTATCATTTTCATTTGGCCCAGCCTTCTCCAGTAGGACATCCATCTTGGAGCTGACAGGGTTCTGCTTGTCATGGTGGAAGCTTTAGGTAGCTTCACATAGAACCCACGCTATAGCCCCCCAGCTATGAAAATCTGGCCATACAGACTCAATGCAGATATTAACTTAACCCTAAACTCTCTAGACTTCTTAATTTTCACTGAGGAGCTGCAGTCAGTTCAGTGAAACACCATGCAAAAACAAAATGGTTGTAGAAAAAAATAATTAGGATTTGTTTGAATTCTCTTTTGTGATTTCAGTCACCAGTGACAATAAAGGACATAACTGGTCTTCCCAGTTTGTAGCAGTTTTTCACTAGCATACGCTCCTTGCTAATATTGAAAAGCAGCTAGTAGAAAATTTTCTTCATAAAGGTTGAAGAGAATTAAGATATGAAACTAACACGAATAAGAACACAAATAAGAAGACATGCCACTTTAAGGAAAACTGAGATGTACAAAATTTTCAAAAACAGCAGGAACTTACAATGAAAAACATTTTCATTTTTAAAAGCAAATCTTAGCATTTCTTTTATTTATCTATTTATTTATTAATCTGTTTAGCCTAATTATGCCCATTAGAAAAGTCTGTATGGTTCTTAATTATAATCGGTTTGAGCAAATTTAATCAGTGGGATATTATCTGATATCTATAATAGCCATGTTCATTCTAATCATATTAGCCTATGTTAGCTGCTCCATGTTCCAAAACAGAAGTTAGTGGAATTCATTTTGTTTATATAGTAGGTTGCAGATGTATGCTGATATATGCCTCTTTTTTTTTTTTCAAACTCTTGTTTTATTTCTCATTACCAATGAAAACACACAGGGAACAAATATTTTTTTCTTTACCAAATATAATTAATAAATCATTTTAGTTGGTTTTATTACACTAATTACTAGATATTGTATCCAAAAGTTTAAACCATTATTCTCTCAGAATTTTTTTGACATATCTGCTTTGGACAAAATATTGATTTTAAATTTGTATAGCAGTTAACCAACTAGCATGTCAGTCTCAAATGGGCATTTGAGATGCAAAAGATGCAAAGGTAGTGTAATAATTTACAGTCATATAATCTCAGTCAGAAAAATAGAATATATACATATACATATCTGCAGAAGGTACACAGTTGGAGAAATTATCCATATTAAAATTTATGCCTTGTTCTTCATCTATTTATTAACAGAAATTAAAGACCATGAATGTTAGGTAAGCTTTTCTAGTAAGAAACATTTTAAAACTTCTTATTCGGGGTCCATAGTATTTTTATTTTATTGAGTAGCAACCTCTCAAAGTTAGCATTATTGATGATGAATACTAACACCATGAGATTGACTTGTCTACATTCTGTCTTTTATTTAATCATTCCCAATCCTCACTGCTAATGTTAAATTTGTCTGAACAAATGTTTTGCATGAATTCTGATAATAATAGTTCTAAAAACAGTGTATGACTGGTGATTTTTATTGCATCTGTCTATTTATCATCACGCTGTTATCATACTACTTGTGCTTATTCTCACATTGTGTGAATTATCCCAAGAATTCTACAACTTTTTCATGATTCTGACACTGATTTAGCTATTATTTTACCTTTAGGAAGAGATAAAAGCCTTTAATCATTGTGCTTCTTAAAAGCATGAGATTTACATTTGTATCTATTTTCAATTTCTCTTGGGGTTTGTAGGTGGTGTTCTCAGTCAAAGGCAAAGAATTACCTGACAGTGACTACACCCAAATCATACTTCTTCCTCAAGATAAAAAAACATCACATGCTTTTTGTGTGATTTTTAGGCAATTCAGTAAAGAAGCTGGTAGGACCCCTTGGCAGACTGGCTTTGGACATCACCTTACCTTGAAAAAATAAAAAGAAGGTGAATGGACAATCAATGCCTTTCAATGAACCCGAGAGCCTTTAGGTCATTGCATTTGAGGTTGACTGAAACTACACATTGGCTTTTTATTCAATTTTTAAAATTTGCCTGCAGGACTCAGAGATTTTTATGGCCATTGTGAATGGGAAGAGGAAGACAAGAGCAGTGGTACAAAAGAATTTGCTGTCAGGAGGTGTCCTGCAACATCAAGAAGTTCAGTACATAAAAGGGACTTGTCTGCTGAGTTGAAGAAACTTGTAGGACCTTTGGATTTCTCATAGGGCATTAGAAGTGGATGGCTAAGAGCAGATAATTTTGCTATAAACATGAACTTCAAAAGATGTCTTTCAGTCCATTAGTGTCAGAAGAAAATATGAAAAGACCAATTTCTGCAATTTTTGTACATTAAACAATTTAAAATAATGTAGGAGTGTTGGCTGTGACACAGCCAGAGTTAATCTATGTAGTTGTGGGTTTGTAAAACAGACTTTAGCAGCCCAGTTTAAATTAAGTAACATTACAGACTTACAAAAGTCAGGTCAAAAGATTCTTTTTATGTGTTAGAAAGTCAATCACTCTCAAAGAAGTTACAATTATAGTTCTGTTTATAACATTAATTTGATCCCTCCATGTACATATGGTCTGTAATGAGATCCCCTCATAAGCTTTTCTTAGAAGCTGTCAGCATCATTTTGTATATGGAACCAGCCGTGCTTACTTAGAATGCAACAACTCAATAATTTCCTTTCTTTTCCCTGATAAACATATGCCTTATTTATGGCACAATATTCAAAGCAGATTCAGAAAACAGGAATAATTCCTACTGGAATTTTTCCATGTCCCCTTTACTATAATATGCAACATTAAACACTAATGAATGCATGGTAATGGCATCCTTCTGAGATAAGTATACTTTACTCTCTCCAATGTGCATGCAAGAAACAAAGGCCCAGATATATTATCCTCTGCTTTGGAATTTATTTTGAGAGACATGATCTGATTTTTCATATTTAAAAAATCCAAACCACTGAGCTGCATTCTACCAGCTTAGAGTAGAGGAAAAAACCAAAAAAAGACACTTAAATACCAGCTTTGGCTATGCCTTTTGGCAACAAGGGTTGTGAAGAATGGACTGGTCTCTGGAATCTGAAATAGCATTAATTTCACATGTACATAAAAGTGCAGATCTAATCCCCTACTTGGAACTAATTTTAAAAGTCCAGCTCAGTGGAGCTTTGGTAACTGACTGTGATTATTAAATACAGGTCTTAAGTATCTTACAGGTCTGAAATATCTCAGGCTGCATGAGGTCTCAGCTCATCAGACATATCCCTGGAAGTCATATGCTAGTGTGCATTGGCATCTGGAATCCAGGATGGATTTACTAGTGTATCTCAATGTCATTAGACACTTCATACAGAAGGCTGAGCCCCACCCTCACTCATACAGGGGAAAGCTGCAGAGCTGTTAGTTCATCCTAAAAACTGAATAATTGAATGGAGTATCTCTTCAGCAGGATCCAGATGACTGAAACTGTAAGTGTCCATTGATGAATGTGTGATGATGAGGTTTTCCTCTTTGGTCTGCTTTTGCTGTTTCAGGAGAACACATATCTCTTTGCATATCCTTTCTCATATCTGTCAGTCACTTGTAAGACTGCCAAATACCCTTCAGATTTTCAAATTGCACAGATATGCATGTATAGGCATCGCAGTTGAGTCACCTCGTGAATGACAGAGTTCATACTGAGACAAGATAGCTAACATGTATTTGGAATTTATACCTGGAGTGATTTTTGTAGATGTTTGAAGGTGGAGAACTTATTCCCTACAATAAACCTTAAAAAATGTGCTACATTGAAATAGAGATTGGTTGGGGTTTTTTGTTTGTTTTTTTCTTTTTTTTTCCCTTAAAGTTACCAGTAAGTCATTGTTCAGCTGCATTTCTCTCTCAAATTCCTTCCAGATTGCATCTCCCAGTTTCTGTGTTATTCTACACACACACACAGGTGCACTCTTTCAGCTTCTAAACCTTATTCAAACTCCTGTAAAATCTACTTGACACCACACTGACCTACTCTTAGCATATATTTTGACTTATTTTCCCATCTAAGCCTTGTTCCACTCAGCTATTCTCACCTTTTTTTCCAAGCTTTTTGCCTCAGGATACTCCCTTTTACTCTCTGTCCTGGGTCCATTACTGGATTCATGCACTTTATTTCTGTCTTCTCCTGGATCTTCTTGGAAATTGAGACACATAGAGTCTGTCTTCAGTATTTTCTACCTTCAACATTGTGTTATCTCCTCTTCCCACTCTGAGAAAGTGTAGAAAATTTAATGAAATAACAAGTGCTAAGTGCTGAAAGCTGTGTTACCCTATTCCCTTCTGATGAATGAGAAAGAGCAAAATCAATAAAGAATATGGAAGTTCTTTCCTTGCTCTCATTCCTAGATTCCTGTAGGCTGGTATTTTCCAATTTTTACTTGCAGGCTGGTATCTTTCCACAGGATAGATCTGACATGGAGCTTCTCAGGCAGAATGGCCCAAAATTAATATTTTTTGACATAATACATGTTATTCTCAAGTAAAATATTAATTATTTGATAAATACTGTCAGTTTTCATTTATTTCCAAATTGGATGCCAGAATCCCCAAGAGAAAGAGAATAAAGAAGAATCTGAAGGATGCCTTGACCAATGATTTTCAAAATGTCAGGAAATAATAATCTTACATAAAAATGGTTTGTTTTTGCTGTTGTTGTGATTCTGAATAGTTAGTGGCCTAAGTACAGAACTATTTATAAGCAAATTTGCTTGGATAGAGTGGTTCAGAGCTGTTCAAAATGCATCCAAGGAATAAACAACCACCTGAGCAATTTAAACTGTCAGGAACTCAGCTTTTGCTCTTATTCTTTGATCTTCATCTATCACCATATACCCATGGTCCAGAGTTACTTCTTCATCTCATCTGTTATAAGAAAAAAGCATTTTGGCACCCATTCTTAGCTACATTATAATTAAAGAGGGATAAAAAAAAAGGAAAAGAAAAACTGAATCAAGCTTCCTCAATGTACAGCTTCCTTCAGTTTCCAACACATGGAAATCTATACTATTTGGCATAACAAAAGGTTTTGTGCATGGCTCCAATGACTGCTCTATAAACCAGAGATCACTCATAGGTCTGCTGGCAAACATGGCATTCCTCTCCACAGGTCTTGTATTCTCTCTAACCCCTCAAACATCAGTAAATGCCTGCTTTAGGTAACAGAACTCCAGAAAGTTTTGGCTCCCTGTCATGGGTGCCTCAAAATGGTGTCTAGGATATACAAGCATATGAATCTTTGTGAGTGATGAAACTTTTTTTCATTTAATTTCCACACAATTAATCCTTGAAAGATGAGGACAGAGCAGCCCTCTTCTGACATGCTTTTACATGTTCCTTGATATCTCCTGCCGGAAATTTTTATTTCATGAGGAAATTAAATCATTATAATCTAGTGAATGGAGGCAGTTTATCTCCCTTAACTTGCTGCTGAAATTTTAACCAGAGCTTACAGAAGATAAATTCATCAATATTCAGGTTAAAGAGAGTCTGCAGACAAAATAATTCATACAGAAGGTTGCTCCTAATTGGAGCACATCATTATCACTGAAAAATAAAGCAATAATAGACTACTCCAAAGTAAGCTACAAGGATGACAATAAGACACGCTTTAAAATAATAAACATTGTCTGTTATTCCCACCTTAGCAATTTAAATATTCATAAAAATACAGGAAGGAATTGAGTCAAGGGAGAAGAAATGGCCAGTGCTGGAAAGCATGCGGAGATGTATCATACTGTATTGAGAGGCATCAGAGAATGTATTGTATTGAACAGTTATTGAGTTTATTGCCATGCACTCTACCCAAACAGATATTTAACTGTTAAATTAATTAACCTTCATATACATGTTCTTCTACTTATTTATAGCGAATTAGATCTTTCATGGTAAATTCCAAATTCATGCTACTTGTGCATATTGCAAATGCTTACTTACACAGCAAATCGTTTTGCTCTGTGACTCTTCATAAGCTGAGCCAAAATTTTCAGTCATTAAACTCCTTATTTTTAAATTCTGCTCTTTTTTAAACGTATTTATCCTTTTGGCACCCTGCTTAGTTCTCTTTTCTTCTATCAGGATTTCCTGCCTTTACAGCCTTAAAAAACTAAAATCTAAAATTATGCTTATTAGAACATTATTAGTATTTAATAATTAAAATATAATCACAATAATTCATTGTAGCTAATATGGTGCCTTATTTCAGACACAACTACGTAATTAATTTTCATATTTGCATTTCAAAAGAGTTATATAAATTAAAATATGTTCAAACACAGCATTATGCTACATGGTAAATGTGTGTTGCAGAGAGAATGTTTTGGTTTTCCAAGTAAAAGTGTGACCATTGGGCTTGCAGAAACAATTATTTTACCTGTAAAATTTTCCAGTAGCTTATTTTGAGCAGTTTTAATTTGATTCTTATCAAAAATTAATGTTTTGATCCTAAAACATGAAAACTTCATGAAGATCAAAAGAATTATACAGTTTCTAAGGTTAAAATGAGTAGATTTAGATGTATAAAACAGACTTCTAAGGTTGTGTGTTCAAATAATCGGTGCAGTATTATGACCAAAAAAACCCAAGTATCAAGAAGGAAAAATAAATCTAAGTCACAAATAAAATATAATGGATGAGAATACAGACTTTGGATACTATAACAGCAATTATCATGCTCTAAACAAGAAACATCCACTGTCAGAATAATATTCTGTTTCCCCGCCAGACATAAGTTCTAGTATAGAACATGAGAATATGTTCAATAGTATTTGTGGAGAAAATAGAGTAAGAAGAGAGATTCAATGATGATTCATCACAAGATTAACAAAAAATACAACAGTTTATAAACAAGCTGTTAATTTGACAATGCATTGGGTGCATATGTATCAAAGTAATATGAAACTAGAAAAAAAGGTGCTCTAAAATTTCCTTTTCTTTGTCTGGTTACTCTTAAATAAAAATGCAAATAACTTTGTGTCAGGGAGAGGTCACAAAATAATTCTGGTTATTTTCCCTCTTATTGAATGCCTTTAACATTTTGTTCTTACCAATAATTCAGACTTCAGATGAAAGACGTCAAATAACCCAACACCTTTTTTTTTCTGTTTTCTATATTTTTAGCTCTTTTCCAATAGAGTGGAACTGGTGATTGCAATCTATTCAGAAATAAAAGGTACTTTAATGACTCACTGGCCAGGTAAGTTTAGCATGTATGAAATTTCATCAGTTTTGAATTGAATGCCTTGCAGCCCCAGTGAGATGAGCAAAGCTGGGCAAGACTAACAGATTAATCTCCAGAGGAAACAGAGATCACTCAGTATCTCTGGCTGCAGCCAAACTCAGGTGCAGGGTAGAATACATTCCACAAGCTAGCAGGCTTTTTAGCATGCATGGGAACCTGTGTGCCACACAGAGGTGTCAACAGATTTTATGATATGTCAGGATGACAAAACATGAGGATTGAGTTTTCATACTATTAACAACTGCAGTATTATGCATTATTTCACTGGTTTGATGGAAGTGAGCAGAGTGAGTGAGGCTTACAGAAAAGACACATGCACCTAAATATAATCCATGTGCCAAACTTTCCAGTGACATACACCAGATCTGTTTCATTGTAGTATAAGGAATTCATTACTGTTTCAGAAAAAAAAAAATGTAGAGAAACTTCCATTTTTATTTTATTTCAGAGATGAAAGCAGGAAAAAAGTGAGCAGAAAATGAGACAACATGAAAGAAACAGGATCAAATCCTAGCAACTAAAATTTTTGCATCATTATTTAACTCTTGGTTTTACCAGTAACTCATTACTTATAACCTGGACCCTAGAACTCAGATTTATATGCAATTATGATTTTAAACTCATATTCTGCTGCCAACACAGACTGCATACTAATTTCCACAAAAACTGTGCTCAGCATTGTAATTTACACTTATGGAGATCATGGGACAACATCTTAACACTGTTTACTGCACACTCACTACACAGTTTCCTTCCCTGGTGATGTTGAAAAGCCATCTAGACATGTTCCTATACAACATGCTCTAGGTGATACAACTTGTGCAAGGAAGTTGAACCAAATGAACCAGATGTCCCTTCCAAACTTAACTCTTCGATTCTGTGAGAAACACAGTCAGGTAATATCTCCCATTTAAGCCTCTGGTTTCACATTTGTTGATCTCAATCACCTTAACCAATTTTCTAAGTGGCTGATGATTGACCAGAAATGTTATATGGCGAATACCTCCTAGCAGGAATGTCATGATTTTTGAGCTTTTCACTTTTCTAAAATAGATATTAGAACCAGGATGGAAATTACATGTCTTTGTCTGCTTAGGACAAGCTCTACTTATTTATGTTATTTAACTGCAAATATCTTATCCAGAAAAGGGAAAAAAAAGGATATTTTTCACTATAGTAATCCAGTCATAAGCATACTTGCTAAAGATGTAATCCTTTTCCAAAAGGATATTTCTTTAACAAAAACCCAAAGAGCCTCATTGTTACAGATCACAGTGGGAGACATTAGCCTCATATTCATTTATGAATGTTAAGGAATTATAATGGTTACAAGTACCTCTTTGTTTTCAAGTCAGTAGCAAAATCCAATTATTGATCATACTTGGTTGTCTGCAATGTTTACAGCAGACTGTATTCTTCTTTGAATAGTTACTAATTTATGCAAATGGTAACTTACTTGTGTTTGTAAGGGGAAAGATTATAATGGTTGAACATTCCTTAAGGGATTACTGGAACTCTGGAATTTTAAAAAATATTATGGTAGTGTCATAGAATGGTTTGGATTGAAAGGGACCTTAAAGATCACCTGGTTCCCCTCCCATTCCCTGCTGGTGATAGGGGCACATGTCACTAGACCAGCTTGCTCAGAGCTCTATCCAAACTGACCTTAAACTCTTCCAAGGATGGGCCACCCACAAATTCTCTGGGCCACCTGTTCCAGTGTCTCACCACCCTCACAGTAAAGAATAATTTTTTTCCTAATATATAACCTAAATCTACTCTCTTTTAGTAGAATTAAGCCATTTCCCCTCACTCGGTCACTACATGCCCCAGTAAATAGTGACTCTTCATCTTCCTGCAGGCTCCCTTCAGGTATTGAAGACTGCAATAAGGCCACTCTTAAGCATTTTCTTTTCCAGGCTGAACAAACCCAATTCTCCCAGTACTCTTAATACAGAAGGTGTTCCATCCCTCTATTGAACTTGGCAGCCCCCTGAACTTGTTTCAACAGGTCTGTACTTTCATCATGAATTTTTGGGGAAAGTTTTATTTGTCATAGAAAAGTACTATTCTGAAGACGATAGCTCCATAAAAACTAGGTTTATATTGCACCAGAAGGAGTTTTGCAGCCACAGCAATTCTGATCTGGTGCAAAAAATACGGGTTTTCTCTCCACAGTCTATAGGAATTTCTGAGGGGCATGAAAACCGGCAGACTACTGAATGTCTAGGACACTAAATGATTGTGATGATAGTTGTATCCCCATAAACATGTTTTCAAAAACTGTGTGTTATATAGTAGTGTTTTCAGAAAATACTAGCCAGAAACCTGGTAAAATGATTTAAATATCTACTGCACAAGCATCTAAACAGCGTTTCAATTCCATCACAATTTTGAAATGTATGGTTTGATTATGTTGTATAGTCTCCAAATACTAGTGACAAACAATAATAGTGAAGCTTATAAGTGCTACTTATAAGTTCTCTCCTCATAGAAGAACAAATTTTTTTTTCTATTTTTATTGCTCTAATTTCATTTTTATGTTATTCTATTTTTAGACAATTATTTAATTCTGAAGTTGAGAGATTATTGCCAAATTCAGAATCCAAGTGAAAAATATAGTCTTAACCTAAAGCATGGCAGCTTATTCTCATATTCTTGTAAATTTATTTTCTGGCTGATGTCTTCCCTTGAGCATTAAATTACCTGAAGAAAAGCATAATTGTTATGGGCCTTGTAACAAAGTCAGAAATGGTCATATTCAACATAACCTTGCAGTATTCTATTTGTATTTGTATTTCATTTGTATTGTATTTGTATTTCATTCAAAAGTTGAGTATTTAGTATATCTCAGGAGGTAATTGTTGTTGAAATATTGCAGCAAGCTGTAGAGGTTTCTATTGGGGTGACAAAAAGATGCACTGTTGACTTTGCACCAATTAGTTAGTATGCACAGAAGTAGTCACTGCAGATGAAGTGTTTCAGAGATGAACTTTTCAAGTGGCACAGTGTCCATTAGAATGGATCACAAGAAAGAGAACAACCTCGAATCCTGTGTCCAGTTCTGGGCCCCTCAGTACTGGAAAGACATTGAGGTGCTGGTGTGTGTCCAGAGAAAACCAAGAAAGTGGTGAAGGTGCTGGAGCAGCTGAGGGAGCTGGGGGTGTTTGGCCTGGTAAAAAGAGGGTTTAAAAAGGATCTTCTCACTCTCTACAACAACCTGAAACTAAGTTGCAGCAAGGTGGGGGTCAGTATCTTCGCCCAGGTAAAAAGAATCAAGGTGAGTAGAAATATCCTTAGGTTGTTTCAGGGGAGGTTTAGATTGTATATTAGGAAAAATTTCCTTGCAGAAAGGGTTGTCAAGCATTGGTACAGGCTTTTCAGGCAAGTGGTGGAGTCATCATAGCTGGAAGAGCTCAAAAAATTTGTGAGTGTGGCACTCAGGGACATAGTGGTGAACGTGATGGAGCTGGATTAATGTTTGTAACTGATGATCTTATGCTGGTTTTCAACATAAATATTTCTATGATTCTACTGTTACTATAAGTTGTTTGGCTTCAAAGAAGCTATAATTTCTTTTGTGTTTTCTGAATAGTGTCCCAGGTACATTACTGGTGTCAAGGCACCATGAGGGCCATTGGCTCCCTGGTGCTGGAGCTTCAGGGCTGCTGGGATCAACCTTATCCCTGTAAAGGCAGGATCCATCCACCAGGGTCTGTCCCAGGACCCATCAGCCAGAGTCCAGTGTGATAGTGGTCACAAGGGTTGTCAGGGTGAGAGGCGAGAATGTTGATTCCACGATCAGAAGGCTTGATTTATTATTTTATTATATATATACTACATTATAACTATACTAAAAAGAAATAGAAGGAAAAGTTCTCAGAAGCTAGCTAAGCTAAGAATAGAAAAGAATGAATAACAAAGTTCTCTGTCCCGGCAGAAAGCGAGAGCAGCTCTGCCATGAGTGGTCAGTAAACCCAAACATCCACAGGAGACCAATCCCGGATCCACCTGTTGCATTCCACAGCAGCAGATAACCATTGTTTACACTTTGTTGCTGAGGCCACAGATTCTCAGAAGGCAGAAAAATCCCAAGAAAGGATTTTTCACAAAAGATGTCTGTGACAGTCCAGCCCTCCCCAGCAGCAGGACAACTGTGAGGCAATGGAGCAGCCCCACCTTTGGGCACCTGGCACAGCCCAGGGGATGTGTGAAGGTGGGGATGGGATCTGCAGGAGAGTCTGGCTCAGCTGGGCAGGACAGGGCTGAGGGAAGCTGGAGACAGCCCTGCTGTGGCATGCCTGGGGCAGGGCTGACATTGCTGGGGGGTGACATGGGGCTCCAGGCTTTGGGCAGGGTGGAGGGAGATGCAAGGGGTTTGGAGGGACACCCAGGCCTGGTGCTGCCCCCAGGGCCTTGACACAGAAAATTCTGTGTTAAACTCTGATCAGGCTTTCATTTCCTCGAGGAAACACAAGTGACTTTATATTTTAAAAAGCTGGGGCTTTTGAAAAGAGAAGTTCAAGAATTTTTTTTCCAAGTTACAATTTTAAAATAATAATCTATTCTAACTTCATATCCTATTATTATGATCAGATTTTATGTTACATTAAGAATACCTCCAATGCAAGCACAGTGATCAGTTCTTTTAAAACAGTGTTTGTGCTTCTCAATTTGAGGTTTGAGGAGAGACATGGTCTTGTCAGGAGACAGAGAAAATTTCCATTGGTGACAGATTTAATGCATGCACTGAAAAATTTTGATATACACACAAATTATCTCACATTAAGAATGAAAAATAACATGTCCTTTTTTTTGCTGTGTTTTCTCTTGTGCTATAACTGTGTTTTGCTGGAAGGTGCAACTCAGCCAGAGGGAGTGAGGTCATGCACTTGCTAACTGCTGGCTGTCATATATTGGATCAATACACAGTTTTTTGGAGCAGCAGCCCTCTCCTGAGGGAAAGAAGCAGAATGGGAGGACTCAGAAGTCTCCACACCAAGAAGAGAAGCAGACACACTATAAAGAGAAAGAGCCAATACACAGGCAGTTTCCAGAGGTCTCCAGTGCACTGCTTGGAATTATTCATTACTCAGCAAGACACTAAACATTGCTGTACTCAGAGCAAGAGTGAGGTGAAAGAAAAGACCTACCTCTGAGATGAAACAGTGGGCAGTGAGGACTTCTAATACTCTTTTCATTTTGATTTGATCTGACCAACTTGATCTGAGCTTCTGTTCCACAGAAGTCATTGTATTGTAGTATATCCTTCAAAAAAAATGTAATGTCAGCAGTCCAGAGTCCTTTCAGTATTTTTAGTATAACACTTTAAAGAAAAGGTATTGATATACACAGTTTAATTACACAGTCAGGATTCCTGAATTTATCTCTGCATCCAAAAGGAATGTTGGGGAATCTCTTGAAAGTATGATTGATTCTGTTAAGTAGAAATCAATAAGACAATCTTTGGTCCCACCCTCAGAAAGATGAGATTTATTAGTATCCTTTTTAGCTCAATGAATGTTTTTTGATATGTATAAATTAAATCCTGCATCCAAATTTTTCAGGACATATTATTTAAATACCAGGTAATAGGACCTACAGATGGATCTGCCTGAGGACATTACCAGATTATAAATACTTAATTTTAATATTAAAGCTCTGGTAGAATTTTCTCCCTTCTAATTAATTAAAAATAAGTACAACTGAACAAGAGAGAGAGAAAAAGAAAGAGAACCATTTAAGAAATGTTATTATGACATCCCATCAAAACAGAATTCTTTACAAGCTCATTTTCTTTAACATATCCTTTTTCAAAATGTATCAGAATTGTTAGGTAATATTCCCCATTTGCTTCACTATATTCTTGTAAAATATTTCATAATATTTAAAAGAAAATAATCAAAACTTGTGTTACTGATTTCCTTTTAGATAATGGAATAATGAAGAGATTGCAGGTTGTATAGACCTCTCAGGAACAATGTTAATAAATGTAAAAAAGGTTAAATATCTGGCAGAACAGGGACTTGCAATTAAGTGTTGCAGATTATGTTTAAAATAACATTTGTTCTACATCTAATGTGAGCCAAGAGACTGACTAAAAATTGCTTCCTAGATTATACTCTATTCCCAGAAAATTAAAATAATAATCTCTCCCTTGAGTGTTTAGAGGAACTGTATTGAAGAGAAGATTTTTAACATCTCTTTGATTTTTTCCTTGTAATATTATCATCTGTGATTACTAGACAGAAGTATGAATTTTCAGTTTACAGGGCAATCTCGTTCGTTCCAGAGATCTAGTATATGAACATTTATCTAAATATGGAAGTGAATAAATTCCAGAGAGATTAACACCACTTTTTTTATCCAACCATCAAGATAATCATAAATGAAACCTGGACACAGAATCCTTCACCTGGAAATTCCAAGTCAATCAATTCATGAATGGTGGCTATAAACTGGTATCTGGTTACTGTCAAATTGTCTTGACTTTGATGCTTCACTTGAGTCAGACCAAACGGTAAGAAAATGATTCTATGATTACAGTATGTGCTTTCAGTAGCATTTGTATTTCATTAAAGGTGACATTACTACCCAAGTTCCAAAACATAGGTCATTTATTAAAGTGACTTTATATCCTGATGTATTGGGTTTGTGTGGCTTTGGTTTTTGGTAACGGGGCAGTTACAGGGATGGCTTCCATGAGAAGTTACTAGAAGCTTCCTCAGTGTCCAGCACAGCCAATCCCTGGTGGTTCCATAGGCAGAAATGTCAATTAGACATGGTGGCAATGCCTCTGTGATAACACATTTTAGAAGAAATCTAAACAAAAAGTTGTTGTGCAGCTGTAATTGTGACTAGAGAAGAGCAGAGCAAGAACATGGGAATCGAACAACCATGCGGGCACAAAGGTCAGTGGAAAAAGGGGGAAAGGAGGTGCCCCAGTCCCTGGAGCTGAGATCCCTCTGCAGCTCATGGTGCAGCCCATGGTGAAGCAGCTGTGCCCCTGCAGGCGGAGGAGGTCCGTGGGGATGCAGAGATTCACCCCCAGCCCACGGAGGAGGAGCTGACGATGGAGTGACTGGATGCCTGGAGGAGGTTGTGAGCCCACGGGAGAGAGGGGGTCTGCTCCCCTAATGGAACAGCCTGTCCTTGAAAGACTGCACCCTATGGAAGAGTCATCCACACTGCAGCAGTTCGTGGAGAGCTGTAGCTCTTGAGATGGATCCACGCCGGAGAAGTTAATGGAGACCCGTCTTCCATGGGAGGGACCCAACAGTGCAGCAGGGGAACGACTTGTCTCCCTGAGCAGAAGGAGAAACCACGGGTGATGAACTGAGCATAACCCCAATCCCTGCACCACTGGGGGAGGAGAGAGAGCTGGGAAGGAAGGGGGGGAGGACGGGTGTTTTTTAGGCACTTATTTTAATTATTATCCTGATGTCATTCTGTTATTGATAAATTCAACTCATACCTCTAAACTGAGCCTGTTTTGCCTGTGAGAATATTTGATAAGTGGATTCTCCCAACCTTAACTCAACCCTTTTTCTCCTCTGTCCAGCTGCAGAGAGGAGAGAGTGAACAGCTTTTGTGGGTATCTGGCATTCAGCACATTTTCTACTTTCATATACCATAATTTTTTCCATTTTTTTGTAGTTGCTGATTTTATTGAAACTTATGGGCTGTTTTGAAATATTTGTTCCTAGATGATTATAAAGTTAGCATTAACATTAAGTGGCCTTAATGCTCTGTTCTGTGAACACTTAATGGAACTGATTGAAGACTAGATAATTATTGATATTTTAGTCAGTGTAAGACTAAAACATTCCTAAGTTAAACACACTATTAAGTTGCTTTAAATTCTTTTTTTTCTGTATTCTCAACACGCATTAACTGACTTGAATTTTAATGGAAAAAAACCCCCATCATAACTGATATAACTCTATAGCAAGAATTTTGTTCTGGGTTCCGATGCAAGGTAGTAATTTTGCTTTGGTCAATACTTTACAAGGAGTATGACAGGCTTCTGCACTCCCTGTTTGAAAATTGGAGCCAAAATTCAGTAGAAGTGGAAAATATATTTTTTAGTTTCTTTTTTCCTTAGAAACTGTGTTAATACTGTATTGCCAGAGAGGATTGAGCTTTCTTTAGACTTAAAGTATGCTTATTTAAAAGACATAGGACCATTCATGTAATGCCAGATAACTAGATAGAATATAGGTGCTATGAATCTCCACTTACAGAACTTGAGAATCTTCTTGAATGACTGCAACACAAACTTTATATTAAAGCCCCTCTCAGTCCCCTGTGAGCTGTGCATATCCTGCACGCATCCTTGCAGCCACAAGGACTATCAGGGTATCCAACCACATTCTAGCAGACTATTGGCAAAATGCTTGATTTTGTACTGTTTCCCTCTTTTCTCTCCTCCTCTTTAATCCTTCATTTTTAGACTGAAAAAAACAAGCTGTTGCACATGGAAGCAAGCATTGAGTGAAGAAGTGTCTATAATGATCTCAATAAATTCCTCAAATACCTGACATTCAGCCTAGAGGTTTTACACCTTGTCTTTGTTCAAAAGAGGATTTCATGTGTGAAAAAACTGTGTTTTCTATAAAATATCCTGTGTCTACCCATGAGAGGATACAGTCCATTATACTGCCTTTTCTTTAATGTGTGAATATCTTCTTCTTAAACTAATAAAAAATAGCTTTTGTGGAATGCAAAATTAAAATCAAAATACTGTTTCTTTTACTATAGGGCTTGCTATAATAATGATTAGAACTGTTATTATGAATATTTTGTTATCACAAAACCAGGAAATTCTTTCTAACCCTTGATGTGAGCTCTTCAACATGAGGTTTTTGAGTTGGGCACATGTCTTCATTCTCTTATCCTTAACTGATTCTTCTTCCCCATGCCTCTGTCCTGACATTACACTTCAACTGAAGAAAAGCTGTGAAAATGAGAAAAATATTACATTAAAAAAATTACACTGTGATGATGAACACTTTAATAATTGAGTTATCACTAAATATCATGCCACCTTTATGATGTCATGCAGGTGTTCAGAGTTCCTTTGCCTCTGAGGGTTAGGCTGCCAAGTTATTAACTGATGATTAATAAGAAGCACCACACAGCATCAGTAAAACAGTAAGTTTTGACTTACATCAGTAAGTTTGAAGATGTATTCAGTGTCTTTATTAGCCAGCTCTCTGCTGCTTCTGACTCATCACGTTATCGCAGTTCTCATCAGATCATATAATTGGAAAATTAACAAGGAAAGACACACAACTTTAAACTTCTTGTTGCAAATTTTTGAATGTCTATTATTGGATATACATATGCATACACACACACATATATGTCTATATAAAGAGAATGTAATTGTTTTTGGAGAAATATCTTATTAAAAGTATGTCCAATGGAAATATATTTTACTATTCCCTTTTTTTCTTCTTGCCTTCAAGTTACAAATGAGAATATAAATTTCACTCTGTGGATTTTGAGATCTAAATCTATGTTTGAGATCCTAATCTGTCTACCTATACCATCCATAAAGATGTGGTCAATATACTTACTGGAGTCAAGGGCACAATTCTCCTTATTCTAAAGTAGATATCTAAACCAAGCTAAATGAACCATAACCCAAAAGTTCCTCTTTCTTTTTTTTCTTTTCTATAAAGGATGTCAGCTCACTGTGGCTCTCATTTCCGGACACCTTTTTTGTGATCATATAAAGCTGGATTACTACAAGCACTTTCACAATATTTGAATAGTAAGCTTACATGAATTTAACCATGCTTCTGATTTTTTCCATTCACTGTTCTGGTATATTCTTTTCTAACTTTTTACTTTATTAGGTAATAGCTGTGGAATGAGAGAGAGAGAAGATTAATGTACCAAAAATGAGAGTAGTCAAAGCTGTAGACAAAAGGGAAATATATGTATCTACATATATTGTCATATGGCCTATTTAATAATAAGAAAATTATTTTCAGATAGCTAAATCATAAGTCTTAAGACTGACATTCTTAATGCTAGAGTTAAAAACTTGTAAAAAGACTTAATAAAAAAAAAAAAGGCAGAGAGACACTCCAGACAAAACAATCCTTGAAAGCTGTCAACACAAGCCAAAAGGGAAATCCCTGCAGGTATATAAACATGCCGGTAGAAACCTTGGAGATTTTTCTCATTTGGGGTTCTGTCTAGTAAGAATCGGCGTTCCGCATGGCAAACACCCACACAGCCAATGTGATACCTGTTCCTTGACTTGCATGAAAGATTCTTCTATTAAAGAAAAAGATCCAGTTAAAGCTAGTCATAGAAATTTTATTACTACACATTTCTTATTATAAACTTAATATAACTTCATAAATCAGGCACTGCTTAATTCTCTCTTGTATCATTGGTTTCAAGATAATGGGCAAAAAGGCATTTCAAGCAGAGCATAATAAACCTGAAGTAGTTCACTTAAACTATCATTTTACCTAAATATTAAAATATGTTTATTTGGGTTGTTTGGGGGTTTTTTTCTGGAATGTATTATTAACAGTACAAAAGAGCAATAATTATCTGTAGGGGTTGCTATATTTATATCCAGCTATCAGATATCAGGAAATGGCTTCCTCTCATAACATATTACATCATCATGAATTATTAGTCATTGCTAATAAAATATTGATCTTGTGTCTATAAAGTGTTTTCTAGAGACTGGATATAGGTCATCTCAAAAAAATACTAGTGCTCTGGCATTATTTTCAGCTACCTTCCTCTACTGTATTTCAATAAATCACTCTGATTAGCTGTGCCAAATATTCCAAAATACAAAATAAGAGTGTAGAAATAGAATTGTCCTGTCTGGCGCAACTTCACAGATCAAATAATTTAGAAATAATTATATTAGTGATGACAGCGGCCTTTGGCAAACTGAAAATGAAAACAAAAAAAAAAAAAAAGCAAAAAAGAAAAAAGAAAATGGGAGGAAATAAAAGGTGTCCTTGAAGTCCATTTCTGCTCACACTTTGAAAAAATTCTCTGTTCAGCTGGGTGAAATGCCCTTTTTCAGTAGCACATAAAATAGCTTTTGATGAGCCACAGATCTTCCCTTTTGTTATTATTTTCCATCTTATTAAATTAAGACTTTATATCAGGAATAGTAATTTCACATAAAAATGCCTAGAGCCAAGCTGCCAAAACTTTTGCTATGGTCTTGCAATCACAGTTGCTTAGCCATAATTGACCTATTACTTTAGGAACAAAGATCACTTGCTGAATCATACAGATACTGTACAATTTGCATAAAGATGAGAAAATGTTCTTGAGTTTATGGAATATTGAATAACTTTTCTAAAGACTGTTTAGTTTTCCCTGATATTAGAAAATTACTGTTTCCTTTCCTCAGGTTTTACTATTGAACACAATGTATTTTTTCCTAACTGAATAATACTTAGGTAATAATAATGTCTTAGCTATAGAGAACTAAAATAGAAAGTCAGGCTACAAAATACTCAAGCTCTGAGATGCCTTTTATTTTTCCAGAGTAATGTATTCCATCTACATGCACGATCAAATGATAAATTTCATCCCCAGGCTTAATCAAACATCTCATCACAAATCTATTTTACATCATACAGACAACCACAATAAATTAAAATGAGTCTTTTAAAAATATCAGCTACATGTTAAAAATACTTTTTGCTTGTTTTTATTTACCATTCTTAAGTGCCTGACACAGAACTGTGTTACATAATTGTGAGTGGGCAATTGTCCTTGTCTGTTCTGTGAATTAGATATGCATAGCATTTATGATTCTCTTCCCATAAAATACATTCACAATTATGTCCTTAAAGTCTCTCAGCATACCATGTAGACTGTGCTTCTGTGTCCAGGTGAACCTTTTCTCAAGTCAAGTAGAAATGTCTAACAGGAACTTGAAATCAACCTTTATGGTTCTCACCACTTGAGTTTGGAGCCCCATTATTTTTTCAGAACAGATCACACTTTTTACCCTGTTCATCTCATATTTTCTAATAATAAGGACATAAATCAAATGAAACAAACACCGTAAAAGTGTGGGAAAATGGTGGGTTTCATACTCTGCTCGTTTCAAAAGCTGATGCTATTTTTAAGAGACCCCTCCGAGAAGTAAAAAATTTTAAAAAAGCCTTTGATTAGCTTCAAAGGTTTTGGGTAGTCTGTTGAATTTTCCAGTATATAAAATAAAAAAAAAAGTGTTGAGAAATATGGTTTATAGTTTAATTTAATTCTGCCAGACTCTACCTGAATTACTGTCAGGATTTTTATTCCCAGAATTTAAAATGAACCAACCTTTCAGCAGACTTACAGGGCTCTAAAAAGCATACTTTACAAAATGAGATAGAAAAAAATTTTACTTCTTAAGAAGATTGGAAAAATATATAAAAAAAGGTAATGCAACAGATTTAATATTAAGAGTTCAGAAAAATCTTATAACAAATGTTGAAGAATGGTCAAAAAGAAGATGGAATTTATATATTATATTAATTGCTCAGGACCGGGGGGAACAAAACAGAAAATACTTGAATTAGACATCGTGAATTCCAATTGTTTCCATTTATTTATTCTTAGAATAAAAAAAATTCTTTCTCAAAAAACTGGCATTGATTATTATGTGTTGAATGCAATGCAGTGTATTCAGTGACTAAGGAAAACAAACAAATTAATGTCCACATCAGCAGAATAAATGAAATATAATGGAACAATATAAAGAGTATACTTTGGCCCACAAACCCTTCCCATCTTTTTTACCTTCCATTTCATAATATTATCAGCTGTTTTCTAGATCACCAATTTCTTTTTTGATCTGGGCCAGTAAGCCTCTCACCCAAATAGAAACCAAGTATATCAGAAGTGAGATACATCAATTTCGAAGGTGTTGTTTTTCACTCTTACTAAAATAAAAGAGGCTTTCATATTGAAAACCTGTTGGATTTCTGATAGAACAGCGTCTCTTATGGGCATTAACAAAGACAATTGTGCTTCCAAAGCCAAAATTTCTTTGAAAGTCTGATTTCCAGGACATAAAAACGATCCATAAATTCTCATAGACTCTAAATATACACAGCAATAATTCTGAAATTAAGAAACTTTAAAAATGAAAAATACATAAGGCTGTCAAAAGATAAACACAACAGGTAAATTTGAAATAGGCCAGATTTGACCAGGAATACAGGAATCAAAATGTTGCCATCTTATTGCAAAGCTCCCATACCTTCTCAGTGACTTCCTATAAAGCTCCTCACAGCACTGACTCCTCCTTCTTCCTCACAACACAACCAACAAACCCCAAGCCTCTCCTCACCCAGCTACCCCACGCTTTTGTAGCACTCATCCTTATTGGACACAGCTGTGGCCTGTTAAGGGCAGGGCTGTTCCTAATCTTTGGTGATTAGTGCAGCTGCAACTCCTCAGGGTTGAGATTGACTTCTGCACTATTCTCTTACATTCTATCCGTCCACATCAAAATATGGAAAGATTCTTTTTTTTTTTTTTTTTTTTCTTAATTTGATTATTTTGGAGTCATCTGGCCCAACCTCCCTGCTGAAGCAGGGTCATCCTAGAGCGCATAGCACAGAATTTTGTCCAGATACTTTTTGAATATCTCCAATGAGGGAGACTCCAAAACCTCTCTGGGCAATCTGTTCCAGTGCATGGTAGCTCACCCAGAGCAATTCCACTCATATTTAGGTGGAATTTCTTGTGCATCAGTTTCTGCCCATTGCCACTTGTCCTATTGCTCATCAACACTGAGAAGATCCTGTCTCCATGCCCTTGACACCCTCCCTTCAGATACTTACACACATTGATGATGTCCCTTCATGGCTGTCTCTTCTCAAGGCCAAACAGGACCAAGTCCCTCAGTCTTTCGTTGTAAGAGAGATGCTCCAGTCGATTGATCATCTTTGTTTCCATCTCCTATACCCATTCCAGGAACTCCATGCCTTTCTTGCACTAAAAAGTCCAGAACTGGAAACAATATTACAGATGGGGCTTTTCCAGGGCTGAGTAGAGTGGCAGGATCACCGCCCTCAATCTGCTGGCAATGTAATAACCGTTTGAAAGCTTTTTTTTTCCTTAAATAGGTAATTTTTTCAACCCCTTATTTTCTATTCAATATTATTTTACATAGTCTTGAAAATGTGTTAATGAGAAGGCTTTTATATTTTCTACCAACAGACCTTTAAAATATTCAGCATCATTGGTAGATCTGTTCATAGGCATTGGTAGAAAGAGGGTTGATATTATTAAATTCAAATGCAAATAAACACATTCAGGAAATACTTAGTCCTTCTACATAAGACTCTTTGTGTATGAGAACTATTACTAAAATCTACCACCAGTGACACTGAAATGTATGCTGAAACCACTTTGTAAACTTTGTCACCCTAAAAGAGAAAAAAACCTTTTGATATATTAAATATAAAAATAAAATAAATAAAATATAAAAATATATTAAAAATTGTCTTATTGCCAATGCTACTGAAGTCAAGTATAATCTACACCCAGTTTTGCTAGTTGTGGTTTTGTTATATTGTTACTATTATTTTATTTTATTTATAAGTCTTTTGTATTTATTATACTATACAGCAAAGGGTGACATAAAGTGTTATCAGGTGATGGTACTTAGATATCGAGACATTTTTTGATTTTAATGACCTTTCAAAATCATCTGAAGAATGTATACTAATCTTCATGGTATGTTCCAGTGTGTAGTACTGTTAGCACTCATATTTCAAAAGGACAGTTTTTGTTGAGAAGAATGATGCCTTTATTTACATTTCCAGTCTTCCAAAGAGAATGATTGTGCTTCTGTCAACCTTTTATGTCAATTTTCTTCTCTGCATATTTTATAAAGTGTTTTTTTTCTAATGGATTTCCTTCCTCTCTTTTGAAATTGATTTAGAAATGTTAAATGCTGCCTGAATCATTGAAAACAGGGCTATGTTCAATGTACTCAAATAATTATGAGAATTTCAGACATGCCCAATATCTGCCTTCAAACATCACTGAAATTCCAGCAAGAATTAGGCAGTTTAGAAAAGATATAAAATTATTGAAAATTTTCAAATATAAAATTTTAAGGATCTTTAATTCCTAAATGAAACCCATGAAATTTACCTTTACAAAGTCAGTACTACACTAATGTAACTCCATCTTTATGCATCTATTTCAAATAATCTCTGCTTAACCAGCACCATTGAAAATATTTCTGTTTACCCACAGATTATGTTACTTCAAATAGAAATATATATTGGAAAAACGGGAAAGTGAAAAATAATCTATAGTTAATAACTGTAGTTGTTAGATATCCTAAATACTAATAAAATCCAGAGAGATTAATTAATGAATACATCAATCAGTCTAATTTTTCAATAATTAATTTTGTGACTCTCTAAATATTGCCAAAATGGAGCTCATAACAACTTCTCTCATTTAGAATTCCTCCATTGTGACAGATGTTTGATCTGTAAAAGGTGATAAACCTATAGCCTATGAGGATTGCTCCTTAGAGCCAGTGTGGGGTACGTGTGGTGTTTCCAGGAACTGGGTCCATCATGAAAATGTATTCCATCTGCATTTGGGCATCCTTTCTCCAGGATAGAATGATAGGATGAGGCAGGAGAAGAGGAAGATGTGTAAGACTAGGCACATCAAGGCAAAGCAAAGAGGGGAAGGGAAACAAAATGGAAATGAAGAGAGGGGTAAAAGAGGAGAAGGGAAGAAAAAAAAAAAACCAGGAATGATGAAAAAGAAAAGGAAAAATTGAAGCGTAAGGAAAAGGGGAGAAAAAAAGATTAAAATGGTGACAGGAAAAAAAGGCAAAAGGGAAAAAGGAAGGAGGGGGGAAAAAAATAAAGAAAAAAAAAAGAAAAAGAAAAAAGAAAAGAAAAAAGGAAAAGAAAAGAAAAGAAAAGAAAAGAAAAGAAAAGAAAAGAAAAGAAAAGAAAAGAAAAGAAAAGAAAAGAAAAGAAAAGAAAAGAAAAGAAAAGAAAAGAAAAGAAAAGGAAAGGAAAGGAAAGGAAAGGAAAGGAAAGGAAAGGAAAGGAAAGAAAAGAAAAGAAAAGAAAAGAAAAGAAAAGAAAAGAAAAGAAAAGAAAAGAAAAGAAAAGAAAAGAAAAGAAAAGAAAAGAAAAGAGAAGAGGGATTGCTCTGAGATTTCTTTTATGTTTCTGGAACATGGCCAAAACCACGCAGAGATTGTAGACACAGCTTTAAACAGCTCTGTTCTAGTCTTTTCTTTCAGCCCTTTTCTCCCAGTAAATCATGACAAGAAAATAAACCTGAGTCAACATTTGCAATTGCTTCATTAATGAATAAACAGGTTACACAATAGACTACATTAGGGATTAATGACTCTTGCTTGATTTGACTGTGTTCATGACTTTGAATCTCTTCCTTTGTCATAGTTGTCTGCACTACTCTATAAAGTTGTTTTGCGTTATTTTTGTGTCTAGCATATCTAAAAAACCCAGATCTTCTGTCTGTTAAAAATCAAAGTAGTAAATCAATACATTGTCTGCCTTTACCATTCTGCTAAGAGGTAACTTTATATTTTAGTTCTGTGAAAGTACCTCCTTTATTATTTTCTTAAATAAACCTCTGAGGTCCTAACATTTTCTTTGCAGAATCTCCTTACTTTCACATATTAGGCCATCTACCTATACATTTAATGTTGAAATACATGTAGGAGGAAATAATGACCTACTAAACTAGATATAAAGTTAAAGGTGCTAGTAACTGGTTGTATTTTCAGTTAAATATAAAACTAATATTTTGTTTTACTTTCTTATCTCTTATCTGAAGTAATTTATACTCTACATATTACTTATTCATAATAATAAATCAACGAATAATGAATAAAAATATGCATATCCTTCTTAATACCATCAAATGAGGAACAATACCCCAATAAAGAGTTCATTATTTATATCAAATCAAGACAGGCATTATTTGTATTACTCTGCTTTCCACAAAATTGTAAACCATGTAAAAACCAGGCTTAAACATAATCTGCCATAAAGTTTATAATTTCATGAAAAAATATGGTTGCCTGGCATTTTCTACTACTCTGTAAAACTGATCAGAACTTTTGGGCTATATATTTAGTGTTTGCTTTACTTTATATTCAAATAGAAGTTCAAATACTTCCTATAATGTTTTTGTGTTCTTGTTAAGAAAATCTCATAAGTAACTGATACAAATTTCAAATGACTGATGAATGAATTTGATACACCGAACTGGGGTGCCAGAAACCTTTTTTTAATCTGGTAAAACAATGAGAATATAGATATATAAAGCTTTCAGAAAATTCTCTTCTTTCTGTGCTCTGTCTCCTCACTTGTGTTCTAATCAAACTGTAAAAGTACACCCATACTGTGAATAAAACCAAAAAAAAAGTGGATCTAATCCTTTCCTTCTGTTTTTGTCCATTATTTTTCATGCTCTCTGGCATGATTTTGGTTCACACCAACAAATGATCTCTGAGATAGCCTAGACACTGCTCAAGGGTCAAAGTCATCCAAATCCACTCTGACTGGGGACTGTGGCAGAGTCCATCGTTTAGGTCCGGTTCACCCTGCTCAATCCTAAGAAATTAGGTCAGGAAATTATATTCTCCAAACCTCCCTGAGGTCATGCCCCAGTCAGGTCAGTGGCACTCTTAATACACATTGTTTTGATACGTTGTAAGAGAGCCCACCAAATTCGTCAGTACTTTGACCTGAAAATGGTAAAGGTTGAGAAAGGGACACACTACCAATGGGACTCAGGTGCTGTCCAACGTCAGGTGCTGTCCAGCATTAAAATACTCAGTGTTTACTCACCCTCGGGGCCAGACTGCAGTGTCTATTATACCTCTGTAAGAGGCATAGGTTGAGCAACTCTCATGGAGCTCAGCAAAAGTTCATTGATGCTTTTTCTCTAGCCAAAAGTAATTTTGATAGTATGTTCATCATCTTACTAGTAAGCAAGCCGCAGTGTGTGGGTGGGAAGGAGAAAAGGACAAACTGAAATGAGAGGGGCCAAGAAGCAGAGAGGTGCTGACAGCATTAAAATGGGAGTAAAAGCAGCAGAAGTGCAAAAAGAGCAGAACAGAAAAGGGAACCACAGAGAAAGTCTGCTAGAGCTGCTCTTTGAACAGAGAAAATTTTATGAAATGCTAAATATACTGAAAATCTGGACCATAGGCACATCAAGTGGTATCACCCTGAGCTAATAGATATTTGAATATTCTGGCATTAAGCTCCTGTATCTCAGACAGGTGTAATTGTATTATCCTTCCTGCAAGTGATGTTGTGTCTGGAAAATAATGTTTCTTGGTTACTCTGATACCACAGTGATGTATACTACAGAAATGTCCCAGAAGTAATTTTTTTTTTAATTCAGTGTTCAGTTGAAATTGTGTCCTGTGCGTAAGGTATGGGTGATGTTCTTAATGGTGAAGTTAAAAAAAGTTCTTTGCATAAACTCCCTTCTTCTCCATTGTAAGAATTTTCTCAAGAAAAAAAAAAAAAGGCTATATAATTAGAGTTTGTACCAAAAAGCATATGTCAGTCCTCTGAAAGTAAAGCTGCACAGGAAATTTAATTTGATGATTCTTGATGTTTGAGTATTTTTCTTTATGCTGTTGTTAGAGGACAGTTTTTAGTACATTTCTCTGTTCTACAGAGAGAAAAGTACAGGTTTTGTATTATATTTGTAGTTTTTATATGTAAGATGTCTTTATTCATCTGACCAAATCTGGGGGAGGACATGACTGACATTAGCTGATCACATTACTATGCAATACCCTCCCCTGTGGAGCAGAGGTCATGAATCTTTTCTTAGTTCATGAATCTTTTCTTAGTTCACTTGATAGGCCAGGTGCTCAGAAACTGCAGACAAAGCATTTCTAGTCTCTACAATCCTTGGAAGGGATGCATACAGCTTATAAAGATCTAAAAGAACATGTAGACTGAAGATTTTGTAGCGATGCAGAGAAAGAATGACTCTTTTGTGAATGTTATTCAAGAAAGCAAGCTACTTATTTTGGGTTCAATTGCAGTGATTAAGGTTTGTGCTAAATGGTGTCCTTACTCTCTGTGTGCCTATTTACATGGTTAATTCCTTCTCTTTGGTTGTAAAAGAAATAAACCAAATAGCTCAGTAAAAAAATATGCATATCAGTGTACAGGAATGAAAAGAAATACAAATTCATTTGTAAGCTCATGACAGCAAAGTCTGTACTTTTTATGTTTGCTCAGCAACAAATAAAACAGAGCCACAATCCTTGTTGTGCTCCTGGGAAAAACATCAATATCATTGCTATAAAATTGTTGGCTTTCAATTACATTCTCAGGTTTTGTTGCAGTTCCTGTCCAACTTATAAGAATGACCAGAGCTTGATGAGAAAAAGAAAATTTTTTTGATTTGATCAGCTTTTCAGTCACAGTCTTTTAAATTCTCTTTACTTCCATGGGACAATGAATTCCACAACCTCAAAATTATTTTGAATCTTGTGTGTTGT
Source organism: Ammospiza caudacuta (assembly GCF_027887145.1). NCBI lineage: Eukaryota > Metazoa > Chordata > Aves > Passeriformes > Passerellidae > Ammospiza > Ammospiza caudacuta. The sequence goes on from NC_080594.1 coordinate 74,942,377, forward strand.
GAGGTTTTGCACTGCCTGTGTATCCTATTTACCATTTAGAGGTATTCTGAGGCACCAGTTAATGATTTTTCCCCAGCATTCATCAAAATAATCTTTACAGATAAGGTAGCTCACATTGCATACAGACAACAAGTTATAATAAAAGAAGTTAATTATGGTTTCTCTGTATCCATCATGACATAGCACTGTGTTAAACAGCCAGTGAAAATGATGTGTAAGGGAATTTTCAGCTAGGGAAGCGGGGGAGGGTGTAACAGACTGTTTCTTCATGAAAGGAGTGCTTTGTCCAGCATGCTAAAAATGAGCTACTTGTTGGTGTGCAGAGCTGGAACAAGTCCAGAGTCTTCAGACCTCACATTTTCTTAGCTTTCCTTTGAATCAGACACTGATTGGTATTTCTAATTGGTGAAAATATATCTGACATTATTCTTGCTTCAAAAAGAACCATAAGGAAATATTAAGAAAGAAAAGCATTTTGAAACTCATTTACACAGACCAGGAGAACTCTCCTCATCCCAGTTGATTAGAAGTGCTAAACCAAAATCAACAGGTTCTTGCCTGAATTCATGGAATAGTTTAATATTAAAATTAAGATTTATAGATAACATCCACTCATAGTTTCTTTTAAGGAGTTTTTGTGCTTTTTATCTTTTTTATTGCTTTCAAATACATATTCTATTTAAACAAGCACTTGGTTGTGCACGTGTACTTTTGAGAAGTTGGTGGTATTTTTTCCCACCATTCCTTTGATGTTGAGTGAAAGTTTCAGAACAATTTGAATTCTAACACTTTTTAGTATGGGGTTTTTATTATTACTTTAAATGCATTATTGGAAAAAGGATACTAATATTAATTCATGAATACAGGTGAAGAAGGAATAGATTTTTAATCAAATAAGTTATGAAGATAAAAACCCCAACAACTTACTGCTTCAATTCAAAAGTTTAAAATTTTGTGAAAATTCAAGTTTGGCTTTGTTGATTAAACTGTTCTTTTCCTTTACCTAAAACATCCTTTTTTTAAAGAAAATATAATTTCCAGTAGAAAAACTAATCATAGATTACTTTTCCTTATTGAAAAGCTTTGTTTTTCATAGAGGAATACTTCTTGACATCTTTATTATTATTAACATATTTTCCAACAGTCCCAACAGTCTCCCTTTAATTTCCCAAAAAACTCATTCAAGTCACTCTAAACATGAATATATACATTCTTTAAAAATCACCAAATATGTATGTGCTTATGAAAAAGGTATGAACAATTTTACTTCTGCCCTATTTCTTTAAGTTACAGTATAGACATCAACAAGAAAACAAATAAACAAACCCAAAACAAAATAAATTGAAACAACTCCAAGCTAGAAAACAAAAAAAATAAAAAAAACCAAACCCACAAGCCCACTGTGTTCTGAGCTTCCAAAAGACAACAGAAGAGTTATGAAAATTCTCTTTTAGACCCCATAAAATAAGCATGGAAATCATCAAAATATAACATACCAGTAAACTCCCAAAGCTTTCTGTCAATTACTTCAGACACTGGAACAATACCCAGCACATTTATGGTCATATTTCTAACATTTAATGTTGGCCCAGTTCCTCTGTCTTTTGGACCAGTGAAGTTTTTGTGATTAGATCACAATGTCTCAGTGTAATTCTTATGCAACTGAGACCCTTAAATGTGTTTAAATATGCCATGAATATTCTTCAACACATCAAACACATCAATTTTATATAGCATAAAGAGTCGGGCATATATTTGGGGTTAAAATTCCATATGTAGACTGGAGAAACCCCAAACTCCATTATGGTTACTTTACCTCTCCAATATCTCTTAAAATATAGATTATTACATCAAGGAAGACTACATTATATCTGGTATAAAAATCTCCACCAAATAACTGCAACCTTACGTGCTGAATCACAAACTGAAAAAAGGCTCTTAAGTAAAATCTTTAAATGCTGTTACATTTTGACAGACAGTACAGTCTTTCGCCAAGAATAAATTTTGCCTAGATGAGTTCAAACATTGAACATTATACTTTATATAAAGTATAAAAAATATAAAATAAAAAAATATAAAAAGTTTATTCCTTTTATATCTGTCTTTTATGTGAATGTATCCTATCTAGCTGACCAACAGCAAATCTCAGTCAGGGTTGTTTTTTCTTTCCTTCTTTAGCTTTTTATTCCAAATAATCCAGAAATCTGAAAGGAAAAAACATTGAGGGTGGAATTTGGCCAGGACCCTTATACTGTTTAAGAGGATTGGCAGGAGTAGCGACTAAACTTTTAAAGTTGTTAAATTATATTTTTTTACAAATTATAGAAACCAGAGCTTTATTCTGTGTTCTTTTATGTAACATCTCTTGATAGCACCAGGAAGATGAAATCTTCAGCATATGATCTTTGTCTCATCATCTGCTAAATAGCCACTACATATTTGAGATGCAGACTCCATCTAAATCTCTTTATTTATATCCTAAGAAAAAAAATCTATTGATACAGTTCATTGAGACCTAATAAAATATTTTTTTAGGTTTTGATCTGTGCAACAAATAATCTGAAAATGATGTTTTGTCCCAGTCATTAGTTATAAGATACGTACATCTTCAAAGAATATGGAACCATAGGTATCTACAGATAACAAAAAATTTAAAATTATAGTTTTTATTACATGTATGGGCCTGTAGCAGACTTGAAAACAGTTCCACAAACATATAGGACATATCCAGATTTCAGAGTCCTGCAGCTGGATGTGAGAAACCAAAGGAGAATGAGTTAACCTACATCTGCAGGTTAACATCTCTCTGACTAAATAAGAGACCTTCTATTTTTACTTTACATCCTTGCAAACAAAATTAAGCAAGTAACATGGTATTTGCTACTAATCACTGAGATACAGGTGCAAGGCTCCACACCAAACTAAGACATTGTCTAAGTTTTGCAATAATTGCCTCTGCACTGACCTTGGTAAGCAGAGGATAGGCTTACTATCCTATAGCGATAGTAGTGTTGAAGTAAGGGGAGAACGACCATCCTATAATGCATCGAACTCGCCTTTATTGATCGATCAGCCAGTTTAAATAATAGTGCTAATGAACTTCATGCATATTCCAAAATCCAGGTTTATGATAGGCTAACAGAGAAAACTCTAGCACTCCTTTTGTTTTACAATACCGTTGATTGTTTACACAAAACAAAACCAGTGTTCCCACTGTGATATGAAAGGTTCCCAAAACTTCCACATCTGTTCCCAGGGTGCCATCTTTTCCCAGAGAGGGTGTTTCGCTTGTTATGGGAAGACTGTCTGAGAACCTTATTGTTTATAAAGTGATGCCTGAGAGAGACTAATTGTTTATAGTAATCAGGCTGGGAACTGCTTTTGGAACTGCTTCACAGCTACCTGTTACTTTTCTCTCAATTGCATGGCTTCATGGCCTTTTTCTTCGAGCCATGCCTGAACTAAACTCTCCACATAGTAGGATTGGGCTTTTGGGTTTTTCTCATGACTGATTCAGGATGGAAAATGAATCCATGATTACATGCACTAAGAGGGCCACAATGTGCACAATGTGTTGCTCAGTTGTTAGCATGCACCACAGAATATGTGGTCACTTGGTGAAAAATGGTGCTGTCTGTGTGAGGTCTTTTCAAATAAGTATTTTTTGATGGCATCTTTTTCTCTGCACTGTGAAAAAAAAAGAACAAAACTAAACCAACAAAAACACCACCCAAAAACCCAAACACATGTAAGCACGAAAATAAAATAATCACAAAAATAATGTGTATATGTTAATTTAGATGAATAACCAAAATGCTTAATAATTTTCTTTTTGTCGTTAAATTCTCTTAACTTTTATAAGATCTGTGAGTTCAGGACTTCAGAAGAAAATAAACAACACAAAATTAAAAAATCAAAACAAACCCTGATCTGCAAAGCTTAAGTTTTTATTTAAAACTTAATTGCTTTCAACAGCAATTTTTGCATAAGTCAGAAGCATATGTAGTCCAAGAAATTGCTGAAAACTGCCAGGGACCTATAGGATGTGTATTTCTTTGCCTTAAATTAACATGAAGAGAATAAATTTTTAAGGCAGAAGGTGAAAGCACAGATCTTGAAGTCATCAGAAAGAAAAATACTGAAACATCTATGTAGTTTTGAATAAAATTGAACTCTGTGGAGGATTGAAATTACAGTAAGCAGTCTCCTTCCTTATGATTTAACACTGTTCAGCAAACAGCATCAGAAACCCAATCAAGAAAAATTTAAGAATTAATTTATGGTTGAAAGTCCTATATTTTTCCTGAGAGAGATAAAAAGAGGTTGATTAAATAAAAGTATAGAGAAAGAAGAAATTGGTTTTGGCTTCAATACAGGTGAATCGGGACCTAATTTTATTGTCTAAGGCAAAATTAAAAAAAAAACAAAAAAAACCCAACAAAACAGAACAAACCTAAACATTTATAAGTTAAATTATAAAATTGCCTCTTCAGAGCAGTTTTGTATTTATCTCTGTCCAGAGGGAAAGGGTGTGTATAGAAATGGAAGCGCCATAACAAATTGATTTTTTGTGTATGTGTGTGTGTGTGTGAGTGTGTGTAGAAGCATTTCTGGGACACCAAAAAACATTCCGTGTGTTCCCATTGCCTGCAGTGGGTTGGAACAGGCAGTGTGGTTCACTCCCTGAAGCATCAGATAACACTGATGGTAACAGTGCTGCAGTCTATAGCAGCACAGAAAAAATGAAGTGGATATAACCGTATCAGACAGATTGTGGTCTGTTTTTGCCAATAGTTTGAACTCTTTGATGGAATACTGCCAAATTTACCTATTACACTGTAATACTGATTTTCCATATTCATAAAAAGAACTTCGTACACTTGGTAGTTAATTTTTTTGTTGTTGTTTTTTCTTTAAAGTATGTTTTTAATGTAGTGATAAGTATATAATGTCTCAAAAAAGTAGTGAGTCAAATGGTTGATTTAGTTGAGTCATTCAGAAGGAGTTTGACATCTATTTAAAACTCTGATAGAGGAGGAAAAGGGATACAAGAAGAGCAATTGAAAGGATCGCCCAAGACCAACTGCCCTTTGAAATTTGGCTTTCAGGATGTAGTCTACTTATTGGATAGTGCTGTCATTGACATGCTTATAAACTTCCATATTTAAAGGTCAGAACTGATAAATGGTGTCCTATTGAGTGTCTTAGCAGCTTAAAAATTAGCCATATTATCTTTTTTTTCCCAGTTAAAACAGACTCTTGACTCCATTCACAACCAACATACCAATCATTCCCTTGCCAAATTAGTTTTATTGCAGTGGTATGTCATAGAGACATAATCTGGTCAGATCATTAGATTCAATTTTATCTCTATAATCTGAACCTTTAAGTAAAGGTATTTAAGTTATTTTTCACATCTGTAACCCAGTGGAACAGAAAAGGTTCAATTTGAGAGGATAGAAAGCACAAAAGGACCAATATGAACAGAAATAATGTGTCCTCTTTGAAGTTCAATTTAGTCTACTTCTGATTCCCATTGAAACTTTTCTGCTATATAGATATGATTTTTATGACTTCAGTATCCCAGTGCACAAGATTTCTTCTCCCTCAGTCATTTTGTTCCCTCCCCCTCAGCACTGCAGCTTTTCACAAAGGAGCAGCTCTAACTAGGGAATCAAAATTCAGTGGTCACATTTACAGAAGTCTTCAGTGGGCAAGGACCTGTCTTTGAAAGACTTGGCTATTCCAATTAGGTGCCTAACCAGAAGCCACTGAGTGCTCTTTGGAAAAAGTCTCTGTCATTGGTTCTAGAGAGTAACATCTCTAGCTGGAAGTAGTTATTTTTGAAGGCTGGGTACAATTCATTCTATATTTGCCTGCTTTCGTTTTAGAGGCAGCACACGAAACATGATAGCATAGCATTATGCTTAATAAGCCACTTTCATGCTGTGAACAAAGGGGTAGATGACATCAGAATTCTCCAAATTCTGTAAATTGCAGTACATGCTCACATTTAACAGTTCGTTAGACTACAAGTATTATATACATATAACTTTTGTTTTCCAGAGAAAAGGCTGTTTTTTTGTCTAATACACATAAAAAATATTGTCAAATATATGCCTATTAGCAAACATACATTTAAAAATCTTTTATATTAAATAATCAGAAAGTTAACAAATAAATCACTAAAAAATAATTTAGTTTTGCCAATGAATAGAAGCCATTCATATTCAGATCTCTATTTCAAACCTTTAATTTAAAAGTCCTACAAGTAATCCTGCCCATTCAGTATTACTGAAATTCAAAGGCAGAAAGGAATGTTAGAGTAAGAGGAAAAAATAATGGTTTTCTGAAATAAGCATCATATGACATGTAGGTCTGTCTATAGAGCTGACTAAGAGTTACAGAGTAGAAAAAAACCCAATCAACATAACCTCTTAAAATCAGACAGGTGGGAATGAAATCCATCATAACCCAATATTTTTTAACTGAGAAATTTATTGACTTATGGTATTCATTTTATTTAAACTTAACTTTTATTATAAAACCTTATATATTGCTGTGACTGGTGAGATCACAGAGATCACATACTTGTTTTCTGTGCAATTTTAGATGATTCACAATACTATTTTTCAAGGTAATTTCTTAATTTACTTTCTGTCAATAAAGAGTTTTGAGAAATCCTTGGATCTCTGAGGAGATATGCTAAGGTATAAAAATGTCAATTTATGCAGGAGCTTCATTGTCATATTAGAGATTTGCTCATATAGATCACCCCTTTTTCTATGCACTAACAACAAGCTGAGAGTCAAAGAAAATATTGCCTAGAAGAAGAGATTATCTATACTGCACAGAATGAAAAAGGAACCTTCCCTGATATAAGAGCCTGTGTGAAATCTCATTAACAAAATTCGCATACATACATGAGCCTCTGTTTAATTTTTACACCACACTTCCATTTGTCTTAATCAAGTCCAAAGCTCAGACTCAGAAGTAAGAGGGCAATTGCTGTCATTTTACTCTAAAAAGTGAATACTTAGCTTCGTGTAATAAGGAACACGGTCTGCCTCAGTACAAACTATACTTACTGTTCTAATGCTGCCATTCTCAGAGCCTGAGGAAAACAGATCCTTCATTTTTCTTTCATTACACCTGAAGCTTTTGAGACCAAGAAAAAAGAAGAGAATTCTTCTGGAGTTCAGTGTTGGAAATAAATTTCAGCATTCAGTAGAAGGAATTACCAGCACAGAGATTAATTAAAGGGCACTAGTCACTTTCTGCATACTCCCTGAAGTTTTTGTAAGCAGTTGCTAATGCCAGGTAATCTCATTCGCTCCTTTATTTGTGTTTGATCTCTGATACAAGTACACTGCAGTTACTGTATTTATCTTTTTTTAAAAATCATCTCAAGAATTCTTCAGATTTTTCTTTTCCATGGCAATGGCCTTGCTTTTCACAAATATAACATATTTTCTCCTTGCTTTGTGTTAATACTCCAGCATTCCTAATGCTTTCCAGTTCCTTTGCTTTCGCCTTGCTTTAAAAGACATTCCTCCTTGCAACATAATTTTTATTTTTCCCCAAATTTCCTTCTATTGAAATGGTACAATGCTATTGAAAGTATCTCGAGGCTACTTCTGATGAGATTAAAAAATAAATTTAGTCCTAATTAAGAAGGACATAAGGTCCCAGAGTGCAACCCAAACTTGATCCAGACATCTGGATCAAAGAAAAAATCAGGCATGAGAAAAAAAATTGTTTAAGTCACTGCAGTAGAATTCATCCTACCTAAATTTAAGTGACTATACTTTAAAATTCCTTACTTGCTCAGATGCATACTGTTACTGTAGCCTCTCTAATTCCCATGTGGTTTAAAATAATACTGAATTGACCTAATTTTCCTGCAGTCCTCCCCCAACCCCCCCAGTACCATTACAGTCAAACTTTCCACTTTCAATAGTAAAAATGTTTTCTAAGTAAAATGCATGACAGCCAGTGAGCCTGTAATTGTGAATTTGTTACTCTTTTGGACAAGTGGTTCTTGTAAAACAGTTGTTGACAAATCATATTCTAAAAGCAGACAATGAAGTCAACCTAGGTACTCTCAAATAAGCAGTAAACACAAAATATGCATAAAAGGTCAAAAGAAATGTCTCCTTTAGGTTTAACTAAATCTCACATTCCAACTTTTTCTTTGTGTCCTTTAATATATTCCTTTAAAAAATCTCTGGCTGTTTCATCCCCCCTCACTCCTTTTCTTTATTTGCTTCACTGATCTACCTGGTGTCGCAGTACATATTTTTCTCTACCTAAGTATTCTCTGCATGTTTCCTCTTTTTGACTGTTCCATTTATCTTTTGTTATTTCTTCAGTCTGAACTGTTTGATATTTCACAATATTAAAGCTTCATCGCTCTGCATGCTGTAATTTAGATCACTTAAAGAGAATAAATCCACAATTTTCACTACTGTATGGACTGCTGAACTATATTATTATCACTATGTCTTTTTTTTTTTTCAGAGCAGTAATATCCTTGTGGAAAGGTGAATAGAAAGAACTAAACATATTAGTCTAAATAAGTGTTAAACATAATCAACTCCTTGCACAGAAATAATGATTCCTTTAATTTGTGTTATGTATGTTTGCTTTTTCATCCTAAGATGTCATTTAAATATGCAGCTACAAACTGGCTTAATGATTTCAATAAGTTTTTTCACCATAATTCCTCAGTTTGGAGATGGTAATTAAAAAGTGTATGCCTGTTTCATGTAATGCAAACAATATGCTTTACTATTTCCTATCCATTAGCATAATTGGTTTGTGTTCTGTTGTATGTATTAGTTTTTCCAAAGTTCTAAGTCCTTGTTTTTGTTATTGTCTTGAGTATTATTCTTCCTCTCATGATAGTCATTATTATATATAAACATATATGCCTAGTATAACTATAACTCAATTAGTATATTTATATATAGCTATTACTATGAAGTATTACTTTGTACCTTTCAAAATTAGAAAAACTCTCAAACTAAATTAGTGAATCTAAAAATTTATTTATTTGAAAGGAGAAGACAGCTTCTGAACAAAAACCTCAATCTCTGACTGAAACAGGGAAAAAAACCTATAATCTAGACCTTTCTTGGTAAAGGAAAATGTACATAATTTCACATTAAAAGTGAATGCACACACGTGCATACTTAACACAGTCATGCATGCATGCAATAAAAGAAATTTCATAGCACAAAAATTAATAAATTGTCCAGGGAGCAAATATGCTTTTGTAAAATATTTGATACATTTTTTGGCCAGAATATGTCTCCTTGCTCCCTTGTATTCTATCATTTCAGTAACCTACTGAATTTGCTGAGGCTCCAATAGAGTCTTATTTTTCAAGGAAGAAGGAAGCAATGAGGAGAGGTAGAGAGGAAGTGAAGGGGAAATAAAAAGTTGTTTTAGATTTAATTTCCTCTCAAAAACTTAGGAACAATTCTGAGAATCAGAGATTCTGATATTACACTGAGTACTGAGTACATCTATGACTGGCTGTGTGATCCATCACTTCAGTTTTCCAGTCTCCCTCTCTCATCACTGCAAAAGCCCCTTTACAAGTTTGAAGTAAATAAACTTCTAATCATCTCTGCATGGCCAATCAAATGTTCATTAAGGGCCAGCACACTAGCCAGCTGGATTTTAAGTGTCCTTGAGGAATTTAAAGGTGTCCAATGCTGCCCACTTTCCTGAGGAGATCATTTCAATGGCTGATTGTTCCCATTGTGGAAAACTTCCTTTCTGTGTCTAATCAGAATCTCCCCAGGAGTAACTTGTGCCCATTATCCCTCATCATTTCCATGTGTCTCCTTGTAAAAAGGGAGTTTCCATCTTCTTTGTAGCCCCACTTTGAAAACTGAAAGTCAATAAGGTCTCCCCTAAGCTTTCTTTTCTCAAGGCTGAACAAACCCAGTTCTCAGCCTTTCCCATATGCCAGCATGCTAATCCTTGGATCATCCTTTTGGCCCATCTCCAAGCCTGTCTTCATCTTGTTTTCTTATCATGAATCAAAATCCAGGACCTTATTTCCAGGTGTGGCCTGACAAGAACCGAAGGGGATAATAAAGTAGCTTTTTAATTGCTACTAGTGATGCTCTTGTTGATACACCCCAAAGTCCTACTGGCTTTCTTTGCCACAGCAGCACACCTCTCACATTGAACTTGTAGTTCCCCAGGATCCCCAGGTCCATTTCTGTAGATGTGTTTCACAAACAAGTAGATGCCAGCCTGAGATACGCTCCTGGATTATGTCTTCCCAAGCACAAGACCATATGCTTGTCCTTGTTAAACTTCATAAGGTTCTTGCTAGTCCTCTCTTCCAGCCTATCCAGATCTTCCTGCAGAGTGCCACTCCCTCCTGAAGTGTCCCCTTCCCCACACTGTTTGCAATTATCAGCAAACGACATCAGAGAACATCTGATCCCTTCATCCTGATCATTTATGAGGACATCAAATGTTGAAAGCGAAGGGAGACGACCCATCTTGTTGTTGATCAGCATCGACTCAGATTTACTGATCAAATCAGTCATCCTTTATAATAGTGTTAATTAACTTCATGCATATTGCAAAATTCGAGCTCACGATAGGTTACATAGAAAACTCTAACCCCTCCTTTTGTTTACAATACCCGTGGTTGTTTATTGAAACCAAAATTAGTGTTCTCACTGTGATATGAAAAGTTCTCAAAACCTTCATATCTGTTCCCAGAGCAGCTATCTGTTCCCAGAGAGCCCAAGGACAGAGTGTTTTGCCTGTTATGGGAAGACTGTCTGAGAATCTTATTGTTTATAAAGTGGTGCTTGAGAGCCTAATTATTTACAAAATCAAGCCTGGGAACTGCTGCTTTACAGCTGCCCCTCACTTTCCCATCAGCTGTATACCTTCATGGCCTCTTTCTTTAAGCCATGCTTGAACCAGGCTCTCCACAATCAAACGGCATGCGGCTCCATTTGGTTCCCTTGGGACCCCACATGTGACAGGCTGCCAGTTTGAAAAGCAGCTATTTACTACCACCCTCTGGGTGCAGCCTGTCAGCCAGCTCCCCACCCACCATGCAGACCCCTTCTCTAGACCATGACACAGCCTTGCTCCATAGCTCAGCACAACAAAAAATAAGAAGATATTAAAACAGTGGTAATTAGCCTTTTGTGTTAGATCCAGACTATGTCCACCAGGGAGCAAGTCTCATGACTAGCCAGTCTGTAAAATGTGCTGAAAGTTCTGATTGTATATGGAACATACGATCAAGACAGTGGATTGTACAGTATATGCACAATACCCTTGCGTATTGTCACCTGAATGATGTTGCTCAATTTTGTCTGTAATTCTCAAGGAAAACCCTAATTTGAAGAAAGAAAATAATTTAGTACTGAAACAGTAGGCTTCTCTTCACGAGTCATGTAAATCTGTCACTTCAGCGTTTTGTGTTGTTTTTCGGGGGGTTATTTTGTTTAGTTTTGGTTTATTGTGGGATATTGTTTTTTGTGGAACTATTCCAGCAAGTACCCTTTTATATTAAAATTCTAACCTTCTTCCTACCTTTGCATAGCGGTAAAAACATTTGCCAATTTACTTTCTCTAACAGCCTGCAGCTCTGTAGCGCTATCCAGAAATTACCTGATTTCTTTTCAATACCCTCAGCTTCTCTCTAAAACAGCTATGCTGTGTCAGCAAAGATATTTTTAGTGTCTTTTCCTTCATCCTCAATATCATTCTCATAAAAGCTTGTCACCCAGTCCTCCTGCTTTTTTTCAACACTCATTTCCATTAAAATTCTAATCTATTTTTTTAAACACACAGGCTACATTTTTCTACATTTCATCATTCTAATGATGTCATACGCTGCTTAAAAAGTACTGCAACAATACTAAATATCAGTCTGAAAATTTCAGTCTGATGATTCATTTTTATCCCCATTTTGTTTTGCAATAGATATTTAACCATTTCCTAAATCATCCAACTCTACCTTATATCTCCCACATCTTTTGTAACAGTAACCTGTAAATTAGTACACATGCATGAGATCTCTAAAATGAGTTATGTAGCATGAAAGAGTCACATGAGTTAAACACTGTCCTTGCAATTAATTTCATCCGTTAAAAATGAATCTGGTTGGATTGAAAACATTTTTTTTCTCAGAGAATGCATGTTAAACATGTTTAGTGAGAGATTGTTAAAAGACACATTTTCTGCACGTGTAACAAAGCTCCTAGATGAGACCAGTCATTCTAATTTGGAAATCACAGATCATGATATAGTGCATGACACTTCTTCCCAAGAAAAGAAACCAAAGTTAAATTGGGAAAAGTGTGGGAGAAAAAAAGTGGAGGAAAAAAGTGAAGAATAAAGGAAGACAAGTTTACCATGATGTATTTGCAAAACTGGATATTTTGACAGATTTTGTAGATGTGCATGCAGAGCCATAACAAAATGCACAAGCATGTATTACCTGATGAACAGATTGGCCATCTGTGTTAGCTTCTGCTGGCAAGATTTATGAGAGCAGTTCTGTATATCATATAAAAGAATTATCTCAAGTATTTAAATAAATTTATTTCAAACTCTACTCTAGAATAATAGCATAACTGTTGCTAATATATTGCACATATTTTGTGCTTTTCACTAAGGATTGAGTGTGCCTTTATGTACAAATATAAACATGTAATAGAGAAAGAAAGGTAAAAGGGAAAATTTTCATTTTAATTAGTGAGAAAAGCTTTTTATTCTCTCTTTCCATACTAACATTTAGCTACATCTTGCATTTGTGTAAGCTATCATAATACACTGCAGTGACTTATGGACCTGATTTAAGGTTAACTGCAAGAGCTATTTTAATTTGTTGCCTTCCTTCCTTCCTCCAGAACAGCATTTAAGATCCCAGAGTATCACACATAAACAGACAAGGTTCTCCAACCCCTAGACTTCCATTTAATGACTTTGAGATAAGGACTTCTGCTCAGCATCTAATATTGCATCTTTTCAGCTGCACATATAAAAAGAATCCTATGTTTTCCACAGCATAAAAAATTACAGAATTCCATCAGTGCAAAACCAACCTGTATTAAGTGAAATAGTTTGGCTGTGTATATTCAGGACAACTCCACCAAATTAGGCTCTCTATGGTACAATATTGTACAGCATAGTTCATGAAGACTCTGAATGGGGAAATCAGTACTTGCAATCATAATCTCTTTTCTAACACTTTGCTAAAAGTGTTGCATTCCAAGGCTAAATAAGGTATCTTTATACACATATTTTTAAATGTAATTTTGCCATTGCAAATAAAAGGTTAGTCTTTCTTTTATGTTATATAAAGCAGGTTTTAAGCTGAAAAATTTTACTTGATATTGGAAAAATATATTAATATGCTAGTTCAGTCAATAATCATCATAATTTCTCATTTCTGCAGAAAAGAATGTTTCTGATGAAGTAGCATTCTGTGTTAACCCAAGCTTAGGATGTTTAAACAGGGTTAAATTACACAACCGTCTATGTACACTTATTATTTATTATAAATCAACCCTAAATTTCAATGAATATTTTCAAATTAACTCTATTTCATTGAAGCATACCAAAATATATTTTGTCTCATAACCTTTCAAATGAAGTGAACAGCTTTAAATGTTATACTGTATCTTGTCCATGAGCCCTAAAGCATTAAATATGCTTTTCTTAAGCCTGCTTGTTACATCTACAAGGCATGACTAAAAATACTGATTGCTCAAGAATGCTCAGTTCGGTGCTCCTTTGCATTTCTGCATCCAATATTAGGATGCAGAAGAGTGTGCCTCTATTTTAAGAATTTAATTTTATTAAAATTTGTCCCTTTATACCTTTCTTGAATGATGGATCTTCTACAGGGTAGGCACTATCAAAACTGCAGCCATGACTGAATACACTTCAGCAATATATTTCCCAAGTTCTTTGTGCTAATGTAATGAGCTGCATCATAGCTGAAAATCAAGATGTAGAAGCTGTCTTCTTATCAGCGTAAGGCATTTCTGTATTGAAAAAGTAAATCTTTTCTGCAGGTCAATATGGCTTTTGTAAATCAGTGATTGAAATTGTGTTTAACTGTACAGAATTTAGAAGTTAGAGATATATAACAAAAGCAGTACCTGGGGTGTCTTTGTTGAATTTCAACTGTTCAGAATAAACAAGTGCTGTAATGCATTTTTTATGTGCTAAGTGTCTGCTTGAGGTATTGTTTTGATCCTTCAATTTCAAACTTGGAGGAACAAACAAGTTTTTTTTTTTTCATAAATGCTGTTTATGTTCTTTAATTTTATATTATGACCTCAAAATCTGAATACAAGAATAAGCTGATTCTAGGAAAGTGGCTGTGGACATTTATAATCTGCTTTCCCACCTCCTTTTTTCATAAAGACGAGTTACTAAAGCCAAAATATACCATAGGAAATTTTGGTTATTTCCTTTATCTTCAGAATAATATCATAATGATCTGCAAATGCGAGGGGATATAGTCTCAATACTTACATATCTCAGATTTAAGTGGTGTTAGTTATATAGAAAATGCACACTTATTCCAAGACTACTGTGCTTTTTTGTGCATTCATTTCCACAGCCAGGGAAAATGTGAGAGTGTGTCCACTTGGAAACTTGCAAAAGGTCCCTTCCTTTTGTTGTTTAGTAGGTAGGTGATAACTATCACAAAGATACTCAAGGAAATAAAGTCTTCTACTCAGCTTTCTAAGGCATCCCAGAAGCAGATGTATGGGAGTAGCTCAGCTTAATTTGGGGACAAACTCAGAAGTAAAAGATACTCTGGGAACACATTAATAATAAAGACAGAAATGTATTAAGGATGGTTGAATAGCTTGTCAGACAACTCTTAAAGGCTTATTTGCATCTTAATGGTTAATTAAGGAATGGAAGATTGACAAAACATGTTGAGGGAACAAGAAGTCTAAAATTACATTAAATTACAGCACTTTTAATCTATTATTTCTACCTTGATACATTTCATACAAAACAGAGTACTTCATTGTTCTGAAGGTCACTTTGACATAATAAATGAATTACAAGTGCTTGAAATTAAAATCCTACATTCTATATTAGATATCTAAATATGTGGCCTTAGAAATATTTCAAAACCCTGGAGTTCCAACTGAATTCTCAATTCTACATTGCCTATTTATAGTAAGTCCTGGGGTTCTTTTGTATCACCACACCAGGAGAACTTTTTTTCAGCAGGACCAGGGACTGACCTGGACTTCAAATAAATAATAACTGCATGTATATTCTACTTTGTGCCGTTAATGAATTCAATAATTTGTTTGCAGGCTGTGTGGAAGAGTTTGTTCCCTTGCAGGTGCTGTAAATTTACCATTTTTCACCTAGCAAGGGAGCAGTTGAAGGAACTGGAGGATGGATAAACGTGGCTGATCTGATGCATTGGCAAGGCGTGGTGTTCAGATACCTTATTTAGGATCTTTAATTTTAAATTCCTTTCCAGGTTCACAAAGATATTTGTCATTGTAGAAAAGCCTTTCTCATGGAATATGCACATTAAACTGCTTTGTGAACATAAAATCTTACTATGAACTGTCTCACACAAGTTGCTCTTGTTTTTTATAACTACTAGGAAGCCAAAGACATTTATGCTCATCTGCCTGACTTTCATTTTCAGGAAATGAATACCTCTTAAATTCAAGTGTGTCACAGTGAGTGAAATTAGTATACCATTCCTGTACCATTCCTGTTCCTTTTCTACGCACACCCATACAGAAATTTATAAACCACCAAGATATATTAACCTTTTCTCTAAAAGCAAGTTCCAATAGTTAAGGGTGCATAGCTGAATGTTCCAGAAAGGCGCAGAATTTTTTAACAAAATAGTAATTTAATTTATTACCTCAGAGATTCCTGTTAAATATCAAAGAAAACATTAATATTAATGGAGACTTAGATTTTTCTTTTCAAAGAGCATAGCTGTATTTGTTAAAAAAAAAAAAAAATGGAAAGTTGAGATCTTCATGCTTGAGTGTGTAGGCCAGCCTCACTGTGCTCCATGAACATGTAAAAAATATATATACACTTTTCTTTTGAAAGAAGTAAAAATTATGTAATATCTTTCATACTCTAAGTACTTCTGTACAAAGAAAATCCATAAAGTTGCAGAATCCCTGATCAGGCACCGTAAGAGAGCACAGCAAAGTAAAACTTGAAAGGAACAGATACTTTGTAAAGCTTCTTTCCAACACTTGCTTTGGTTGCTAAAATGAAGGTTTTGAGCTAGTGATGTAACTATCATTTACTTCAGAGATGGATCGGGTCTTTAAATTTCAACTTATTAAAATTGATTTGGGTTCCATTTATGTAATTGAAAACATGATTTTTGCCAGGAAAATGAAGCTCTTTTGACCATTTGAATAAGGAATTTTTGTACAGTCATCTATATTTTATTTCTACTGTGGAAGAACTGTCTGAGACAGAACGATTCTTTTCCTCCCCCCTAAATCAATTCCAATATGAATCAGAGCCAAAAGAAAATACAGTTCTCCAAGCCCTATGTAATTCACATTTATAGGTGCTGAAATATATATCTAAAATCTGAAAGTGGATATTTATGTACTTGTGTTTCAAGTTCTCAAATGCACAAAGTTTTGATTGTCAACATAATGAGAAAAGCTCCAGTCTTAACAGCAGCGAGCAGCTCTAAATGCACAATGGAGATCTACAGCAATTGGCCATACTGGAGTTTCTCCTTGTAGATCTGCTCAAATTTTCTCTCTTAGTTAACCATGTGTGTCCTCTATGAAGTTTGAACTTAGAGACTGTTCCCTTTTGGCTCACTGTCCTTCCCTGGAGAAGGCAGAAACTTGCTGTTCAGGCAAAAAATAAAGCCTCAGGAGCCAAATGCTGTCCAAGCTCTGCCTACCACAGAGCAATGAAGAGATCCTGCCAGCTGATGGTGTTCTGGTATCCCATGGCTGCCCATTCTTTGCATTGGGCTGGAGCAGTTTCCATGTACCTCAGGCAGACATAACCAAGAGAAGCAGCAACCAAGTGCTTTGGAGTGGTACAAGGCAGAAACAGCAGCATGAGTTCTGTGGCTTCTGTAAGACACGAGGAATCTCAACTCTGGATCTAGTTCAAGTGATGCTAATAATGTTGTTGAGATGCTCTGATGAGCTTTCAGTACCCTCAACCCACTTATTTCCCAACCCAGATTTTACACATTGACATATGTTTTATCGAGGCATACAGTATAGTTGAGCCACAGACAATTAGCAGAGATCTTGTGAATCAAAAAGACTTGAAAATTTTTAATTATTTTCCCCTATCTTTAAGTCGAACTTTATCATCCAAAGATGAAATAAGAAGGAAGGAAAACCTTAAAGCTGAATTTCAATATAGTGATCAGAAACCAATAGCAGGTAACCCTTTCCTTCTGAGCTGAAGTGCTTATTTTTGCAGAGTAGTTTAACTTCAGAATTCTTCTGAATCTGGGTGAGGTGAATCCTACTCCAGATAATAACCCAAGATAGGTAGCAAATTAAAATTTGATCTATTTTCAGATATATCAGAGGGATAAAATGCAGTTAGATCACTGTGTAACTGTAAGAAACATTGGAAAATTAATTCTTCCTGAGATATAGGCTTTTTTAATTTTTTTAAATCCATTAACACAGGTTTAACCTCTTCCTTTATTTAAAATTCTCTCAAAAAACCCTACCAGCTTGTAATATCTCCACTAGAATGGTTAATTTAAAACCTGAAAGAATTGGGAGTGTAGCTCTCTAGCCATCACTGATGCAGTTTGGAAAGTTTGGAATGGTTTTCCAAACTCAGCGCAAGTGATAACAAAGAGCAGAAGAGAGATAAAACTATGACATCCTTCCTCTCGTTTCCCTGGGAATGCACTCAGTAAGCAAGAAAAGTAAGGCAGTTCTTTATATATAACTTCAGAAAGCAAACCTGCTTGTAAGCAGCCCAGTAGTTAGCAGGAAATGTAATGAGGAATCAGTGGAGAATGGAAATAAAGATACAGACAAAAAATTATTTAAATGTACAAAAAACTGCAATAGAAAGAGTATTAGTTCTAGTTTAATCAAGGGACATGCTGTTGTGTTTAATGGACCTCATCACTCCAACAGTAAATATAACTGTGCTATTTTAAGGAAAAACAGGGAAGTGAGATTGAAAAACACTGTTGAAAATATGAATATTTACTCTATCCTGCTAATGAGGAAGGTAAAGCAAGGAGAGGAAAGAAAAGGAAAAGAAAGGATAAATTCTAACAGCATCATCGTAATGTATGGAAAATCAGAGAAGACTTTTTGGAAAATTAGTACTACTCAGAGACAGCGTTCTCCAGAAAAAAATCAAGACCTTTCTCTTAAAAAATGTGTTAAGAAAAACTGAAAATCACTACTGAGGCATCTTTCAAGTCTGTTGATGTATTCATAATGACAGTTTTCTTCAAAAGAAGGATGGAAATGTCTCACTCAAAAATAACTCAAACCAGCAAGGAATTATGTAAATAACAAGCTATACAGTGCATATGTTTTAGAGAAAAAAGCCCCAAAGTTTATACTTGCTAATGATGGAAATATATTTAATGATATGTGTATCATTGGTTTAAATGGGAATATTTGCATGCAGAATAGCTCAAGTGAGCTACATAAACAAAAATATTTTGAGGACAAAAATAATGAAGAAGAGTCAAGAGAGGAACATAATAATGTGGAGTTCAAGTATTTTAATAAATGGAAAATAAAGATGTAGAAATTGGTTTCTCTAAGCACAGACAGAACACCAGCTATGTTTGGATCCATAGTTTCATGGCTCATCATCATCAACCAGCAGTCAGAGAAAAAGTGATAGACTTGACACATAGAGAAGGAGTAGTGGTTAAAGTTAACTCTACTCAGGGAAAAGGGCTTTAATAATAAAGGTCATGCAATATACTATACACAACCCTCAAATAGAAGTTTTTGAAACAAGGTGAACCATCTTAGTGGAATTAATGTTCTAAGAAGATGTATTGATCGGGTTTGGGAGGGTTTTCTTCCCCATATGTTGTGATAATTCTATGATCAAAAAACAAAGAATTTGGTGAACTTCATGTTTCATTTTGCCAATCTTATGGTTGACTGACTTCAGTCCAGAGGTAAAGGATAAGAAAAGTGTTTCATACACACGGCAAGATGAAAGCACTTCCAAGTGCCATGTAATTAAAGATATTCAAAGTGAGATTTGGGATTTACATAAAGTAAAGGAAAAAATAAATTCCAGTGAACCTC
Source organism: Ammospiza caudacuta (assembly GCF_027887145.1). Taxonomy (NCBI): domain Eukaryota; kingdom Metazoa; phylum Chordata; class Aves; order Passeriformes; family Passerellidae; genus Ammospiza; species Ammospiza caudacuta. The sequence continues at coordinate 74,961,690 of NC_080594.1, forward strand.
AATATTCTTCCTAAAAGTGCTTCAGGTAAAAATATGAAAACTAATTTGGGCAAATAAGAAAAATATTATGAAATATATATTTCTTGAAGAAATGAAGACATGAACTTGAAAACTACATAAACTGTATATTTAGATTTACCAGTGGAATTTGTATTATCTTGTCCATGCCAATAATAGTCCACATGCTTGACTGTAAGAGTGAATTAACACTTACATCTGGATGTTAGTGTATTATAAAAAGAAAAATCTTACAAATTGAAACAGTGTCGTCTTGGAAGACTGGAGCAAGAAGGATAAAATGTGTGTGTCAGGTAAAACCACAGACCTTCTTCAACTATCCAAGTCATTTGCTCAGAAATACTTATCATATCATTTGAAAATAAAACTTTCCAATACATATGTAGGACAAATCTAAATGAAACTCATGAAAGGGTATGTTACTCTTCATATTTCAACAAATTTTCAACAACAGCAGAAGAAGATATGCTGTATCAATTATCCCAACAGTCACGTAGTTGTCAATGCCATTACATCTAAACACTTATCCAACTGTTTATGCTGCTAAATATGTCAGTTTATACGCAGGTATTTGTAAAATTATGATAGTTAAACCAGATAATTAGGAGACAAAATTACTTCTTGTGTTCCCAGCTTTACAGATGTTTTCTGCATTTGGAAAATTTATTAATCTTAGCTTTAAAACCTTTGCTTAAATCTCAATATTTTTCACCTACCACTTCCTTCTTCACTAAGTGAAAATAAGGGTTGGGGCTGCAAATCTGTGGAAGATGGACCCTTACTTAAAGTTGTCTTTTCAAAGTACATTTAAAATTCTGGTCTCTATATTGCCTTATATTTTGATGCCTCAACATCCAGAGCTATCTGGTAATTCATCTGTTCAGTCTGACTACAATAAATTGTGCAAAATTTGGAGGAGTGGGAACCCTAAAAAAATTAAGATAAAATGCGCCAATAAATACTTATTTTAGCTGAATTCATTACATTTTTTCCAAGCTGGTCCCAAAAGTTCCTTCCATTTTGCTCAGTAATGTGAATTTAAATACAAAACATTAAAATAGTGTTAAAATTGCCCTGAAACTAGATAACCCAGCCAAAGCTTGCACATCTGAATGAATGGCAAAATAAGTATTCGTAATTAGTGAGTCATCATCATATTACACTGAGCAACAAGCAGAACAATGACTATTTATTGTAACTATAATTATTGGCTTAAAACCACTCTTCATGAGCATGGAAAAGGTAAATTTTATGACCCTTAAATTAAGTGTCTGGAGGCAATGGGACCAACTGAACAGAAAAAAAATGGGAATTGAAAAGTAACAGATTGTAGAGACAGTGATAGAAAAATATAACAGATAATGTCTTGATTATAGAACAATATCTAGAATAATGTGATTTAAAAGAAATGCTTAGCTTGTTTTCCAAGTATAACTTTTTCTTTTTAGCTAGAGGGAGGAGAAGAATGTAGATATTAATGTACCAGCTTCTTGGAACAGAATGCCTGTTTATAACATGATGGTCATGAAATATCCAAATAACAAGCTTAAACAACCTGTTTTGATGTTTGCAGACATCTCTTTTCTTCTTTCTTTTTAAATGATTGTGTATGCAGAGACTCTAGAGACGGTATGTATCCACCAGTGTAGATGTGTTTGCATGCGTGGTTTTTCTTACATACATACTTCTCATGGTTAAGAGTGCTGCATGTACATTTATGTAGATCAACTTGTTCACAAATACATTCATATGTATACACACACCCACAAAAATGTATACACATACATCTGGGCAGTATCTATGTATGTGTGCGCATGCATGCTTTTGTACGTACTGAGTAAAACAGGTGTTTTCTTTCCTAAAATCGAGTATTCCTCCTTCCCCCCTCCCTAGGTTGTGTGCAAAATTTGTTGTATATCTGCCAAAGAAGACCCACTACTTTTTTCAGCACAGTGATGCAGCAAGTTTTGGACACTACCACCGAGGCAGGGTTTGTTTTAAAGCTGAAGAGCTTTGTCCCTAGTGCAGTTTTCTAGTGGCATGGCTTAATCCAGCAAAGCCTTTCTTGTGAGATCTTGAAAATAGAAAAAATATTTGCCTACTTGAGAGATCCTGTTTTGCTACTTTACTCTGATGAAGCCCCACTTAGCATAAGTAGAAATCTCATTGATTTCCACAGAGTAATCAACATGTTTGCTGAACATGAACCGTGAACCTGGAAGTCTAGGGGTCAGTGGTAGCAGATTACAGTAGGTTCTGACAAGGTATTTAAAACTGATTTCCTTTTGAAGACTTCTGAATCTGATTGTTTGAAACAATCTATCTTTTAAGCTCTAGGATGTATTTCTCTCTAACTGTCCACCTATGCTATTTTATAGCTGTGTTGGTATATCCTCTGGTGAGGCAAACACTATGCATTGCTTTGTATTAAATAGGCAGTAAATTAAGTTAAAATCAGACTCTTCAATCTCTCATTTTTATTGTATAGCTGTGGGCTGAGATCTTGTTTTTGCTATATCTCATGCATCTGAAATTTGATGTTAGGCAGTTTGACAGAAAGTACTGGGGAAGGTAAGGAAGAAAAAAATCTCTTGGCATAGAGGTTCTGCAGTATTCAACAGAATTCAACTCTCACAGAATATCCCTGGCAACTGCTATCGTCTGCTTCCCAGAAATCAGTGCCCTGTGTTATTAGCCATTGGACTCAGACAGATCACTCTTCACAAGTCTCTCTTAAGAAGCTTTTTACTTCCCAGCCATCTGATGCATTACCTGCATCTCATACAGGTTTATAATAAACTGCTCGTAACGGATGTTCTTCCATATCACGCTTTTCACACATCAGGATCCCAGGACTTAAAAGCTAAGTGAACATGAATGCTGCATGTGCATACAAAGTTGTCAGATTTTCCATGACGCTGCTTTCTACAGCTTAATATTGTTATTATATGAAGGTGTAGTGTGGATGTGTGTCTTCTTTCTTTCCCAAGTAGCTATGCTTTGAGTATCTTAATGGTGTGGGGTAGTTAATAGATACCCAGACTAGACTGGTGGTGTTGAGGTCCCTCAAAAAAGCCTGAACCTGATACTTACGACCTATAACATCTTTGGGATCAGTAAAATTTTAGCAAAAGGAACAAATAGATGGGCTAGACACCTCAGTACGTGAAAAGACTGACAAAGGTGAAGAATTGGGATAATGGTTTTTAGCACACATAGTATATAAAAAAGCTGTGAGTAAGCAATTGTTTACAGCTCCTATTATAAGAACTAGCAGACATCAAATAAAACTAGCAGGTTGCTTATTCAGAGGAAACAGCAGGGAACATCTCTGCAGGCAGTACAATGTATAGTTCAGTTCTGGAATATGTTACTTTGAGACTTTTGTAAAAAGTTTAAATAGTTCTACAAATTGTTATAAAAGAAATCATGGAAGAAATTTGCTTTGAGAGATTCAAATACAGATACAATCAAATCTGCAAAGCACTCACAGCATATTTGGTAGTAAAACACTATTCTGAAATGCAATACCACTACCTGCTTGTATGTGTACTTCTGCTTTTTCATGTGCTAACACTATTGCATTTGAGAAACTTGTGGATCTGACCTGACTGACCTGCTGCTGGATCTGGCAAGGCTGTTCGTACATTCTGCTCTTTGAATAATTCATTCTGACTCTACGCAGGACTAGTATCAGTAGTCCTCTTCAAATTCCATTTTCCCATCAATGATAGCAATTCCCTATACTACAGTGTAATAGTTTTATGTTGCTTTCATCAATGCCTCCTACACATTTACAAACTCAGGAAAAGTTATTTTCATTTTGCTTTGAAATGGTGTGATTATAGCACATAGGTCATCCAAACATTATTTCTCATTTGCATAATTATTCTATTTTCAATTATAGATTTTAAACCATACAAATATCAGGTGTACTCATGTTAGAAGTTCAGTGATCACGAGTTCTTGAATATTTCTGTTGCATACCAATATCTTCATGCACTTACTGCAGCTATACATTAATTAAATGAAAAAGAGAAAGAAAAACTCAGCTGCCTACAAAACAAAAGCAATTGAATAACATGAAGCCAGAAGACCCTCCTTATAAACAGATGTTATAGCAAAAGCTTAAACCATAGCCAAGTGCATTGAGAAATATAAAATTGATGTTGTGGACTACATAAAAATAATACATCACATAGTTTAGGCCAATACAGTATCACAGATTTGCTCACTTTGAAAGCTAGAGACTATCAAGATGACAGCAAAAAGTGAAATCTTGGATGAATCCAGGTCTTTGTTTGATAGTAAACATCAGTTCTTTTCTTAAAAATGGCAAGTTGTCAAGAAAACTGAATGTTTTTTCCTTTTAAACAGAACATCATTTGTCTTAAGTGTGGTCAAAGGCAGAAAAATGGCTACTTAGAAAAAACAATTCTTCAGCTGTGAGACCTATATGTTTTCAACTTATATCTACCTAGTTTGCAGGCAAAATAAAAGAAAAGCATAACTGTTGGTTCAAAGCTAAGGCTCTCCAGAGAACATCTGCCCTCATGAAATGTGATAAGAATTCAGTGAATTCTGGGGTTATCATATGAAGCATGGTTGATTTTAACTGAATACTGTCTTACTTTATCTTTTCTTGGAGTATCGGGGTCTGTATAATTACTTATAATTTGGGCTAAATAAGTAAAAATTCATGTGTGTATTGCCAGAATTAGATCTGAAATTAGATAGGCTGTTAAAAATTGGGAGGCACCCAATTTTGCAAGAAAACTTATAGCCAATTATACATTGTGGTTTTTTTTCAGGTGTTACCCCATCCTGATCCTTCTCTGCTTCTTTATCTTCTTCCTTTAACTGCCTCACCTAGCCGATAACATTTCTCATTACTGAGGCTGTACTCACACAGACACTTGGATTGTAAGTACATCCATTTGGAGATACATTTTTTTCCTTTTGGATCTTGAGAGAAGGAAACTGCCATGTAAGAATTATCACTTTTAATTAGTGAACTCGCAGATTGGCAGCATGTAGAAAAGCTATGACAGCAAAAGGAAATGGGATGATTTTAGCAGTGATAATCTTTATTGTGCCAAGAAACTTTCACAGCAGTTCATTAGAGGGGAGATCTGTGATTTAGGCAAGACTGAATCAGCAGTCATGCTGGCTACATCAGTAGTGCTCAACTGAGAGTTAAAAAGACCAGAAAAGGAGGAGTGGATCACACATGCTGGTCTGGGAAGGCAGGGTGCATTCCTCTGTGCATACTATTCTGTCCTGGGTTTCCTCTGAGTCCTGTGAATGAATAACAAAATTGATGTGGTTTTGCAGTTCACAGTGTGAATAATAACATGAAGACTGGTATATTTTTGTAGCATGAAATGTAGTGTATACATTGCATACCTCGGTCTCTACTTTGATTTTGGAAGGATTCAGAGGCTTCTGGGTGAGTATTTGAGGATTTTGCAAGCTGGGAGAAACCATATTGGCTATAAACCAGTGACAGACCTTCATTAAATTAATGTGCCATCAGAAAGACAAGTATAACTGGGCAGGTATTTTACTTTTTTACCTTCTATTTCCATACAGTCCTACCTTTTCCCATGAACACAGAGTAATGTGGTGGTCTGTTCCCGGGGGTTTTGAATGATGCCTCTTTTGTCTTCCCAGTAGACCCTAGCGCTCAGCAGTTCTTCAATGCAGGCTTCTGATGTTTGTTAACCAATTCTTCAACAGTTGCTATTGCTGAGTGGTTTTAATGACTGAACTACATGAAACCAAAGGGATTAAGGTACATTTGCAATCTAGCTTTTTAAAAACTTTGTTCTTAAAGTTGTTCTTGATAAAAATTCCCCTGTCCTTTATGCAATGATGGTTAATATTAAATATCAAGGCAATGTAATATTGGAATACCAACATTCCATTACTATTGAAATCATTGACAAAAAGTATGAAAAATCTTCAACCATGCTGTTATCACTTAAGCAAACTAGAAGGAGGCATCCTATCTGAATATACATGAGTTTAAAGCAAGGTAAAATGAAGAAAGTATTTTATCCTCAGTCTTCCCATGGAAAATTTCTACTACATATCAAAATTGTTGTAGAGTCACAAAATTCAAAGCTTCAAAAGAGCACTAGGTCAGCTTTAAAACTGGAGAAAAAAGCATTTTCAAAAATACATATATTATAAGCTACGTAACTCTAGATTTTTTTTAACCTTACTATTGTAGGTACTGTGAGAAGACATTGTAAGTACGGAGTCAATGCCACTGCCTACAGCCAAATGGCAAACAGACAGCCTGACAGACAGGGAAACCTCCTCTCAAACAACCTGTTCAGTCTACTGGAAGGTGAGCTACTTCCTTAATTTTACACTACCTCTAAGAATCTTTTTGACAGTCAGGTTTTCAGGGATAGAAGGTGGTTCTCTCTAGCTTTATGTCTTATGCCACAGTGCTCAAATAATTGAACAATAGTAAAATAAAAAAGTGCAAGTATACCACACCATTGGAAGTTTTATAGCTCAGGTACTATATCAACTTAATGGTGAGGTATAATTTACTCTTACTAACCAGTTTTATGTAATGTATTTTTTTTTTGTTTGTTTGTTTTAATAGAGGCAGAGAAGAATCTTAGCACTAGACCACCAAGTAATTTTTTCTTCTTGTACACAGTACATGATAATTTTTCTGCTTCAAAGAAATAGTGTTAACTGTCCAAGCAGCCTGAAATAAATAATTTCCCAGATAATAAAGTTAATACCATAAGACTACTCTTAAATTTACTGAGGTGGACATTCCTACTGAATTTTTGAGCTTTAATTTTAATTATTTTTGGGAATTATAATTCCGGAATAAAAGATGAAAAAAATATTTCAAAATTCTTTACAAACTAGAATTTGAGAGCTAAGTAGAGACTTTTCAATGATGTACGTTTTTACGATGTGACCTTGATCTGGGAGTAACATAAAATTTTGATTTTTTTTTTTCTGAGAAGACATTATATAGTTAGCTACCCCTAAATTAGGCTGTAGAAGACAGGTGTACCATTGCTTCTTTGTTTGCTTCTTTTTCTCATCTCTCAATGGAAGAAAAATTTTTATCTTTTTTGTGAGATAACTTGAAAAACAAAATCACTTATTTTTATATTTCACACATAGAAACAAACATGGATCTACCATGAGAACTGGATCCTTCTCTTTTTTTTTTTTTAATCCCCTTTAATGACATTTATTTCCAGCTGTGATATAATGGGGAAAAAATACTGCTTAGATTTACGAGTAAAGAGAACAAAAGCCACGAACAGCTAAATGAAATGCATCTGAGAAAGTTAAACTGGGTGAAGGCTTAGATCTTTTGGCTGAGCTGAAGGTTATACTTGTTCTAAGAGATGTATTTGAGGCTCAAAGGCATCTTGCTGCTGTCTTTGATTCATCTCCTTTGTTCTTACAGCTGCGAGTGTGTAAGTTACCTTTGAGCTCTCCACACCACTGCAGTAGTGAACATTAAAGCACAGCAAAGAAAAAAAGTTAGAAGTTCGTGGAACCACCATGAAGGCATCTTTCTTCTTTAGTTGAGGTGTCAGTCCTGAGACTGTATATTTAAGGCATATCTATCACGTGCACCTTTATGTATGCATTAACCTCCTGCTAGGAGGGTTATACTTACATGTAGTAACATTTGCGCTGTCTGGGGTTCAGCCTAAAGTTGTTTGTTTATGACCACTGTTAATACAATTGAGATGGTAAACCCTTTTGAAACTTATCCTCCTGATGACATCAGAGCTCTGCTGGACACCAATCTGACAAACCAAGTTATCAAACTTCTTAATTCAAGGAAAAAAAGATAAAAGCAAGAACAAAACAGTGTTTCTCTAAAGGCAGTTCCTAAAACACATACTTCTGCTCTTGCACACAAAGGCACAAAGGAGCAGGGGTATTCTGAGATTAGCAGATCGTACTGATGGAAAACATGGAGAAGTTTACTGTTGTTTACTTGCTATTTTTAAAATGTTACTCTTTGGAAAAAAAATACTGAAGGTTTTGCAAGAGTGTGATATTGCTCTCTGTAACTTCTCATTTTCCCTATGCAATTCAAAATTTATTTTTCATATTATTATGTATTAGTGGAAGCTATTAAAGTTACATATCTTGCTTATAATACAACTAACAAGGTAACATCCTTGCAACTTGAACCTTCAAATGTTATACAGACATATCACAGTAAAATAGTAAATACTGGAACAATGCATTCTCAGGGCAGACAGAACAAAATTGGTTTTCTTATTCCAAAAATTTACTTCAATAGTTACAAAGTAACAGCCATTTTGCGCAGACACATTTGAACTGGAAACCCAGCAACTTACGAGGTGTTTTGGAGAACATTTTTTGTTAAGGCTGACTGACTTGCAGCTTCTGAAAAAAATTTAATGGAATGGGCTGCTCTTTTACACATGCAACATATTTTCAAAAATAAAACTGGGATGACTAGACTGGTGAATAAACAGTTATTGTTAGGGAAAAGGTGCAAAATTCTGTTTCTCTGACATGAAGTTTTTAGTTGTTTGTAACGATCATATGCAAGCCTACACAGTAATGTTTGTCTCAAAGGATTTCTCAGAAGTACCTTTTTTGTTTTTGGGTTCACACACACTGAAGTAAACCATCTGCCATGGAATATGATAAGTAAAATTGAAGAAAAGAAGATCGGGTTTTAGGAAGAATATATATCATAAGAGATTTAAGCTAGTCGTATTAACTTGCAGGAAATGCAGGACTGAAAATTGCTGTTGTGTGTAGCTCTTAGAAAAATACCAAAGTAGAGGCAGTAGCATGGCCTCTCACTGTGTCTGGAATTACACTGCCCTGTAAAATAATTCTTCTTTCTGATACATTTTCTGTGAAACTGAAAGCTCATATGGGTGCCCTTTGAGCATGGCATGTCATTAATTTCTGATAAAATACTTGCTTGGAAGCAATGGATTTGCCGAACTCAAAACTATAGGAATTGTTAGAAATTATTTATGTCTGAGTGTTTTCTAATTATGGATTGCCTGTCAGAAGTATATAGCATCTAGAGGATATTTCGATACCAATTCTCATTGTCCAGGTAAAACCATATTCATTTTTAACCTATCAATATCATAATAAAATAAAAAAAATTATTTGTGAATGTAGTTGCAAATAGGTATGCTCTTTCATCAGAAGCTATACCACAACTTTAAAAATATATATTGTTTTCTAAATACTCTGAATCTTAGGGTCTGTCCAGATATGGAAACTGAGTCAATTTCAAATTTCTGTAATATCAGTCAATTACTAAAAGTAGTAAATACAAAATATTTTCACCTCTCATTTAATAGTGCAAGTAGAATCTAGGAGTGCTCATTCCTGAAAATATACGGGTTTACTCTCTAACTATAGATTGTCACAGTGAGTCATGATAAATTAAACTTTTGATATTGATGTTCATATTTCTAATTCTAAGGATATGTATTTTAAGTTTTAACTCCAGAAATGGGCTGTAAATGGAAACAGTTGCTGGTATGCTTGATGCCTAGTTCATATATCCTGCCCATGGGCAGTACTGCTTCTCCTAATATTAAAAGCATAAATTCCAGATGTTATATAGAAGACATTTCTGTATGCCCTGCAAGGAATTGCTTTTCAGCATTCAAGGCTAACAGACACATGGATGTTATTACGGAAATGCAGTCTAAACTTTAATAAGTGGAATATCCATTAATAGTACATGCTTCTATTTTCCTGCATTAAAATACATAATGTGCTACAAGGACCACCTTTTGTGACGTCAAGAGTTTAAACTGGATAATTACCACCCAGAATTTTAGCAAAAAGGACTCAAAATTAAAAGTTTTTCTGTGTTCTCACAAGATAGCTTTCACCTGTTATTTTTAAACCCTCTGCTGTATACAAAGTGCATTATGTTGAATTGATCAATCCAAATATTACTTTCTGCAGTCAGGCTCGCAGCAGTGCTGGTAGCCTGCGCGTTAATTGTGTGCAAGTGTTGAACCCCAGCCAGTTCTGGTTGCAGACTCATTAGCATATTCATAAGTCACAGCTTCACGCAGGTGCCAGAAAGAGCAAAGTGTTTTGTGACTATTCACTGCCGCAATAGTAGAAATACTGAATTACTGCTAAAAAGCTATTCTGTGTGGTAAAATAAGCTTCTAATATTGCAAAGTAGGTTCGAAAACTCTCAAGGAATTGCTCCATGAAAAAATGAAACAAGACCTTTTTTTTCCTTTTCTTTTTTCTCCTTTTCCCTGCCTTCCCTTCTCTCTCCCTGTCCCATCCCCCCTTCCCCACCCCTCCCCTTTGCCCTGCAGAGTGGAAAATTCAGATCAGGCAGATTAAAAACAATGTTTCTTGCTTCATCCCCTTTTGAAAACTGGCTCTGGTTGACTTAATAGAGGCCAAGGAAGATAGTGTGAAATTACTAGATTAGACGTCTACAGACCCTGCTGCATGAGCGATAAACCAGTATAATGGAACTCAGCTTCTTCTAAATGAATCGGAGCAATCTGGACTCTCACTAATTCAAATAAATTCAAAATAAAAGCACGTTCTCAACATACTGCTGCCAGTAGTAGCAGCATGAAAAAGGGATTGCCTGGATCAGTGTACCTCTTCACTACAGGTCGCTTTTGGCCCTTTCATCAATAAAATTTTGTCTTTCTGTAATACACAACTGATTAAATTAAAATTATATTTAATACCTTAGTAAAGCAAAGTATTTAAAGGATTTTCCAGCATTGTCAAATTCAGATAAGACGACCCCAGTTTATCATTCAAGCATATCTAGCAGTCTGCTTTCTCAAATAAAGTTGCATCTCTTAATTTAGTTAGCTTTACTACTGATCTTGCAGAAAATATTTATCATGTCTGTGTAGCATATTAAACTACGATTGCTATTTTATTTCACCTCAATTTATCCTGTTAAATCTTGGAGTCATAGAATGTTAAAGGGTTGTAATGCACCTTAAAGATCATCTAGTCATAACCCACTTTGTCAAGGGCAGGGGCACCTCCCACTAGACCAGGTTGCTCAAGGCCTTATCCTCACTGGCTTTGAACAATGCCCGGGCTGGGGCAGGGACAACCTCCCTGGGCTACCTTCTTAAGTTCGCACTACCCTTAAAGACTAAATGCAAATTTCTTCCCTATATCTAACCTAAATTTCCCCTCTTTCAATTTGACCCCATTACCCCTCGTCCCATCCCTACAGTTCCTGACAAAGTGTCCCTCTCCATCATCCCTGTGGGTGTCCTTCAGATACTGAAATGCTGTTATGAAATCTCCACACAATCTTGATTTTGCCAAGCTGAACCCTAACTTTCTGAGCCTGACTTCATAGTTTCATCCTTGCTGTAAATGTAGATTAGCAGGAATTAATGACCTACATGTTAACAAAATTTATTAGCTAATGATCCACAATCAAAGTACACACTGTTTGGTTTTTTTTTTTAGGCAGAAGATCTACCCTAATTGCACCACTAAGAAACATGCACTAATCATCAGGATTTTAGAATATAGTTTGGTTATTATCCTCTTGTGGAGGGACAATATTGAAATTATTAAATGCATATTTCCTTTCACAATATCCTACATTACCTACTTGTTAATATTTTAATTGGACGAATGTTTATGTGGAAGTTATAAAAAGCTACATGAAAACTATAAAAAAATTAATAAGGTTAAGTTCAATGGTTTGGTAGAAGCATCTGAATTTCAATGCTTCCCCTGCAGTCTTAACTAATACCTGCAAAAAGATTTTGAGATTTTGACTCAGTGTCTGTGAGGAGAATTTGACATTGGCTAGACTAGATATTTCCTAGATATATCTAGTATTCCAGCTAGAAAAGCCTTTGAGGCCTAGGGAGCCACACTCATTCCCATCAAAAAGCTGGAAGTTGCCGGTCGAGTGACAAAACTTGTCCTCACTTTAGCCTTGGATTTCTCCTTGTCCCAAGAGGGGCACCCTGAGCACAAAGAGCCCCAGGGAGCTGACTGTGAGCTGCTGCAACAATCCACCCACCACAGCCCACTCCTTGGGGAGACTTGGATGTCCTCAGAAAGAAGGGCATCACAAAGGAGGATGCAGACTGCATTTAAACCATTTCTGGTCCTTGGTGCGTGCATCACAGCGCTTTCACATCTCAGACTAGTAGACAAGTTAGTAGAATTGTGTCCAGAAAGCTCTACCTGCAGGTGAGTTATCAGACCTTGAATCCCTCAGATGCTGAAGGAAATATTATATGGGGTTTTTTTGCCTTTATCTTCATGAGTTCTTACATCTAAGCATTAGGCTACTTTGTTAAAAAGAGGGATCATCTCTGTTTTAGAAAATTATGAAGATCACATCAGAAACTGAGCATTTCTGGACAGGTTTGAATTTCTTGGTCCTGTTGAGAAGGAAGAGACTCCTCAGGGTTAGCAAGGCATAAACTGGGGCTGCTAGGGAAAATATAAGGTCTGATAAATGGCTAAGTATTCTGTTCTTAGGCTACAGCGTGGTAAATTCAGGAATTCAGTTTCATGTTTAGAAGCAGCAGCTGGCTGTAAGTCAGCAGTAGATGAGAGGTGTGATTATGGCTGGATACAGGCAGCTAGAGGCTTGCCTGATCTGTGTATTGGCCTGAGGGACCCTGAAGCCAGGTAGGTTCATCAGTGCATCACCTTGCGCAGTTCTGCCATGGCTCAGGAGCCCTCTGGAATTTAAGACATGTTCAGTTCACAGACACAGTCTTGCAATAGCTCAGACACATTGCTACTGGAACAAAAGCAGAGTACAGAATAATTAAAACTATGGTGATGGTATGTTTATCTTTTCTGATGCCAAATCATGTAAATATATTCATGTTGGGTATGGCCACCGGCCCCTATAAAAATCCTGCTCATTTAAATTGTGTGAAATCTCAGTGAGCAAGAAGCACCCGGGCCATTATGCCTTAGATAGGCATGACATCCTAATTCTATCTCTTGTCTGTCACTCATTTATATTTGTAGAAGCTGAATTTTAACCCAGCACAAAACCTGTGTGCATGTTTGTATGTGTGTGTATGTTGGAATACAAGTGTTATCCTAATGCTACAAAGATTCTTGGAAACAGTGAAGCCATTCTCAGTTTCACTTGCACAAAAAAATTCATTGGATGTTGTCTCCACAAACTAGAACATAATCTTGAGTATACTGAGCATTGAGAAAAAAGTTATAGCAAGTTTTGCTCTCTGAGGAGAATGCCCAGTTAAAGTAAAATATCCCCACCATATCCTAGGGAGTACTATGACTGTGGTTGTTCCCTTTATAGCTAATGGAAAGGAACAGGCACCTCTAGAGAGTCATTAATCTCATCATAAGATAGAACAGATGAATATCCCTGGAGGAGCCTATTTTTCTCCATTAACTATAAAGGGATTCAAAAATGCCTGGCTTAGATTTTAGATGTCTAACTTTCAGATGTTAAATTAAAACCAATTAAGTCAATCCCATGTTGTCCCCTAGCAGAACATATTCTTTCCCTCCACAACCATTCAATTCAGTCACTATCCACAAAGAAAAGGCTGGAAAGAGAAAAATCAGTCCTGAATCTTCCCTGAACCTCCTCACACATTTGCAGTAATTGTCATCCACAGCATGCAAGTGGGGAATAATGTGTATTCTCAGAAACTTCTGAGTCTGACTCCTTTTTGATAGTCCATTATTTCCAGTTTTGGGACACTAACTAATACACGAGGAAGAAAAGTGTCAGAAAAGGTATTATCTGTTGCTGCATCTAATGAGTACCATCTGGACAGGCTTACACGTAGAAAAAGTATTTTGCACCTGTTTTGCACATCATTAAAAACCAGATACATTTTTCTTTTATATACCAACATCAGTGTTATCAGTAGAAACACTGTATTTCTAGCAGCTGACTATATGGGTTGTGATGCATCTGTTTTCTACCTAATAGGCACAGGTCTGCAGTCTGCAGAACCTCAAAGTCTCTTTCTTGCTGTACCACTTGAAGGAATACACCATAGTTTTGTAATTGTGTTCATAAAATTTCCATTTTCATAATTTTTTTATAATCAAATACTCTGTGAGCTTTCATGCATACATATTCTGTTATGTTAAAATATAGAAGCAAAAAAACAAACCCCTAAACAATTGCTGTGCCAATATAAGTTGTTTCAAATGCAAATGTTGCTGTAGAAACATAACACATACATGCTAGCTTTTACTAGCGTTTGTGTGCTATATACAAAGGATTATATATTTCTTTTTTTTTTTTTAGAAATCTTCACTCTTCATGGCTATTTACTGGGGTTTTTTAATATCTTTTTTATTACAGAACAACTAAATAAGTTTTGGTTTTTTTCTTATTGTGAGGAGTATTCTTTACACGACAACTCAGGCTGCCGCAGAGCTTCGCTGAGAGGTCAGCTCTGAATCCCAAATTCTGCAGAAGTCAGACAGGAAATAATTGAACACAAAAGAGTGTGAAGATGCAAATTTTCAAGAGCAGTATTTTCATTATAACTAGTGAAAACTAGACCAACAAAGCAAGGCTTTTCTCCTAAAATCTAAACCTTTTGAGGATTTGAACTCCCTAAAATCTCTATCTCTATTGCTAAATATTAAACTACTCTTTTAAAATATTTTTTATTTTGTCTATGCAGACATCCACATGTACACAGAGTATCTATGTTTCTGTATGTCTATCCATATGCATATATATATGTATATAGTAGCCTCTTTAGTTCCAAAAATGCAGTTACAGGTAATTTAATGTGAAAATGGGAAAGAAAAACTGATTTACTTATCCAAATTGGTAGATATTTTTTGTCTCAATTGTATGGTAGGATGTAAAAGTCCATTTAGGACTAGGGAAAGGAAAGAAAATCCAATTTCTAAAAACCATGATGAATTACACAATATTGCAACATCTGTCTGTATAAGGTAAGGTAGCACG